>NW_028227268.1:99905750-100515750 GCF_978045245.1 Mus caroli
AAAAGAAGATTGTTGTGGAAATTTTAAATTCCAAACCGGGGTATCTACCCTGCCTTTGATCATTCAGTTCCCAGATAAAAGACACACAAATTTTATTATTTACAGTAAGTCTTAAAAAGCACAAGAGCTGAGCAAATATCTATCCTCTATGCTACTATGTCTATTTCCCAGCCAATAATCCCATTATATATATATAACTTGCCAAAAAATTGTTTTGTCTGGGCTGCTCTTAACTCCAATTAGCCAACCCACACAGCCATTATTTGATGACTCAGCTAACCCATGGTGGCTTCTCCTCTTCCATTCCTTTCTCTTCCCCTTGTGGTCCTCTTCCAACCCCCAGTCCAGGAATCTGAAACCCTGCCTATGTCTCTTCTGCGCAGCTATTAACTGTCAACATCTTTATTTACCAAGAAGAAATAACTTGGGAGGCAAGGTCACATAGCGTCACATGGGTCCATGTGGACTCTCTCTTCTCTGGAGCAATCAGATCTTGGGGGCCCACACTTAGCATTACAATACACAGCAAAAGACCAAACCTCAACAGAAAATCACATACTTAGAACTTATAATGGCACAGGATATAAATGGGAAGAAAGGGAGTATATTGAGGATATACTGGACAAACTCAAGAACAACTAGCAGAGAAAACTCCTAACTCTGCAACTCCATATACTCCAAGTCAAAGCACTCTTCAAATCTCCAGCTCCTTTGAGCTGTGTTTACTGTAGGACACTTCCCTGTCTTGTGCTGGCTCAGCACCATGCAGCTTTCCTTGGCAAGTATCTAATGACTCTGGCATCTCTAATTTCTTGGGATCTCCAAGGAAATCCAGGCTTCACTTTCACAGCTTCACGAAATGGCCTCTCTAGGCCTCCATGCAGGGACACTCCTGACACAAGGCTGGCTTAGTGACTTTCCTTAGTTGTGGAGGGAGATTCCATAACTCCCTTCTTGTATCCATGACTCTAAAGCCGAGCCATGTGGATGAAGCTGCCAAGTTGTGCTGCTTGCTGGGGCTGGACTATGGCTCCTTTGTTTGATTACATCTGCATCAGCTTTCTGTTTCTGATGTTCCCTTCACTGCTTAATCTTTCCTTCCTTTCTACAAGGTGGAAATTTAGCTGGGTGGGGTCTTGCCCTGATGTTACCACTCCTTTTATTCTACTTAGCATCAGGCTTTTCTTTAAACATGTTATTGCTTCAAGTACTTTACTCAGCTCCATTCCAATCCTGGGGCTTCTTTCCTCTTCACTGTACATTTTGTGGTTTCCTTACTCAGCTTGTTCCTTTTCACTATACATCTGCAGGACCACGAATAACCACAAGGCAGAGTCAATACTGGGCTGTCTTGAAATCTCCTTTGCCAATGCCATTGATCCAAAACATCTTCCATTTAGCCTTAGGTAGATTTTTTTAGAAAAAGGCAGGAAACAACCACATTCTTCACCAAAATATTCAAAGAATGGCCTTAGGCCACATTTGTCCCTTCTGAAGCTTCTTTCACTATTCTGTCATAATCTACATTGCTCTCAGCACCACTGTCTTTCATGTTCCTACTAGGATGATCCACTAAGCTTAATAGTATACTCCACTTAAAAACATTCAACTGCTTTCCTAATCCAAAATTTCAGAGTCTATCTGCCAAGAAACAGTTAGGCCTTTTACAGTCATATTCCATTCCTGGTACCAAATATTGTCTCAGTCAGTGTTCTTTGGCTATGAAGAGACACCATGACCATGGCAACTCCTATAAAGGTAAAGCATTTAACTAGCATTTGCATACAGTTTTAGAGGTTTAGTCCATTGTCATCATGGTGGGGAGCATGGTGGCCTGCAGGCAGACATGGGGCTGGAAGAGCTGAGAGTTCTACATCTGAATCTGCAAGCAGCAGGAAGAGAGACTGTGGCTGGCATGGAGTGATTTAAACCACCACAAATATTTCCTGCTACATCATACTTACTGGCTTTTTAATTTGTTGCTGTATTTTTCAGTAGTAGAACTTACATTTATTATGGTGTCCAGCGCTCTGCTCTTGTCTATTTCTTGAGCATATTAATCACTGTTATTTTTAAAATGATGTTTGAAGCCAGAAAAGATGGTTCAGTGAACAAAAGGTGCTTTGCTGCAGAATCTCCACAACTTGAGTTCCACCATTCCAAGACCCCATGCAAAGGCTGAGGGAGTGAAGTGACACCACAGAATTATCCTTTGGCCTCCATACAAGCACTGTAACTGACTCCCCCCCCCCCTCTCTCTCTCTCTCTCTCTCTCTCTCACACACACACACACACACACTCACTAGCAAATACATTTTAAATCAATGTCTGATAACTCCATGAATTGAATTCTCTTTAAGTTTGTATCTTTTCTCTTGATTTTGTGTGGTGGTTTGAATATGCTTGGCCCAGGGAGTGACACCATTAGGAGGTGCAGCCTTGTTGGTGTAGGTGTGGTCTTGTTGGAGGAAGTGTGTCATGGGGGAGAGCTGGGAGACCCTCTTCCTAGCTGCCTAGAAGTTAGTCTTCCTCTGTTTGCCTTTGGAACAAGATGTAGAACTCTCAGATCCTCCAACACCATACCTAAATGGATGCTGCCATGCTTCCTGTCATGAAAATAATGGACTGAACCTCAGAACCAGTAAGCCAACCCCAGTTAAATGTTGTCCTTTATAAGAGTTGCCTTGGTCATGGTGTCTTTTTTCAGCAATGGAAATCCTAAGACACTTTGAATACATAAATTTGTTTCCTTATTTACATGTCTTTTAAAAAATGTGGTCATTGTCTATGAAAAAAAAAATCTGAGATTGTTTGAAGCTTCCTTTTCCTCCAGAGAGAAGCCATGCTTACTTCAGGAAGTTAGCTAGGAGCAACCTTACAGAAGTCAGAAACTGAGATAACTGCACTGGGCTTGAGTGGTATAAACCTTGTTTCTGGAGTGGCCTATCTGTGATCTATCCCACAATATAAGGATTTATCCTGGATTCTGTTCCCCTAAACCCACAAGGCCATCTAAAGCCCTGCCCTCTTAGCTTTGCCCTCTGCCATTGGAAGATTGGGAGAGCCTAAAACTGGTCTCAGCCCCTGGAGCCCCATCTTTCTATCTTCCAGGTCTGAGCACACACTTACCTGAGGTCTATGAATATTAAAGCTTATTGTTTTAATATTCAGAAGATTTTCAAGGGTTTTTTTTTAAGAAAGAAAGGAAGAAGAACTCTACTTTTTCATCCATTTCTGACTATATAATTAAATCTCAAGATGTTATCATTATGAATTTTTAAGTATGCATTTGCAGCTGGTACTAAGGCTTTTTCAAAAGCTAGTGTTGGGGTTCTGCTATTCAGAAGCATTTAGCTGTGTGCTGCAGTTGAATGGTGCATCCAGGCTGGGCCTGGGGATTATTGACCTGGGTTAGACGAAACAGTCCACACTGACAGCATCTGCCACAGTCTCCCACATTGCCATCCTCTGCCCTAGCTTTTGGGGCCTTTCCTAAGAAGGCACAGCTTCTTGCTACATTTGCCCTGCGACCATGTTCTGCTTCTCTTCTCTTGACCTCAATCAGTTGTGGGATTTTCTTTCCTCCTCTATCTAGTTAGGGCTTCTGTTTCTGTGGTGAAACACCAGGATCAAAGCAAGCCGGGAAGGAAAGGGTTTATTTGGCTTACACTTCCACATCACTGTTCATCATCCAAGGAAGTCAGGACAAGTACTCTAAGCAGGGCAGGAACCTAGAGGCAGGAGCTGATGCAGATACCATGGAGAGGTGCTGCTTACTGGCTTGCTTCCTGCGGCTTGCTCAGCCTATTTTCCTATAGAACCCAAGTCTACCAGCCTACCTATGGAACCACTCACAATGGGCTAGGCCCTACTTCATCAATCACAAAAGAAAAAAGAAAAAAAAATGCCTTACAGACTTGCCTGTAGCCCTACCTTATAGAGGCATTTCTCAATTGAGGTTCCCTCAACTCAAATGACTCAAACTTGTGTCAAGTTGACATAAAACTAGCCAGTACATTCTTCCAGTACCTAACTCCCTAGGGCTTTATCCAAGGGTCTCAAACTCTTTGCCTCATCTAGTTCACACATATTTGGGATATCAAATGTGGTCTCTACAAACAAATCTTGAATTTTATTTCAAGTTCAGATATTCTTCCAGAGGTCCAGACTTAGATACATCAGTTTTTTTTTCTTTTAATTTTAAAACTTACTTCTCTTTACCTCACCACAGGCTGGTTGAGACGATTCAATTAGATCTTATATGAGACAGGTTTTAAGAAACATGGCCTTTGTATTTTGGGTTTTCTTACAGGTCCTAAAGTTTATTAATGATTAAAATATATATCTAAAAGGAAGGAAGGGTTCCAAATCTCTGAGGTAATTTAGGCCATCTGTAATAGTGTTATAGGAAATTATAATATTCTAATCAGTTCTTCAGAAAATGTCCCTGATTCTCTCTCTTCAGGGTATTTGTGATTCATTAACAATTTATGGGACAAAGAAACAAACACACAAACACACACACACACACTATGCTTACACACCACACAGTGACTTTGAATGCACACATGCTCAGTGACTGTGTGTGTCTGTACTAGCAGGACAAATAGCATCATGTGTGGTGGCCAGTGTTCTCAAGCTTTGAATCCTTCAGAGAATCTTACCTGTTCCTTTCCATTGGTGCGATTCAGTGTGGCCTTGGACCCAAAGTGGATCTGTCACCAGGGAGTTGCTTCAGTTGCCTCTTGTATAGCCAATTATCCCACTGTTAAGCTGCTAAACTTTAAACCAGTTTAAACCAGTCACGTGTATTATCTGATGGTGTTTGTGGGTCGTAGATCTGAATACAGCTCAGCCAGTTCTCTCAGGGCATTAAAACCCAGGTATTACTCCAAGACCTGTGGCTTTATATGAAGACTTGCCTGCTGCCATCCCCAGGAGCAAGCAGCATCTACGGAGAGGTAAGTTACTTGTTTCATAAGTTATGCTCAGCCTGGTCCTCTGACCCTTTGCTAAGCAGGCACATCCTCCTGTGCACTAACTTGCAGTCCTTGAGTTTGCCCAGCCCTGGCTTCCTCCAGGTCATGAGACTGGCTCCTCTTCATTCTTTGCTGAGTGTGAGAAACATCCTGTGTTCCCAGCCCTTGGCACTTTTTCCTTTCAGACATGCCCAGGATCCGATGCTCATGTTTATTTGTTTTCTGGTATTACAAAATGCTAAAGGGAGACCTATCTGATTCCAAAAGCTCAGCATGACAGAATAGCTTAGAAGTGGAACACTCCTCCATTGCTGGTGGGAGTGCAAACTTGTACAACCATTTTGGAAATCAATTTGGCAGTTTCTCAGAAACCTGGGAATAGTTCTGCCTAAGACCCAGCTATACCACTCCTGGACATATTCTGGAAAGATATATTCCACCATCCCACAAAGACACTTACTCAACTATGTTCATAACAGCTTTGTTCATAATAGCCGGGAACTGGAAACAACTTAGCTGTCCTTCAACTGAAGAGTTTTTAAAATGTGGTACATTGCACAATGGAATACTATTCAGCTATTAAAAACAAAGACATCATGAATTTTACAGGCAAATGGATGGAACTTGAGAATATCATTCTGAGTGAGGTAACCCGGTCCCATGGTATGTACTCTCTTGTAAGTGCATATTAGCCATAAAATACAGGATACCTATGTTACACTCCAGAGACCCAAAGAAGCTGAACAAGAAAGAAGGCACAAGCAAGGAAGCTTGAATCTCACTTAGAAGGGGGAATAAAATAGTCATAGGAGGCAGATGGAGGGAATGAACTAGAATGGGATAGGGTTCAGGATCAGGTGTGGAAAGGGACAGGAGAGATAGCTATATGGAAATCTGCTACTAACAGGGCTGAAGAGGTGGGGGCATCTCCAGCATGTGACAAAAACCCGGGATAAGGGAGGCACCCAAGAATCAATGGGGGGTGACCTTAGCTGTAACTCACAGCATTGGGGATATGGAACCTGAAGAAGCCACCTCCTGTAGCTAGGCAGGAACCTCAGTGGAGTGGAAGGGACAACAACCTACCCACAAAACCTTCAACCTCAAACTTATCCTGTCTACAAGAAATGCAGAGACAGGGGATAGAGCAGAGACTGAGGGAATGGCCAACCAATAACTAGCCCATTTTGAGACCCATTCCATAGGGAAAAACCAATCCCTGACACTATTAATGAGACTGTTATGCTTGCAGACAGGAACCTAGCATGGTTGCCCTCTGAGAGGTCCCACCCAACAGCTGACTCAATTATATGCAGAAACCCACAGCCAAACAGTGGATAGAGCTTGGGGACTCTTATGGAAGAGTAGGGGGAAGGATTCCAGGCCCCTAAGGGGATAAGAGCTTCACAGGAAGACCAAAAGAGTCAACTAACCTGAACCATTGGGGCTCTCAAAGACTGAACCACCAACAAAAGTCTGCACTCGAGCTGGACCTAAGCCTCCCTACACATATGTAGCAGACATGCAGATTGGTCTTCATGTGAGTCCCGAACAACTGAAGTGAGGGCTGTCCCAAAAATCTGTTGCCTGTCTGTGAGATATGTTCTCCTAGCTGGGCTGCCTTGCCTGGCCTCAATTGGGGAGGACCTGCCTAGCCAGGGTGTGCCAGAGTGGGGTGATATCCAGGGGACCCCCACCTGCTCAGAGAAGAATGGGAGAAGGGATGGTGGAAAGGATTGTGGGTGGAGGTGACTGGGAGGAGGCAGTGAGTGAGATGTAAAGTGAATAAATTGAAAAAGAAAAAGAAAAAGAAAAAAGAAAAAGAGAAGTGTTTTGGGGCTCCCACACCAAGCTTCCTACTGTAGGACTCACCTATTTGCAGACCATAAACAGAGCACAGGGTGAATCTTCTAGAGGAAAAAGGAAAGATGGGAGACAGGGTGGAGCTAACACTGGAAAGAGACTTGTCAGAGAAGAGAAAGGCATGTGCCTGGGAGAAGGGGTCCAGGCTTGGTGGTACCTGAAGCAAAACCATATCTGGGGCCTTGGAAACAAAATGGTAAAGAGAATCAGGCATGGATGCCAATATTCACATAGGATGGGAGAAATAAATAGTTCAAATACTCTTAAAAACTGATACAAAACATCATAAATCAAGAAAAATAGCATATTTTCACTTAGTGAATTACGTCTCTAATCTATGTTGTGGCTGTATAGTCTTTTTTTTTTTTTTTTTAATATTTTTATTACATATTTTCCTCAATTACGTTTCCAATGCTATCCCAAAAGTCCCCCATAGCGCCCCCCACTTCCCTACCCACCCATTCCCATTCTTTTGGCCCTGGCATTCCCCTATATTGGGGCATATAAAGTTTGCGAGTCCAATGGGCCTCTCTTTCCATTGATGGCTGACTAGGCCATCTTTCGATACATATGCAGCTAGAGACAAGAGCTCCGGGGTTCTGGTTAGTACATCATGTTGTTCCAACAATAGGGTTGCAGATCCCTTTAGCTCCTTGGGTACTTTCTCTAGCTTCTCCATTGGGAGCCCTGTGATACATCCAATAGCTGACTGTGAACATCCACTCCTGTGTTTGCTAGGCCCCAGCATCGTCTCACAAGAGACAGTTATATTTGGGTCCTTTCAGCAAAATCTTGCTAGTGTATGCAATGGTGTCAGCGTTTAGAAGTTGATTATGGGATGGATCCCTGGATACGGCAGTCTCTAAATGGTCCATCCTTTCATCACAGCTACGAACTTTGTCTCTGTAACTCCTTCCCTGGGTGTTTTGTTCCCAATTCTAAGAAGGTGCACAGTGTCCACACTTTGGTCTTCATTCTTCTTGAGTTTCATGCGTTTAGCAAATTGTATCTTATATCTTGGGTATCCTAAGTTTTGGGCTAATATCCACTTATCAGTGAATACATATTGTGTGAGTTCTTTTGTGATTGTGTTACTTCACTCAAGATGATGCCCTCCAGGTCCATCCATTTGGCTAGGAATTTCATAAATTCATTCTTTTTAATAGCTGAGTAGTACTCCATTGTGTAAATGTACCATAATTTCTGTATCCATTCCTCTGTTGAGGGACATCTGGGTTCTTTCCAGCTTCTGGCTATTATAAATAGGGCTGCTATGAACATAGTGGAACATGTGTCCTTTTTACCGGTTGGGACATCTTCTGGATATATGCCCAGGAGAGGTATTGCTGGATCCTCCGGTAGTACTATGTCCAATTTTCTGAGGAACCGCCAGACTGATTTCCAGAGTGGTTGTACAAGCTTGCAATCCCACCAACAATGGAGGAGTGTTCCTCTTTCTCCACATCCTCGCCAGCAACTGCTGTCACCTGAATTTTTGATCTTAGCCATTCTGACTGGTGTGAGGTGGAATCTCAGGGTTGTTTTGATTTGCATTTCCCTGATGATTAAGGATGTTGAACATTTTTTCAGGTGTTTCTCTGCCATTCGGTATTCCTCAGGTGAGAATTCTTTGTTCAGTTCTGAGCCCCATTTTTTAATGGGGTTATTTGACTTTCTGGAGTCCACCTTCTTGAGTTCTTTATATATATTGGATATTAGTCCCTTATCTGATTTAGGATAGGTGAAGATCCTTTCCCAATCTGTTGGTGGTTTTTTTGTCTTATTGATGGTGTCTTTAGCCTTGCAGAAGCTTTGTAGTTTCATGAGGTCCCACTTGTCAATTCTCGATCTTACAGCACAAGCCATTACTGTTCTATTCAGGAATTTTTCCCCTGTGCCCATATCTTCAAGGCTTTTCCCCACTTTCTCCTCTATAAGTTTCAGTGTCTCTGGTTTTATGTGAAGTTCCTTGATCCACTTAGACTTGACCTTAGTACAAGGAGATAGGAATGGATCGATTCGCATTCTTCTACATGTTAACAACCAGTTGTGCCAGCACCATTTGTTGAAAATGCTGTCTTTCTTCCACTGGATGTTTTTAGCTCCCTTGTCGAAGATCAAGTGACCATAGGTGTGTGGGTTCATTTCTGGGTCTTCAATTCTATTCCATTGGTCTATTTGTCTGTCACTATACCAGTACCATGCAGTTTTTATCACAATTGCTCTGTAGTAGAGCTTTAGGTCCGGCATGGTGATTCCACCAGAGGTTCTTTTATCCTTGAGAAGAGTTTTTGCTATCCTAGGTTTTTTGTTATTCCAGATGAATTTGCAGATTGCACTTTCTAATTCGTTGAAGAATTGATTTGGAATTTTGATGGGGATTGCATTGAATCTGTAGATTGCTTTTGGCAAGATAGCCATTTTTACAATGTTGATCCTGCCAATCCATGAGCATGGGAGATCTTTCCATCTTCTGAGATCTTCTATAATTTCTTTCTTCAGAGACTTGAAGTTTTTATCATACAGATCTTTCACTTCCTTAGTTAGAGTCACGCCAAGATATTTTATATTATTTGTGACTATTGAGAAGGGTGTTGTTTCCCTAATTTCTTTCTCAGCCTGTTTATTCTTTGTGTAGAGAAAGGCCATTGATTTGTTTGAGTTAATTTTATATCCAGCTACTTCACCGAAGCTGTTTATCAGGCTTAGGAGTTCTCTGGTGGAATTTTTAGGGTCACTTATATATACTATCATATCATCTGCAAAGAGTGATATTTTGACTTCATCTTTTCCAATTTGTATCCCTTTGATCTCCTTTTGTTGTCGAATTGCTCTGGCTAGGACTTCAAGTACAATGTTGAATAGGTATGGAGAAAGTGGACAGCCTTGTCTAGTCCCTGATTTTAGAGGGATTGCTTCAAGCTTCTCACCATTTACTTTGATGTTGGCTACTGGTTTGCTGTAGATTGCTTCTATCATGTTTAGGTATGGGCCTTGAATTCCTGATCTTTCCAAGACTTTTATCATGAATGGGTGTTGGATCTTGTCAAATGCTTTTTCCGCATCTAACGAGATGACCATGTGGTTTTTGTCTTTGAGTTTGTTTATATACTGGATTACGTTGATGGATTTCCGTATATTGAACCATCCCTGCATCCCTGGGATGAAACCTACTTGGTCAGGATGGATGATTGTTTTGATGTGTTCTTGGATTCGGTTAGCAAGAATTTTATTGAGGATTTTTGCATCGATATTCATAAGGGATATTGGTCTGAAGTTTTCTATCTTTGTTGGGTCTTTTTGTGGTTTAGGTATCAGAGTAATTGTGGCTTCATAGAATGAGTTGGGTAGAGTACCTTCTGTTTCTATTTTGTGGAATAGTTTGTGAAGAACTGGGATTAGATCTTCTTTGAAGGTCTGATAGAACTCTGCACTAAACCCATCTGGTCCTGGGCTTTTTTTGGTTGGGAGACTATTAATGACTGCTTCTATTTCTTTGGGGGATATAGGGCTGTTTAGATCATTAACCTGATCTTGATTCAACTTTGGTACCTGGTATCTGTCTAGGAACTTCTCCATTTCATCCAGGTTCTCCAGTTTTGTTGAGTATAGCCTTTGGTAGAAGGATCTGATGGTGTTTTGGATGTCTTCAGGATCTGTTGTTATGTCTCCTTTTTCATTTCTGATTTTGTTAATTAGGATGCTTTCCCTGTGCCCTCTAGTGAGTCTGGCTAAGGGTTTATCTATCTTGTTGATTTTCTCAAAGAACCAGCTCCTTGATTGGTTGATTCTTTGAATAGTTTTTCTTGTTTCCACTTGGTTGATTTCACCCCTGAGTTTGATTATTTCCTGCCGTCTACTCCTCTTGGGTGAATTTGCTTCCTTTTGTTCTAGTGCTTTTAGGTGTGTTGTCAAGCTGCTAATATGTGCTCTCTCTAGTTTCCTTTTGGAGGCACTCAGAGCTATGAGTTTTCCTCTTAAAAATGCTTTCATTGCGTCCCATAAGTTTGGGTATGTTGTGGCTTCATTTTCATTGAACTCTAAAAAGTCCTTAATTTCTTTCTTTATTCCTTCCTTGACCAAGGTATCATTGAGAAGAGTGTTGTTCAGTTTCCACGTGAAGGTTGGCTTTCTATTATTTATTTTGTTATTGAAGATCAGCTTTAGTCCATGGTGATCTGATAGGATGCATGGGACAATTTCAATGTTTTTGTATCTGTTGAGTCCTGTTTTGTGCCCAATTACGTGGTCAATTTTGGAGAAGGTACCATGAGGTGCTGAGAAGAAGGTGTATCCTTTTGTTTTAGGGTAAAATGTTCTGTAGATATCTGCCAGATCCATTTGATCCATAACTTCTGTTAGTTTCACTGTGTCCCTGTTTAGTTTCTGTTTCCATGATCTGTCCATTGGTGAAAGTGGTGTGTTGAAGTCTCCCACTATTATTGTATGAGGTGCAATGTGTGCTTTGAGATTTACTAAAATTTCTTTAATGAATGAGGCTGCCTTTGTATTTGGAGCATAGATATTCAGGATTGATAGTTCCTCTTGGAGGATTTTACCTTTGATGAGTATGAAGTGCCCCTCCCTGTCTTTTTTGATGACTTTGGGTTGGAAGTCAATCTTATCTGATATTAGAATGGCTACTCCAGCTTGTTTCTTCAGACCATTTGCTTGGAAAATTGTTTTCCAGCCTTTCATTCTGAGGTAGTGTCTATCTTTTTCTCTGAGATGAGTTTCCTGTAAGCAGCAAAATGTTGGGTCTTGTTTGTGTAGCCAGTTTGTTAGTCTATGTCTTTTTATCGGGGAGTTGAGTCCATTGATATTAAGAGATATTAAGGAAAAGTAATTGTTGTTTCCTGTTATTTTTGTTGTTAAAGTTGGCATTCTGTTCTTGTGGCTGTCTTCTTTTAGGTTTGTTGAGGGATTACCTTCTTGTTGTTTCTAGGGCGTGGTTCCTGTCCTTGTATTGGTTTTTTTCTGTTATTATCCTTTGAAGGGCTGGATTCGTGGAGAGATAATGTGTGAATTTGGTTTTGTCGTGGAATACTTTGGTTTCTCCATCTATGCTAATTGAGAGTTTGGCTGGGTATAGTAGCCTGGGCTGGAATTTGTGTTCTTTTAGTGTCTGTATAACATCTGTCCAGGATCTTCTGGCTTTCATAGTCTCTGGTGAAAAATCTGGTGTAATTCTGATAGGCTTGCCTTTATATGTTACTTGGCCTTTTTCTCTTACTGCTTTTAGTATTCTATCTTTATTTAGTGCATTTGTTGTTCTGATTATTATGTGTCGGGAGGTATTTCTTTTCTGGTCCAGCCTATTTGGAGTTCTGTAGGCTTCTTGTATGTTCATGGGCATCTCTTTCTTTAGATTTGGGAAGTTTTCTTCTATAATTTTGTTGAAGATGTTTGCTGGTCCTTTGAGTTGAAAATCTTCATTCTCATCCACTCCTATTATCCGTAGGTTTGGTCTTCTCATTGTGTCCTGTATTTCCTGGATGTTTTGAGTTAGGATCTTTTTGCATTTTCCATTTTCCTTGATTGTTGTGCCCATGTTCTCTATGGAATCTTCTGCACCTGAGATTCTCTCTTCCATCTCTTGTATTCTGTTGCTGATGCTTGCATCTATGGTTCCAGATTTCTTTCCTAGGGTTTCTATCTCCAGTGTTGCCTCATTTTGGGTTTTCTTTATTGTGTCTACTTCCCTTTTTAGGTCTAGTATGGTTTTGTTCATTTCCATCATCTGATTGGATGTGTTTTCCTGTTTCTCTTTAAGGACTTCTACCAGTTTGGTTGTGTTTTCCTGTTTTTCTTTAAGGACTTGTAACTCTTTAGCCATGTTCTCCTGTAGTTCTTTAAAGTCCTTCTTGATGTCCTCTACCATCATCATGAGATATGCTTTTAAATCCAGGTCTAGTTTTTCAGGTGTGTTGGGGTGCCCTGGACTGGGCGAAGTGGGAGTGCTGGGTCCTGATGATGGTGAGTGGTCTTGGTTTCTGTTAGTAAGATTCTTACCTTTACCTCTCGCCATCTGGTAATCTCTGGAGTTGTTATAGTTGTCTCTGTTCAGAGGTTGTTCTTCTGGGGATTCTGAGTATCCTCTGTCAGCAGACCTGGGAGACAGGCTCTCTCCTCTGAGTTTCAGTGGTTAGAGCACTCCCTGCTGACAAGCTTTCCTCTTAAAGGGAAGGTGTACAGATATCTGGGGTTTGGACCTCCTCCTGGCCGAAGAAGAAGGCGGAAAACAGGACCTTTCCCAGATGCTGTGTTGCTTTGGCAGGTCACAGAAGCTGTAGGCTTCTGTGGTACACACTCTCAGCTGTGCAGACTAAGTTCCTAAGTTCAGTGGAGTCCTGGATCCAAGATGTGCTCCCTGCTCCTGAGGCAGAGGGCTCCTGTGCAGGGCAGACCACTGTCTTCCAGCTAGGAGGGTGCTGGATGTCTGTGGCCCCAAAAGGGTGCTGCCTCAGCAGCTCTGTGGCTCCCGCCTGTCCCAGAAGCTGTCTGCCTCTGTGGTCCTCACTCTAACCTGTACAGACTAAGTTCGGCGGAGTCCCGGAGCCAAGATGGCGCTCCCTGCAGGGCAGGTCACTGTTCTCCGGCTGGGAGGGTGTCGGATGTCTGCGGCCCCAAAAGGGTGCTGCCTCAGCGGCTCTGTGGCTCCCGCCTGTCCCAGAAGCTGTCTGCCTCTGTGGTCCTCACTCTGACCTGTACAGACTAAGTTCGGCGGAGTCCCGGAGCCAAGATGGCGCTCCCTGCAGGGCAGGTCACTGTCCTCCGACTGGGAGGGTGCCAGATGTCTGCGGCCCCTAAAGGGTGCTGCCTCAGCAGCTCTGTGGCTCCCGCCTGTCCCAGAAGCCGTCTGCCCCCGTGGTCCTCACTCTGACCTGTACAGACTAAGCTCGGCGGAGTCCCGGAGCCAAGATGGCGCTCCCTGCAGGGCAGGTCACTGTCCTCCGACTGGGAGGGTGCCGGATGTCTGCGGCCCCAAAAGGGTGCTGCCTCAGCGGCTCTGTGGCTCCCGCCTGTCCCAGAAGCTGTCTGCCTCTGTGGTCCTCACTCTAACCTGTAGACTAAGTTCGGCGGAGTCCCGGAGCCAAGATGGTGCTCTCTGCAGGGCAGGTCTCTGTCCTCCTGCTGGGAGGGTGCCGGAAGTCTGCCGTGGCTGTATAGTCTTAACCCATCTTTTTAAGTGGTACATCTGGCCATTTCTCCTTCCAAATAAAATATATGATGTATATGTACTATCAGAAGTTCTGCCCACTGTAAAGATTTCCCTTCGTCAGTGTCTTCCAGGTTTGTCCCAGAAAGGGGCAGTAATGCAGCAGCTGTTCATTTCTGAGTACTGCCTGCATGGCATGTCTGACTATCAGTAAAGCAGGTCCTTAACAACCAACCACGGGGCGGCTACAGGTGCATGCTTGGCAGCACACAGCATTTTAACAGAAGTACAGACCATGGGCATCTGGACAACTTTTTCATATAACTTGTTTGTGCTTTCAGGACCTGCTCTGGCCCCATTCATATATACATATATGAATTTAATAATAGATTTCCATGTACATTCTACCTTATGACTTGGTTGATCAGATAACACCCAGCTCAGGTCCTGAATTGGTGACCCATTGTCAAACATTCAGTTTTTACTAAAGCCCAATAGCAGGCCTAGAGATGTCTTTCAAAAGAGGAACAATTTTCAGTTGTCTGCAGATGATGGTAAATCCTTGCTCTGAAATCTCAAAGGTCTCTTCTGTGATTCACCTATAGGTGCCTGCCAGAGACTCCAAACAGCATCCTTACCTGCCATTGACACCTCAAGTACTATCAGATCTGCTTGATCATATAGTCCAAGTGGTAGAGCAGCCTACAAAGCAACCTGGACCTGTTGCTCTTTCTCCTGTTCCTGCCCCACACAAGGGGAGCAGCTTTCCAAGTCACTTGGAGTATAGGCCAAAGTAACACACCCAACTGAGGAGTGTGCTGTCTCCCGAATCCAAATAGACCCACTAAATGCTGGGCTTCTTTCTTGGTGGTGGGATAGGCCGGGTGAATAACTTATCTTTCACCTTAGAAGGTGAATATCTCTGCATGCCCCACACCACTGGACTCCTAAGAATTTCATTGAGGTAAAAGGCCCTTGAATTTTGGTTGGATTTATTTCCCATCCTCTGATACATTTATGTGTCACCAATGAATCCAAAGTGAATACTATCTCCTGCTCCCTTGGTCCAATCAGCATGATGCTGTCAATATAGTGTACCAGTGTGGTGGTTTGTGGAGGAGACAGACAATTAAGATCCCATCTATGTTATGACACTGGGTAGGTGAGCTAATATAACCCTGAGGTAAAACTATAAAGGAATACTGCTGGCTTTGTCAACTGGAAATAAAATGCTTCTGGTGGTCCTTATGGACACATACCAATAAAAAGGCATTTGCCAGATCAATAGCTGCATACCATGTACCAGGAGATATGTTAATCTGCTCAAGTAAGAGCACCGTATCTGATGTAGCAGCTGCAATCCAAGTCATTAACTGACTGAGTTTTCAATAGTCAACTGTCATTCTCCATGATCTATCTGTCTTCTGCATTGGCCAGATAGGAGAGTTAAAGGGAGATGTGGTGGGAACCACCACCCTTGCATCTTTCAAGTCCCTTGATGGTGGCACTAATTCCTGCAGTTCCTCCAGGGATGTGATACTGTTTTTGATCCACTATTTTCCTTGGCAGAGGCAACTCTAAAGGCTTCCATTTAGCCTTTCCTACCATAATAGCCCTCACTCCACAGGTCAGGGAACCAATGTGAGGATTCTGTCAACTTCTAAGTATTTCTATCCCGATTATACATTCTGGGACTGGGAAAATAACCACAGGATGAGTTTGGGGACTCACTGGACCTACTGTGAGTCAGACTTCAGCCAAAACTTCATCAATCCCCCGGCTTCCATAAGCTCATATTTTTAACTGGAGGGCCACAATGTTTCTTGGGACCTCCAGGACTGGGGGTAAATTCAGAATGTGTCCAATAATGCCTGCAAAGTCTGATCGCTTCCTTTCCTATCATCTACAGTTGCCCTTGTACGATACTGCAGGTAGCTCTCGAGACTGGCTGGGAGAAGGCCAACAAGAAACCTTGTAGGTATCTTACCAAGGCATCAGGGAAAGCTGGCCACCCTCTTATTCCACTAGACACCAGGCTTTTCTTTATTCTGCTTATCTCCTTGAACACAGGACTTGGCTCCCTTACACTTCCTGGTGTCCCCTTTATCCCCAAACTATACAGTTTTGTATTTTCTTGCTCAGTTTGCTTCTTTTCATTACAGATCTATTTAAGAGTGAACACTAATAACTACATGACAGAGTCCATAATTAGATTGTTTTGAGATTTCCTTTGTCAGTGCCATTAATTTAAAATTCTTCAATTCAGCCCCAGGCAGACTTTTTGGACAAGGGCAAAAAGCAGCCAAATTCTTTACCAAAAATATCACAAGAAGAGAAAGCATTCCAGGCCATATACTAAAACTTTCCTCTGAAACCTCCTGCCCTGGGCCCCACAGTTCAGTTCACCCTCAGTGCCACTGTCTTCCATGTTCCGACTATGATGGCCTGCTAAGCCCCACATAAGCATTCATCTGTTTTTCGAATCCAAAGCCCCAAAGACCACATTCCTCCAAACAAAAGCATGGTCTAGCCTATCACAACAATATCCAGTTCTTGGTACCAACTTAATTGGGGTTTCTGTTGCTGTAAAGAGACACCATGACCAAGGCAAGTCTTATAAAGGACAACATTTAATTGGGGCTGCTTTGCAGTTTCAGAAGTTTAGTCCATTATCATCCTGGTGGGAAGCACGGCAGCATGCAGGCAGACATGGTGCTGGAGAAGGAGCTGAGGGTTCTACATCTGGATCTGCAGGCAACAAGCAGAGAGGGTGAGTCACTGGGCCTAGGTTGAACATCTGAAACCTCAAAGCACACCTGTTGTTTTTAAAAAACACAAATCACAGCCATCCAATTTTACCAAATGAAGACTCAGGAGCCAGACACTGGTGAAAGTCTGCTGGCTCAGAGAGAGAGAGAGAGAGAGAGAGAGAGAGAGAGAGAGAGAGAATGCACCTAGCTGACTCTCCTACTCCATTGACATCCCAGAAGGAGAGAACAACTCCACATTTAGGCTATGGCACACACACCTACATTCAAACAAGAAAGAGGGGCTGGGGAGATGCCTCAGTGGCCAAGAGCACCTCCTGTACTCACAGAGGACCTGGGTTCAATTCCAAGCACCCATGATGTTCAGTTTATAACTGTCCACAGCTCCAGTTCCAGGTAATTGGATGCCTTCTTCTGGCCTCCTTAGGCATTACTCTGCTGTTCAAACAGACAAGCATACACACATACACACATAAATTTAAAAAATTTAGAAAGTAAACTGGAAGTGTGTTCATTTTCCTGGGCTAGCATTTTGAAATCCAAAATGGAGTATTTATTTATCCACTCTTAGCTAAAAAGGGAGTAAATATAGAAAAGGTAGGAATTAAACAGGTCCCTATCTGCACAGGTAGAATCTAGCCCAACTGTAGAGGGCGCCCCTTAAGTCTCTCAAGTAGAATGTCAAAGCCCACTAAGCCCAGTCAGTGTCTTGCCTGCCCATAGGGTGGAATCCAGATCTACCACACAGTATTTTTTTCAAATGAATGCCAGACTCTGAAACTGTGTAATAAAGGTACAAGAGCAGCCGCTCACACCTGCGAGAGACCTAGTGTAGTGGGTCTGCAGACAGGAGTGAAGTGACTTAAGTAGAATGCGCTGCACACTTGATGTGCTCTGAGCACAGACACAAGCTCGTCCTGGCAGGGGAAACACAGCAGCACCCGAGAAGGAATAATGGCAGGTGTCCAGAGGCTGGCTGGGCCCAGGGAATCATTGCTAAGGAAAAGAGCAAACAGGAAGAAGGGCCAAGCATACTTTACTCAAAGTTTGTTCCCAGTGTACTTCCTCCAGCAAAGCTCTACCTCCCAAAGGTTCCATTGTCTTCCCAAATAGCATCAACCATTTGGGGACCAAGTATTGAAACACATGAGCTTGAGGCAGACGCTCCACAGTGAGGCTTCAGTGATAACTCCTATTGAGCGCAGCACAATTAGGATACTTTCCTAAAGATTCAGGGAGGGTAATGACATCCTGACCCAGCTAGAGAGCACAGAGGTACTGATGGAAAGACAGAATGGGATGAAGACAAACATGCCACAGTGGCTGGAATTGGCCACTGACTAGAGGGGGGAGGGATGAGGTCTGGGCTCACTTCCTGATTTCTGATGGGGCCTAAGAGAATGGGAAAACTCTGAGCTTAGGGGGCTGAATTTGTTAGGGAAGACCATTCCCCTTTTAAATTAGTTGGGCACAATTTTTTTTAGCTACTGTCCCATATTTTTCTTACCATCTTACCCATCCCCTTTTGGTCACTTTGTATACTTTATCAGCCCCTTATTAAAATATCTCTACGATGTCCAGAAATCAAGGCATTGGTCCACCATAACCTCTGTTGACAGATCCATCAGTCTCTGTCCACCTGACTCTCTCCATCTAATCCTTCAGTTCTTTTGCCTCTTTCTCCTTTTTAAAGCAAGGCATCATAGGGCTGAAGCTGGCTCACTGCAAGACTGATGGACTTGAACTCTCAGTTCTCTTTCCTCAAGACCTAGGATCTCAGGCATACACCATCAACCCAGCTTCCTTTGCTGGTTACTAAACATGAAATGATAATTCGCTTCTGCCACAATGTAGGGAGGGACAGGCTACTATAGGGAGGGGCTCGCAAGTCATTCCACCCACTGAGCAAGCCTCCACTCCTCTTTTCTTAATTCTTCCTTCCTCTTTTCGCCCAACCTGACCCCCACCCTTTTCTTTTTCCTTTTTGTTGTTTTGATGGCAGTGCTCTGGATGGAGCCCAGGGCCTCACACATCCTAGGCAAGCTATCATGGATAGAAAAAGTCATGTCTTACATGCTTGCATTTGGGCTGATTTTTTTCTCCTAGAATAATAAATTATGACAAAACCATGTCCAAATGTATGAATCTAAACACAGCATGACATACTGTAGATGTGTACATTATGTTAATGTTTTAGGTAACATTTCCAGAGTGAAGGGCACTGTGACCCTTTATTGCTATGTAAGGGGTAGGATGCTCATGAAGCTCCTGGTCTCTTACTGATGGAGGCTAATAAACACTCAGGGCAGGGAAGATCTAGTGTTCTTTCTGTTGCAGTGGTAAAACCTGAGAAGACTGATGTAGCGCATGCTTCCAGTTCACAGACCATTGGGGGATGTCAGAGCCCCAAGCGGGAACTTGAAGCAAAAACCACGGAGGAGGATGCTTACTGGCTGGCTGGCTCATGCTTGGGACCAGCCACTGTGGACCGAGCCCTCCTACATCAATTGAGACAATCCCCATGGGCATGCCCACAGGCCAATCTGAAATGGAGGCTCTCAGCTAACTGTAGGCTGTGTCAAGTTGACAAAGCTAAGTAGGAATGCCCCCTTTTTATTGGCTTTCTGTTATTTGGTTGGGCTGATTTTTTTTGTTGTTGTTGTAATTTCCTTAATTTTTTAAAGGAATTTTTTCTTTAATTTTTTAAAAATTTCCTCTATTTGAAAGTTTTGCTGTATTTGAATTTTTTACTAATGCTGAAGCTCACGTTGTGTATTTTCTCCAAAAACCTGGAGATTTATGCACTGACTCTGAGGACTCTGAGGCCAAACTAACAGTCTTTGAGCCCTAGCTCTGAGAGTCCCCCGAAACCGGAGGGACCCTCACTCAAGCCCCGGGATGACAGGACGCCCAAGAACTCACAAGAGACCGGTCTTGATGCAAACAGCAAGAGGTTTAATCGGGAAAGGCCAGTGCACTGGGGACAACTCGTATCCCACGCAGGGGTAGAGGAGTCAACCCCGAGCTCAAGGGGTAAGGGGTTTATAAAGGCAGAAACCGCAAACACCTGGCATTGGGCTATAGCATTTGGCAAGCATAATGGGTTTAAGGAACGGTTAGAGTATTCTGTATGAACATTTCCTGAAACAATGGAGCAAGTTAAACTTCTGCTTTGTGGTCAGTACATCCTGGAACAATGGGGTGAGTTAAACTTTTACTCCCTGCCATTAGTGAGGTCTATTTTGGACACAAGTCTAGGGGCTTACATAATTTTTTACTCTCTCTCTCTCTCTCTCTCTCTCTCTCTCTCTCTCTGGATCTTTCATTCCCCAGTCTTTCTAGTAAATAGTTCTAATCTTAGAACTAGACACTATCTTCTTCTTGAAGCTCCTGGTTTTTTAAGGTATGATATTGTTGTTTCAAGACTAAAAGCTGTACTGCACTAACTCTCTCTCTAATAAAGGCTACTAGCCGATTTAAAATGCATGGTCCTATTATAAGAAGTAGCAACAGCCGGGTGTGATGGCTCACACCATTAATCCCAGCACTCGGGAGGCAGAGGCAGGCGAATTTCTGAGTTCGAGGCCAGCCTGGTCTACAAAGTGAGTTCCAGGACAGCCAGGGTTATACAGAGAAACCCTGTCTTGAAAAACAAAAAAAAAAAAAGAAAAAAAAAAAGAAGTAGCAACAAGATAAGCAATCGTCCCATAAGGGTGGAAATCAGAGTGGTCAGCCAAGGGGTCTTTTTAAACCATCCCTGACTGGCATCTCTTTCCCTCTGCCTTTTGTCTAGTCGTTCTCTTAGTTTCTTCATAGAATCTTCCATTACTCCAGAATGATCTGTATAAAAACAACACTCTTTTTTAATTGCAACACACAGCCCTCCTTCTTTTAAAAACCGCAAGTCTAGACCCCTCCTATTTTGTAAGACCACTTCTGAAAGTGAAGTTAAAGATTCTTTAAGTTTAGTTATGGATTGCTCTAATGCTCTTAGATCTTCACTCATAGCCGATCTTAGTTCTTGGAAATAATGGGGCTGTCGTACGAGAGCAGTAGTGCCTGTCCCTACACCTGCAGTGACTCCGATGCCCAGGATGACTGCCAAGGTCAATGTGACGGGCTCTTTCCGATAGCGGGTTAGACGCCCGTCAAATTCGTCTACAAAAGAGTTAGTGGAGTAGTGAAAGACTCTGGGCACTGACTGGATGAGTACACAGTAGTCTTTGGTATTATCAAACACTAAAGTAGATACACAGGAGTTAGTCCTGTACCGCAGGCCCACCCTTTGTCTAGACCAGGGAACAGATACTCGATGTCAGAAGTGCTAGGGCTCTCCAGGGTGGTGTTACATAGGTGTCTATAAGCAGCTGGTGGTTTTCCCAGGCAGGTACCTGTACCTGTAACTTCAGGAAGGGTTAATCTTTAGTTGGTTCCCCAAACACAAGCATCATGGCTGGAGGTGGTATTGAATGTTCCAGACACTGCAATTTCTTTATAATAAGGAAGTCCTGAAGCTAGGCAAAGCCAACAAGACTCAGTCATATCGGGATTGGTTCGGTTTATCATACTAAAGGCTCCCTGTACAAGATTGATTAATCTCTGTCCTGTGTTGGCTGGGGCAACAAAAAGGTTGCTAAAAGGGGTAAGAGATGAATGGGGAGAGGTGGGCAAAGTCGGGGTCCCAGTAGTGGTGGCTTGGGGATCAGGGGGCCTTGGTCAGCCAGTACCTGGTTAGGTCCCACCGGCCGAGTCGGGAGATGTTCTATCTTTAGGCGGACCTGAAGTTGCAATTCTTGCCCGCCCCCATGTCTGTAAAATACAATGCCCCAAGTCATACCCCAGCCACTGGGTAAGATTGTACATCTGCCCCTCTTTAGTGAACTGCAATTTTATATAATCTAAATCTGTAGATCTGCATGACTTATCCTTGTATAACCCCATTTCTGCATGTCGGCCAGGTCCTGGATTAACAAAGAGAAAAACTAGTCCGTTCCCAGCAGACAAGGTGGCCCATTTCCAGTCTCTATCATTTGAAGTAATGCAACTCCACTCTCTGCAAAAGAATTCTTGGGACTTTTGGGTTAGCATTGGAAATGTAAATGAGGAAAATACCTAATTAAAAAAAAAAAGAATTCTTGGGGCCCTCCACACTGGGAACCCATTTTAGACTCGGGGCAGCTATAGAACCCATAGCTTCGGACCTGGTTGGGGGGTGGGGGTACTTGCCACTGCAGAATTAATTTGTCGGAAACAAAAGTATAGGGGCAGCCACCACATCTCTGGGGGTGCCACCTTTGAAATGGCAAAAACTACTTCTCCAGTTTGAGATAACACTTGCCAAGTCAGCTTCTGGGGGGCATGGGGATTATAGCTAGCCTTGCTCATCACTCTTGTCCCTTCTGTGACGAAGACACAGCTTAAGAGAGTCATCCAAGAGAGTCATCCGTAGTTTCTAGGTCCCATTCATCTTTAGGGGATGGTACCTTCTTGAGGTGCGAAGCATGAATTCAAGCAGCAATACCCTCTAATTTCACAGCAGTGGGGGTAGTCAACAGTACCAAATAGGGTCCCTTCCACCGTGGTTCCAAGTTTCCAGTACGGTGTCTTTGGACGTAGACAGTGTCTCCAACTTGGAACGAGTGGATTATGGCTAGGTCTCGGGTTTGTAGGCTTCAGGAATCAAAACCCAGGCCTCCTTTCTCACAGTTTCCAGAGCCTTTAAGTGAGCAAACAAAGTTTAGACAATGAAGCATCAGGATCATGGACTCCTCCTGACTCAGTGAGGGGAGGAAGGGCCACCACACAGGAGTTCATAAGGGGTTAATTTATACTTCCCCAGGGAGTTTCTTACCCAGAACAAGGCAAAGGGAAGGAGGACTGTCCAATCTTTTTCACAGGTCTCTAAGGCTAATTTAGTCAAGGTCTCCTTTAATGTTCTATTCATTCTCTCTACCTGACCTGAACTTTGGGGTCTGTATGCACAGTGTAATTTTCAATTTATCCCCAACATCCTGTCCAGTCCCTGACTTACCAGGGCAACAAAGGCAGGCCTGTTGTCTGACCCAATTACCTTAGGGATCCCAAATCTAGGGAAAATTTCTTCAAGGGTCTTCTTGGCCACAATGTTGGCAGTTTCATTTTTGGTAGGGAAGGCTTCAACCCATCCTGAAAAAGTATCTATAAACACTAACAGATACTTTCACCTGTATCAGGCATGTTTGACTTCAGTAAAATCCACTTTCCAATAGGCTCCTGGCCTATCTCCTTGTAGTCTTCTTCCTGGGGTAAAAGGTGACTTTCCTGCATTAGTCAGTGCGCAGGCGTGGCAGCTTCTTGCCACCTCCTGCACAATATCATTAAGTCCAATAACATAATAATTGGAAGTTTGTACCAATTCTTTAAGCTTGTTGGCTCCCAGATGAGTCAGAGAATGTAAATTTTTAATGTACTCATTCGCCTCTCTGCTGGGTAGGATGGGCTTTCCATTGCAGATATGGGTTCCATAAGGGGTATGTGTCTGATGTCCTAATGCTTCCATAGCATCTAGATTTTCTTGGGAGTAATGGAAGCTGCTTTCCCTTAAATCATGCCAATCAATTTCTGAGTGTAGATTGAGTGTCATGGTGCCTTGAGCTGCCTGTTTGGCTGTCAAGTCAGCCATCTGGTTTCCTTTGGTTACAAAATCAAGTCCCTTTTGATATCCTGGACAATGCATGATGGCCACCTCAAGAAGGCTCAAAATCTCTTCTTTGTTCTTAATTTCTTTTCCTGTCAACATTAACAACCCCCTCTGCCGGTAGATAGCACCATGAATATGGGCCGTAGCAAAGGCTTACCTGCTGTCTGTATAAATGTTGATGCTTTTACCCTCTGCCAGATGGAGGGCTTGAATTAAAGCGATGAGTTCAGCTTTTTGGGCCGAGGTCCCCTCTGGCAGGCTACTGGCCCAAATGACCTTTTTCCCAACCACCACTGCTGCCCCCCCCCCGCCTTCTGTTTACCTTCAAACACGAAGCTGCTGCTGTCTGTATATCAACTGGGACTCCCTACCCAAGGGCTGGTCTTTCAGATCTCTTCTAATTCCAGTCTCTTCTGCCAAGATGTCGGCACACTGATGGAGCACCATTGAATCTCTAATCTCAGGCAGCAGGGTAGTGGGGTTAAGCGTAGGGGAGAGGGGCGTGAAGATTACACGGTCAGTCAATAAAAGGGCCTGGTAGTGGGTCATGCGAGCGTTGGAATCCATTGTTCAGGGGGTTGTCTAATTATGCTTTCCAGAGCATGGGGGTGGGGGTGGGGCTATAATAGTAACTTTTTGACCCAGAGTTAATTTGCCAGCATCTTTGACAAGGAGGGCCATGGCCGCAATGGTCTTGAGGCACAATGGCCATCCGCTAGCCACTGGGTCCAGTTTTTTTGATAGGTAGGCCATGGGCTGCTTCCATGGTCCTAGGGTCTGGGTTAGGACTCCTCTTGCTACCCCGTTCATCTACATACAGAGTAAAAGGCTTGGTGAGGTCCTGCAAGGCTAGAGCAGGGGCAGTGAGCAAAGCCTGTTTGATCTTGTCAAAGGCCTCCTGTTGTGTCTCAGTCCATTTAAATTTTCTTTAGTGAGAGGATAAAGCGGGGCGGTGAGGGTGGCGAATTCAGGTATTCATAACCTACAAAACCCAGCTGTGCCCAGGAATTCTCTTACCTGGGGGGAGGGGGGGCTGTAGTCGGGGTCGGAATCTGGGTCACCATCTTTTTCCTGGCCTCCGTCAGCCATCTTTTTCCATCTCTCAAGGCATATCCCAGGTATGTGACTTCGGTCCCGCATAACTGAGCCTTTTTGACCAACGCCCGGTACCCCAACTCACCCAGTTCCACCAGGTTTTTAGTTTTAAAACCTTATGGCAGCCTGGTCCACGTCAATTGTCTGGTAACTCCGGATTCTGGGTCTCGCCACTCGAAAATGAAAATGGGCTGGCTAGAGGGGTGTAGTCTTAAGCAAAAGAAGGCATCCTTTAGATCTAAAACAGTATACCATTATTTCTCTGGTGGTAATGAGCTGAGGAGATTATATGGATTTGGGACAGTGGGATGTATATCCTGAATCCTCCTGTTGACTCCCTGAGGTCTTGTACTGGTCTATAATCTAGTTCCCGGCTTTTTGACAGGAAGGAGGGGGGTACTCCAGGGGGACTGGCATGGGACTAAGATGCCAAGCTGCAAGCGTCTCAGAATATGGGATCTGATTCCTTCTCATGCCTCTTGACTCAATGGGTATTGTCGAACCCCAATCGGAGTGGCATCCGTTTTTAGTCCCACCACTGCTGGAGGTACTTGCTTTGCCATCCCCATCCCCCCTGTTTCCACCCATGCTTGAGGAAAAGCCATCAACCAGCCTTCAATGTCAAAGCTGGTTTGTGTTGGGGCTTCATGTAAGTGATTTTCTTCTTCTGTCCCTATAGTTAAAATAATGGAAGTTGGGGGTATTCCTCAGGAGACTTCTGGTTCACCAGATATAAACCTGATTTGAGCCTTTAATTTAGTCAATAAATCTCCTCCCAGTAGTGGGGCAGGACACTCAGGTATCACCAAAAAAGAATGGGCCACTTGCTTTTCCCCCAAATCAACAGTTCTAGAAGTCATCCACGGTTAAGGCTTTTGTTTGGTTTGGTTTGGTTTGGTTTGGTTTGGTTTGGTTTGGTTTGGTTTGGTTTGGTTTTTCCAAGACAGGGTTTCTCTGTGTAGCCCTGGCTGTCCTGGAACTCACTCTGTAGACCAGGCTGGCCTCGAACTCAGAAATCCGCCTGCCTCTGCCTCCCAAGTGCTGGGATTAAAGGCGTGCGCCACCACCGCCCGTCTACGGGTAAGGCTTTTGACCTGTAGCCCCAATTACAATAGTTCTTTCATTTTTTAGTTTCCCTAAAGGTTGTTTTAAGACCAAATATTCAGCTCCTGTATCCACCAGAAATTCCACCAGAGTCCCCTCTACTTTTAGCGTTACCCTAGGCTTGAGGAGCGAGTCCGAGCCCCTGCCCCGTTAATCACTATCTTCTCCCAAAGTCAGCACTTTTGGTTTGGGGTCCTTGTTTTTCTTTTTGGGGCATTCTCTAGCCCAATGCCCTTTTTTCTTGCAATAAGCACATTGATCCTTATCCAAGGGTCATGCAGGCCCATGGTTTCGGGCACTGGAACCACCTTCGGGGAACCGCTTTGTTGCCCTGGTACCCTGGCTGCCTTCCTGTTCTATTTCTTTCTCCCACAACTGCCGCCAGGATTCTAGTCAAATTTCTTTCCTGCCTGCGATCCCGCTTTTCTTCTCTTTTTTTAGCTTCCTTTTTCCCTTTCTTTTCTTCTTCTGTCTCTCTCTTATGATATACTTTTTCTGCTTCTTTCACTAAATCAGATAAAGCAAGGTCCTGCAACCCTTCTAATCTCTGCAGCTTTTTCTTAATGTTCGATGCTGACTGTCCTATGAAAGCCATGGTCACTGCCGCCTGCTGCCCCTCTGAGCTTGGGTCGAAAGGAGTATATCTCCGATAGGCTTCCACGAGTCATTCTAAAAACACGGACGGGGGTTCTACGGGGCCCTGAAGTACCTCTCTTACCTTAGCCAAATTAGTGGGGCGTCTTGCTGCCCCTTGGAGGCCTGCCACCAGAGTCTGGCAGTAGACGGTCAGTCGCTCCCTACCTGCTGCCATGTTGAAGTCCCAGTTAGGACGATCCAAAGGGAAACCAGCATCTATTTCATTCGGGAGGGTCGTGGGAAACCTGTCGGGGCCGGGAACATTTTTCCTGGCTTCATGGAGAATCCTCTCTTTTTTCTCAGTAGTGAAGAGGACTTGTTAAAGTTGCTGACAATCATCCCAGGTGGGCTGATGTGAAAACATGAGAGATCCTACCAATCCAGTTAGACTGGCGGGATTCTCTGAAAAAGGAGGGTGGTTAGTCTTCCAGTTATATAGATCAGCCGAAGAGAAGGGCCAATACTGGAGGGGCTGAAGATTGGGTGGACTCCCAGGGAGCCCATACGTCCTGGGGGGGGGGGCTGACAGTAGAATCAGGTCCCCTGAGACTGAGAGTGCAGTGGCTCCTAGTACCCGCTGCTGGGCCCGCTCCCTCCCCACCCTAATCCGGGCCAGTCCGAGGGTAGGGGGAGGGTGCTGGGCTTGGGGATAAGGTAGAGGGAGTGGGATGGGCCATTCAGGGGGCTCCTCTATTTAGGGATAGATCTTAGGAGGATCAGTGGGCTGGGAAGGCTCCGTTTTTGGTAGTCTTTGTTTTGTTTGTTCCTGGCAGAATTTTTGAGCTCCAGAACTCGGGAGTCTGGCTTCTGTTTTTGCACTCAAGGTTTGACCCAAGGTGGAGGGTCCTGGACCAGGTCCTGCCACACAGTGATGTACAGTTGTTGATCGGGATGTGACCCTGGCCCTTCCTGAAAAAGAATTGCTTTGATTTCAGAAATGATGGTCAAGTCAAAAGTGCCTTCTAGAGGCCAGCCAACACCAAATGCTGGCCATTCCGAGGCACAAAAAGTCTGCCACAATTTCTTTTTTATTTCAACAGAGAGATTATGAGCCATGGCCCTAACTTCAGTCCAGTTGTCCAAAGTCAGACTAAGGGGAGTCATTACAGTATGTCCCATAATCCAAGTCACAATAAACACAAAGGACACACAGATCAGAATAAGACACAAACTAACAACTGTCCGTTTCATTTGGACAACCAGAACCAGAGTAAGTTTCCAGACGGTCGCAGAGGCGGGTAATCTCTCCTCAGGAGGAGGGTCACCATGTCACTCTCGACCTTCAGATGGGACAACGGTCCCTCCAGGGTCGGGGCATACCCCGAACCAGAAAACAAACCAGAAAAATACCAAAACCAATTCCAAGCGGCACATGTGCAGAGATTAAACTAACGGAGACAAACCAGAGGACAGAGACAGACAAAATCTCACCTCCAAGGGGGGTCTTCGGAGC
Organism: Mus caroli; assembly: GCF_978045245.1. Lineage (NCBI taxonomy): Eukaryota > Metazoa > Chordata > Mammalia > Rodentia > Muridae > Mus > Mus caroli. The sequence continues at coordinate 99,933,487 of NW_028227268.1, forward strand.
TTGAGGGTGGTTACAAATCCTGGGATGAGCCCCCAAGATGAAAGTTCCCCCGAAACCGGAGGGACCCTCACTCAAGCCCAAGGATGACGTGATGCCTAAGAACTCACAAGAGACCGGTCTTGATGCAAACAGCAAGAGGTTTAATTGGGAAAGGCCAGTGCACTGGAGATGACTCGTATCCCACGCAGGGGTAGAGGAGTCAACCCCGAGCTCAAGGGGTAAGGGGTTTATAAAGGCAGAAACCACAAACACCTGGCATTGGGCTATTGTCCCGGCCCGCTGGACAGTCGAACAGGATCTGGGGAACCACCTGTGGAGAGAATGAAAGGTGAGAAACACAAGGACGGACAGCAAGTCTGATTGATCAAGCTGTCAAATTTGTATTGTTCCCAGGCAGGTTTTATGCCCACAGAAGCAGGATATGGGGGAGGGGGTGATGCAGAATTGCTTTGTTTCTGGGGGAACGCACCTGTTCCCAAAAGCAGGATATTGGCTAGGTAAAAAGTTCAGCAGAAGGAACAGAACAGAATGGGTTGCTAGGTACTTGTCCACAAGATCTATAGCTATTTGTTCTTAACTGGGGGTAGTACTTTCCCATAGAGGCCTCAACTTTTTCCCACAGAAATCTCAACTAAGCTAACACTTTTCCACTAAGGCCAAAACTTTGTAGATAAGCACTTATGGCTGACAAGGCAATTAACATTTAAACAGGGTCACTCCCAACAGGCTATAGCATTTGGTAAGCATAATGGGTTTAAGGAACAGTTAGAGTATTCTGTATGAACATTTCCTGAAACAATGGAGCAAGTTAAACTTCTACTTTGTGGTCAGTACATCCTGGAACAATGGGGCGAGTTAAACTTTTACTCCCTGCCATTAGTGAGGTCTATTTTGGACATAAGTCTAGAGGCTTACATAATTTTTTACTCTCTCTCTCTCTCTCTCTCTCTCTCTCTCTCTCTCTCTCTCTCAGGATCTTTCAACTCCACAGGTGTTGGATGGCACTTTCCAGATTTGGGTATGAATGTGTTGCCGGGCATGGTGCTCACAGCTGTAATCCTCTGCTAGCTCTTAGAAGGTTGAGGCTGGAGGATTGCTCCGAGTCCAAAATCAGCTTGGACTATGCCTGAGTGAGTTCCTGATCAATCTGAGGCTACAGAGTGAGACCTTGTCTCAGAAAACAAGCCAGACAAGAATGAAATAAGGCTATTTTGGAAGCCTGAGAGGTGACCGGCTGAGAAAACCACTAGCAGGTAACACCCTGGAGCCCTCCGAGGAAGCAGGTGAGGGTGCTTGCTGGGTAGCTTCTTCCTCTGAATTGACACACTCCCTTAAAGAGAAAGGAGGGGAGGCTTACAAGACCCAGGAAGTTCAGAAAGACTTCAGAAGCCCCAGGACTCCAGAATCTTATGGGATTAGACAATTAGACAAGTGCACAGCTGCTGGGGGAAATGAGTGTCACAGAGCTGGGCAAAGAGTTCCAGGGACACCACTTTCCTGGGTCACCCACACTCCTGTAAGTGACCCTAATAAACTCATTGGTTCACCAGGTTGGACGTGGGTGGAATAACTTCTTCAGTCTGCTAGCGTCCTGCCTTGGGGAATAGATACTTGCTCACATCTCCCCAAGAGAAGCTGTGTGACACCCAGTGGGAGGGAGGAGGTTCCTGGGTGTGGCCTGCATTGGCACCCTCCTGTCAGTCTCTGCTTTCATCCTCAGTGGGGTAAGCAACTCTACTCTGCTTCATGTTCTTTCTGCCATGATCTTTAGGCTTTCTGTAGTAGACCTGCTGGCCGCATGCTGACCTCTGCAACTGTGGACCAAGCTACCCCTCCCTCCCCATCTAAGCTTTCTATTGGGTATTCATTGTTATTATGGCGCCATTTCTTTCTATCAATGAAAAAAGAAAAACAAAAAACAAACAAACGAAAACTTTTGGTACCTTTTCCTTGGCCAGAATGTCTAGTTCATTCAGTTCATGAGGACTCCCACCACGTATAAAACACCAGCAACAAGTAGTAGAACGGATCTTTTCTGGGGGTGCATGAGAAAAGAAAAGCTATAAATGAAACCGTGGGTGTAATACAGCAAGTGAAAAAGAAAAGCTAAGGTGCTGCGTAAATCTGGGGCCACTTCCTTGCCTAGGACTTTAGTACCCACTTAGGTGTTATTTATTACTACTACTGTGCTTTCCTTTGCACTGCTAGTGTGGCCACCAGTGCTCAGGGGAGCACGGTGGTGAGGGCAAGCATTCTCACATCAATCCTATAACGTGGTTCCCCTATGCTCACAGACCTGTGAGGCTGTCTCGGCAAGGCAGAGAACAGGTCTCTCACTGTGCAGTTTCCCCAAGCCCATGTTTCAAGGCATGGGTATGGAAGAGAGGGTTAGGAAGTTGAGCGGGATTAAGAGATGCCACTGTCCTTGTGTATGGCATGGTCACTCTTATTGAAGCTTCTGTGCACCGTGGCCAGACTACTTCCCAAACATTAGCAAGCGCAGTTTCCAATAATGAGAAAATACAAGTCAAGGCAGAGGCAGAAAGGAGAATAATGGAATAGCAAAGCTGTGGGTTTTGAAATATGTGCCATTTATTACACAGAACATTTGGCTATAGCTGTCTGTCTTGTTCTGTGGTGTTAGAGCTTAGACCTAACATTGTAGGATGCACTGTGCTACTGGGCGAGCCGCATCTGAGCACTGGAGGGGCATACAGTGAAAGCTTGCCCAGGCTGCTCCATCTCAAACTTCCCGGCTCAGGAAGTGCCTCCTCGGTAGCTGGAGTGTAGCACCACTCCTGCCTTTGAACCAGTGCCTGTGATTAAGAAACTAACTCACCAGCCTTAGAAACTGGCTTGTACTCAGAAAACCACTTATGATCAGTCAGTTTATTTATAAGATTGGTTCCCACTATTTTTACTTACAATTTTTGTAGTTTGTATGTGTGTGTATGAGTAAATATTTGTGTGCTCACATATGTGTGTGCATGAGGGAAGTCCTGCTAATTAAGACTGCAGTCTACCATAATCTGGTAGTTCCTCTGAGCTCTGCACAAAACGGTGGACTCCCTTTACCAGTTAGGGCTTCCCCTTCTCTGACCTTGTCTGGGGAGCCAGAAACCCCACACATTCTACCTGGTCCTGGAACATCTGCAAATTCGACTTTCTCCTTCGAGATAAGAACCCACCCAGCAAGTACCTGGGATTCCTGAAATGCTTCACCATAAAAATGAGACATTCCCAGTACTTTATAAACTCCAACCAATGAAACTTCACCCTAAGAAGAACCTTTCCCACTCTCCAAGGTTCATATATATAGCCCTGGCTCACCCCAATAAAGTCTGAGCTGTACTAAAGATTGGAGTTTTTCCTGAATGTCAGGACGTTCCTCGTTAACAAAAGCCATGTTCAGAGCTAATTTGTTTTCTCTAGCTTCAGGATCAAAGTGGCTATCGGTTCTGTAAACCTCTGTGAGTCTTTCTAGAAACGCTCTAGGGCTCTCGTCCTTTCCTTGGGTAACCTGGCTTACCTTGAATAAATTTGTAGGCCACCTGGTAGCCTTTCTGAGGCCCCCATTAAAATCTGGAAGTAGGCCCAGAGTCTCTCCTTACCTCCATAAGGGTTGTAATCCCAGACAGGTCTAATAAAGGGAAAGGCCGCATTAATATCGACCTGAACCTGAGAGGGCAACCCATTTGCCGCTAGAACCATCCCACTTCAGGGAGGCAACCACAATCTTCTCCTCTTCTGTGGTGAAGAGGCTCTGCGGGTGCTTTCTTTTTCTGCTTGTGCCTGCTGAGCAGGGGCTGCACAGCAACATAAGGAGGGGGGCAAAGACCCTCCTTGGGAGCTAAAGAAGGAAGTAAGGCTGGCCGCAGGGGCTTGCGCTCCTCCAGGAGAAGGAAAGTAGAGGGTGGTACAAAAAGGGTTTCATCGAAACGGGGTTTTTCCACTAAATACTGCCATTTGGCTATATAAGGCACCTGGTCCCGGTATATCTTTTACCCAGTAAATGATGAGGAGATGGAAAGTCCCCTCCTTGGGCCAGCCAACCTTAAAGGTGGGCAACTCACTCCTGCAAAAGGTGATGAGTTTCCTGGAATGGAACAACCAGCAACAAGTCTCCACAACCTGGAGGAAATTCCTAAAATGGCCCAGAACCAGACACAGAGGGTGCTGTTTTTTAAAAAATCAAGATGATATCGCTGGTACAGATTGATCACAAACAGAACACACAGAGACAAACACAGAAGGACGTTCCGAGAAAAGCAAAGCAAAACAGTCTTTCAGAAGGTCTTGCCCCCACGCCCCACCTCTACACACACACACACACACACACACACACACACACACACACACACGTGCACAAGAGTATCAGAGACATACCAGGTGAGAATACTCAGAATCTCCAGAAACCATGCGAGAGCTCCGGGGTCTCAAGACTCCAGGTGAGCCCTCTGCGGGCAGGGAGAGGGGACTCTCCAGATGGGATTTCAGGGGAATCCTCCTTACTCCCTGGCCATTGTGTGGCAAAATATACAACCACTTTGCCCCTCAGGGCCTCCAGGTTGGCAATAGGCAAAAAACAAATGCAAATATAGACACAAAATGATGCTCAGCTATTTGAGTAGAGGGGTCTTCAGTGCTTCCTAGTCAACACACCAAATGTTAGGGACCATGAATCACTAAAGAATAATACCCCAGACTCGAATAGTATGCAAAAAAGAGTTTATTGTACAAATTCCTGCATGCAGGAGCCCAATTACATCAGGTTAGAAGGACCCCGACTGAATTCTCAGATTCAGTTTTAAAGCCAAAAGGAGAAACAGTAGGGAGGGGTAGGTGACCTATATATTGATTGGTGGGTTCTGTCTCTGAATGTCTGGGTGATGCTATGATTCAGACTATTCTTGCTTATGCCAAGGAGGGGTAGCTCTTGACCTCTTGGCTGCAAGTTTGGCTAACTATCTTTTTACAAGCTGGGGAGAGGTACTTTTTACATAAGCCTGCAGTTGTTCAAGTAATTGACTTGCCTAGTTCTGGAAAACAGAAACTCAGGTCTGATCTCCTGAGCTGCTAATTTGCAGCCTGTCCTGGAGTCAGCTTGTCTCAGGCCAATTCACTCCTTTCAAGTCTTCTCCTTGCTACTTTTAGATCAAGATGTAGAACTCTTGGCTTTCTAGCACCAAGTCTGCCTGCACACTACCATTCTTCCCACCATGGTGATAATGGGCAGAACCTCTGATCCTGTAAGCCAGTCCCAATTAAATGTTGTCTTTTAGACAAGTTGCCTTGGTCAAGGTGTCTCTTCACAGCAATGGAAACCCTAAGACAGAAGTTGGTACCAGGGACTAGAGTATTGCTATGATAGGCATGACCATATTTTTGTTTGGAGGAATGTAGATTTTGGGACTTTGGATTTGGAAATAAATGGGATGCTTTGAATGTGGATTAATGGACCATCCTAGTAGGAATATGGAAGGCATTGATGCTAAGGGTGATTTGAATTGTTGAGACCTGGCTCAAGAGGTTTCAGAGAAGAAATAATTTTGGTATGTTGCCTGGTGATCCTTCTTGCCATACTTTGGTGAAGAATGTGATTGCTTTTTGCCCTTGTCTGAAGATTCTACCCGAGGCTAAGGTGAAGACATTCAGACTAATTGTATGACAAAGGAACTCTCAAAAAAGCATATACTTTTCCCTCTGATTTACTCTCATGAAGAATGTTTTGATCTAGCATAGCAAGCTTAGAAAGGAAAAATACAAAATGTATGGTTCTAGTATTAAAGAGGCACCAGGAAGTGCAATGGAGCTAAATCCTGTGTTCAAGGACATTAAATGGAATTAAGGGAGTAGTGACCTTGGGACAAGATTCCACCCAGCTAAGCTTATGTGTCTGTAGTTGGACAAGGAATAGTTATGTCATGTTGCATGTTATTACCTGGCTATTGTTTTCATTTGGATTTTTAATCTGGAATGAACTACAATAAAGAAATGGAGAATGTGCCAGGCGTGGTGGCACATGCCTTTAATTCCAGCACTCGGGAGGCAGAGGCAGGCAGATTTCTGAGTTCGAGGCCAGCCTGGTCTATAAAGTGAGTTCCAGGACAGCCAGGGCTATACAGAGAAACCCTGTCTTTTTTTTAATATTTATTTATTTTATTATATGTAAGTACACTGTAGCTGTCTTCAGACACTCCAGAAGAGGGCATCAGATTTTGTTATGGATGGTTGTGAGCCACCATGTGGTTGCTGGGATTTGAACTCAGGACCTTTGGAAGAGCACTCTTAACCGCTGATTCATCTCACCAGCCCCGAGAAACCCTGTCTTGAAAAACCAAAAAAGAAAAAGAAAGAAAGAAAGAAAGAAAGGAAGGAAGAAAGAAAGAAAGGAAGAAAGAAAGAAAGGGAGACACAGGCTTTTGATCTGGATGTTGAGGCATAGTGACAATGAAAAGCTTAGTTTCAGGCATGGTGGTACATAGCCAGGAGACAGACACAAGCAGATCTCTGAGTTCAAGTCCAACCTGTTACAGAACAAGTTCCAAGTGGAGAAAAGCTTAGGCCCAGGAGTGGTGCTACATGCCTTTAATCCCAGAACTCATGGTGTTGTAACCCCCAAATTTCTGATACTAGAGAGACTTCAGTGTTGTGTACAGACAGTTTGCCTCTGCATTCCCCGACCCCTGCCAGAAGCTCCCATCCTCCCTCCATCCCATGGCAAGCATGATACTCCAGCAGCCAGGGGCTCCCTCCCCCTCCTCTAGAGAATGGCACTACCCATAAGACTCCCCCTTAATGAGGACATTCTGAGGAGACATCCTTCCTACTTTTCTCTCTCCAAAACCCAACACTCCTGCTGATAAGAACTACTCCAGGTGCCTGTCCTTGAGACCTTAGAGAAATAACAAGCTCAAGGGAAATCATGGAAAAAAAGGTAAACTGAGGTCCAATTCTTGAGCTCATTTGGGTTTCCCGTGGACTCAGGGCACAACAAGTGGACAGAGGCCTGCAGACCTTTGAGTTCAAGGTCAGTATATAGAGCAAGTTCCAGGACAGACAAGCTTAGGCAGTGAAGGATATAATAGAACAAGAGATCATGTTCTAGCACTACTAGAAAGCAGCAGAACTCGGCAATTTCAGCCATGTGGCCCTGGCTTTACAGTCAAGAATAGAAGTGGTTACCAAAACAATTGATACTGGTTATCTAGAGCTGAGAAAATAGCAGTGATTGAGAAGAGACTAGCGTCACTGAGATGAAATCTGAGAAGTGTTTTCTGACAATACAAAGAAACTGTGTTCCAGAGATAGCCAAGATTGTACCTCGTGCTGCAGCTGTACTTTGTAATGTGTAACAATCAACCAGGTGGTACTGGTTTGAAGGCATGAAGGGGTCATGGACAGCAGCTGAGGCTTGGCACTGTGAGAGACAATTGGTGAAGGTGCAGCCTCAGTTGCAGTTGACAGCCCAGGACTGAAGGAGTCATGTGAGGGAGTTGAGGCTTGGAACCCTGAAGGGAGTCAATGAGAGGCTATTGGTAAAGCCTAGTTGCATCAGAAGACCCCAGTACCATAGGATGACCACCAAGAATAGCAACAACAGTTGAGTGGATCAATCAGAGCCTAGAGTGCTATAGAAAGCAGAGCTGGAGAAGTGACCCAAGCCCTTCAGAGAACCCAGAAGGTCATGTGTGGATCTATGATGGATTTTCTTTTTCTCAACTTGACTACATCTGGAACAAACTACAATCCAGAAATGGAAAGTACACCTGTGATCCAGATCTTGAGGCTGGAGGACACAGGCTTCTAACCCAGATCTTGACATAGAGATCTTGATGCATAGTGGCCATGAAAAGCTTAGACCCAGGCAAGTTAGAATACACCTTTAATTCCAAGAGACTGAGGCAGACAGATCTCTGTGTTCAAGGCCAGCCTGTTACCAAGCAAGTTCCAAATCCAGGTTTGGTGGTACACACCTTTAATCTGGACCATACCTTCTCCTGGAGGCCTACAAGGACATTGGAAGAAGACTCACCTTCTTTACCTGCTTGCACTTACTTGCCAGTACATCTGTTGGAACCTACTTTTTCAGGATTCCAACCTATACAGAAAACCAGCTGAAACAACTAGCCTTGTAGGACTGAGCAACTACTAGAGTATTGGACTTCCCATTCACAGCTGCCCATTGTTGTGTTAGTTGTACTACATACTGTAAGTCATTACAATAAATTTCCTTAATATATAGAGACATTCCCTAAGTTCTGTGTCTCTAGAGAACCCTGACTAATACAGAAGTTGGTACCTGAAATGGTTCTAGACCAGTAGTAGTACTAGCACCTTCTAATTCACCAGCACCATCAACTACTGAAATCTCTCTAGATACTCTCTCTCCTGGGAGCTTGGAAAATATGGAAGGCCCATGGTGGAAACTATATTTCAAACTTAAAGAAGCAAATGCCTTTGACTATTTTGATCTGTCAGTTGTGACTGGCAATGGATTAGGTAACCTGGTATATGAAATTTTCTACAGTTTTGGGGGAAATAAGGAAAATTATTTTGCTGCCTCATTGCTCTTCGAATCTCTGGATAAGTTGATAAACGAAAGGAATGAGCTCTATGATAAAATTGACTGGCTATAGCTGTGAATAAACAATCTAAAGGTTTGTAATTGTGTCCTCAAAGAGAATCTTCTCTCCAGCAGCCCGGCCATAGAGCTTGAGTTGCAGAAAATCAAACGGAAGTTTGGCCGTGAATTACAGTGAAAATTCAAGTCTCAGCCTCAGAGGTGTCAGCAGTTAAAGCAAGGGTATTAATTGACAAAGAATGGGATCCTATAGCTTGGGATGGGGATGTGTGGGAAGACCTGTTAACGCTGAGAACTTTGAATCCTCAGATTCTCAATGGTTTACTTCATCCAAGGAAGTAGTACCCTGAGCCCCAGCCTTTGAAATACCTTTTTCAGATGAGGAAAATAATCCTTCATTGTCTGATAAACAAGTAGTGACTTTCTCTGAAGAGAATGCTGGGCAAGACGATACTGATGTTCCTCAAGGCCCACCAATAGTTTCTTCTAGACTTATAACAAGACTCAAGGCAAATCAGGCCCCTAGAGGGGATATACAGGATCTCAGGCATTGGAACAAGAAGCTGTGAAATAGAAGTTGCCTTGGAGACCCAAAAATGTTAGAGATGTCGGAGCTGTGGGATACCTGCTGAGGAAAAGCTGCTAATGGAGAGAGTGGAGCCAGTCCAAGAGAAATAACTGTATTACAGTCAACAACACTGAAAGTAGTTGGGTATTAGACATGGAGATGCACAGTTTAGTTTGCCCAGCTGGTTTTTGGTCTTGCTTTGATCCAGCATTTCTTCACTATGATGTTTTAGAAAGGTAATGTACATCCTCTGGTGTTGGAAGGGTGTGATCTGCTTTTTGATTTTGATTTTATAGGGAATTACAGTAAAGAGATTGCAAGAATCTCAGAAGAGACTTTGAACTTTGGACTTTTAAACATTGCTGAAACTGATAGACTATAGGAGTTTTTGAAGATGGGTATTGTGCTGTGGCTAGGTATGGCTCCCATAGACTCATGTGCTTTAACAAACCAGGGAGTAGAATGTGGTTATTTGAGTATGCTTGACCAATGGGAAGTGGCACTATTAGGAGGTGTGGCCTTTGGATTAGGTGTGGCCTTGTTGGAGGAAGTGGGTCAGTGAGGGGGGTGGGGCGGCGGGGGCTGCTTTGAGGGCCTATGCTCAGGCTCTGCCCAGTGTTGAAGAGAGTCTTCTCCTGGCTACTTTTAGATCAAGATGTATTACTCTTGGCTCTTTAGCAGCAAGTTTGCCTGCATGCTACCATGCTTCCTGTCAGGCTAATGCTGGGCTAAACCTCTGAAAGTGTAAGCCAGCCCCAGTTACATGTTGTCTGTTATAAGAGTTGCCTTGGTCATGGTGTCTCTTCACAGCAATGAAATCCTAACTAAGACTAGACTGTCAAAGAGCAGACTGTAGGGTATAGGTGGGCTATGGGCTGAGTTTTTTTTTTTTTTCACTTATAACAATATTATGTGGGACGAGAGAGATGGGTCAGTGGTTAAGTGCACTGACTGCTCTTCCAGAGGTCCTAAGTTCAATTCCCAGCAACCACATGGTGGCTCACGACCATCTGTAATGAGATCTCATGCCCTCTTCTGGTGTGTCTGAAGACAGCTACAGTGTATTCATATAAATAAAATAAATTTAAAAAACATTATGTATTTAGGTTTGGGTGAGAATGTCCTATTTACAATACTTCAATATGAAAATGTCAAACATTTAAAAAAATTAAAGTAAGTATACCACCATACCCATATACTGTCATTTATTTACACCACTAATGCAGAGAATACTCAGGCTGGAGAGATGGCTCAGTAGGTAAGAGCACTGGCTGCTGTTGCAAAGGACCCAGGTTTGATTCCCAGCACCCACATAGTCACTCACAGCCAACTGTAACTCTAGTTCTTGTGGATCTGGCCTCCAAGTATCCTGCATGCACATGGTGCACAGACCTGCAAGTTAAACATCCATACACTCAAAACAATAGAAGAATAAAGATATTCTAAAACAATACTCATATCTAAGACAATGTATGGCCTTTGCTATATTAAAAGTAATTTACTTTTGTTTCTATTGTTGCGTAGTTTAATTGTTGAGTAGGTTAAATATTGTCAAGTATTTCTCTAAAGTCTTTGACAGAAGCACTTATGGAATCTCAGCTAACAAAAGGCCATCTACAGGTCAGTAACCATGTAACAGGAAGGTATAACCCACAACAAAGTTCTACCAGCTTTAGCCAACTCTCAAATTCTAGGGAATTACTAACTAAAGCCACTTGTCAGGATTGAACATAACTTTCCAGAAAACACTCAAAATGAGAAGCAGGAAAAACAATTACATTATCTCCTCAAAAGGGACACCAAAGGTCAGACACACATAAGTAAATTCATGGCCACCAACTGTTGAAATCATTCTCATGGGACAGGTTATGACAACATTCTTTTCTTTATTAAAAGCACTGTATTGTGTTCTGTGCTCTGCCTGTGTGAATGAATGTACAGGAGAGTGTGAACAACTGTGTTCACATATGCAAAAAAATAAGCATCCATTGCAGGCACTACTGAAAGCAGTTTGAATAGGTAAAAATAAGGAGTTTAATTTAGCAACTTCATAGGTTTCACATCAAAAATACATGAGGTTAAGAAAAGAAACAAGTCTCTAACTGGAAAAATACATAAACATGACAAAGTTTTAGACATTAGGACAAAGAGTTACACATAGGCATGGACATCTTGTCTTATGTGGGGATGCCTGTGTGAGAGCACAACAAAGAATGAAGACCTGTATTCACAGCCACAAACAAACCCTAACCCTATCCACTGCAGAGATTACTAAACACAGTTTGAACATGTTAAGGGGGTGGAGGGGTCTTTTTAAAAGAAATGTCCTTGATTCCTTCTTTAAAACACTGTATTGTGTTCTATGGAATGCTTGTGTGAGCATACAGGAAAGTATGAACAACTGTGTTCACATATGCAAAAAATATACATCCATTGTAGGGGTTACTACAAGCAGATTGATTGGTTTTAAAAAAGAAAGAAAGAAAAAAGGATTTCTTTTTTTAGCAGGGACCAAGATTAACTTTCAAAAACACATACTGTCAAGGAAGAAAATAAATATCTAACTTGAAACAAAACCATAAACAGGACACAATTCTAGACATTAGGACAAGGACTCATAGGAAAGCACACATTGTGTTATGTTGGATTGCTTGTGTAAATGCTTAGGAAAGTATGAAGAACTGTATTCATAGCCCCAAACCACGTTTACAGCATTCCTTCAGGTGCTAATTAGTGAACTGGACAGACAGCTTTGGGGCTTGAGTCCCAACACCCACACTGGTGGCTCACAGCCATCCAGTGCCAACGGATCCTCCACAGGCACAAGCTACACAGACATGGTGTGCAGACAAAACACCCACAGACATAAAATTAAATAAGTCAATTAGGTCATTAATTAGATTTGTTTCTTCCAGAATTTAACAAATTATTGCACAATGAGACATTGGCCCATCCTTCCAACTGTAAGGCATGACACCCTACACGTGGTTATACTGTTTTAATTTTGTTTTATATCTTTGGTCCTTATTCATAACTTCAAATGATGCTTACCCTAAGGGATACCAGTCCTTGACTTTCCTACTCAGGGCTTCTAGCTCACCTGAAGTTCTTGCTCTGGAAACTACATACCCCATCCCAGCATAATCCCCAATGAGGGACACTTCTGACATACACTTGTGTTCATCTAGAAATAGCCATATTGGTAACTGCCTCAGGACCCAATAAATTGGATCTGAAAAACTTTGAATATGTTATGATAAAAACAAATGTGAGTTTAAATGTTAGAATGCTAGGATTAAATCAGGTCAAATACACTAAAAAAGGTGGGGGTTGGAGGGAGTCTTGCAGCTGACACAAGATAGCTTAGCTAACCAGAAGGGAGAAATATTGGAACGATGGCAAAGCCTTTGCAGAAAACTTATGTTTGGTTTAATTAATCCACCTGTACTTCTGCTAAACTGACTGTACTATCCTGCCTGGAATGATGTTTGAAGCAGGCATATGTGGCTAGGTTCTAGAAAACTATCTTCAAGTGACCTGACAGCCTCCCAAACTTACAGTCTGATGCATTTGAATATGATTTAAAAACCAAATTTGGGTATCTTCCTGTTGCAGTAAATCTCCAACCCCAATATGCCCAAGCAATGAAAACAGAACACAGTTAATATGAATACATTCTGTGTGCCTAGCTTGGGCAGATCTACCGATACACTACCATCTTCCACAGTTTATGAGACCCCTTAGAACGTGTGGCTTCTCCAGGCCATGTGCTTCTGTTCTGCTTTTCTACTTCTTCCTCCTCCTCTGCGTCCTCTCCCTATTCCATTTTCTCCTCCTCTCTCTCCCCCTTCCGCGCCACCTTCCCTCTATCTACCCAATCATCAGCTCTCCCTTATTTTACAAATTAAGGTGGGAAGCAGGTTTACAGGAAATCATATGAGTGCTGAATCAGTCCTTGTTCAAAACCCCTCACGGGAGAATGGAATTAACATCAAATATAATTCGCCCACAGGTCTATCCACAACACCTCCCCCTCTTTGTCCAATTAAAAAACTATTTTATCTCAGATACAATTGAACATAACTATAACTATTTTGTAATTATAAAGTACAAGAGACCTAATACCCAGTCCATCATCTTTGTTAATTAAATAGAACCTCTGCCATCTATCCTTACTTAAAAGACTATAGTTCTGCACCTGGCTACGGCTTGGCTTTAGATTGAATGCCATCTGAAAACCACCCTCTCAAATCTGTTCCTCTCAAAGTAAAAAGCCTGGGTTGGCTAGGAGAGTATGTAGTTTTTCAATCCCATCAGAAATACAAGAACGACTGGTAGCAACTGAAAATACATAGGAAGCCTAACACAGCTTCCAAAACTTAGCCAATTTATAGAGACCGCTGATCACCTGGACAGTCCCTTACTTCAACACATTGGCGCATCAGTCTTCAGCCTACTGGCCAGGATCATCTGACAGACTTAGAGAAACAGGAATATTAAGGACTAGCCTACTCTGTCTTGGCAGAATCAAGCTGTCCTAACCTGTAATTGTGTCCTTTCTTTGGATAGTCTTATGTCTGTAGATGAAATGAGGCAATTCTTGCCTAGTGGCTGTTTTGCCACAACTGGAGTAACTCAAAGATGCTCAGTTTCTTCTCTGAATCCAAGACAGGGAAAGCTGTCAGGAGCAGACTGGTCTCAACAACAGGTGAATAAATAACATTAAATGCACATTCAATGAACTTCTGACATTTTTGCAAACCATCTATCTATGTGAAGTTATCTGGACTGTTCTGTTAACTACTCTCAGCCATTTCTAATTAAAATATCTGAAAACACCCTAACAATAAACTCAGAGCCATGAATTTCCTATTTGACCCTTAACTCACAGGCTTGAACACCTCAGATCTGTTTATAATAACAGCAATAGAAGGACTGGGTCTACGCCCTGTACTTCAAAATTTTTAGCATCAAAAACAACCTATAATAACCACCCCCAGTCATAGAGCCTAGGGAACTGGGACGACGACTCTTCATAACTTCTTCAAGATGAATATGGGCATTGAGATATCTTTGAAGGGAGGTGGGGGAGGGAAAATGGGGAAGTTGGTTGGCCTAAAAAAGGTCACACCAGTGATTGTATTAGTCTCTGATGTCTGAGTCCTGACTTGATCCGGATGAAAAACCAAGACATCAGGAGTTTAGGCAGGTCAGTTCAGCATGTCTGACGATGACATTCACCATGTGCTGTAATATATAAATCTCCAAACAAAATTTTAGTATCATCAAGATAACCTTTTTGTTGATTCTCTGGAATCTAGTTCTCAAGGGGTCACCCTCTATCAAATCTGATCCATAGAACTCTGGAAGGTGTAAATACATTAATCACCTTTTCCAAAAACACAAAGACAAAACCTTCTCCCCAAATCAGCTTATCCTTCAGCCGGTAACCAGGAAAACCTGTAGCTTGCCCTCTGTCCCAGAGGAACAATAAAACAACCACAATACTCAAAATCACATTTTAGCCTATATAGGCCTTTCTAATTTGTCATGTCAGGATATTAACACAAAATTCCCATGGAGTCCATGTTAGACAATATTAGTCTCCTGCACACTTTATTATACCATCTTTAAAACAATTGATTCACACTTCTATTTTCCTTTTCTCTTTCCCTTCCTTTCCTTTTCTCTTTCCCTTCCTTTCCTTTCCTCTTTCCCTTCCTTTCCTCTTTCCTTTCCCTTCCTCTTTCCCTTCCCTTCCCTTCCTCGTTCCCTTTCCTTCCCTTCCTCTTTCCCTTCCCTTCCTCTTTCCCTTCCCTTCCCTTCCTCTTTCCCTTCCCTTCCCTTCCTCTTTCCCCTCCCTTCCCTTCCCTTCCTCTTTCCCCTCCCTTCCCTTCCCTTCCTCTTTCCCCTCCCTTCCCTTCCCTTCCTCTTTCCCCTCCCTTCCCTTCCCTTCCTCTTTCCCCTCCCTTCCCTTCCTCTTTCCCCTCCCTTCCCTTCCCTTCCTCTTTCCCCTCCCTTCCCTTCCCTTCCTCTTTCCCCTCCCTTCCCTTCCCTTCCTCTTTCCCCTCCCTTCCCTTCCCTTCCTCTTTCCCCTCCCTTCCCTTCCCTTCCTCTTTCCCCTCCCTTCCCTTCCCTTCCTCTTTCTCCTCCCTTCCCTTCCCTTCCTCTTTCCCCTCCCTTCCCTTCCCTTCCTCTTTCCCCTCCCTTCCCTTCCCTTCCTCTTTCCCCTCCCTTCCCTTCCCTTCCTCTTTCCCCTCCCTTCCCTTCCCTTCCTCTTTCCCCTCCCTTCCCTTCCCTTCCCCTTTCCCCTCCCTTCCCTTCCCTTTCTCTTTCCCCTCCTCTTTCCCCTCCTCTTTCCCTTCCTCTTTCCCTTCCTCTTTCCCTTCCTCTTTCCCTTCCTCTTTCCCTTCCTCTTTCCCTTCCTCTTTCCCTTCCTCTTTCCCTTCCTCTTTCCCTTCCTCTTTCCCTTCCCTTCCTCTTTCCCTTCCCTTCCCTTCCTCTTTCCCCTCCCTTCCTCTTTCCCCTCCCTTCCCTTCCCTTCCTCTTTCCCCTCCCTTCCCTTCCCTTCCTCTTTCCCCTCCCTTCCCTTCCCTTCCTCTTTCCCCTCCCTTCCCTTCCCTTCCTCTTTCCCCTCCCTTCCCTTCCCTTCCTCTTTCCCCTCCCTTCCCTTCCCTTCCTCTTTCCCCTCCCTTCCCTTCCCTTCCCCTTTCCCCTCCCTTCCCTTCCCCTTTCCCCTCCCCTCCCTTCCCTTCCCCTTTCCCTTCCTCTTTCCCTTCCTCTTTCCCTTCCCCTTTCCCTTCCTCTTTCCCTTCCTCTTTCCCTTCCTCTTTCCCTTCCTCTTTCCCTTCCTCTTTCCCTTCCTCTTTCCCTTCCTCTTTCCCTTCCTCTTTCCCTTCCTCTTTCCCTTCCTCTTTCCCTTCCTCTTTCCCTTCCTCTTTCCCTTCCTCTTTCCCTTCCTCTTTCCCTTCCTCTTTCCCTTCCTCTTTCCCTTCCTCTTTCCCTTCCTCTTTCCCTTCCTCTTTCCCTTCCTCTTTCCCTTCCTCTTTCCCTTCCTCTTTCCCTTCCTCTTTCCCTTCCCTTCCTCTTTCCCTTCCCTTCCCTTCCCTTCCCTTCCCTTCCCTTCCCTTCCCTTCCCTTCCCTTCCCTTCCTCTTTCCCTTCCTCTTTCCCTTCCTCTTTCCCTTCCTCTTTCCCTTCCTCTTTCCCTTCCTCTTTCCCTTCCTCTTTCCCTTCCTCTTTCCCTTCCTCTTTCCCCTCCCTTCCCTTCCTCTTTCCTTTCTCTTCCTTTCTATACCTGCCTATAAGAGGCAGCTTGTCAAACCAGGGTTAAACCCAAAATTCCCGTGGAGCCCGCATGTACTGGCTGGTTTTGTGTGTCAACTTGATACGGGCTGGAATTATCACAGAGAAAGGAGCTGCAGTTGAGGAAATGCCTCCATGAGATCCAGCTGTAAGGCATTTTCTCAATTAGTTATCAAGTGGGGAGGGCCCCTTGTGGGTGGTACCATCTCTGGGCTGGTAGTCTTGGGTTCTATAAGAAAACAAGCTGAGCAAGCCAGGGGAGGCAAGCCAGTAAAGAACATCCCTCCATGGCCTCTGCATCAGCTCCTGCTTCCTGACCTGCTTGAGTTCCAGTCCTGACTTCCCTTAGTGATGAACAGCAACGAGGAAGTGTAAGCTAAATAAACCCTTTCCTCCCCAACTTGCTTCTTGGTCATGATGTTTTGTCCAGGAATAGAAACCCTCACTAAGACACCATGTTAGACAGAATATGAGTATCCTGTAAGATTTCTTAGAGCAGTATATCTTTATACCATCTTTAAAGCAACTAATTCAAACCTCCACTAATATCTGCCTGTAGGAAGCAGATAGTTTTTGTTAAGCTCTCTGCCTAGACCAGCCATCCTGTTATACCATCTATCTGTTGTTCTCTCTACCTGGAGCCATAGACATTTATTTAATACCTATTATAATATCTGTTATGATTTCTACCTGGAGCCACATATTTCTATTAATTAATACCTGTTCATAGCAATTATCACTGCTCTCTCTACTTGGAGTCAGTGACTAATATTCCCTATCTAGTTCCAAACCACAGGTGAAATTTCCCAACTTTAAGTATCAAAAGGTTATATTTCGCTCTTTGTATCAATGACTTATATGGTACAGAGCCCTTTGTACCTTTGTTTCCTGATTCTTTATTCACAGAGAGAAGCTGAGTGTAGAAAGACACTCGTTGTCTGTGTCCCTGTTTGGAGGTGGAGGAGGCAGTGTGGGGAGCGAAGGATACAGGGAAGCAAACACAGGAAGGCTCTCTCCAGTGTAGATGCCTCTCTGCCATTCTCTGTAAGCCCCTCAAACCCAGTCAGCTACAAATCCACCCTGCTGTAGCCCATATCTCTGCCCAAACCTCATTCAGAGGTTGGGGTCAGTGAATTTTTATCTCAGGTTATTTGAGTTCAAATGTACATTGGGCACCATTTTGTTGTGGTAAATCTCCAACCCAAATATGCTCAGGCAATGAAAACACAATTCAGTTAATATGATTACAATGCTGTGTGCCTAGATTGGGCAGATCTACTGCTATACTACCATCTTCCACATCTATGAGAGCCTTTAGAACTTGTGGTTTCTCCAGGCCATGTGCTTCTGCTCCACTTTTCTTCCTCCTCCTCCTCTGCATCCTCTCCCTATTCCATTTTCTCCTTCTTCCCTTCCCCACCTTCCTTTCCACCTTCCCTTTATTTGCCCAATCATCAGTTCTCCTTTATTTTACAAATTAGGGTAGGAAGAAGGCTTACAGGAAAACACCTGAGTGCTGATTCTTTCCTTGTTCACAACCCTTCTCAGGAGAATGGAATTATCATCAAATACAGTTAGCCCCAGGGCTATCCACAACCTCTTCCCAGTTCCCAGAATCATATTAACAATACATACAAACTTATGATATCCACTGTCACATTGCATTCTGTGAAAGCCCCCAGGTGTACCCTCCCCCAGCCTTGAGCAGGCTGACTCAGACCTGCTCTGCCACTACCAGCTAGCCCACCTAGGATGGAATCTTCTGACCTAAATAAGGTCTATAGTTCTGCCACATCTGTGGTTTTCTCCAAGACAACACTACCTGCTGAGAAGCTGAAACTGTCTTCCTGAGGCGATCTAGACAAAGCAACAGCCTGGCCACAGAGTGATGAGAGCCTGGCAACAAAGCAAGGAGAGCCTGGCATGGTGGGGGATGGGCTTTCCCCTTTTTAAGTTCAGACTCCAAAAGTAAACTTTAGGCCTTGATCAGTACTTGTCTTGGTCTCCTTCTTCTCTCGTCATCTCTCTTATGCAGCCCCAGCCTTCCTTTCAGGAACTCAGTTCATGTAGCTGCTGGCGGCTACACCCAGGGACAGGCTTACCCACTCTCAGGCTGTACCCTGTCTGTCTGTAGTGTTAATCTGGAAATAGGAGCAGCTCACAGAAGTCCACCCACCTCCAGCACTGCTATCTGCCTCATACTCACAGTAAGGCTTGAAAATGGCCCATTCCCCTTCATACTGAGATACAGTGTCCACACAGAGGACAGAGTATACTGGGTTTGCATATGTATCTACTTGGACAACCATTAGTAGATCCAAATAAATCATTTCTATCTTCTCAGAAGCAACCTTTATGTGTAGAAAGACAGGAACAGACTCGGGCCCACAGCCACAGGATCAGGGAGTGTGGGAAAAGCTGTGTACCTTCATCGAGGAGCCCACCAGGATTGTTACAACTCTGCTAGGTGCTAGGCACCAATGTCCTCAGTTCGACCTCCAGTCCCCCTTCCCATCCACAAAGATGGAGAGGGTGGAGCCCTTCTGGATGAGGCACTGTTGCTCTGGTCTGGCCAAAGACCTCTTCTGTGATATGAAAGTATCTCTCTAAAATTCACTTTTGAAACTGTCCCCAGAGCAGCAGGGTGGGGCCTTTGTGGATGGTCATAAACAAGGTCTGTATAGGAGAGTCTGTCCTCTGCCACAGGATGTGGAGCACACAGCATGGAGCACTCCTTCCTTAGGGAAGACGTTGCAAGGCAGTGACTGGCAGAAAGGGGCCCTTCCCTAGCCTGTAGACTCCTTGATCTCAAGCTTCTTCCTTCCAGAGGTGAGGAATAAATTTCTGCTCAGTACAAAGTATTCATCTATGGTCCTTGGAAGTAACAACACAGAGTGGCCCGAGTGCCCTGACCAGCCTCACCTTGGACTCTTTCGAGTTGGCAGAAGCTACCCTGTGTTTTGTTTTGAAGCAGGGTTTTGATAAGTGATATTTTAAGCATAATCCTCCTGCCTGAGCCTACATCACCCCAGTAGCAGGCCTGTGCCACCACGCCCGGTATTGTTACATCTTTTCTTAAACTGCTTTCATCTAGGAAAATGCAGCTCTGCCCTTTCTGCCATGGGTTTACACCCTACCTACCTGGCTAGGTCAGGCCTGCCTTTATCTTCTGACTTATCTTGTTCTACTCCTGCTTCCTTGAGCTGTGGACTTCACAGCACCTGGTTGTGACTCTAGGAAGCCAGCACGGTGACATGGAATAAAGAGCATAGGCCACTCCTCCTGGAGAGAAGTCCTTAGATACCCTGATCCAGGTGATCAAGGTGAGTTTCATAAAAAATCGGGTCAGGCCGGGCGTGGTGGCACACGCCTTTAATCCCAGCACTCGGGAGGCAGAGGCAGGCAGATTTCTGAGTTCGAGGCCAGCCTGGTCTACAAAGTGAGTTCCAGGACAGCCAGAGCTATACAGAGAAACCCTGTCTCGAAAAACCAAAAAATAAATAAATAAATAAATAAATAAATAAATTGGGTCAGTTAATCTCACCTGTGGAAAGGATGATCAGTGAGGTTTGAGTCAGGAGAAGAAAGCTACAATCTGGAAAATACTTGTCTAAAAACTGACTAAGACAGTGCCAAATGCCCTCTACCTACAAGAGAATGGCCATAGTCCACAGCCCCAGAGAAGTTGGTGGCCTTCCTGCCCTCAGGCCACAGTCTGGAGCTCAACAGTTCCATGGTTCTGTGAGGTCACTGAGAGAAGAATCAGAACCTGGGTCTGTCTCCGGCTGCTCCAAGTCCTCACTCCTTTGGGTTTTGGCAATTTTGGGATGAGGGGGGGGTCAGCCTGAGTGAGCAGTGGGTCCAAGTTCAGTCTCCCCTCCAGCCACCACAGCCTCTTACTGCCTTTATGAAGAGAAATTAGGCAGCATGAGTCACTTCCACCAAAGCAAGCTGAGACTCCTCTCTGAAGCTCCTCGGTGGGAGGACAACACTGAAAACAGCCTTTTGTTCTTCTGTTTCTAGAAAACATAAAGAACAAGAAATCTGCATTCAAACTAGGCTGAACAAAAATGTTTGCGCAAAGTGAGACTGGGAAAATAGAGGAGATTTTCACAACCAACACCATGGCCTTCGAGACCACAGCGATCACGTTCTTCTTCATCCTGCTCATCTGCTTCATTTGTATCCTCCTCTTACTGGCAATTTTTCTATATAAATGGTATAAGCCCATGTTAATTCTCAAAGTAGATCTCAAGGCACGTAGCAAGTATATATAGAAGTAATATATAATAATTTTAGATAGCTAGTGGCACAGATATAAACAGGTGGCACACACCTGTAATCCTAGAATTATGGAGGAAGAGGCAGGAGGATTAGTAATTCAAGGTTATTATTACACAGAGATTTCGAGGTCAATCTAGGCTATGGGAGACGCTGTCTCAAAACCGAAATTGAAATAGAATAAGTATTATAGTAAGTGTTCCACTTCGGAGTTTTTAAAAGTGCCAGGTTCCTGTTTAAAAGTGAAAGTCCCATACCATGGCTTAGAGTCTTCTTTTTTGAAGTTTTTCTTGTTATTTCAGTTACAGAGGTCACAACCATGAAGAGCCACTGAAGGCCCTCTGTACAGGCGAAGGCTGTGTAGGGGCTAATGCAGAGATGGACAAACCCGAAGATCAAGACAAGTAAGTCTAGGGACTGGGGAGAGGGCTTGCAGCTAAGGTATGACACCCCAAGTTTGGCTCCCAGCGCCTACATAAAATGGTAAGTATGATAGCAACATCTGTAACCCCAACTGGGGGCAAAGACAGACAGTCCCTAGCCCAGGGGAGCCGTGTACTTCAGGTTCACTAACTGATCCCATCCACCCCCCAAAAACAACAAAGTAAAGAAATGACATCCAGTTGGCAACAGTCTCTGAATTTTATACACAACCAGTCAGATAAGAGACTGTATAGTTATATACCACATACACACACACACACACACACACACAAGAGAGTTATATATACACACAGTCACACACATATACACACACACATTCATACACAGATACACAAAGTTACACACATAGTCACACATACAATACACACTTGGACATATACACATATACACACACAGACACACAGAGTTACACAGTCATACACACATATACAACACACACAGCATTATACACACAGTCAAACACACAGTCATACACACAGTCACACACACACACACACAAACACACATACCAACATAAAGTGATGAGGATGTCCTAGTCATTATTATTTGTGGTAATATCGACTAAGATGTATGGATTTAAAAAAAAAAACAAAAAACTCTTGATGATTTTCCAGGGTCCTACTGCACTTTTTAAACATGGGCTTGCCAATGAAGCCTAGCATTCTTGTGCAAAAGCAGAGTAAGGAAGAGATGGCCACATCCTTAGGAGACAACATCAAGACAGAAGACTACCAAAAGAAACAGACATATGAGCCTGTGAATGCTAGAGAAACCAACCATGAGGTGACATGTTCTCTCTCAGGGGTTGCTCAGGGTTTAGGTTTGATCGGAGAGGAGAGTCACCATGTGGGCGTAATTAGATCATAATGGTTCAATGAGGCACTGTCAGTCTGCAGGCTTCCACTGTTAGCTTTCATTCTTACATCCCTGTTCACCTTACTACTTCCCCTTTGTTGTTTTTCTTATACTCCTGGGATCTTAGAGCTATAAAAGTCCTTGCCACTTATCTAGGACCTAAACTTTTGTCCCATGGGAAACTGAAGTGGATTGTGACCTCCCTATGGATGCCAAGCAAGCACTGTGTCCTTACTGTAGGCCTGCGAGCCTTCCACATCCGCACACAAACACTTCTAGAACTTTCGTGAGCTCCTACCATTCCTCTGTAGCCTAAGATGGGATACTAGGCCATATTGCTCTCAGCTTTGATTACATGCCTCAAATAATGTCAGTCTGTGTCAATGTAGGGAGTCAAGTATGGTTGATTATCACTGCTGAAAACTCTTTTCTATTTCTTGTTCTCAATGTATATATTAATAATGCTTTAAAACACGGGACTCCTTGCTGTTCATAGGTTGGTCATTTGTTTGTCCCATTCTCTCTGCAGGGTGAGCTTGCTGAGAAAATACCCATACATGTCCACAGATCTTCAGATACAGGAAGCCAAAAAAGACCTTTAAAAGGAGTGACGTTTTCTAAGGAGGTGATCGTTGTGGACCTTGGAAACGAATACCCTACACCTCGAAGCTATGCTCGAGAACATAAGGAGAGGAAATGAAGTCTAGAAAAAACTGTGTGGAAAGTGTAACCTTTGACCAGCTTGGATCAACTGAGGGTCGTGTCAAGGCAGCAGGAGGATGGGAAGTGAGCAAATATAGACGGGATTCTACCTTCGTGGAAGAAGAGAACTGTGCAAAATTCTGTACGTAAAATACTGAGCTCGAATATAGTTTTTAACAAACAAATCTGAGTTTGGTAAGTTGACTATAATAAATATCCTTAAATGTCTGTCTAGCACAGCCGTAAGTATAATGTTTGTTCAGGTGTTTTAGAAAGGCCACACTTTGGATTCTTTGATCAGAGGCATTCATGATCATGCTGCAGCTACCATCATGGGAACCCTGAAGTCTATGTCTGGGGTCCTCTTTGCATTGCATATAATTCACAACCTTCCTTGTACTGATTATTACTGTATAAGGTTGGCTCAAAAAACAAACCACTACCAACAAAACATACTGCTAAATTTGGCAAGCTTTCTTGATTTCTGTCATTTAAAATTACTGTCAAAGGCGGAAACAGGGATACACACCTGTAGTATCAGCTACTCGGGAGGCCAACTTCAGGAGATTACTTGAATCTATGTGAGACCAGTCTGGGCAATTCACAAGACCTCATCAGTAATCAATGGTAAGAATATGATCGAATGTGGAATATTCATCATAGAGCATAATGGCCACCTTCAGAGGACTGCAGGAAACACGAGCAAATGTGGTGGGGTGGTGAGTCCTGTCTGTGTGGAAAGCTTGCTGATTACAGCTGTGGATTCCTGTCAGAGTCTTGACAGGTAACGGGTAACTCGGATATACTGAGCAGCCAGACAGCTCTCAGTGTCCCAAGTGAGATAGAAGCATGGTAGGAGAATATGTTAAATTGGTCTGAGCTGAGAGAGATGTGCAAAATACTCAGAGACTCTGTGTTCTCAAGGAGCATTTTAATATTTTACGTAAAACCTACTGTAGCCGCCTGCGGCCACACAAACTGGGTTCCTGAGTGGGAGGCCGGAGCTGTAAAGGAGGGAATGGCGAGAGAAGTAAAGAGATCAAGACCAATTTTCTGATCATGGCCCGATGTTTACTAGCAGTCTGTGCTTATATAGGGGGAGGCCCATCTCCTGCCATGCCAGGCTTCTTGATGCTTTGTTGCCAAACTGTTAGCTCTAGTCTGTCAGAGCTGTTAGCATTAGGTCATCAATTCCACAGGTTGTCAGCTCTCTGAGGAATATCTCAGGAAGACGGGCTCAGCCTCTCAGCAGGTATCGGGAGTCTGGGAGAAGAGCAGAGGCAGGTGACAGAACAATAAAGCCATCTAGATCAGAAGGCTCCACCCCAGGTGGTCTCATTCTCAGGGGTAGCAAGGCACTCAGGGCTGGGGGAGGCTACAACCTACATTACAACTTTGACTTACTATGGTAAAACACACATATACCTGATTGCTCAGTGATGGGAAATTCATTCACCTTGGTCTATAGTCATTATTTCCAGCCATTCACAGAAACCATCTGATAGAACTGGAACACTGAGCCCCAGTGTTAGCTCCCAGTCCCTCCTCCTGTCCTTGCTGCCAGTCCCTGTGAATCTGACTACTTCACGTGTGACTTCACGCGTGTTTCCTTTCGAGGTTGGCTTGTGTCATTTAGCAGTGTCCTCACAAGTGATGTGGGTGTCACCACCTTCATGCCTGGACAGCAGAGTGACATTGCATTTGTGTGTGCCCTGCTAAGCTTACCCTTCATCTGTTGATGGACAGTTCTTCTGTCTTTGGACAATTGTAGTGATTATGTTATAAATATTTACCATTTAAGGAAAAATCAGACTTACCCACATATCTCTATTGCTGTGTGTTCCAGTTTAAGTTTGTAATTTCAATGTCTGCTTCCACCTCTGCATTTATGGAACCAAGTTACTTCATCCTAAACTGATAAGAGTACATGTGAGATTGACATTTACATGCATGTCAGAGTCAGTATTTCTTGTACTAGTCAAGGCTTGGAGAAAGTTCCATCAGGAGCTGTCACGGTCCAGGCACTTGGGCTCCCAGAATCCACAAGCCTCAGCACCGTAACACACAGCAGTGCACTCAGGAGGAACACATGGCACTTTATTGTTGATTTGAATTTTATTGGTTCTGTGATGCTGTTTGCATATTGTTAATTTGAATTTTATTGGTTCTATGGAGCTGTTTGCATTTTATTTGGTTTTGTTTTAATTTTGGAGTCAAATGAAGACTCTTCCTAGTCTTTACCCAGGTTTACATTTCTTTTTTGTTTGTTTGTTTTCTGTTTTTTGTTTGTTTGTTTTTTCGAGACACAGTTTCTCTGTATAGCCCTGGCTGTCCTGGAACTCACTTTGTAGACCAGGCTGGCCTCGAACTCAGAAATCTGCCTGCCTCTGCCTCCCAAGTGCTGGGATTAAAGGTGTGTGCCACCACGGCATGACTGGTTTACATTTCTTTATGTTGAAGTAGAGCAGTAACAGTTAGTTGATGGCAGTGATGGTTGGGGGCAGAGACCCAGGAATGGTTAGGATATGGAGATTGCTCGGGTGCCATTTCAGGTGAGAAGGGTACAGATGTGGCATTGAGAGGTGATTGTGTAAGGAACCCCGGCTGTGGTGGCTCCTGAGTTTGGATATGTGAGAAACTCCCGAATGGGAATCCTAGAGAAAAGATCAGTGATTTTTTTTAAAGTGAATTTTAGCTCTGTTGAACTTATAATGTTGGCCAGAGGGTCAACTAGAGATGCCAAATGAGGGCATATGGTGGTATATGCCTGCCGTCAATGCTGGGGCAGAAGGAATGTGAATTTGAGGCCAGCCTGAACTACATAATGCGATACTATCTCAAACAAAATAAAAATGCAGATGGATATTGTCTTAGTCAGAGTTTTACTGCTGTGAACAGACACCATGACCAAGGCCAGTCTTAGATAAAACAACATTTAAGGGCTGGCAAGATGGCTCAGTGGGTAAGAGCACCCGACTGCTCTTCCGAAGGTCCAGAGTTCAGATCCCAGCAACCACATGGTAGCTTACAACCATCTGCAACAAGATCTGGCACCCTCTTCTGGAATGTCTGAAGACAGCTGCAGTGTACTTACATATAATAAATAAATAAATAAATCTTAAAAAAAAAAAAAAAGAAAAAAAAACCAACATTTAATTGGGGCTGACTTACAGGTTCAGAGGTTCAGTCCATTATCATCAAGGTGGGAGCATGGCAGCATCCAGGCAGGCATGGAGCAGGCAGAGCTGAGAGTTCTATGTCTTCAACCAAAGGCTGCTAGTGGAAGACTGACTTCCAGGCAACTAGGGTGAGGATCTTATGCCCACGCCCACAGTGACACACCCATTCCAGCCAGGTCACCCCTATTCCAACAAGCCACACCTCCAAATGGTGCTACTCCCTGGTCCAAGAATATACAAACCATCACAGATATCAAACAAACAAAACAGCAGCCCACTGGCTGCGGAACAGCATCAGGAGGAATGAGCAACACAGGTTTCCGAGTTTGAGGGCAGCCTGGTCTACATAGTGAGGCTGTGTTTCAGTCTAGTTGGAGTTATATAATGAAACCCTGTTGTCCTTGTTACTTTTCTGTTGCTGAGATAAAACACCATGACTGCAAGGTTGTTGGCCTGAATCCACTCCACCAACAAGGCATGGTGTGACACAGGCAGTATGACTGCTCTTACCCCCATGCCCAATGCTGGGGTAGTGCTAGGCTGTACAGAAACTGGAAACCGGAAACTGGAGACACTGTTCCACGGGTGGGAAGGCCAGAGCTGGTCCCTACCTACAGCCTGTGACAAAGCCAGGGGCGTGAGGTTCTCAGGCTCTTGGACATCCTGGCACCGCTAAGAGTTACAGAGCAGAGAACAAGTCTGGGGCCCTAGGGCAGGGGACAGCAGCTAGTCCAGGGCTGGGGGGAAAAGGGGAGCTCTGGCTTGTCTCAGCAGAGATTGTTCTTAGCTTGTTGGATGCAGGCTT
Organism: Mus caroli; assembly: GCF_978045245.1. Taxonomy (NCBI): domain Eukaryota; kingdom Metazoa; phylum Chordata; class Mammalia; order Rodentia; family Muridae; genus Mus; species Mus caroli. The sequence goes on from NW_028227268.1 coordinate 99,960,209, forward strand.
GGTGTCAGTTGTGGTCAGGAGCACGGAGAGGCTGCGGCTCTGTAGGCAAAGACCTTCTTGGCTCCCCACAGTGGATCTTGATGAAAAGAGGCAGCCCGTGGTTCTGATCAGTTTATTGTCTGGCAGAAAATGGATACATAAAACCATACCCCCCCTTCTCAGGGTGGGCATGAGATTAAATACCTTTTGCAGGGAGGAGTGTCTGGGAAGGAAAGCTTATTGGCAATGCCCTCAGGCCTCTAGGTACCTCATTAGCATGGAGAACACTGTTTTGAGCCTACTTGACAGTGGTCATGTCTCTTTTTCCTATTGTCTTGATCTGAGATGTTAGGGGGGCCTCATCTATATGTGGAAGGGTTTGGGGTATTGCCCTTATGTGACTGAAGGCCACAAATCTATTAGGGGCCTGGGGGAGGGCACTACATGCATGGCAGGGGCCTGGTGCCAGGAGCAGGCAAAGCTCCTACCATCCCTTCAGGGCCTCTGGGGCTTCTAGCCTTTAGCTTGACTTCCTCTCATGGTCCACTGCCCCACACATGACCAAGGCAACTTATGGAAGAAACATTTATGTGTGGCTTAAGGTTCCATGACCATCACAGCAGGGAGCATGCCAGCAGGTGGCATGGGGCTGGAACAGTAGCTAAGAGCTTACCTCTTGAGCCATAACCAAGAGGTAGAGAGAATGGCATGGGCTTTTGGTATCTCAAACCTACCCACGGTGACACACGTTCTCCAGCAAGGACAACATATGTCCTAATCCTTCCCAAGCAGTTCTGCCAATTGAGATCTAGAATTCAAGTATTTGTACCTATGGGGGACATTCTCAAACCAAAATCTGTCTCAAAACAAACAAACAGAAAAAGCCAGGTACCCACTGAGGACAGAGAATCAGCAAATGCTGCATCCGCTGTGTGATGCTTGATGTCATCTTCAGTATATTCTCTTGAATGGCAGCAAGTCACCAAGACACATTTGTTTCAGTAGCTGTCTTTATGAGAGTCTGTGCTCTTGTCTATACTTCCAGCTCCAATGCAATAGCCCCCATAGTGTGACTGCCCTCTCCAAAAAGGAAACACATTTCCACTGGGTTCTACTCACCGGCTGTTTCCTGTATGTGAAGAAACCCCTTTTCAGAAACATTATGACAAAAGAGTTATTTTAGTTCCCAAGTGATTGAGAACTTTCAGGTAAGCTGGGCAGTAGTGGCACACACCTTTAATCCTAGCACTGCAGAGGCAGAGGCGCAGAGGCGAAGAGGCGAAGGGGCGCAGGGGCGCAGGGGCGCAGGGGCGCAGGGGCGCAGAGGGGCAGAGGGGCAGAGGCAGAGAGACAGAGGCAGAGGCGATCTCTGAGTTCAAGGCCAGCCAGAGCTACACAGTGAGACTCTATCTCAAAAAACAAAAAACAAACAAACAAAAAACAGTAATGATAACAACAAAAGCCCTACTTCAACCATAGGAGCAAGAAAAGGGTGAGTTGGTTATTTTAGAAGGTACAAAGGTATAGGAGGAGCAGAAAATGGCCAAGACCATCTGGGAACTGTGTGGCTCGAGAATAGACTGCTTGCCTACCATGCATACAGTCTTGGGGTTTATGCTCAGTGTCTTAGTTTAGGATTTAAGCTTTAGTTTTAGGGTTCCTATTGCTGTGAAGAAACACCATGACCAAAGAAACATGGGCAAAGGTTTATTCAGCATACACTGCCACTCTTCTTGGTGGTCATCCCATGACACTGGCATCACCAATACTGCTGGAGTCCTGTGCTGCAACTGGGTTGCACTTTCATTAACAGCCTCTCCTGGGCTCTATTCAGGGACTTTCCATGCCACACAATACCAAGCTTCAGCCTCCCTCCATGACTCGTTCATACCTTCAAAACCACCTGGGTGACTCTTACACTATCAAGTTTGGCTGCCAGCACAGGGTACATCCCTTAGCCATGTCTGGATCCCAGCTTTCATGTGCTGACCCCAAGGAAACACTTCCCAGGAGATGTCGTCTCAGTGATGCTCATCTTTATCACTGCTAATGTCTTAGTTCTGACTAACCAGCGTCAAATGTCCCCGCCGTGCAAAGGTTTCATTTCAGTAATGCTGAGTTCTTGTTAATCAAGCCTAACTCTTCAGCTTCAGCTCACCAGAACGATATCATCCCAATTCAAAATAGCAAATGGCCCTGATAGAGTCTTTAAACTTCCCTCTGAAATGCCACAAGCGAGGCCTCCATCCTCAGCACTGCTCTCAACAATCCTACCTCCCAAGCTCCCACAGAACAGCCTACTGAGCTCTCAACACTCAATGGCTTTTCTAGTCCAACGTTCCAAAGTCCTTCCACAGTCCACCCAAAAACTTAGGGTTACCATTTCCATGGGGGCCTTGATGGGCAGCCTATTTTGGTTGGATGAGGCTTGCTCTGGCGACCCAGTAGAAAACTCTACCAGGGATGGAAAAAGCAAGCCACGTTTCTAGAGTCAGGTGCCTGACACCGCAGAGCCCCAACTCCATAATTCTGTGACTGTAAGTTACACAGACAATGTCCCAAGCTCTTGGCATTCTGGCTAGACTCCACCCCCCAGGTACAGCCAGGTAGGCTCCTCCCCATAGTTACCTGGCAACCGCAAAACAGCCCAGCCCACTATAAAAGGAGATCCTTGGGCTCCTCCTCGCTCTCTTTAGGCTCTCACCTTTCATACTCTCCTCTCTAGCCCTCCTTCTCTCTCTCCCTTACCCCCTCTCTCCATGTGGTCATGGCCGGCCTCTCTCCCTCTTTCTACCTTCTCTCTTTTCCCCCTGCCTTTCTACAAGAAAGCTCTAAAACCATAGACTGTCTCTGCTCATCAAGGCCCGCAGTGCTTGAACGATGGGATAGTCTTTCCCCTAACAAGCCGCATCTAACCTCCCTCCAGAAGGCCTTCCTGTGCTCCAGCCACAGACTGGACCAAGGACTCTCACCTGCTCTCTCCTCCCTTTGGCCCTGGGGCTGACTGAACCCCACCCCCTGGAGCCCCCATTCTGTTCTCAGCTCTTCATCAGTGTCCAGAGGTGTCTGGGATGCCCAAGGCTGAGAACCTGGTACCTAGGACTGCCCCTTGTCCATCACCCACTGAGCTGGGGCCAGTGGCTTCATACAGCCAGACACCCACCCGGGGCCACGTGGAAAGTGTGTGGCAGTCCTTCCGCGTCCACCTGCCCAGAGCACCAGAACTCTGGTGGGACGCTGGTTTTCTCCCTCTCCCTCTTTCCCCCATGCCTTCTGCCCTGCACATTTCTATGTTGAAGCAGCATCAACAAAAATCAAGTTGGTGGGGAGAGGGTTTATTCAGTTTACACTTCCATGTGACAGTTCATTATCTATAGAAGTCAGGACAGGAACTCAATGTAGGGCAGGAACCTGGAGGCAGGAGCTGATGCAGAGACCATGAAGGAGAGTGCTGCTTACCGGCTTGCTCCCCACCGCTTGCTCAGCTTGCTCTTCTTACAGAACCCAGGATCACCAGCCCAAGGCTGGCTCTATCCACAATGGAATGGGCCCTCCCCTATAGATAGATCACTAATTGATTTAAGAAAGTGCCTTACATCTTATAGAGGCACTTTCTCATATGAAGTTCCTTCTTCTCAGATGACTCTAGCCTGTGTCAAGTTGACACATACAAGCCAGCACACCCACCATCACAAAGTAAACCCAAATGTGTTAGTTGATGTTCTACTGCTGTGAAGAGACTCCATGACCACAGCAACTCATAAAGGAAAGCATTTAACTGGGCTGCTTACAGCTTCAGAAGTTTTGTCCATTAGCAAGGCTGGAAGCATGGCAGCATGCATGGCTATGGAGCAGTAGCTGAGAGCTACAACCTTGATCCACGGGTGGGGGGCTGGGGGGGAGAGAGAGAGAGAGAGAGAGAGAGAGAGAGAGAGAGAGAGAGAGAGAGAGAGAGAGAGAGAAGAGAGAGAGAGAGAGAGAGAGAGAGAGAGAGAGAGAGAGAGAGAGAGAGAGAGAGACTGGGACTGGCTTGAGTTGGCTTGGGCTTTTGAAAACATCAGAGCCCACCTCCAGACTCACTTCCTCCAACAAGGCCACACCTAATCCTTCTATCAAAAAGTTCCACTCCCTGAAGCTAAGCATTCAGATATATGAGCCTATGGGCTATTCTCATTCTCACTACCCCACCAAACAACTCTATAAAGACACTATGGAGGCAGAATTCAATACTGCCTTGGCTGGTGAGACCCTGTTTCATATGAGCAAAGGAAGGGAGGGAGGTTTAAATGCTCATTGTGACATCCCTAAACCAATCTAAACCAAGATATGATTTTTTATCTGTGAAATTCTGGAAAATGGGTGATATTGATAACAGAATAAATGGGTAAGTTAAAGGCTCCTTCATGATATAGCAGGATTGATTGTCAACGTTTCTGGAGGATAATTAGGCAGTTTGTTTTTTTCTTTAGACAGTGTAGCCCTAGCTGTCCTGTAATTCACTATGTAGCCCAGGCTGGCCTTGGACTCAGAAAGATCCATGAGCCTTTGCTTCCTAACTGTTGTACCATGTCTGGCTCAGTTTTTAAAAAAGTGCATGTATCTTTTGAGTCAGTAATCCCTCTGCCTGGAATTTATCCTGCAAATATTAAGTGTTTTGTTTTTGTTTTTGTTTTTCGAGACAGGGTTTCTCTGTGTAGCCCTGGCTGTCCTGGAACTCACTTTGTAGACCAGGCTGGCCTCGAACTCAGAAATCCACCTGTCTCTGCCTCCCAAGTGCTGGGATTAAAGGTGTGCACCACCACGCCCGGCTTATAAAGCATTATTAATATGTAAACTGTTTGCTTCTTCCATAGCTGGGGTTAGAGGAGGGAGGAGAGTGGGCAGGAAGATGGGCAGTCTTCAGATGCTGCTCCTGGAAGTCAGCCCATTGCCGTTGACCTGTTCTGCTCATTGCAAGCAAGTCATGGATCACCCCACACCCAGGGGAGTGTTTATAGAGGGCACCAGTACCAAGAAGCAGAGAGAGGTAAGGCTGCCCACTATAGACCCAGTGACTGAGAGAAACACAAGTCTCTGGGGACATTTGGTTTGGAGCAGGCCAGCAGAGAGTATAAGACACTGTCCTTTTACTATTCCCTCTGATTCCAGAGGGTTTGGGTAGTGGTGGAGGTAGAGGCCAGGGGCCATTTCTCAGAGCTATTTCATCTGGTCTTTTGAAACAGGGACCTGGGGCTCACTGATTAGGACAAGCTAGCTGTTTCTAGAGCCCCCAAGAGCTCTGACTCTGTCCCATAGCACAGAGATTACAGGCATGGCTTTTTACATAGGTGCTAGGATCAGACTGAAGTCCTCGTTTTGGCAGAGCAAGCCATTTTCCCAGTCTCAGTTCCATAGTGTTGAAAGTACTTGTGCTATTGCCTGCTGCTGCTGGGGGTGGGTGGGGAGGCTTTGAGAGGCAAAAGGGAAATAGAGCAAGTTTTCCAGAAGAGAAGAAAATGTTTTAAATTGTATTTATTGTATGAGTGTGAGTGTTTTGCTTGAATATATGTCTATAACATATATGTTCCTGTTGTCTGTTGAGACAGAAGACAACTGGAGTTACAGATGGTTGTGAGTTGGTTGCCATGTGAATCCTGGGAATCAAAACTCAGTCCTCTGGAAGAGCAGCCAGTGCTCTTAACTCTCCAGCCCCAAGGAGGAAGAAGTGTTGGAGTAGAGCCTTGCTGGTGAAGCAGAGGCTTCTGTAAGTAGAAGAAATGGACACATTTGAGAGCACCAGAGCTGTGGACAAAATAATTGTGATACCAGTAATTCCCTTAGCCCCCGTACTCACTCTGATCCTTTAACTCTTCTTTGCCATTAAGAAAAGTAATGGGGGTGGGGCTGGAGAGATAGTGAAAGACCCACAACGAGAGGACTCCCCCATGTTCTGACTCAGGAGAGGTGACACCCCCAATCACTCACGAGAAATGGTCTTGATGCAAACTGCAAGAGGACTTTTATTTCAAGAGCGCTCTGGGGCCCACAGTCATACACCACGCAGAGGTAGAGGACCATGGCGTGCCAAGTAGCTGGGTAAGGGGGTATTTAAAGGAAGAAACCACAACTCAAGGGGGTGGGGAGGGCGTTGTTGGAAAATACCAAAAATACCAGTTAAGAGTCAAGAGGAAGTGCAAAGTCACAAGAGTCACAAGGAATACCTGGTAATCGTGGGAGTGATTTCTCAAGACAGTTTCTATGAACTCCTAATAATAGCACATTTGCATAGCAGGTTCCATGAATGGTCAGGGTGGTCCATTTTGAACAAACACTCCCTGAACCCAGGAAGCGGGTGGGTGGAGGAATGTTGCTATCTGTTTTATGATTAGCATGCCTTGGACCATTGAGTCACAAAGGTCACATTCTCAAGCCTGGGCCTAAAGGCCTAGTTTTTATGTTTTTATGTTTCACTTTTTCAATAGCTCTGTGGTTAAGAGCACTGACTACTCTTCCAGAGGTCCTGAGTTCAAATCTCAGCAACCATATGATGGTTCACAACAGTCTGCAATGGGATCCGATGCCCTCTTCTGGTGTGTCTGAAGACAGCTACAATGTATTCATATACATAAAATAAAGAATTCTTTAAAAAAAAAAAGTTATGGGGCTAGAGAGATGGCACAGTGGTTAAGAACACTGAATGTTCTTCCAGAGGTTCAATACCTATTGTGGATAGCCCTGGTGCTAATTATATTTGATGTTAATTCCCTTTTCCCGTGAGTAGATGTGATCAAGGAATGAGTCAGCAAACAGGTGATTTCCTGTAAACCTGCTTCCCACCTTAATTTGTAAAATAAAGGAGAGCTGATGATTGGGCAGATAAAATTGAAGGTGGAACAGAAGGTGGGGGAGGGAAGAAGGAGAAAATGGAAGAGGGAGAGGACCCAGAGGAGGAGGAGGAAGAAGAAAAGCAGAGCAGAAGTGTAAGATTCCAGGGAGCCTTAGCTTACTGGGGACCCTCTGAGTGAACCACATGGAGCCAGGATCAGTGCAAAAAGCAAGAGGAAATTATTGTTCTAGTGCACTGGTGTCATCCCAGACCCGAAGGAGAGGCGGCACCCCCCAGCACCTGTTCAGCGAGTTTTTATATGGTTTCCGGGGGCAGAATAGAGCATCAGCAACTAGGCACAATATGATTGGAGGAACAGTACACCCTTTAATTGGTCTTTAGGGAATGAGGTGACAAGGACTTCCCTTGTCTAAAGGTGGGCAACAGTCGGTCCTGCGGAATGTGCGGAATATGTCCCCACCCACAGGTTGGTTCCCTCCCTGTGGTCTGAGAAATGTTAATTAGCCTCTCCCTTCAGGAAGGGCAAGTGTTTCATGACCTTCCCAAAGTTCCTAAGCTGATCTTTTTAGAAGCACATGGCCTGGAGAAACCACAAGTTCTAAGGGGTCTCATAGATGTAGAAGATGGTAGTGTAGCAGTAGATCTGCCCAATCTAGGAACACAGTATGTATTAATTGTGTTGTGTTTTCATTGCCGGGGCATATTTGGGATGGAGAGTTTTACCTCAACAAATACCCAGAACCTGCATGGAAGCTCACAACCATCTGTAACTCCAGTTGCAGGCAGATCTGATGTCCCCTGAGGGCACTGTGCTTGCATGTACTGCCCCGACATGTAGAAAAGCAGAGAGACTTTACAGTTTATTAAAAAGTTAGGATGCATATTGAAGAATATTCATCTGATCACACTAACAGTTTTCCTGTTACTCATTGTGCAGTGGAACACTGCAAGCATGGAGAGAAGAAAGAACACATCCTCAAGTAAGCAAGCTCTGTGCAAATGCGTATCATCAGTCTGGGGTGAATGTGAATCATGTTGGATGCAGGCATGGGCATCAAAATTATAAAAAGCAATGCAGACAGTGACTTCCCAGGCTTACCCAATAGGTCTACTGTGACATAGAATTGTAGCCAGTTCCAAATTTCCAGTGAGAGTGTCTACTGGTCACCTGGAGCAATACATTCTTTTGTCTTTAAAAATATCTTTTTTTTTTTTTTTTAAAAAAAGATCTATTTATTGTTATATGTCAGCACACTGTAGCTGTCTTCAGACACACCAGAAGAGGGCATCAGATCTCATTACGGATAGTTGCGAGCCACGATGTGGTTGCTGGGATTTGAACTCGGGACCTTCAAAAGAGGAATCAGTGCCCTTAACGGCTGGGCCGTCTCTCTAGCCCCTAAAAATATCTTGTTTTGTTGTATGTGTGTGTTTTGCTTGTCTGTCTGTGCATCCCATGTGTGCCTGCTGCCTGCTGAGGCCAGAAGGGGGTGTTGGAGCCCCTGGGAAGAACAGTCAATGCTCTTTCTTATCACTGAGCCAGCTCTTCAGCCCAGAGAACCTTCCCTTTTACTTTGTGCAGAGGAGGTGAGACAGGGTTTCTCTGTGTAACAGCCCTGGCTATCCTGAACCCGGTCTATAGCTGTCAATAGACCAGGCTGGCCTTGAACTCACAGAGATCTGCCTGCCTCTTTCTCTGGAGTGCTGGGTTAAAGGCATGTATCACCACTGCCTGGTCTCCCTTTTAGTTTTAAAATTTAATTATTTTGAAGCAACCTGTCGTCCAGGCTGACCAAGACCTCATAGTTACCGTGCCTGAGCCTCCCTAGTGCTGGGATTACAGGCATGCACCTGTAATTTTTTAAAAGTATTTACATTCTAAGGAACAAAAAAGTATTTGTTAATCACCATTATTTACAGAAAAGGGGAATCAATATATAGTTGATGCCACAAGCAATTTTTCTGTCTGCTTCTTTAGCCCAAATACTTCAAAGACTGAACAAGCAATAAAGCAGGATGGCATGCAGGCTGATAACTTCTATTATTACATTTTGTAAGCTCAACTATGTCAGCAGGTACTAACCTGTCAACATCTCAAGCCACCTCAGATGTTCCAGGGATGGAAGTCTGCTAGTGTAGGAAGTGCAGGCTTCTGTATAGGAGTGTTTCACTAGAGGAGCCTTGGGCTGTAGGAATGGCTCAGTGGTTAAGAGCACTGGCTGCTTTTCCAGAGTTCACCTCCCAGCAACCACACGGAAGCTCACAACTGTCTGTAACTCCAATTCCAGGGGACCTAACGCCCTTGCACAAATATACATGCAGGCAGAACATCAATGCACAATACAAATAAATTAAAACAAAACAAAATCCGACTTGTCTGGTTTTCCAGGTTGTGGGGGTTGTAGAGACTGTAGTGAAGTGGCTCCATGGATGAAGGTGCTTGCCAGCTGGTACCCTGAGCCTGACCTCTGGAACCCACATGTTGGAAAGAAAGAATGGAGTCTAAGTCTGGTTTCTCACTCTACACTCATGACCCATAAATAATACATGGCTTTTAAAAAATTTTATGTATGTGGGTGTTTTGTCTGCATATATATCTATACAACCCATGCATGCCTGGTACTCAAGGAGGTTAGAAGTGAGTTTTGGATCCTCTTGAGACTGGAATTAGAGACATTGTGAATTGCTATGTGGATTCAGGAATCTAGGTCCTCCAGTTAACCACTGAACCATCTTTCCAGCCCCAATAGATACTATTTATAAAGGAAGAATAGAAGAGAGAGATGCCTGACATTCTACTCTGCTCTCTGCATTTATATGCACGGGCATTTCTTGGACCTGCACACTTAGTTGTACACACATATAACACACACTTACAAGCTACTTTCAAAACATATCTGTAGGCTTAAATTTTTCAAAACCTACTTTAATAGGGGTTCTCAAATGCTTCTACCCCTCTTCTAGCCCCCTGTCCAAAGGTAGAGGAGAAAAGATGAATAGGTTAAGGGGATGTGGACCTGTTTAGAAGTAGTTCTTTGAGGGCAATTCCAATCTTCACTGTCAGGATACCAGTAGTCCAGTTCAGTAGTGTCAGGATATCAAACACAAACCAGCAGAAACTACCAGGCCTCCACCAAAAATCAACCCAAAATCAACAGAAGCAACCAGGATCAGCCTGGAGAAGTTCTCTACCCTGCCTCTCTCAAGGAAGTGAAGATCAGCAAAGACCTGCAGGTGACAACATACCATGACAGGGACTGCCTGCAGTAGGCCAGGAGGGAGACACCTCAGCAGCCCAAGGCAGCTCCTTGTAGAAAAGGCTGTTCCCATTTCTCCTAACCTTAGCCCTGGACAATAGCTGCATAGATTTCATTTGTGGATGACTGCTTTTCAGTTGGCCTTGGTGTACATAATTATTCTATTATATCTGACTTTCTTACTTCTTTCTCCTTCTGCGCTGGTGAATTCTGTGAAACTAGATGTTCCCTGATGTAATGATTCTTAATTAAAAATTGAGGCATAGCCGGGCGTGGTGGTGCACGCCTTTAATCTCAGCACTCGGGAGGCAGAGGCAGCTGGATTTCTGAGTTCGAGGTCAGCCTGGTCTACAAAGTGAGTTCCAGGACAGCCAGAGCTATACAGAGAAACCCTGTCTCAAAAAAAAAAAAAAAAAAATTGAGGCATAGGGGCACAGCACAGCAGAATCCTAATGACCCAAGTGCACACTGTGAGCTCTCATCTTGGAAGCAATGTAATAACTGCACAATGGTAGTTCCAGATTAATGCTTGACTTGCAAAGAAAGTTTGAAGAAATTATTAGAAAATGAAATAGAGCCAACATGGGACTCCAAGAAAGAAAAAAATTATTAAAGTTATGAAATAAGTTTTGCACAACATTTGAGAGTGGTTCCTGGATAAGCAAGTATAGAATATGTAAAATCTTCTATTAGTAAAACTAAGTCCAAACACTGGGACTCTTAGGAGAGTCACTGTGTGCAATGTGTAGAAGCAGAAAGCTAGCGGAACTGTTAAGGGTTAATTTGATTATTTCTGGCCACTGCCTGACAGCTTTGTCCATGTCATTTATCATCAGAGCTTCACAAGAAAATACAAGTAGCTGGGCTCGGAGCTCTGAGGTATAATAAGTTAAAGTTTAAATAATAAGTTTGTAATTATTATTATTTTGTCTGTAGGCCTGGGAATAGGGAAGCTTGAAATTTTGGGGAACAATTGTAGTTTTTGATTCTTTGTGGGACATGGTTATTCTTTTGAATTTTATTTGGCAATGATTATACAATGTCTTTTTTTTTTTTTAACCTGCTTTTGGAGTATCAATAAAAGATGGGGCAAGAAAAAGGCAAGAGAGCGAGTGAGAGAGCAAGTGCAGTGAATGTGGAGAGAGAGTGAAGAGTGAGTGAGAGAATGTGAGGTGTGTATGGAGGGTGTGTGTGAGAGTGAAAGGGGAACACACCACAGAGGTGTGTGTGAGTGTGAGAGTTCAAGAAAAGAAAAGCACACAGAAGAAAAGCAGAGTGCACAAGAGAATGCAGAGTGTGTGCAGCCTCAAGCTGCGAGCAAGTGGGGGAGGGAGGGAGGGAGGGAGGGAGGGAGGGAGGGAGGGAGGGAGGGAGGGAGGGAGGTAGAGAGAGAGAGAGAGAGAGAGAGAGAGAGAGAGAGAGAGAGAAGGGAATCAGAGAGAAGAAAACCTTTAAGCCTTGAAAAGTTGCCTGCCAGCTTGTGCCCAGAGTGAATAGAGTAGTCTGTGTCTTCCAGTTATCCCTGCTTCCAGTAGAGAACTCCGATCCTGTGTTGAGGCTGGACCCTGACAAAGACGCAAGACCAATGAAGCACCCTGTCCATTGAGTCCTATTTATACTCTCTCCAAACATCACGTGTCCTCTCAGGTGTCTTGCCTCAGTCTGCATCATGTGACTGACTTCTTCACATATCATACTTGCTTTTTCACTAGAATGTAGTGATTTTTCACACATGATAAAGATTATATACATGATGCACGTAGAAGCCGTCTTATTCCTAGGGTCCACATGATGGAAGCAGAGAACTGACTCTGGGAAGCTGTCCTCTGACCTCCACACCTCAACTGTGGACTGTGGATGAGTGTGAACAAACTCACAATAATAGACGAAACATAAAAATCTAAAAGTGCCTGGCGTGGTGGCGCATGCCTTTAATCCCAGCACTCAGGAGGCAGAAGCCGACGGATTTCTGAGTTTGAGGATGGTCTACAGAGTGAGTTCTAGGACAGCCAGGGCTACATAGAGAAACCCTGTCTTGAAAAACAAAAACAAAAAGAATCTAAAAGCACAATTATCAAGCCCATGTTTTGGAGAAGGGCACAAATTCAGTCTGTTTACACAAAACAATTACAGTTTAAGGGTACACCCCTCTGCCTCCCACCAGTACCCTGTGAGCCTTGTGTGACTCCACTTTTCATGTCCTGAAAACATGGCTTCCTTCCCACTGCAGCCCACTGTCCAGGTCATCTCTCTCCCATCCTTGGCTGTACCTCTTCCCCTTTGACCAGCTGTCTTCAGGCTCACTGCCAGGCAAGGATTTTCTTTTTGCATTGCTTTATCATTTCTTGAAAATTAAAGCTTCAATTAACTTTGAACATCTGAAATTGCTTAAATGTCTCAATTATTATCATGGTCTATAAATGTCCCCCCAGGAGGTGTGGGAACTCCATGGTTTTGTTCACTAGTTATTGACCCAGTACTTTTTCTAGGACAGTTTCCTTCGGGGCCACCTCCCCACTCTTTTACTTTTTCCATTGTTTCTTTCCCATTTTTGCAATGTCTTATTGGAGGTCATTTTTTGTTGGTTTTTTTTGTTTGTTTGTTTTGTTTTTTTTGTTTTGTTTTTTGAGACAGGGTTTCTCTGTATAGCCCTGGCTGTCCTGGAGCTCACTTTGTAGACCAGGCTGGCCTCGAACTCAGAAATCCGCCTGCCTCTGCCTCCTGAGTGCTGGGATTAAAGGCGTGAGCCACCATGCCCGGCGGAGGTCATTTTTAAGTCGCAGATCTGAAGAGTGCTTCAGGGTCCATTGGTCTCCTAGACTCACAATAGAGTTACATTCCAGTAAATTTATTTCTACTGGGAGCAGTTCTTGTATAGCTTTGGTATTTATACATTTTAGTGATTGTAGCAGCTTCTACCCTCAGAAGTCTTATTTTCTGTCAGGTTCAAATGAAGATATCTAAATCTTATCATGAAATGTTTTATCAGGAGCAAACAGAAGAACTGGATGAAAAGTAGGCGCACAAAGTGCGCGCCAATCATCGCTAGAGTCTTGCCTTCTGTCAGCTGTGCTTTTGGTATGATCAGTTGAACTAACAATGCCGTTTGATTTGGGGGGGGGGGCACATCATTGCTTCAGCAGTTTGAATGATGTAACTTCTCGAAGAACACATCGAAATGCAATAGCTCCAATAAACACCATAGCCCTTTCAGCTTGTTTTGCTGATAAGCAGACCATTGAATGGCAAGTGCACAGAGCAGCCAGGTCCTTCCCCATCTCCCATTTAACTACCTATTTTATTTGTTAAATAAATCTAAGAAACACTTTCCAGATGGTGGTTTCAGTTTTTGCTAGAAGGTGAAAAACGATGGAAAGAATTAATAAACCCTTATTGTAACTGTATCCACAATCCCGGGAACTTGCAAGCACGATCTTTTGTCTCTAGAGGAGCACTGTATGGGGAAAAAAAGCATTCTTTCAGTAAACCCTCGCGGGGCTCTGCTTAGGGACCTGCGCAGCTCCCATCCCAAGGGCCTCAGAAAAGAGACAACCGGCTCTGGTACGAGCCCTGGGCGGAGTCTCGGTCGTTCGTAGAAAGCACTGGCCAGAAGCCCCGCTGGGCAGCAGGAGCCAGCGGCAAGAACAAGGCAGACCAGGGGTTACAAAGCGGAGGACTAAGGGCCAGGGCGGAGCCTTAGGACCGGGGGGCGGGGCGAAGTCGGGGAGGAGCCTAGCAGAAGACAGCGCCAGGAGGCATAGGGCGGGGTCTTAGGGCAGAGAGGCGGGGCGAAGTCGGGGGGTGGGGGAGAAGCCTGCAGAGGGCGGTGCCCAGAGGTGTGGCATATTGGGGGCGTAACCGGGCTTGGGGCAGAGTTGATGTGGGGTGGAGCTGGCTGCGGGGAGCGGGCAGCGGGGGCGGGGCAGGCTGTGGCCAGGGCGTCCCGGGGCGGGGACTTCTGGCACTTTCTGGGAGCTGCGGGCGATCGGCTCACAGACCTTCTGGCCGGAAACCCGCGCGCTCCCGCTACCAGGGCCGTCGTCGTCAGCGCCGCCATGGCCAAGTGGGGCCAGGGGGACCCGCGCTGGATCGTGGAGGAGCGGGAGGATGGGACCAACGTGAACAACTGGCACTGGTGCGGTGGGCCCCGGGCGCGAGCAGGCGGGCGGGCTCCTGGGAGGGCCGCGCGGCGCCGCAGCATGGCTGCCCGTGGTGGAAGACGGTTCCTAACTGCGCTGATCCTACGGCTTCTGGCTCCTCCCGAAAGTTGGGCGAGCCCCGGAAGGGACTTCTTCTGTCTTACCCCACCGGACAGCTGTGCCTCGGTCGCCCCACACCCAGCCCTCCTCGGTCTTGAGATGCGTAGTGCGCGTGCGTGCGCCGACGGTGCTGTGTCCATGTGCCGTAGGAAGGCAGGGACTTGGATCTCACTTTCTTTGCTTTGTCTCAGTTTGCACTAGTTATCTGTCCCCCTTTGTGTCTCAGGAATACCGGGAGATGTCTGCCTCTTTGGCGGGCGTTGGGGAAAGCTGAGGGAAGCAGAGCCCAGTCTGCACCATAAGATGACTTAGCTGTCCTGAAAGAATTATGTTCTAGGCTGGATTCTATGATTAGGACACTGACGTCTCAGGCTGCTCTTTGTCCCCTTAGATGAGAACATTAGAGAGAGTGCATAAGATAAATATGGAAATGCCAGATAACTGATATTGTGGTTAAGGCTATTTAAATGACTACCACCGTTACAGGTGGCCTCAGCTTAGCTAATCTATTTCCTGTGGTGGAGATTGCTGGACCCTTTTCCCCGGGGCCATTGTTTTTAAGATTACCCATTATTATATGGTGAATAATAGTGTCTTAAGAAACTGAGCAGCAGGCTTAGAAGATACATAGTTGAAACCTCATCAGAGAAGCACATTTGCGAGTTGGAAGCTGCTTGAATACCAGGACTCACCTGGTCTGGTTTTGGATGGCATCCTGGCTGCTCAGATGGAGACCAGCTGGGCCATTCACCTGTGCCTTTCTATTCTCTGGCAGGACAGAGCGGGATGCCACCATTTGGTCCAAGGGGAAGCTCCGAGAGCTCCTGGTTGGCATTGCAATGGAGAATGAGGCTGGCCGATGTGAGATCAGTGAGTTGAAACAGGTGGAAGGTGAGGCTTCATGTAACAGCCGCAAAGGGAAGCTTATTTTCTTCTATGAGTGGAACATCAAGCTGGCCTGGAAAGGTAATGGGGGTCCTGGCAAGAGGCAGGTTGGGGACACCCTGTGTACAGTCTTAACGTTTAGTAGCAGTAGCTGATGTCCGGATGTGCTTGGTGTTGCCATGTTCTGAAAGCTGCACTTCACTACTCTAGATGCCTGAGGGGCAGTTCTTTCTCAGCTAAGCCCTTTTACCAGCATCTGTGACCTAGGGCCTTATGCAGGTGCCACCTGCCACCCTTCCTCCACAGATGCCTGCTTCCCTTAAACATGTTTAATTATTTCAAAACTTAAAAAATTATTTGTGTGTGTGCGCACATACTTGGGTGTCGTAGCACGTGTAGAAGGCAGAGTTGGTTGATAGCAAGTGTTTTTGCATCTTGCTAGCTCATCTTTGTTGTCTTAATTCTATGTATGTGTGTGGGCATGTGTGCCATGGTGGGTATGTGAGGTGCAAGGACACAGGAATTTAATTCAAGTCACTAGGCTCCAGCAGTAAGTTCCTTATCCATTGAGCCATCTTGTCAGCCCTCCCTTGGGGACTTTATCCTAAGATTGGGTTCTGTGGACAATCCATATAGATAGAATCCTGTCATACATAAAACTCTCTGACTGCTTTCATTCCACCTTGTACCATGTTTTAGTACTTCATGCTTTTTTTTACATGCACTCTGTGAACAGAGCACATTTTATCTGTTTACCTGTTGATGGACCTTTTTGTTCATAGTTGTTTTGACTTTACCAAGACACGTGGTACTTAGCTTATGGTTCAATACTTGTTGACATGACCAAAGATCAATCATAGGGAAAGGGAGAGAACAAGGAGAGATGTGGGTATGGAAGACCGACCGTATTGTGTTAAGAACTCGGGTGTCTGCCTAGAGTTGGCTACTTTCTGTGTAGTTTGTTAAGATGAAGCCCACTGAGCCTTCCTTGGCCTCTGAGTCAGGGAGGTGTCAAACATCAAAGCAGTCCCACTAAGTTCCCTGCAAGTTAAGACTAGCTTGGGCCGCAATAAAAAGAACCCACTTCACAAGAAAGCTAAGAGCTTGGGATGTAGCTCAGCATCTGAATGCTTGCCTAGTGTGCTCTAGGTTAATGCACGTGCACTTAAGCAGCCTCACCCCTGACTCTTGCATTGCCCTCACTTTCTCTGTGGTTGCTGCTGGCTAGATTGTAGCAGGACTCTGGATAACTTTGAAGCCTGTATCTCTTCCCTTGACCTAAACAACCACTCTTTTTGCATGGCAAGAAGCATGCCCTTCCAGAAAATAGATCCTCAGACCCAGGAGGGGAAAGAAACATCTGTTGCTGCCATGGAAACAGCCTTTGGAGCAGCATCAAGCATATGGAAGGTCCCTCCGAAGTACCCATCATAGAGCTGAATCTGCGTACCTGTGGCACAAGACCTTGAAGCCCATTGTCCCTAGGCAGTTCCATAGGGCATGGGGTTGGGGAGGGGGTTGAAGAGACCAAAGTGGGCATAAAGCCATGGAACTGTGGCTGCTAAGGACAAGAAGTAGAGGCAAGTAGGCAAGACACTGTCCTAATGACCCCATCAGCTTGTTTCACTCCTTGACATCTCAAGTTGCAGAGGTGAATGAGGATCCAGAGCTGACCTTTGCATTTTAGCACACCTGTCTCCTACAACCATTCCCTTCATTGAATTTAGCCGGAGTCGCACTTCTGGAGCCTGGGCTCTCTGTCCAAGCCACTGGAGGGCTCCTCTGATATTAGGTTTTGCCAGTGTTTGTTTGCTAACACAATTTGAAGAGGATTGCCCAGAGTCTGTCTGTGCTCTGAGCTGGTCTACACTCTTCTGCAGTCGGATCCATGCCTCAGGGCTTTGTGCTATCAGCGGCTGTTAAGTGTGGTCTTTTGTGCTCTGAAAAATAAACAGGTTTTCCAGACCCTGGAAGGTACGGATTCTGGATTAAGTTATGTTTACCAACCAACAAAAAAAGAACAAAAACGAGGCATTTGAAGGTGTTCCATGTATGGTTTGGCCCTCAGAAAAGTCATTCCCAATGCCTGTGCACCATAAACTAGACTCATGAGGGGCTGGAGGTCAGACTGCTGTGGGTGGCAGAACCCTTCCTCACCTTGTTTTGTAGCAGTAAGCTGCTTTAGATGATGCCAGAGTATCTCAGTCTGGATGTGTCTGAATATTGTTCCAGTTGCATAGTCCTGCTGGTGTGCCCAGTACGCATTTTAATCAAAACTATTTTAAATACTCTCCCTGGCCCTAGATGAGTATACTGAAAGGGGATAGGTGTGTTGTGTACCATGTTGGCTGGTCCCTGTCCTGGTTGGTCTCTGATGTGGTCACAACCCTGAAAGGGGAGTGAGGCCACATATGGGCTATTCATTCAAGCAGTGGTCTTTTGCATAAACCAGTTATTAATTGGATCCATTTTGTTTATTTTAGGTACAGTTAAAGAATCTGGTGCAAAACACAAGGGACTGATTGAAATACCCAGCCTTTCTGAAGAAAACGAAGTCAGTGACACTGAGGTATCTGCTGGTGCTCTGCTGTTCTCTGGTTAAGCTTCAGCTATAGGTGTTGGACATTTGCAAACTGCTCATTAGATTGTTTGGTTCTGTGGTAGTTGTGAATTGTGGGGGTTGTCTGCCACTGTGTTATACACTGTGGGTGTCTGAGAGATGGAGCAGAGGTGTGGAAAAGGAGGAAGTCCTAGGAAGCTTCAGACTCCCAGGACCAAGTATGGTACCTGGGCAGGGGAGTGACAGCAGGCAGCCTAGCTCTCTTACCTGTGCAGTTAGTTCAGCGATGCTTTCAGGTTAAATGTGACAAGGCATGTGCTAGGAAGTGCTTGAGCCATGTGCATGGCTTACTGAATTAGACTGTTTCCCCTTAGTGGGGACAGTTCTCAGCCTTGAGGTGTCCTTTTTGGATTCATCTCATCACTTCTTTATGCCTGTCTTGCCTCTTCGAATTGCCTCTGGGATTCAGGACCATTGTACAACATCTGTAATTCCAAATCTATACAGCCTAGCCAAAGTCTTAACACAGAGCAAGCAGCATTTCTGAGGTCTTGCCTTTACTGAAGGTCACTGAGGTCATGTCTCATACCTTCAGACTTAGCTTGTTGTACTCTGGTGCTGCTGTTCCCCACAGTGCTCATGAGAAGTGCAGCTTTCTGGTGGCATATTAAACAGATCTAAAGTATGCTGCAGTAGAAGCTAGCAGAGCAGATGCCAGACTTAGGCGCACGCAGCTCAGCCCAGCATTACTGGGACCTGCAATAGTTTTGAGACTAGCACCAGCCGAGCGTGGTGGCGCACGCCTTTAATCCCAGCACTTGGGAGGCAGAGGCAGGCGGATTTCTGAGTTTGAGGCCAGCCTGGTCTACAGAGTGAGTTCCAGGACAGCCAGGGCTACACAGAGAAACCCTGTCTTGAAAAACCGGAAATAAAAAAAGAGACTAGCACCTTTTTCAGGATAGCAAACCACTTGACACATCCCTGTCTCTTCATTTCTGTTGCTCTCATCCATTTTTCCTCTCCCAAATAATTTACCTCTCTACCGAGAGTATATAATTCAAGTCCAGGTTATGTGGGAACTTCTTGGTTAGTAGCTTCAGGTTTGTAGACCAGCATTATTCAGTATAAATGCCACATACTGCAATTTAAATTTCTCTAGTGTCCACATTAAAAACCAGGTAAATAATTTTAAAAATTTTAATCCAGGGGAGAGTAAATATGAGTTTAGCATTCAGATAACAAATTATTGATGAGGTACTTTACTTTTTCTTGGTATTTAGTCTTTGGAGTCTTCTGTGTGTACAGTGTAGTTCAGATCATACACCTCATACATGCTTAGCCACAGGTAGATACCGACTGCCATACCAGACCATCTCTAGATAAAGCCATTTAACTCCTGTGCTTATACACACAAATTCAAAGGTAAATGAAATGGTTCATTTTATATTCCTCTGCAAATGTGAAGAAGCCTATGTCTCTGAACCACTCCCTCCCTCTGCCATCCACAGTTACCAATAGGATCCAGTGTTTTAAGAATACATTTAACCAGTTTTTTCTTAGGTTTTTATTTTTCTGATTTGTAGGTGAACGTGAGTAAAAAGAAAGGAGATGGGGAAATACTGAAGGATCTCATGAGAACGACAGGCACCGCCAAGGTCAGGGAGGCCCTTGGAGAGTACCTGAAGGCACTCAAGACGGGTAAAGGCGGCAGCCCTTGTGAACCACAGGGTCCCTTGCTATTTACCCAAGTTATGCTCTACACAAGGGCTGGATTTCCCAAGTCAGCCTCCTGAAACATCTTTAACTGCAGAATAAGTTGTAGTCCGGGTGTTAAAAGCTAGTTGTGGGTAAGACAATAATAAGTGATCAGATGGACCAGCTTGCCAACCGTCAGTAGTTTTGTAAGCTGGGCATGGAGGCACTCTTATAGTCCCAGCACTTGAGAAGCTGGAGTAGGAAGACCGTTGTTACTCTGGGTTACATAGTAAGACTTTGTTCAAAACAACAAACCCTATACAGCCCAATCCTTGGGATGGAACAGTTTTGTGTAATTACTTGTTTAATGTCTGTCTTCCCTGCTAGACTATAAGCTCCATGAGGGCATGGAAGGTGTCTGTCTTGTTCACTGCTGTATCTCCAGCATCTAGCACAATGCCTGACACATAGTAGGTGCTTAATAAATCTTTGCCGAGTGAATGAATGTATGGATGAAAGGTATTGATAACACCTAGACAGTCCCTATACTGTATGGAAGTGATTATGAAAAGCTATTGTCATTTTCCCAAATTAAGAGGTGACAGCTGGGTAGAGTGGCCAACAGCACTTTTCTGCAACTCATCCTTAAAGCTTGCTCAGTTGAGTGTCCAGGTATTGGCATACACAGGCTTTAGGGCAGCACTCTTTCTGTGAAGACTGAGAGTAAGCTTTGTGAGAGGGAAGCAGAGTTCTGACAAGAGGTAAGGACCATAAGCTATTAGTAGTAATCAAGTACAACCTAGCGATTTAGAAAGAACTGGTGGAAATTTTGCATTTTAGATGACTGTGGTAAAGAAAGGCCCTTGTTAATAAGTATCAGCAATATATGTAAAAACAGTTATTTTCAAGGCCTCAAAATGTTTTTATAAATGCCAGTTTAGATAAAAGAAAGTATTAATAAAGTTTTTGTTTCCTTATAGAATTTACAACAGGAATGATTTTACCAACAAAAGCTGTAGCAACCCAGGAACTGACTCTTCAGAGGAAACTGAATGAAAACATGTTGCAGGTATGAGCCTGTGTGGTTGCACTGAGGGAGGACATCCTTAATGAGCTTCCTCACAGCCTTTTGATGAACTTGGGTTGTAGGTGAAGAAAGGGTGTTGATGTGTTTTTGTAGAAATGACACAATGCACCTCTTTTGGCTTTGTGCCGAACATGCAGGCTAGTACATGCTAAGCATGATTCCAATTACCTCTAGCCTAAGGCTCCAGTTCTTGATGGGTGAGAAATACCAACACTTCATCAAAACTATTAAGTCATGGCTTAATAGACTAGCCTTAGATTCATGGTGATCTTCCTGCTTCAGATGTGTGAAGCCATCATAACCAGGAAAAGCGGTGACTTTGAAGGTCATATATTGTGATGAAAGAATGTTCTACTTTGACCTTGGCATTAGTAGAGTATCTTTTTAGAATTGGGGAATGGGAATGTGTGCATGCAGTTCTTAATCTTTCATCCTGAGGTCATGCTCTGGGTCCCTATGAATAGATTAGAGGTATTTAGCCATAGCCTAGGAATGAAATAGAGGTAGAGTGCTCATAGGAACAAGCATTGGTGAGGAGAGACCTTCCATGCTGTTCTCCTGTCATTCTTTTTGGGTTTGCTCACCGTCTTGAATGTCTTTCCAATCTGAGATGCAGGCTTCTCCAGTGGCACTGGGTGTGAGGATTCCCACAGTAGCTTTGCACTTGACAGAGCTGTTTGACACGACAGTAGAACAGCTGTACAGTATCTTCACTGTAAAAGAAGTAAGTAACACCTTAAACTACTCTACCAAACGTGGTTTGAGGAGACACCACAAAGAACAGAGGCAGTTTCTGATAGAAGCAAGGATACTGGTGATGAAAATCCAGGGATACCTTCTGAGTAACTTCAGGGGACAATGATGGTTGGCTTGTATTAGCAGTTGGATAGCTTTTGCTCCATAAAGAAGAAAGCTTAGCGTTTTACTTCTTGTTAGCAAAAGCTATTATGTCCAACAAAATTTAAACAGAGTTCAACTACATCATTGTTGGTGAAATCCTCATCTGCCACATAAGACCCTGATGTGGTCCTCACCACATGCAGAGAGTGACATATGTTGCAATAATGTGTCTGTTTTGTTTGGCTAGTTGGTGCAAAAATTCTCCAAATCTCCTGCTGTATTAGAAGCTGAAAGGGGAGGGAAATTCCAGATGTTTGACGGGAACATCAGTGGAGAATATGTGGAACTGGTAAGCAGCTACATGGTGAGCTGAGGTAATGTTCTTTTCACTCATGTTATTCTTAACATGAGCATGAACAATCTCAAATGCTTTAAAGTTCCTTGTAGAACAAAAGAAAAATGTTCGATACTGTGTGCTTTGTCTATGATATTAATGCTCCCAAGGATACTGGCATGTAAGCTGGAAGACAGGATTACAATGCTGTTTGTTGGTTCCAGTACTTAAGAATTTAGCTTGAAAACGGTTTTCTTCTTACATTGTACTGTGCACTTTCAACGTTTTCAGTGTAATGTCTCCTTTGTTCTCCAGGTAACAAATAGGAAAATCATCATGAAATGGAGATGTAGGAACTGGCCAGAAGGTATGTTCTATTCAGTTATATATGGAAGCCAACACACTGAAGCTGTGCCACAGTTTCTTCTTCCTGATGTCATAATAAAGCTCTTGTTTTTTTTCCCCAGAACACTATGCAACAGTTGAACTGAATTTTGTGCCTGCTCCAGGGCAAGTGGAATTACAATTGGACTGCAAGGGAGTTCCTGTCTGTAAAGAGGAAAATATGAAATTCTGTTGGCAGAAGCAGCACTTCGAAGAAATAAAAGGTTTACTTGAGCTTACCGCCCAGAATGCTTGAATTAGTTAGGTTTTTATAAGGACATCCTTTTTAAAATAGAAACCTGTCCTGTTTACTTACCTTTTTTCTTCCTTAAAAAGTCCTTTCCCTCAAGGCCCTTAATTTATTTTGTATTGGATGAAATTCATGAAACAACACAATCTAAAAGCATTGTTTGAAATATTCTAGATGCTGCATCAAGTGAAATCAGGTGTCATATCTCACCTTCCATGGGTGTTCCTCTGAGATAAGTAGGTTAGGCTGAGCTAAGGCTGGTCATAGGATGCTACTTGATTGCTACAATTGATTTAAGCTTAAGACAAATAAATGGCATGCTACACTATTCCTTTATTCTAAGCCAGTTTCCAAGGTGTGTAGTTCATCAGAGTGTTGCTGTGAGGGCTAGGTGGCTGCATTCTGTTACACTTCTCTGGCTCTCCTTGATGTCTTCCAAATAGCCAGACACTTCGGGATTAGAGGGATGAGACATCTGCATGGTAAATTAACTGTTTTGGATGCAAGAGGACTTCTCAAATAGCAGGATGGCCACATGGTTCCCTTTCAGTCTCCTTATTGCTGTCATTTGAAGAAACAAACAACTTATGTAACAAAGGAAAAGTTATCACAGTCAGTTTATAAGTACACAGAACAGCAGTCATGTCAATAAAAATAAAACCATTATTTTTACATCAAGTGTGCTTTATTTCCTCCACAGGTATTCTGTTAAATAAAGCACCATTTATATACTGCCAGGCCACAGCTAAAGAGGATTCTTTACAGAATCAAATTTCTTGTGGTTGTTCCGTATACAAGTAAACTTAATTTTGATAATAAGAACCACAGCGATCAGAGGCAATCTGCCTCTCTTATTTTAAGGTACAAAACTGGCACAGAGGACACCATATTATACACAGTAAAAATGCTGTAAGTTTAAATTACATCGTACAGGGTCAGAGCCCTGCTTCTTCTCCCAGAAAGCCATATTAAATGAAAGCCACTACAGTGAACTCTTAATTACATAAAACATATCCATTATCTGATTGCCCTTTAGAAAGTATACAGAAGATGCACATTTTTTTTCATCTGGAATTCTGCCTGACCAAGAATTGAAGCCTATAAATCTATCTTGCCATTCAAGCAGGGCGCACTGGACAAACTGAAGCACAAAACAAAGGAGCAAACTTGACAAACAGCATAGGGGAGGGCACGTGAGAATAGACATGCCACGTCTAATGTCAAGAAGCAGCTTGGTTTCCTTTGCCAGATATCCTTGTGACCACATGGATTGTTGATTCAATGGTCCTACACAGGGTATCTAAAATGTCGTGTTGCTGCATATGACTAATGAGGCCTCTGGAATGGCCACAACTGAGGGACACAGCAGCTTCGGGGTCCTGGGAGGACAAAGCTTGACCATCACAGCTTCTCAGATCAGCTAAGTCAGACAGAACTGCAGAGATGGACGTTGAAGGGAATTCGGATTCATCTTCAGCTAGTGTAGTATCCTTGGAACAGTGGTCTTTAAATTCTTTACAGTCGTCAAACCTGCCATTGTTAGACTGTTCCTCTGCATGCTGTGACCGGATATGTGACCCATCTTCTGAAAATGAAGATGGGCCTTCCATTCGATACTCTTTGACAGAGCTGTTTTCAGGGGACGGAAGATCTTGCTCTGTCCCTGGGTCAATAATCGATGAGTCTCTTGTCTCATTGTCTGAGGTGCTAGTGGGAGTCAGGACCTCCCTGGTCTCTGTTTTTATGTCACCAATGCAACTGTCTACAGTGTGCTCCTCATCACTGCTCACTCGCCTTCTTTTAACAGGAGTTGCCCCTTCGTCATCTGTGGGGGGAAAATACATTAGAATAACCTGAAACAGAGGGCACTGAAGTCCTATTGGGGGTGATTATGAGGGAAGACAATTTTGTTGTTAGAGGTCAACATTAAGGACTTGCACTACTAGGCAAGAGCAACACGCCACACCTCCAAGCTTGTCTTCATCCTCCCAGCCACCCCTCAGCCCAAATCCCAGGCAAGACTTAGTTGATACAGCTAACCTTTAGTTTTTCTTTCTTTGGCTTCTTGCTCTTGGAGTGAGTTTCTCTGCTGCAGACAAGTCCTACACTTGTTTAAAAGCTCTTGCAGAGTTGGGATCAGAGCTGGGTTTAACTGTTTGGGAGTGTGTACTGACAGGAGCAAAGCAAGTGCCCTCAGGTCCTACAAAAACCCAGACAGGAAGAGTTCAAATCCTGAAGGCAACATTTGGATAAAACTTCATTTATTTCCCAGGAATCTATTTTGGTTTCTCTGGTAATGTGGAGGAATGCTACAGCCAGCATTAAGACGTGGTATTCCATTAGCTGAGTGATTCAACTGGCTCATAAACATCTTGTTAGTTAGGGGGTGCTGCTGGACAACAGTAGATGTATTTCCAGCATTGTTGTGTGCCTATGTCGAGTAGGTCAGAGTAAAGACGTAAATCAGAAACCAAATAGTGCAGCTTAGACTTAAATAGTAATTTCAAAATTAAACCTCCCTTGGTGCATCAGAAATGTGGGTTTTATTTCATAGAAGTCAGTTATGGTCTCAGTAAGGAACTCCCTGCTTAGCTTGGTTTGGCTGCTGTTAGCCAATTTTGGCTTGTGTACCTTGTTAGTAAGGAAGCTGTGCTGAATGACAATCGGTATTTCCAGGGATGTTTCAGTCTATAGCCCAATGTATGGAAATCAACACTCTCTAGTTTTAACTGCCTTTATAATCATAGTGTGACTGCTTTGCTTGCTTATCAATAGAAAACAATACAACGATAATAAGTTTAAAATATATATTCTGTTTTTTATAGACTCAGACCTCTAGCCCTGGCAGGCTTAGAACTCGTGTACCAAGCCATTCTCAAATTGCCACTGATCTTCCTGCCTCTGCCTCTCAAGTGCTAGGATTACAAGTATATGCCACTGTCTCAGGTCTTAATGGTCTCAATACCCTTAACATAATGTATCTCACTCAGTCTTACGTTCTCAGTACCGGAAAATATGTGCTTTAAGTGTGACAACGCTTAATTAAAACAGTGCTTCTCATCATACATGATCCTTAAAATAGTAATTAAACTCATGACAACAAAGTTATACAAAGGCCAACTAAGAGTTGAATTAAGGTGAGTTTTGAGCTTTTTGGCACAGTTCTTACCCCATTTAAAGAAGCACTTGCTTTTGAAATTTCAACTCGGTTGGTGAAATCAGATTGTAGGTTTTGATACTGATTTATCAGGTTTGTGATAAGGGTACTGATCAAACTGGCACAGTTTGCTTCTGAGAACACTTGACTTTGAACCTGGAAAAGAACTCACATCCATGAGTGTGTACACGCACAAAACAAATCCTAAAACTCAAGACCAGCATCATAAGCACACACAATTAAGCAGAATTGACATTCCAGAAGAGCTATACATACCTTTAGAAGGAAATGTGTCATGAATGTGTAGACAATATTGTTATTTAGAAAAGTTCTTTCGTCCATTAGGATACATTTAATGTACTCTGCAAAAACAGGGTCTTCACACAGAAGCTTGATGCAGTTTTTCGACATAGCTGACTAAAGCAGGGGAGAAGAAGCACTGTAGTTAGCAGCTGGGGGTCTTTGGGTGATGTTCAGTTACAGGTGGATCTATAGCAGTTTGCTAGAGGAAGGCAATGGCAAAACCCAGTACATGTGTTGTGTGGGTAGGTGGGTGTTTGCCTGCATCTGTGTATACATATGTGTCTATCCCATGTCCACAGAGGTCAGAAGAGGGTGTTAGATACCCCATTAATTAGAGTTGCAGATAGTTGTTAGCAGCCACATGGGTTCTGGGAATCAAACTTGGGTCCTCTGGAAGAGCAGCCAGTGCCCTAAACATTGGCCATCCCTACAGCCCTTTCAACACACACTTTAAAAGAAATGTACCTTTATTACCCAGCATAGAGTTAACAAGGATAAAAACAAGCCTTACAGCATAGGATACGAATGTTTTAAGGGGACAATCAATGGATAAACTAATAGATGACCAAACTATATACATACCAAGAAAAGAAAAATTCTGAGAATTAAAATACATTTGCTAGAAAGTTAAGTAAGGTTTACCATTTGATCTCATTTTTCTATTTGTTTCACATAGAATTTGGGGATCCCAATGTTTGGAAGTTTTACTAAAACCTGGCTTTTCTGTTTTCATGTGGGTAACTCAAATACAAGTAGTATGTCTTTTAACAGACACTCCATCTACATTATTTATATGGGTACATATTATATAAGTAAACATGAATTTAGATATATGCATTTATCAACATATTTTAATGAGTAAGTCAGTTGTTCAAGGCCCCTCAAGAATTTAAGAATAGAATAGGGTAGGCTCTTTTTAGATCCTTAGTGCTGGAGGCTGTGGAGATGGCTTCACAGTTAAAAGTCTTCACTGGCTGCTTTGCCAGAGGACCTGGGTTCAATTCCAGGCATCCAGAGGACAGCCCACAATCATCTGTAACTCTCCAGTTTCAGAGACTTCTAGTCTCCAAGAGTACTGTATGCACACAGTAGGTAGGCAAAATGCCCAATTATATAAAATTTTAAATTTTAGACCACTACTGATAGATATCTATGAAAATATCAACAGTAGCAGCAGAAAGGGGAAAGCAGAAATCTGCTCCAATTTACTGAAGAGACAATTCAGTTCAAGTCAACTAGTGCATTGTGGCACACTCTTAATCCCAGAATTCCTGAGGCAAAGGCTAGAAGATCTGAGTTTGAGGCCAGCCGGGTCAATACAGTGAGTTCCAGGAGTGAGAGGTACAAATAGAGACTCTGACTCAAAAAATAAAGTAAACCAGTAAGTTATTTTCTGTGTGCCAATTACTTTAGCTAATTAGGCTCAATACCTTCTAAAGATTCGTCCCTGTAACTAACACAGTAGTAATAGTTCCAACGTTTGCTTAGTAGTTATAATAAACACTACTATAGAAAACAACACTCTCCCAGGCGGTGGTGGTGCACACCTTTAATCCCAGCACTTGGGAGGCAGAGGCAGGTAGATTTCTGAGTTCCGGGATAGCCAGGGCTACACAGAGAAACCCTGTCTCAAAAAACCAAAAAAAAGAAAAGAAAAGAAAAGAACATTCTCCAGGAACAGGTGATGCGATATACAATCTTGTAGTCTGAACATGTAAGAAATGTCTCCACCACTGCCCCATAGGAGAAAGGGGCAGTACTTCATCAAGTACAGGGCACTAGAGAGTTTTATATAGAAAAGGTTCACAGCCTTTCCTCTGGAAAGATGCAACTAGTAGAAATTGAAGTTTGTTTGTGGAGATCCCTTAGGCCAGATCCAAAGAATGAGACAAACTTTACTTTAGATTAATCTGCCTTCCAGATTCTTCACCTTTACAAACCTTACTTATTTATTTATTTATGGGCCAGCTTTAAGAACTTTACTTTTTTTCCCCCTGAGGTGGGGTCCTGTTATGTAGCCCAGGCTAACCTTGAATCTATGACTATCCTGCCCCAGCATGCCCTGGGCTGCAGTTACAGGGATGCATACCATACCTGGCTAGGAGTTGACTCTTTGAAGCTTAAAGTGGGTAAGGTAGCCTTTTCTGTTCTATTTGGTTTTAGCTAAAACGTTCCTGTTCTCAATAAGAAAATAAGGGTATGAGATCCCTGAAAACCTTGTTCCAGGCAGGCACACTGCTTCTGCTAGAGGTTTCAGTGGTGAGAGAGAGAGACACTTGGGGGTGTGGGCCATGAGCTTGCATTTTCCCATATCTCTGCATCTTATACTTGTTGCTTCCGAGCTATGGATGAGAAATCAGTCATTTAAAAAATCATTTGCTTTTACCTGAGTCTGGCATAGCTCAGTCCAAAGTTTGGGGAACAGTGCAAGATGAAGTGGCAAGCCTTCATAGGCAACCAGGACACCTAATATTTGAGAAATACAAAAAGATCATAATAGGTTATAAGTTATACTGCTGAGTTACTAAACTGCAGATATAATACTGTTAACCGTCTCTGTCTCTGGTTTGAATTGCATCTTGCTTGCATTCTTAGAATATACGTAACAATACAGGATAACTCATTTCAGTGTTTTAAGCAGTGCAATAATTTAAAATGTGGAATTTTTATTTTATTCATATACCCTTGAACCTCATTCCCAGAGGCATCTAAGACAACTTCAACCAGCTGCTTGTTTCTGAGTACTGGTATTTATCAGGGAAGATAACAGAGTGGTTTTCAAAGCCTCTTGGAAAGGAAACACTCTGTGCGTTAGAAAGTTTGCTTGTTGTTACATTCAGAAGGGCCAGAGAGAAGGCAAGGAGAACTACATTCCAGAGCATTCCATTTCCTCCTCTCTTGTTTCCTATGTGTACTGAAGTAAACCTTGCTCTGAATCTACTACTGTCTTCTTGCTTTGTCCTCAGGATGTTCTGGGTAGATCAGATTTAGGACTGTCAACGACTGCTCTTAGGACCCTCCTCCTTGTGTGTGCGTGCATGTGAGTGTGTGTGTATTTTCCTGGGGTTTGAAACCAGGAGCTCAGGCACACTCAAGTCAGCCCAAGTCCTGGAGCCTCCAATTCTTTAACTTCTGGATATTAAATAGATATTCAGCATGTTCCTTCTTTCCTCCATCCTCTTGCCTCTCTTACAAAAGCTGCAATGTCAGCTCCCTCCAGAAAAGTTTCTTCACCCTCAAGAAAACTATAACCACAAAGAAGAAGTAGAATATAAACTATCTTCTAGTTAAAAAGAATGGGCTGGATTGAGTAGGTTTTTGGTGGAGAGCAAACAGTAAGTCTAGGCTTTGTGGCCATAGGATGCCTACTGCAGATACTCAAGTCTATGAAGACAGTACCAATGGCAAAGAAGACAGCAAATTGACCAAAGATGGCCAGCTCCAATTAGAACTTAACCGAAACTAAAATTTGAATCACAATTTTCATGTGTTACAAAACATCCTACTCTGATTTTCCTAATATATAGATATGAATCCTACTCTTAGCAGATGGCTACTAGCTTTTTAAGAACTCCAAGTAGGTGGGACCAAGACTTTGAGATCTTTAAACAGCAGATCACAAACTTAGAGAGCTCTTTCAGAATTAAGTCTATTTATTAGTCCCCTGTAAAGGCATTTCTCATCTTTTATTCTAATTTGGATGAGGCTGGAAGCATTTATCCACAATAGCATGTGTAAATGAGTGTCTATTTACAACTATCACACTAGTGGCTACAGGGATTGGTTTTGATAGTCACATATTCTTTAGCTGTTACTGACCATGAAATAAGGGTTGGCAAAATATGACCCTAAGCCTCATGCTACCTGTTTTATGACTGGGTGAATTAAGAATAGCCTTTACTTTGTATTTAACTGTGACACCATGGTCTCTTGATACAAAGCCCAAGCTGGTCTTTGTATCACAGTCCTCTTGTCTCTGCCTCAAAGGTATGGGATTATAGGTGTTGAACTCCTAGACCTGGGAGCTTTTATATTTTAAAGGATCAGTAAAAATAAAAACATTAAAAAAAACAATAATGACGACAACAACAAGCCAAAGAACATGTGACCTTGACCATGTGGTTTACAGAGCCTGTTACTAGTATCTGGGTTTTCAGTCTGTCAGTCAGTGCTCAGACTGCTGCTCAGATATAAACTCTCGTGGAAAATCTGCACTATCACTGATGTTTTTATTAATTTTTTCTTTCCTCAATAATTCTTCCTCAAAGTAAAACAATCCTTATATTTTTCAACAGCTACAAAAAGTCAGCATTAATTACCATATCAAACAAACTCTGCAGATGTCTTTTATGATCTAAAACCACCTTTTTAAAACAAGGAGGTAAAGGAACATTTATTGGTACCTACTTTATTAAAACCTCACAGCTTTGGGGAGTACTATTGTAATCCTTATTTACTCCACTTATTTATATATTATATATATGTGTTTGTGGTAGGGTGAGAGAAGGGGATGATTTCTGCTCTTTCTCCTGAAACAAGTTCTAGTACAACCAAAGTTGGCCCTGACTGCCTGATGCTCTTGCCTCCAACTTCTAGGTGTTAGATTTACAGATACACAACACCCTGCTCAGCTTGTTTCCTTTTCTTGAATGAAGGAAGATCTTTTAGGCTCAGAGTGGGATTGTAATAGTCTCAAGATTCACCTCCACACCTACTAGTTACAGGTATCCCACAGTCATCTAATTCTAATACCCACACCTTTCCAATAATCTACATTTATACACTCACTCCCATCCTCTGGTACCACTGCATGATCTTCACATTTGTCTGCATCACTGTTTACTTAATACCTTCCCCACCATGCTATATACAGGGATCAACCCAGGGCTGAGGCATGCTCAGTGGATGCTCTCCCACTGAGCTTCACAGCACTGTGCCAGCCAGTGTTGGGACATAAAGTCACCTTCTAGTTTTTAATTCCCTCTCAAGCTGCTTCCTCTGAAAAGAAGGTTGCTCCTTCAAAGCAACACGATTTTTACAACTTCTCAAAATTTCACAAAGCCCTAGGGATGAGTGAGAAACCAATGTTCTCTTAACTCTACAACATACTCCTCCTGTCTCCTGTGTGCTGTACCCAGTCAATGAGTCAACTGGCTCACTGACTGGGTACAGCACACAGTCACCAAACCCTCAGGTACAGGTCTTTATCTTTTACCCTGTTTGTCTGTGTGCGTGTGCAGAGTTCTAAGTGGGCATCAGATCTCTTGGAGAAGGAGCTGCACAGGTGGTTGTGAGCTGCCTAACATGGTGGTTGGTGGGTATTAGGAATCAACACCAACCAGCCTTCTGCAACAACAGTATGTACTTCTAACTGCTGAGCCACTTCTTTAGCCTCAAGTGCACGTCTAGGCTTTCCCCCAGTAAATAGAACGGTAGGTATAAAATAAACTGTATTCTGTATAACGTATCTTTCTTTATTCTGTAGGCATTCTCAAGCAAGTTGCATACTGTGCCCCATTCCTCACCCCAAAACGACCATAAATACAGCCTTTCTTTGTCAGAACACCGCTGTGTGGTTTGTCAGTAAAACCTTTTCAAGTTGCTTTTGTAGGGAAAGTGGTATGACTGTTGCATAAAATATTTCACAGTTACAATTTCTTCTATAGCAGTGTCATTCCCACCCATTGTTATCTTAGGGAAGTAGTGGCATCAGCTAGTGGATAAAATCAAGACACCTTAGGCAAAAAATACTCATTATCTGATAGAATTCCTCTTCTAACTTCATACCCACTAAGTAACCTACTGCAGCTCTCCTTGTAGGCTACTGGCTGTGGAATAATCAGGCACCCACATCAGTTTCTCTGGAGTTGAACCAACTGGCAAGCAGTTAACTTTGTCTAACTATGTGTGGCATGTGTGGGTTTACTCCTGCTGGACTGGTAAAGCTAGCTTTATGTCCACATTAAATGTCAGGGGTCTGAAGCCTTTAGGAAAAGCAACCCCTTCCCAGTCAATAACTATCACCTAAAGAGAAGCATGGACCAAAGTGCGCTTTCTGTATCGTGGTTCTCTACATGCATACCACGAAATCTTGTACGTTCATTAAAGAGAGATGGCTTAGCAGTTCAAAACACTTGCTGCTCTTACAAAGGGCTTGGGTTTAATTCTCAGTACAAACATGGAGGCTTAGGAGCACCTGTAGCTCTAGTCCCAGGGTTGTCTTCTGGCTCCTCCAGACAGCAGAAAAACATGGTGTACAGAAATATATGCAGGCAAATTACTCATACACATCAGTGAAATAAATAAATCTTTAAAAAGTGTATAGCACTGCACCTAGCTTTTAAACAGACAAGTCTTAGCTGGGTGTGATGGCACACTCCTATAACTGCAGCAGCATTAAGTGCATCTCTGGGAAGCCAGCCAGGTCTACACTGTAAATTCCCGGATAGCCAGAGATATATAGAGAGACTCTGTCTTAAAAATATTTTTGTTTTATAAGTATATGTTACTTGCCAAAAACCTTTTCTTTTTTTCTTTTCTTTCTTTCTTTTTTTAAAGATCACTGTAGCTGTCTTCAGACACTCCAGAAGAGGGCACCAGATTTTGTTACGGATGGTTGTGAGCCACCATGTGGTTGCTGGGATTTGAACTCAGAACCTTTGGAAGAGCAGTCGGTGCTCTTAACCGCTGAGCCATTTCTCCAGCCCCCAAAAACCTTTTCTTTAACACATCCAGAACATTTTCACAAATGTTAAATGCTAAAGGCACAAGACTCTGGTTTTGTCACTGAAAATTAAAATGTAAATGATCTAAAAGAAATGCAGGACAAAGATGGAGCAGAGAGTGCTCACTTAGGCAGCACATATACTAAAATTGGAACGATACAGAGAAGATTAGCATGGCCCCTGCGCAAGGATGACACGCAAATTTGTAAAGTATTCCATATTTTTATCAGAAGATGGCCTAGTCGGCCATCATTGGGAAGAGAGGCCCACTGGTCTTGCAAACTTTATATGGCTCAGTACAGGGGAACGGCAGGGCCAAGAAGTGGGAGTGGGTGGGTAGGGGTGTCGGGGGGAGGGTATGGGGGACTTTTGGGATAGCATTGGAAATGTAAATGAAGAAAATACCCAAATAAATAAATAAATAAATAAATAAATAAATAAATAAATAAATAAATAAATAAATAAATGGAGCAGAGACTAAAAGAATGTCTGACCAGTAATGGGTCCAACTTGGGATCTGTTCCATGGGCAGGCCCCAAACCCTGACACTATTACTGACCTTATGCTGTCTTTGCAGACAGGAGCCTAGCATGGCTGTCCTCTGAGAGGCTCTACCAGAAGCTGACTGAGAGAGATGCAGATACCCACAGCCAAATATTGAGGCAACTTTTCATGGTTAATGAATACTTTTGTGTGGGGATGACATTAACTATCCATGTAGTAATTTTGCTTAGTTTTCATTTAATCAAAGCCTAAAAACTTTTTGTGTATTGGTAGCTATTTATTTGTTTAGTCTGACAACACTATCCCATAGCTACTTTTTGATTTTTGTTTTTGTTTTTCTTGTTTTTTGACAGGGTTTTACTATGTAGTTCTGGATTGCCTTCAACAGAGATCACAATAGACCTCACTAGTTTATACTTTATGATGTTTTCACAATTTAATAATTTCAATTTTTATGTAACCAAAATTTTCTTAAGTTTATTGCGTCTGTTTTTTTTTTTTTTAATTTATTTCATATATGTGAGTATACTGTTGATCTCTTCAGAAACATCAGAAGAGGGCATCAGATCCCATTACAGATGGTTGTGAGCCACCATGTGGATGCTGGGGACTGAACTCAGGACCTCTGGAAGAGCAGTCAGTGCTCTTAACCACTGAGCCATCTCTCCAGCCCTTGCTTCTGGTTTTTATAACCTGATAAATATGGTCTCATGTGTGGTACAAGTGCATGTGCTTGTGAGGAGGTTGCTAGGTGTCCTTTTCTATCGATTGCTATCTCTTGCCATCCCTAGAACAGGGGCAAGGTCTCAAGCAGCCCAGGCTGGCCTCAAACTCATTATGTAATCAACAACTATCTTGAATGAGTTCTTGATCTTTTTGCATAACCCCCAAGTATATGGTAGTAATACCACCTCTACTCTACCAACTGGATATTATCTTCAATATCTACTAAATATGTGTGTTTGGCCTTTTTTCCATGGTTTGAACCATCCTAGGTTACTTTTGTGAAAGGAAATATATTTAAAAACTGAAAGTAAAAAGATAAAGAGATGAAATTATGATGGTATTCAAGAATATGAGGGATAACTGGTTTTTGTTGGTGGGTTCCTTTGTAGCCCAAGAAGGCAGGGAATGCCCAATTCTCTTGCCTTAGCAGGAGTTCTAGCATGAGCACAGGCATGAGCATGCTTTGCCCAGTTGCCCATATAAAAACAAGAAAGACTTTTCTTCCTATTTGGCAACCCAATACAGTTTTTGAGACAATCTTTCCTATGGTAATCTATGCACTATCTAAATTCAAGGCTGAAATGAGTAAGATTATCAGTTTAAACTTACCCTCTCCACTTTTTCCTGAAAGTCATAGAAATCAACACTTGGTATTACCAATGCTCCTCAGCACTGCTGTCATTAGCCTAAGTTTTGTTTTCTTAAGCCCTTTCTCAGGTGCCTTTCTTTGGAAATAGTTGTGTCAGCTAGAAGAAGAATTAACGTCAAACTCTGGGGTATAATATTTTCACATAGGTAGGATACCGTTATTCTAAAGTCTGTATCTAAATTCCCAAGAGGATCTCCAGCTTTGCACATTAGCCAGGAATGGACAGAGAAACTTTCAGGCCTTTGCTCTATGGATTGGGTTTGGATCTAGTGCTTTCCTAACAGCCAGATTCTGGCTATTTAAATTTAGTTTCAAAGGAATTTGGTCACACTTCAAATTTTTAAGTGGGCATGGCTAGTAGCTAGCATCCTGTGGTAATATAGAACAACTGACAGGATGTGGGTGACTGTAGAACCCTGCAGAATACAGTGTAGCTACAAGGAACTAAACACTGCAGAATCAACACTGCTTCACAGTTACTTATCAGGAAGACTGACGGCGCGCAGCTGTCAAGCGGGGCCCTCTCTCTCCCTGAACTTAGCTCTGCTTGTCCTTATGGACAGTTTCTCTACGGAGCCCAGATAGGTCTTAACTCATGGCCATCTTCCTACCACAGGCCCCTGAGAGTTGAGATTGCAGGTGTGGGAATTCAGACATAAGGTATCATATCAAGCTACCCATATCCATTTTTAATTTCCATGAAAGTATATATTTGTGTTGATGAAAGAGACAGTGGAAAATGGTAGTACACCCATCACTGGGTCAACATCGTCAGCTCTTCACATACTCTGTTATAACTTAAGTAAACACAGTTACCTGGAAGTTGTCCAAAGGTCAGCATCTTTGGAAAAACCTCCTATCTGAGCACAAGGCTCCCGAGGATTCTCTTATACTTAATCATTGCTATTGCTAAAGTTTTACCAAGTGCCACAACCCAGATGCATAATTCTGAAACAGCTAACCTGCATATGTCTTTACCCGCCCCATATCTTGGCATCAGCCATAGATACGTAGGTATAATCAGCTAATGGAATAGGTAGAAGGATCAGCCTTCAAAATTGAAGAAGCTCTAATCACTTACCAATAAGATGACTTTTCTGAAGAGGGGTTATCCCTGACAGCTGTAACCATTTCCTTCTTCCTGGATAATGAAATCTATGACTGGATCACATCTTTTGCCCTACCTGGAATGCTCAAAATCTTTTCCATGGGAAAGGGAGCTGTGCTGAGATGGAGCACAAGAAGGACTTCTGGGGCATAGTAATAGCCTATTTCTTGATCTAAGTGGTTTCCTAGGTATCATTCCCCACACTCTGAAATGAAATTAGAGACCAGAGAATCCTGGCCCATCCTTGATAAAATTAGAAGGCAGGACATACAGAGGCTCAGAACTTCTAGGTGCTGACCTTGAAGAGAGATATTAGACATTCTCTGAGGATTTTTATCTCCCCTACATAATTCACTGAAGGATTTGTTTTCTAGTACTTATATGGTTCCTTTCAAATTTGTCTTCTCATTTTATAAAACTTACCTCCTAGTTACTCATAGGTGCACCAATGCTTCACGTTGCCAAGCCCACTCAGCTTTTTTGGCACCCCCAGCTCCAAAGGATAGCTGGCACTAAAGAGCTCAACTCACCCTGAGATAAGGGCCAGGGAAGTCTGTCCCTAGGCTTTCCCTCAAGCAAGGCAGGTTTTTTTTTTTTTTTTTTTTTTTAAATTCTGCTGTGAAGATGGTGGACATAGGCCATTGACTACAAAGTGCTGACCAGCCCTGCTCCACACTCCTTCATAAACCAGCAGAAACTTGGAGCAGAACTATTCAATGGAAACCAGTAAGTTGGTATTTTCTTAATAAAAGTTAAAATATTCCCAAGAATGCTAATTAATATTTTTAAAACATTCACTTAAAAAAAAAACCAAAACAAAAAAAGAAAACAAAAAAGGGCTTGTTATGTATTTTTTTTCCCCTTCCTGAATGGCTAGGGGCTTAAAATAATTCAGTGGCGTTTACTGCTCATCTTTTATACTTACTCAGCTTAACTAATGTCTCAGTAAATTTTTCACAGTTGATTGCAACTCGGCATAATAGATGGATGAACTGATGATAAGAAAAGAAGTAGTCTAGCAGCATACGATCATAAACGTCATCTTTGCCCTGAAGGTTAAAGATGATAAAATGGTTGCACTTAAATTGTATAATAAAGAGCATATTTTGTGCAAATGTAATAAGATTAAGTAAAAAGCTAATTAAATCTTTAACTTCTATAAGAATCTAGTTTTAAAGTCCAAATTCCTAGTGTTATTAAGATCATAACTGTCCTAGGTTTGTTTCAGTGTGCAGATGCTACCGGCTGTAATTACCCATCATTTCTATAGCCTCTACAGAGTGACAGCACTGAGACTTTAGCATGGCTATAAACATATCAAGAAGAATGAGTTATATTTGACTTTTTGAAAGCTTTGAAGGTAATTCTATAAGGGTAACTATGTTAATTATTTTTTTATATTTTATCATAGGAAAATTGCTCAAATATACTTAAGATCCAAAAATAGTAGGCAAGAGAGAGTGTGAATGAAGGTGTGGGTAAAGAAAGCTAAAGGGGAAAAAATATTTTAAAAAAAAATGTTAAAACTTAAGGTAAATTATCCTGTGTTAACATAACTTGTCTCTATGATTTAGGATTGGCACTATTTTAGAATAAGCAGTAGAAAACAGAAGCCAGATGGTAAATCTATCCCTCCGTGAGATTATGTGTAGGTTAATAAGAATGTGACTGTAGGGACAGTACGCAGGTCTTGATTATATGGCCAAACTGAAAACACTTCAAGCACCTAACTCAACCTTGTAGATGTAAATACAGGACATGGTTACAGTTCAGCTATTCACAAACTGAGGTTTACTGTTAAGCTACTTTTTTAGAAGAAGAAAAAAATCTTAACGACTAGTGCTTACTGTTGATTTTGCAAATATCAATCAACATTTGAGAGCACTTAAAGGAAAAAGTCCAAATGGATCTAATATTAGCCTTCATAAAACGTTCACATAAATCTAATGGACTCAACCGCCAGGGGGAAATCTCTGATTACCTTGTACTACAGAAATGCGATTTTCCTGGCATCCCAACATACCTTACTGGTTTCCACCATTGTGGGCAAGAGGCACATATTGAGTTCAGGGCGCGGAGGCCGAATATTGCTTTTCCCTCCTATTAGCTTGATATTTTCTCGACAAGGGAAATAAGGTCCAAGAGACACTAAGACATTAAAAGTGTACAATAAGAATAAACGGAAAAAATAAATCTCCAAGCTTCAGAGTGCAGAATGATACATGCCAACCATATTCAAGTATTATGCCAAATAAATACGTACTTGGTATATTACTGTGATGGTAAGTACAATGGTTGTGCTGTAGGAAGGGAACCAGAGTATGCAGAAAGTCATGGGGACTCAAAAGAACGAGTTCCTTGAGGACATCTGAAAATCAAAACAATTTGAGTATTAAAACACTGGGGTTAGATTGACCTACGGCTTTGAACTCAAATTCTAATGAGGTTCTAATGTTGTGAGTATTACACACTGGCAGAGCTCCTAACACCGGAAGAGAAGCTCTGATGCTCAACCCTGGATCACCAGCTGTAATAACCACAGTGGAGAGACAAACATTTACAACACTATCCCTGTTCCCCCATTCTCCTTGCTTCCATGTAGACATAGTCTAGTCAAACAGCAATGTTCCATGATTATTTATCATTATAAAGTCCATCACAACAGCTTGAGTCCGAGAGATAGCTGATAATCTGCAGTCTACTATTCAGAGCTTTGGATATTGGCTGGAATGATTCTCATCCAAGAACCACACAAGAGTAAATCTCATGATGGGCAGTAACTTGTTTTTGCTATTTTGAGAAATTACTATCACTTAACAGCCCAATGCTCACTACTTCAAGTGGTTCCTCAGGTAGTAAAAACTCTGTATTTAAACAGAAGATTCTTTAAACAGCTATACATTATATCACTCTATAAATAAGTGCTCACAAAGGCGTTATGAATTTAAGAGTCTATGGTTACTGAGAAAAAAATTTGTACAGGTGAAGTATTTAAAATTGTTAATTAAAAAATTCAGTAAGCAAGGCAGTGGTGGCGCACGCTTTTGATCCCAGCACTTGGGAAGCAAGAGGCAGGCGGATTTCTGAGTTTGAGGCCAGCCTAGTCTACAGAGTGAGTTCCAGGACAGCCAGGGATACATAGAAAAACCCTGTCTCGAAAAAAACAAAAACAAAACAAAACAAAAATCAGTAAGACAAACAAGCAACCCCTGCCTCCACCTTCCACCCCACTCTAGTTCCTGGTCCACAGAGTAAGTTACTGTCTGACCTTTATTTCTGCTTTCCTGGCCTCCTCCTGTAAGCAGCATACTCTCACTGCTATTTTTCATGTGCTGAGAAATATTTTTAAGGCCAACACCCCCACAGTGAAAGAACTAACCTTATCCTTTACAGGTGAGCTCCACTTTGTAAATATTGGCATGCTTCTACCTTTTTCATATGGGATCAGAAGATTAGAGTTACAAGAAGCCTACAGACAACTGAAAGAGACCCTAGATACTCAGCACACAAGCATGTCAACACTAGCATATGAAAAATTGACTTGTTTTTCTTGGGTCCTGCTAGACAGTGTGAGTTACACAGACAAGTATCACTGTCTTCCTAACATTATAAATCTAATAACACAACATATATAAAACAAAACAAAAAGCCAAACAAACAAACAAAAATCAGAAATATTGGTCTACAGTTTTTATTTTTCAAGTAACTTACCTATGCAAGCATTTCTTAATTCTGGAGGGCTATAAGAATTAAGAAGGGTTAGAAGTTTATGGGCAAATTCAATTCTCTCCTGCCACTGGATTAATGCCTGTTTCACATCTGCAAATATAAAGGCATATATAAATAGGCTTTCAAATAATCACAGTTCCTCCTAGTTTTTCTTCTATTGTTGTGATACTAACATCAAGAGTTTCAAATTAATTATATCAAACACCTGTTTTGGTGAAAGCTCATTAATTTCATGAGTTTATTAGATTACCACATTAAATTTGCTCTTCTTGGTAGGAGCAGGGTGAGAGTGGGGCAAGAAGAAGAGACTGGGTCTTGCTATAAACAGCCCAGGTTGGCCTGGAAATTTCAGTTTTCCTGGGGTGAGGATTGCAGGTGTGTGCTAAACTTGTTACATCTTTTCTATTGTACAAAATTACTATTATTTGTGTATGTGCATGGTGAGGGTGTAAGAGAATTGGACAGCACATGGCACGGTGCATGTGTAAAAGTCACAGAATAATCCGTGGAACTGGGTCTCTCCTCCCACCTTTCTGTGGGTTTCAGAAATCAGACTTAATTCACCAGGACTGGGTGGAAAGCACCTTTACCCACATTAATCCATGTCAATGACATGAAGCATATGACTTCCTAAAGAACATGGTTTTGTGAGCTTCTCCAGGTTTGTCTTAAACTCTGAAGCTCAAGGGATTTTCTGCCTCAGCTTTTCACATTACCAAGCCTGCAGGTGGTATATAGGGCAGTAATACACTGCATTTTCTAGAACCATGAAGTTCAGTGTTTATAGACTGGGATACTAACAAATATTTTTAAACTTACTTCTACTGACACTAAAAATGATGTATTTTGAGCCATGAAGATTAAAACAACAATAACAACAAAAATCCAACTTATTATTGTGTGTGGAAGTTTTCCAACCTCCTAAATCTTGATTCTTATCTATGCTTGCCTACTGTTTTTAAGTAGGTATAAGTAAAATATGTACAAACATTTCATTCCCTCTCCACATTATGAGATCATGATAAACATTGTACAGTACTAACTAGCTCAGGAACCACTGGCTCACAAACTAGAAAGTCAATTTTTCTGAGGCCTCTCATTTGAAAAACAAGGTCTTAAATGGTAGCAAAATGGTAAAAAAATAAAAAGTACATATGACCAAACCTTTTCTCTGAAGATATGGGCGT
Organism: Mus caroli; assembly: GCF_978045245.1. Lineage (NCBI taxonomy): Eukaryota > Metazoa > Chordata > Mammalia > Rodentia > Muridae > Mus > Mus caroli. The sequence goes on from NW_028227268.1 coordinate 100,000,653, forward strand.
GTAGACTTCAAAACCGAAAGGAATATTGACAGCAGCTCTACTAAGTCTCCAGTAACATGGCAAGCTGTAGCTTCGTGATACATCATGTGCAATGTGTTGAAAGACTACAAGTGATTTAGGAAATAAAAATTTAAAAACCTTTAATTTCATTTTTACTTTAGACAAAGATAAAATTCTTATCTTCTAAAAGGCATTTTCAGACTCGGATATAAATTATGTGTGTATACGAAGCAAATGTTTCTTGTTTTCTGAGTTAAGTTTCTCCATTTAGCTACTCTGTATGTGTAGTATGTGTATGGAATATGTATGGTATGGGAAGTGCATGTATGTGTGTGCATGCCAAGCATTATCCTCGATCATTCTCTACCTTTATAAATAAATCTTCAAAGCGTGTGTGTGTGTGTGTGTGTGTGTGTGTGCCTGTGTGTGCAAACACACATGTGCATGCTTACCCAGTGTGCCTAGGAAGGGAACAGGACAATTTGCAGAGCAGGGTTCTTTGCCACCACTGTCCTTAGTGGCTTGTGGAAAGTACCGTTACCAACTGAGACACTCCATAGCCCTGAGCTTACCGACTTGCTTACTTTCATTCTTTCTTTCTATTTTGTTTTTGTGCTTGCTTGCTTATTTGGCTATTTTCCTCTGTTGTTTTGGATAGAGTCTCTCACAGACCCTGGAGCTTGCATGTTCAGCTAGACTGGCTAAACAGCAAACTCCAAGGCTCTTCTTTTCTCCAGCTTCCCCGTGCTGGGGTGAGGGGCATGCTGCCTGGTTTGATGTGGGTGCTGGGACCTTTATTTTAAAGGTCCTTTACCTTCAGAGCTGTACTTTATATAAACATTTTAGTGTAAAAAGATAATTTAATCATTTTTAAAAGTCCACTTATTTCATCATTTAACCTGTAACCTGGCAGAGCAGGAATCATATGTTTTATTAACTGCTACAATCTTTTGCCCTATGCAATACCAGGCAAAGAGTAGACATTTCAATCAGAGCCAAACGTTCCTTGCCTTTGGGCTCAGGAAGTAATCTATTTGAATGTTCCCCATGAACCATTGCAAATTGTAGTTTTTTTTTTTTTTTAAAATTCTGTTCCTCCTCTATAATACCATTAACTAAAAAAAAAAAAAAAAAAAAAAAAAAAAAAAAAAAAAAAAAAAAAATCAACAGTATATCTTAATTCATATAGTGCCGAGTGTTCAATTTTATCATTTCTAGCACAAGACTAAAGAATACAATGTACTCCTGGTAGCTTTAAGCCATCTCATTCTTTTTTTTTTTTTTTTTGGCTTTCGAGAGAGACAGGGTTTCTCTGTATAGCCATGGCTGTCCTGGAACTCACTTTGTAGACCAGGCTGGCCTTGAACTCAGAAATCTACCTGCCTCTGCCTCCCAAGTGCTGAGATTAAAGGTATGCACCACCACAGCCTGGCCTAAGCCATCTCATTCTTGTGAACTAAGAATCATGGGAAGAAGTAACTGCAGGCATCAATCTTGTGCAACCATCGCAATGCCTTCTGTTTTTATACCACCAAATAAACTCTTGGGAAATAACATGTATTCTTGATCACAAAACACAAGAATTTCATTTTTATTTACTATGTAAATAAAACTAGCCAAATAAACCTAAATATAAAGTAAAGACTAACTAAAATCCTGCAACCTATGAAACAGTTTAGCATAAATTCTTTATATACACGCAGTAGGAACTCTTGGAAATGAGATACATTCACAGTGAAAGGCAATTAGTATTTACCTCAGTCATCAGGATTAACCCTCGATTAAATACTACGAGAAGTCTGTCTTCATCAGATTCTAACAGTATTCTGAAGGCACTAGAAGAAGAGAGAAAGTCCAATTGAGTAGAACAGGACAGTCTGGTGTTGACAAAGACACACAAGTCTAACTGGCTTAAGCTTCTGGCTTTCCTACCCATATAAAATAAACTGGCTACATCTGTTGTTTTTTTAATTTTTGAGAGATTTTATTATGTAGCCTCTATTTTGTGGCAGTCCTCCTGCATTGACTTCCCAAAGTGGCATGTACACTATTTCTTGGTAATACAGGAGAGAATGAGCAACCCAAATCTGAAATCTAAAAGACTCTGAAATTTCAAGATTATTGACCCAGCAGTTGGCACTCAGTTATGGGACACTTTACATTTCCAGATTATGATGTGCAGCTAATAAAGTTGTGCAATTTTGCCACAGTTTAAAAAAATCCTCTGGTCGGGAGTGGTGGCGCACGCCTTTCATCCCAGCACTTGGGAGGCAGAGGCAGGTGGATTTATGAGTTCGAGGCCCGCCTGGTCTACAGAGTGAGTTCCAGGACAGCCAGGGCTACACAGAGAAACCCTGTCTTGAAAAGAACCAAAAAACAAAAAAACAAACAAACAAACAAAAATCCTCTGAAAACACAAACATTTCTACTTCTAAGTACTCTGGGTGAAGTTCTGTATAATAGTAAATTATACTATTTTCCAAAAGCATCAGTTTTGGGAAGAGAGAGTAACATGAAGGGGGTATGGGACAGAAACATGAACAAACCTGAAAACCTTAAAAATAAGTTATGACTACACTGAGTTACTGCTGTGCTCAGCTCATTCTGTTAGGTAGCAAAGTGTTACTACAGAGAGAAATGCAGACTCTTTCACTTCCACTTCCACTGGATGCTTCCTGTCTTTACTTAACAAGCAGCAAAACTCTAGAACTTCAAATAGAAAAAGCTGCAAACAATCAACTTTATTGAACTGAATGCCAAGCATTTACAAAAGTTCCTTTAAATGGATTTGGCAAAAGTGCTTATTTCATTTTGTAGACTACCGAAGATTCAAATACAAAAGCTTCCTGGAAGAGAGAATCTATTTTTCTTGGGTTCATTAGTTTAGTATCATAATGAAATCACACACTGAACTGTGCTCACTGAAGGACTCCCCTAGTCCTACATTCTTCTATATCTTCTCAGCACCACAACATGTTGGGTAAAGTTAATTTCCATAGGTAAAGAAAGGAAAAAGAAATTTGCAGCAGATACTGTCTAGGTTCTATAGCTAGGAATGATTTATTGCATAGATGGTTCTATTATTTTTGCTAATTCCTATAAAGCCAAATAGATCTGTGAAAAATGGAAGAGATGTTAATAATCAGACTCATCTTAAGATGCAAAAGCTATTTCCCAAGGTCTTTAGACCTAAATATGAGTCTGAATGAACTGCCAGACACGACTTTCAAACTTTAGCTTTGGTCCAACACTGCATAAATGTGGCACAGTGGCATGCCAGAACATAGGATGTGGAGGCACAAGGATCAAAGTTCATGGTCATCCTTAGCTACACAGTGCACAGTAAAAAGCCATAAAGGCTACATAAGACTATATTTAAAATAATAATAAAATATTTAAAAGAACAAACCTTTAGTTATAAATAATATAAATTATTTTTCCTTTAGTGTCAAAAGGGAAGGTTTCATGTTCTAACTTGGAAAACCAACCAAAAAAAGGTCAAAGAGTATCTTTTTCACCTTATTAAAGTAGTCCAACAAGAGCGGCCATCTAAGCAACGTAAGTAACAGCTTATGGTTGTTTTCTTAAACTGTTTAATATCTTCTAATTCTTCTTCTCGCATGTCTGGCCTTTGAGCTATAAACAGCTGCATCAAGTTAAACAGTTCTTCCACAGCCTAAAAGAGGAAATGTAAAATGGCGATCTTTTAACCTTTCGACATTTTAGAATGTCTGTTCCCCATCTCTAAGTGAATATTCATTAGTCAACTACTAAAATCATAAATTAATCTCACTACTACAGAAACCAATGATTAGGAAGTGAGTAATTAAATCTACTTAAATTTATTCTGAATATATACTACACCACATGTCTAACCTTTAGTAGTATTGCATGATACTGCCATTAATAAAGCTCTTCTGTCTCAGAGCCATGTAATCAAGTTAACCAAATAAAAACACTGTATTTTGAACTTGTTCATGATTTTATACTGGGCAGTACTCAAGACTATATCCTGGGGCGAATGCAAGCTGCAGGTGGCTGCATGCTGGACATGTCTGTATGATCATGAAAATTAATATTCACCAAGATTCTAAATAGATAAAAGTCTTAATGCTGCTTAAAATACTAGCATTTTAAATTCAAAGGTGCATCTAGTGACAGGCTATACTTACTCTCTGTTCCAATCCTTCAATAAATGAGAAACCATCAGTTTATTTTAAAATAGAAAATATGGAGGTCAAAGGACAGCTTTCAGAACTCGCTTGCTTGCTTCCTTCCTTCCTTCCACTATGTGGATCCTAGGTCATTCGTCAGTTTGGTAAATGGCTTTACCCTTGAAAGTATCTCACTCACTTTGTCTTAAGGATTTTGAACCCTTAAATGAAGCTTGAATTAATGCAGTTTCTGAGATACAACTTGTACCTACATTTAGAACGTTATTCTAAATTAATGGTTAGTGATAAAATATACGAAATAATAGTTAATCCTTAGTTGTTGCCGGGCGTGGTGGCGCACGCCTTTAATTCCAGCACTTGGGAGGCAGAGAGGCAGGTGGATTTCTGAGGCCAGCCTGGTCTACAAAGTGAGTTCCAGGACAGCCAGGGCTACACAGAGAATCCCTGTCTCGAAAAACCAAAAATAAATAAATAAATAAATAAATAAATAAATAAAAATAAATAAAATAAAAAAATCCTTAGTTGTGGTTTTACAAATTAATTTACATATGTAAGTATGAGGTAAGAGTTGAGCTTTTAACATAGTTATTAATGAGTTAAAATGTAAACTTTAAAATTTTAAAACACAATTTTCATGAAAATTCCTAATAGTTATGTTCTACCAGAAAGGAAAGAGGGGAGGGGAGGGGAGGGGAGGGGAGGGGAGGGGAGGGGAGGGGAGGGGAGGGGAGGGGAGGGGAGGGGAGGGGAGGGGAGGGGAGGGGAGAAAAAAAGAAGAAAAAGTTCCTCTACATCTGACTGATGTCAAGAACAAGAACCAGCTCATGGAGACAGGTAAGTCTTACCAGCTTAAGTAACTTTAGGTAACTAAGTTAAATGTCACTTGTGTGAACTGTGATGGAAACAAACTACTAAAAACAAATACTATCGTGACCCCTTCAGCCTGTGACAGACACTCTAATCCTGCTTCATTTTCCAGCCTTAGCCTGGAAATTTCTAGTACTGAAAGAATGAACATATTTTCTTTCTTCCATTACAAGCACTCTAATTTTCTCAATTGGAAATCAGGCTATTCTTTCTGGATAAGAAATTCTAAATGTAGCTGGGCGGTGGTGGTGCACGCCTTTAATCCCAGCACTCGGGAGGCAGAGGCAGGTGGATTTCTGAGTTTGAGGCCAGCCTGGTCTACACAGTGAGTTCCAGGACAGCCAGGGCTACACAGAGAAACCCTGTCTCGAAAAACCAAAAATAAGAAAAAGAAAATCTAAATGTACTATAAAGCCAACAAGAACAGTTTAAGCTAATAAAGGATAGTTTAACAGGAAGAAACAAAAGTGGGATGTAGCAAATGCAAACTAGGAATTATATTGCATACAGAGAAATGTAATGAAAAACTTACAAATATTCTGAAAAGGATCAGATTGGAACTGTATGTGTATGTAAGCTAATGCTTCAGGCATCTGACATAGGGAGGAGAAATAACACCATGGAATACTTCTATAAGACATTGTGCAGCTCACACCTTAGCAAATATGCAGACCTTGATAACAAATATCTAACATTTTTAAATTGTTTAATTATGTGTATCTTTATGCATGTGTGTGGGAGTTCCTGTGGAGGGCAATAGTATAATATTGATGACAGTATCATGCAATACTATTAAAGGTTAAACACGTGATAGTATATATTCAAATTTAAGAAGATTTTATTACTGACTTCCTGTCAGATACAACTCCCTGGAGCTGCGGTTACTGTGGAGCCATGTTTCTAGCCCCTCAATACCCAATTATAAAATAATACTCCATAAAGCTGTATTAATGTTTTCAGTAGGTATACATTAGAAATGCATTTACAGAACAGGAATCTGGGTTAGCAGTATTTGCTTAGCATGGCCAAGGCCCTGGGTCTGTTCCCCAGCATTGTGAAACAAAAGTTAAAACAAGAAAACAATATATTGTATGTACCACTGGTAACAAAATTTTAACATCAGCATAAGAAAATATAATCACTTATTTTGTAAATTACATAACGCATTATATGAGGGTATCTAAGAAAGCAAACATTTTAAACCCTTATAATAGACTGAGATGGGTCTGGGGAGATGGCAGAGGTTAAGGGCACTAGGTTTGACCCCCAGCATCCCCATGGCAGCTTGTGATCATCTACAACTCCTGTACCAGGAAATTCTGCCCCTCTTTGACCTCAGTGGATATCAGGATTACATGTGTTGCACAGACCAAACACCCACAACATATAAAATTTTAAAGAAAAATATTTAGAAATAAAAAAAGAAGAGGGGGGTGGGATGTAGCTCAGTTGCCAAGCGCATGCCTAGCATGGACATGAGCCTGGGTCCCACTCCCAGCACTGAAGACAAAATAGGTGAATGATTAAAGATAGACTATTCTACATTTTGTCATTTCTTAAGTGAAAGAAAATATATTGCTAACCAAATACAGGAAACAGATATTAAAAGTATAAACTGTACTTACTCCAGGGTACTGGCTGGCATGTGGTGTAAGATTCTTAAAGGCCCACTGGATGTTCTGATGAGAAGCTAGCTGTCGAGTAAATGCAGGTGATTGCTCACAGCAGAGCCTCAGAATGCCATAGTAGGCAGGCAGCATCCCGCGGTTAAAAAGCACCACATCCTGATCATCATGGTCAGCAAGGATGTAATTGAAGGCAATGTTCTTGGTTACCACTGGGTTCTGAACAATAAGGCGGATATTCTCTGGACAGTCAGCACACACATTGTACCAAAATGAAAGCAAAGCCTGTTTATTGTGATTTGTAGCTATTGCTGGCTCAGAAAGTTTAGGCTGGAAAAGGTTCCACAAATCCATGAAATATGTGGAAAACATCAGCTTCTCAGTTTTGGAAATTAAACAGTAAGTCATAAAGCTAAGATAGGGCACTAGCTTTGTAGTGCCATGAACAGCAGCATCAACATAGAGTTTGGCTCTTGAGAGCAAACCAAGGAGCACGTTGTAGACCTGATGTAGGACTACTGTTGTGTCTGGACTGAGTGGAAGGTCACGGGTTGGGATGTGCAAAGACCTTGTTGACCGGAACATCTGGCGGAATGAATTGCTTGGTATAAGGGACACCAGAAGATAAGCTGCAGCTATAAAATGTAAAACAAAACTGTCAGATCCTTGAACGATTTTAGTAGACTGAAGAGCAGTTATTAAACACAAAACCACTCTTCCCTTTATTAATAAAAATGAATAAAAATTAAGGGACATGACATATTTTACATATCCTTCTGATTTACCTTTCCAAAAGAAAGATTCCCAAAGGGTAATAGGGGGTAGAAGTTTCCATTCTACCATTGCTGTATTTAAGTGGCAACAATAATCACAATTACAGAAACTGCTACACTAGCTAGCCTTGAACTCTTTCTAATTCTCTCCTCCCAAGCACTGGCTATCACCACGAGTTTTCAAGCCTATGATGTTCAGTTTTCCACAATGTAGACTTTTCCCACCTCAGAATTTAATTTTTCTGAAGAAATAGTATGAGTCAATAAAGAGAAAAATAACATTCTGAATAAAAAGGCCTACCAAAAAGCACTTGATACCACTGAGTCATTTAATTGTTTAGGTCTTTTCAGTTAGGTATTATTACTTTAAAACATCATCTTAAAACAGTATATTATTTTGTAGTAATTTAAAGATAGGGCCATATAACATACACAAGTTATGAAGAAAAAAAATACAAATACGAATATGCAATTTTTGAGAGTCCCATTCCTTTTTGGAAAGAGATATGTTGTCATGTGTAGCCCAGGCTATTTATGATCTCCCCATGGGACATCAAGTTCTGGGATTAAAGGCACTACTAGCTAGAAGCCTTTTAAATGTCTAAGGCAACTCACTCAAGATTCTTATCTGCTTTGGGGAACTGCTTTGTTTGCCCTTCTTCCTTGCTCCCCACCCCCAAATCTTCTAAAGGCTATTCTAAGAGAGTCTGCCTTTGCATGCCATTAAGCTTGTTACTACTAGTCTGCTACTAGTAACTTATTAGATGAGTTCATTAGCTAAAAACTGGGCTTGATACCAGGTCTTGTTTTATACTATGAAACTTGGAAGGAATCTACTTCTACTGCTACACAATAAGCCTCTGAATTCTGGTGGGTGGGCATGAGGGGCTAGTTTTATGCTTTTTGAGAGGGTTTCTCCATGTAGCCCTGGCAGCTCTGGAATTCTTTGTGTAGACCAGACTGGCTTCAAACTCAGATTCACCTGCCTCTGCTTCTCAAGTGGTGGGATTAAAGGTGTGCACTACCATAGCTGGCTAAAATATATCTAAATTTTTAAAAATTATTTATTTATATATTTTATGTATGAGTGCCCTGTCTGCATGCCAGAAGAGGTCACCAGATACCATTTTTAGATGGTTGTGAGCAACACGTGGTGTTTTGTTTTGAGACAGGATCTCACTATGGAGTTCTGGCTGGCCTGAAATCACTATGTAACCAGGGTGTCCTTGAATTTAGACCTCTGCCTCCCCCTGATTCCCAAAGGTTGATACTGACAGTGTGTCCCTCCATGCCCTGCCCAAGTCCTTAACTATTTTAATATTTGGTAAGTCAATTTTTGTTTTATAACATTCAGCTGTTTGTTATTTTATAGTTTTCATAAGTCTTTTAGTTTTTCATTTCTGTTATATGAATTGTTACTTTAAAATATATTCAAACTTTTCAAATATTTAAACCCTAATATTAAAACACTTTAAATGATAAAACAATTTAAATGGTAACTAACTGCTTTCTAACCAAAGGATTTTTGTTTTTGTTATGAGCCATGATATTTGCTAAGCTGCTCAACTGGTATTTTAAGATTAATTCTTCTGCCCCTGTCACTGAGATTAAAGGACTACAGGTACATACATCCACCTGTGTCCGAATCCTCAATGAACAAGTTAAAGTAATGTCACTAGATGCTTTGGATAAAAGACTTACATGCAAGTACTGAAATGGCATACAAACATTAGAGGGAGGGAGCATATTTTTTAAAAAGGTCTTGGAACAAACGGCCATGCCCTTTTGTGAGAGTAACACTACAGTATTGCTATGTCATTTCCACAGTACTATCATGAACACCAGTGTAACATCTGGCTAAAAAAAACTCAAAGGGATTGTGGGGTTAATAAAATATGTATGGGGGAAGCAAGATCCTGGGCAGAGGAGTAATGCCAATGCATGAGAACCTCCATTGGAAGATCTTTCTCCCAAATGAGCCTGCAACTGCAGACAGGAAGAACAATTCCCATAAAACCCTCATCATATTTCTACCACAATTAACATCTAGTATTAGTATGATAAATTATTATGAGTAAGGAACTAGCAAAGGCAAATATAAAATAAATCTTTACTCAATACTTTTCACTAGTTTTGTTCCATGGGTGCTTTTGCTTGCTTCCAGGATCCTGCCTGGACACATGGTATTTATGACATTTCCATCAGCTCTTCTTGGGTCTGTTTCTCAGACTCCTTGTGGTCAAGACTTTGACAGTTGTGAGGAGTGCTGGTCAGGCAGTTCAAAGACTGTCTCAAACTGATTTTATTTGCTGTTTATGATGGTTTGGCTCAGAAAGGAGGAGTGTAGAAGAACAGAGACTGCCAAGGGTACACTCTTCAAGTGGACTTTTTGATGTTAATTTGAGCACTTGCCTGGTGGCCTCCTCACTGTACTCTTCCAGTGTCACTAAGCTCCTCTCAAGGAGGAGCTAGGGTCTACCTCTCGAGGAGTATGCACAAATAATATAGTAGTCTCCTTTATAAACCTGTTTATCCTTATTTGTTGAACTGTGTGCTGCTTGTATTTATGTCTGTGGACCAGTTGAGGCCTCATGCCAGCCAAGGCCACAAGAGTGCAGAAGTGGAGTCACAGGGTGTTGTGAGCACCACCTGAGTGCTCGGCATCAGTGTGAACTTGTAAATGTCTTACACTCTGGGGTAAGACACAGAGTATTATTTATATGTTACGGAAATTGCTTAGGCTTTCCCAACTGTGTACCTCTGACACGGCCACATCATTTAGTGTATTGAGTATTTCTTCACTTCAAGGCACTGCACTGATCCTTAAAGCACCAGTTTATTCTGATTATTGCCTGTCCTTAAAATCTGTCTTTTCTCACAGAACTATCAATCTGTATTTTACTGAGAAATGATGTTTAGAAAACAATATATGTACACTAGTTGTGTTTGTCACTGAGGTAAACCTCTCAGCAGAAAAACAGCATGTTGTTGACTGAAGACATTCTAAAAATTAATTTTGATTTTCATTTGTTTGAACTATGAAAAAATAAATACATTATGTTTACTAACAATTTCCTGTCTCATGTAATGTCTGTTTTTTATATGTGCAATTGTCTTCTAAGAGTGTTGGCTCATGCTGGGCAGTGGTGGTGCACACCTTTAATCCCAGCACTTGGGAGGCAGAAGCAGGCGGATTTCTGAGTTTGAGGCCAGCCTGGTCTACAGAGTGAGTTCCAGGACAGCTAGGGATACACAGAGAAACCCTGTCTCAAAAAACCAAAAACAAAAAAAAACAAACAAACAAAAAACAAAAACAAAAAACCTGTCAGTTCTTTCTCCAATGGATTAATCACAAAAGATGACTACTTAACTCTCATAATTATATCCATGATTTCTGTCTTAATTACTATTTTGATCTTAACATTCTCAAGAGTTAATTTTATTGTTTATTTTTCAAGACAAGATCTTACTCTGTAGTTCTGGCTGTCCTAGAATCAAGAGTTACTTTTAAGAAAAAAAAGTTTCTCATCTTTTACTTTCTTTAGTAACACTTAAAAACAAAACACAAAATACCATAGATACTCAGTGTCAAGATTTGCAAGTATTAAAACACACACACACACACACACACACACACACCTGGTCTTTTATGACACCACTTAGAGCTTTACATAATAACAGGCATTATCATTGGGTTACCCCCACTCTCCCAAAACCCTAAAAATCGAACCAACAAACAGTAAAACAAACCTAAAAATTTGAACAATAAATAATTAGCTAAATTTTAAACATTTGACTTACAAGTCCTGACTCTAGGATAATTGTGAGCCAAAAGAAACCGCTCCACCCAATTTTCCATATTCTGGAGGACCCAGCTGTGTGCCAGCTTATTTCGGGGTGTCTGCACTGCCAACCAGTCCAGACACTGAGAAGGATTGTATTCAATAACCTATAAATGAAATGACAAAAACAAGACATGCAGCAAACTGAATAAGAATTTAATTCTGCTTTCTTTTGGTATATGCCACTAAGTATTTATTTAGTTAACTTTTTCTTTATTGATTTTATTTGTGTATTTGCTACATTCATAAATGTGTTCCACATTTGTGCCTGTTCCAGAGGAAGTTAGAAGAGGGTGTCAGCTCCCCTGAAACTACAGTTATACGAGTGGCTGTAAGCTGCCATGTGGGTGCACAGGTGCTGGGATTTGAACCTGGGTCTTCTCCAAGAGTAACAAAATGTTCTTGGGCTATTTCTCCAGACCATATTTTTTCTTTTCCTTTAAACTAGAATCTTCACAAAAGTTTTACCCATGTTTTCCTACTATACTGAATATATTTACTTGTAAGTAGCAAGAAAAGTTCAGAAAAATCTGTTGCTAGTTTACAAAATTTAAAATAGTGCAGGATGAAAACAAGATTCCAGTGGACTTCTGAGACTATTGATTTACTTAAACATACCTTGGTTGGTGATATGGCTCTGTGAAAGAACACTTGAATAGCATAACTAAATTCTGAATTTTATTTTACAGAGAAAACCCTTTTAATTTTCTAGAGTTTCTCCATCTGTCTTTTCCTTATTCTATGTCCAAACTAATACTATTACGTGAGAATGTAAATGGATTGCTATGAAGATTCTTCTCATGGGAGGGTAGTGGTTGGTGATTTTTGGACTGTAGGCCAAACTCTGTCATTTGATCTGGACAAGCTTATTATTTATTGCCCATGAATGGTCATTAGGTTACAACAGCACAGGTGAACTGTTTCAGACAGAACGTGTGATGGCATTTGGCCCTTTGGCAAAAAGTTTCCTTAGCCCAGGCCTTGAGCTTTTCTAATCATCTAGCACAGAAATGGCTCTGGAACAAGTGGTTTTGGTGTTTCTTCTACTATCTTTGTCAACTGCTAAAAACACCTGGTTTTTATTTCTAGGGATTCTAGTTGCTTTATGGAATTTTCCTTGAGGAAAATAACTCTTTAGGACAGCTTCCTACTGTTTGAAGCCATTGATTCAAGTAAGAAGAGAAATCTAAGATGGTGGAAACAGTATAAAAAAACAAACTCCATGAGGATAGGGGTCAGTGGGAGGTATCTGAACCTTCCACTCAATGTTGCTATATTTTGTTTTGTTGTAAGTAAAATTATCCTTAATTTAAAAAAGGAAGAAAAACTGAGAGAGAGAGAGAGAGAGAGAGAGAGAGAGAGAGAGAAACAAAGGTAAATCCTGGCAAGATTGGAAACATGTACTTTAAGACTCACCTCCCATATCCTCTGGAGAATGTAAGATGCAAAGGGAGGCATTCCTGGAGGCCCACCAGCAAATTCCATTAACATGGTCAACAATTTAAAGAAAGGATTGGCTGCCTGTAAAACACAGGTATCTTTATTGAGACACACCTCTATTAGCCTCATTTAAACCTGCTCTGCTTTAAATCTGAGATGGCATAGCTTAGATAGCACTCCTACCTATAAACTTGAACTACCACAAAACTGTCAGATCAGTTAGAACATACAACCAATTACACAGAAGCAACACTGAATACTTTTTTTGGATGTCATTTTTACTTAGGAAAAAAGTAATTCAAGGCTTTTGTTTATAAATTGACAATTAAATGTTCTTTATATTTTGAATCTGTCTCTCTGCATTCTATGGCTAAATATAGCTAATTAACATGTGTTATCTCATTTATTTATCTTGTCTTGTACTAAAAATACTATCTATTCCCATAGCATTTCTCAAGTACACAGTATGTTATTCACTACAGTTGAATGCTATAAAAGCAATTATCTGGAATTCATTTTTCCTGTCTAATAGAAAAAATTCAATAAATTATGGCAATAAAACAAGTATGTTCTATTGAAAACTTTGTATTATTTCTTTTGCAATTTCTGAACCACCCAAATCACTTACTTTGATTTTTTTAAAATGTACTAAAGATGCTTCTATTTTATAACAAATGACCTTTTCTTTCTTTGGCATGGAGGATGAGATAGTGTCTCTCTACGTAGCCCCGGCTCTCCTGAAACTCACTATGAAGACCAGACTGGCCTTTGTCTGCCTCCTGAATCCTGGGATTGTGAAATGGTTTCTACGTAAATCAGACATGCATGACACTGTACTCCACCTTCCATTTGCCACTCCACATACACCAAGTTCTGGATAGTTTATGATATATGCTGTAAACACTGAAGCATGGTATATAAGTAGCACTCTGATATATAGAATTTATATGTATGTATTCATATTAAGTTGGAAAACTATATTTGCAATAAAAGGAGAATTAACTGTTAGTTAAAATTATATACCTATTAGCAAACCCTTACATACCTCAGGTGTCAACTTTGCTATTGAAGTGAAAAGCATAGATACAATCTGAAACAGAAAAAGTAGGATTTTAGAATACTATTTTTAAAATTTTTTAAAAAGTTGAAGGCTCCTTTCAGTACTTACATGTTCTGCAAGTCGATTGTTGTACCGACACAGGCTAAAAATTAGATTACAAGTTTGTCTTATATTGATGCCATCACGAATATGTTGAAATAAGAAGGGAAATCCCTGTTAAAAACACAAGTTGTTCCTTTGAGAACTACTATATCATTTTTAGAATGACTGAATTGTTTAATCTTAGTAAAGATATTACCTTTCCTCCTGTTAATGCAGCCATGTCAGTCTGTGACAATGTCAAATGCCTAAAAGAAAATATTAGTGGAAATAAATCTTTCCCATGTGGACTAGCTTTTAGCTATTAACAGCATGACATGCATGAAACCTGTCAAGTCTATTATAACCATACCAGCCTGCCACCATAGAATTTGGGGACAGGAGAAGTGTTTGATTGCTAGATTTCCTTACTAAGCATCTTAGGCAATCTTCCAAGACTGGACCATGAAACACTGAGTTTATCTTATTTCATTAAATCAATAAAATTAATATACTAAAATGCTCAAATGGGTATAATTTTATTTTGACAGCTATTTTTTCTGAAATTCTAAGAAATATTAGTTTTACTGTATAATTTAAAGGAAGTATGTTTAACCTATATAAAAATTCAGGTATATTTTTTAAAAATAGGGGAATGTCAAGTATCCTATCACTCAAGTTCAAATTCCCCTGAAGCATAGTAATCATGTTTCACTTTTACCACCAGTCATTCAATATACATTATGCTGAGGCAAATTCCAGGTGTTTGGTTGTTTTTACCATTTAATCCATAAATTTCAATACATCATCTCAGGTAAATTTCAAAAAAATGTAACCGCAGTACCGTTATTCACGCCTAAAGTAGCCATCTTTTCTACCTTGTATTATTAGTGTACACATTTCCTAAAGTGTCTAAAAAACTTTATAGTTAATTTGTTTCAGTCTGGACCTGAATCAAAGTCTGTTGTTACAACTGCTTTTAATGTCTTTAAAATGTTTAATCTACTGGGTTCCCTTGGAACTTTACTGCAATTTATCCTTTGAAGAAAGCAGCTTGTTTGTCCTGTAGCAATTCCAATATTTATGGTTTGCTAAATGAATCCTGATGGTGGTGTTTTAAGCACATTCCTCTGTTCCTGTAAAATAGTAGACAGATCTAAAGACTTGATCAGATTTAGGCTTCACTTTTTAATCAAGGATATTTTGTAGGTTGTGATGTGGACTTTCCTCAGGGAAACATATAAAGAAGGGGTTCCACCAGTGATGACCTTGGAAGCATTATCTCATTTAGGGTCACAAAATAGTGATTTTCTAATTCCAACACTCCTTGCTCATTTATTAGTTGAAACATCTGTTATCGATGTATCATTCGCCACTCAGTTGACATGAACGTTTATTTCTTGCAGTAAGATAAACATATCCTTTACACCATTTCCTTTTATCAGTTTTCAAAAGAATGATTTCATGTCTCAGTATATTTCAAACGTTGCCAACAAGTTTTTCAAGTTTTCTTTTCTGGTACCATTCTGGGATTATCAATGTAAGCATCTTGATGAGTTTTACATTCCAGCACAGTTATTCTTACTTTTGATGTGTACCTTGTCCAACACAAAAGCAACAGAAACTCCTACATTACACTGATGAGTCCTTTAAACATGAACCCCCGAATAGTCTGTTTAGTCTCCATGCTTCTCAAAAACAAAATAAATAAATAAATAAATAAAACCATTCCAAGAATCTTACTCACTTCTTTCCCAGTACCTGAACACATAATACTTCCAGAATAATTCTAATTATATTAATAACAACACGATTATTAAGACAGCTTAAAATAATTTTGCAATTACGTCTTCTCCTTTATGTACATCCTGTTGAAAACTGACAGTTAACATGTTCTTTAATTCCTCTGCAATACTATATCACCTCTACTTTGACTTTAAAATACTGCTTCTTATATAAATTATACAAAACATTTACAGGATTCAAAACTAAAGCTACAAAACAAAAACATTTGGTTTTATCAAGCCTCCATTTCTGTGCCTTTCACCTTGTTTTCTCTCAAGACCATATTAACTGATGATTTGATTTATAGCAAATTCTTGATATTTGAGTAGTCACGTTCTATAAAATGGTACAATGAATTACCAAAAACCAAATCATCATTGGTATGGAAATAAAACACAGAACTAGGTCCCTGTGGACATGACACACATTTATCAGCTGAGTTAATAATACATAACCATAGTTTACAGGTGACTCTGCTTAATGACACCTTAGTTAATATCTATGATTAATTAATTAAAATTGAATTTACAGCCAAACAGCATTGGAACTCATGCCTGAATGAAATTTATCTACTATATTAATTCCCACTCTGAGGGACATCACAGCCTTCCTTAAGCTCAGCAACACTAAATAGCACTTCAGTACTAGTCTTAGGAACCATTTAAACAGTGACATAACCAAAGGAAAAGCACAAATATTTTTTTTAAATGTGGCATACATCATAAAAAGTACATTTGTTTACAACATGAAAAGCAACACAAGACAGCAGATCACACTGCCTTGCTTGACCTCAGCTGGGAAAGCATGTGCCAGGAAACTCCAATTTTTCACCATTCTGAATACATAAGGGTCTGCAGATAGTAACTGTGGAAGCTCCTCAGGGATTGACTTTTTAGCATTACAGATAAATTGAGCAAGTGTGTGACTTTGTAAACAGGAAATGCATAATGAGGATTGGCTATATACACATACATTCTCTTTCTTAACTTCCCTTTGCCTAAAAGTTGCAAATATATGTAATCTTCTCTATCTTGTCTTTTGAAAGGAGAAGAGGAAAAGAGAGGATGTGTGTATAATAAAGATTTCTATATGGTAACACAAATGAATTCCACATTTCATAAAAAACCAACCAAACGAACAAAAATAACCCAAAAAACAAAAACCAAACTAACAAACAAAACAGGCAGACAGACAACTACTGGGGACTGAGTGGATTCCTTAATTTGTCAATGACTAGTCCCCTTCTGAAGAACATTTGGCTGTCTCCAACTTCTGGATACTAGAAATGGTATTTTAATAATTACCTCCCCATAAATATCTTTCTGTTTTGGGGGCAAATCCCTGGAAGTATAGTTGCTGGGGTAAAGAATGATTGTCCATTTAATTTTGCCAGATATTTCACTTAGATTTCTTTAATAATTGCTTCTAGCACGACTCAGACGAGTTATATAGAAAGGACTGAAATTCGTGAGCCACAAGAGTTGAAGTGAAATTATTATTTTAAAAGATTTATGTAATAAAAACCGAATAGTGATAGAACAATTATGTATAAAAAATAAAGCCAAACACGCTGTAAGCATTTTGAATGTTGAAACATTTCACCTTTCTGAGCGAGACTGTTCAACCAAAAGAGCAACTAAAGCTATCATCTTTTCAAGGGCAGCAGGTCTGTATTTTTCTTCTGCCAGAGAGAGGATGTCTTCTTCTTCCTCCTCTTCTTCCCCTTCTTCCTCTGACAATACTTCAACTTGAGGCTAATCAGAACAGAATTCAATTTTAATGTGTGATTAGTTCTAATAGCATATTGAAAAGAGCTGACTTGTTTTAGTATAACTATCAGAAAAACACAGCAGGAGTATGTACTAAGTAAAATCATTTAAAGGTTAGACATTAACCTGATACTGCCTGAATGACAATCAGGACAGTGTTAGGTAAGCAGAAGGACTATACAAAGCAATAGTTCTCAAAAGTATTTATGTTAGATAGACCCTGTGATGATTTGTATATGTTTGGCCTGGGGAGTGGCACTATAGGGAGATGTGGCCTTGTTGGAGTAGGTGTGTTACTGTGGGTGTGGGTTATAAGACCCTTGTTCTATAACTTCCTGGAAGCCAGTCTTCTCCTAGCAGCCTTCAGATGAAGAAGTAGAATTCTTAGCTACTCCAGCGCTACGACTGCCTGGATGCTGCCATGCTCCCACCTTGATGATAATGGACTGAATCTCTTAACCTGTAAGCCAGCCCCAATTAAATGTTGTTCTTGTAGAGTTGGTTTGGTCATGGTATCTATTCATAGCAGTAGAACCCTAACTAAGACAGACCCTTAAATAACTTTTGTTTTATTGGAATCAAGCTCTTTGGATAATTGAGATGAAAAAATTATGATAAAACTATTTCCTGTGAGTAAAAATGTCAGTTGCACATACAAAAGACATCTTTTTTAAGGTTTATTTATTTATTATATGTAAGTACACTGTAGCTGTCTTTAGATACTCCACAAGAGGGCGCCAGATCTCATTACAGATGGTTGTGAGCCACCATGTGGTTGGTAGGAATTGAACTCAGGACCTTCTGAAGAGCAGTCAGTGCTCTTAACCGCTGAGCCATTTCTCCAGCCCCACAAAAGACATATTAATTTGTAATCTAGATAATCTAAGTAGTAGTTATTTCCAAAGACACTCATATGGGCTTTGAACCTCAAGAGACTGTTAGGAATGGTGGTACTCAATTGGCTAAGGCAAGAGATTATTAAGTTTAAGTTTAGTCTAGGTACATAAGATTCTGTCTCAATGAAAGAAGGAAAGAACAGAGGCAGGGAGAGGAGAGAAACAGCATCAGCTATCACTGTTATTAACCCAACAGCTACATAGGATGGAATTAGATTAAAACCAACTCATATACTTTAAGAGACAGTTTTCAATCAGTAGTCCTGAATTTCAATGATCTAAAACAAGTGAACTTCTCTAAGTTTCAGCTGCTTCATATGTATTACAGACATAAAAACTATTTAGGTATATGAGCAGGGTTGAATGAGATGTTGCACACAGATCATGAAATTTAGTTGCACACTCAAAATCCATCTATATGTTAAAATATTATTAAATTTATCAGCTACAGAAACTTTCAGAGACTCTAAAAAAAGACTTTAAAATGTGACAATCCAAACCACAAATCGAAACAACACACTCCTTTGCAGACCCTGTAGTTAAGCTGTGGCTACTAGGATGAAAACAAAGTCTGCTTTGTTTCAGACTTACCAATGAAACAACTTAACACTTAATTTGATTTACTACTCCATATATACACTATAATGACAGACCAAAAAATCTAGGACCCTTAATGCTACCAAATACAAAAAGACAAACGGATTTTAAGTTTCTAGGACTTGTCAAGATTCTACATGATGTGAACCATTAGAAGAATGGTCCCTGCTACACTGATACAGAACACAACTGGACTTACATTTTCAGGTCCTTTGGTTCCCATATAGAAATGTACCATTGTAGATATGGCTTGCAATGAAAGCAGAAACTGGCTCTAAAAAACAAGCAATTTAAAATTTTAAATAGAAAACAAATTGGAAATCTTAAAAGGGTATATAATTCAAAACTAAAAACAATCAAACAAGAATTAGCCTTACCTCTTCTTCACCCATTTTGGCAAATTCATAAAGGAAAGCAAAATACTCAGTAAGATGTTTGCTGTGAGGTTTTACACCATGTTCCATAATTAACAACAGTGTTCTAACAAATCGTGTAACACATGAACGACCACCAATATCTTCTACTGAGGCATCCATATCATCTGACCTGAAAATAAAAACAAATACACCTCAGAGAACACAATAAATATGCAGACATATATTGTCTTGGATGAAAACTGCTTTTTTGGTTTTTGTTTCCTTTTTGACTTGTTTTGTTTTGTTTTTTTTTGTGATAGAGTCTGGCTGTGTAGCCCTGCATGGCTTGGGATTAAAGGTGTGTGCCAACATGCTAGAACAATTTTTAAAAATCCAATCCTTTAATTCTGTAAAGCAAATACCAATTTCAATAATGTAAGTAGTTATCCTCTCATTAACTCATGGAACTAAATCAACCCAACAAAAAGTTAGTTGGTTCAATATCTTAAAGATGCACTTAGTTAAAAATTTTAAAAGTCTTCCTTTCTTGAGACATATCTTATTAGAGACTAATTTTTATATTCTAAATATCTACTTATAGATACTTCAGAAAACTTGGCTGTAAAAGATCTTCTTACCCATCTTCCATTCCTGGTTGTAGATAGAGATGAGCATGCACAGGTCTCAGTCTCTGAATCACATGGATACATAAACGCTGAAACATCTTTAAAGGAGAAACTCACATTAAGTAACAGACATAACAGATTTAGAGGTGTATTGCACACACATACAGTACAGTACACAGGAAGCAGGAACATGCGGACCACATTTGAAGCAATTCTGGGATGTATTCAAATATAGCTAAGACCCTATTTAAAAAGCATCAGTCAGTCGCCGGGCGTAGTGGAGCACGCCTTTAATCCCAGCACTTGGGAGGCAGAGGCAGGCAGATTTCTGAGTTCCAGGCCAGCCTGGTCTACAAAGTGAGTTCAAGGACAGCCAGGGATATACAGAGAAACCCTGTCTCAGGGGAAAAAAAAAAAAAAAAAAATCAGTCAGGGACATAGCTCAACAAAGGCGTGAATATCAGCATGCACGAAGGTCCGGAGTATAATCCCCAGCCTTAGAAAATTATTTTTAAAAATTCAGCTTTATGCTAAGAGAGGAAAGTCAAACTACTGGTTTCAGTAACATAGATATCAAACTGTAAATCTTAGGAAACCTCCTCAGTTGGTACATATGTGCTGGAGAAGATATAATGAAACTGAAACCCACATATATCCATTAAGAGAAATGTGGTGCTGCAGACTCTGCTAGAATGAAAAATGTTAAATACAAAAATGACTATATAACCTGTTTTAAATATATACCAAATTCCCCTTTTAAATATATACCAAAACAAAATTAAAATAGAGATCAGAACAAAATCTTATGGGCAGCTGGCCATATCTGCATGCAAACAGTCAGAAAGTAGAAATAAAGCCAGATGGAGGGCCACACACTACAACACTGGTGTTCTGTAGTCTGAGACAGGAGGATTGCGCAAGTACCAAGCCAGCCTGGTTTATTTACCTAGTGAGTTCCAGGAAGGGTAGTTATACAGTCAGACTCTGCTTCAGTAAATGAAAACTAGAAACCTCAAATGTTCAACTAGTGAATCAATAAAATGTTTTAATCTAGTCAATGGAATATTAGCTGGGGGAGGGGGAGGGAGAAATAAAGTATGGACGGGTTATTTTATTTTTTCTGTTTGTTAAGAACAGGTCTCACTGTTTTAGCCCGAGCTGCCCTCAAACTGATGGTAATCTTTCTAAGTCTCCTGAATGTTGGGATTAGAGGCATAAGACACCATATCCAGTTCCAGACATACCTCTAACATGGACAGATCTTAAAGGATTAAGTCAAAGCAGCCATTCACAAAAGAGGTCACCATGACACAATACAAATGTTAAGAATACAACAATCCATAGAGATGAAGAGCAGAATAGCAGCTGAGAGGCTAACAGAGGGAAGACCACTGGAGACTCTGTAGGAGGTAATGGATGTTTCAAGATTACACAGTGGACATTGATTCTGTGACTACACTACAAAAAAATATGAAACTTTATGCTCAGTTTTGGGTGAATTTTAAAATATAAGACTTCTCTTAGGACTATACTTGCTAAAAGGCTCATTTAGAAAAGTTTCTCTATGTAGAATATTGATAATACCCCCAACAAGAGAACTGTCCTTCAATAACAACTTGTAAGTGGCATAACCCAGATTAAGGTGGTTGTTTTTTTAAAGATTTATTTATTTGCTTAATGCATATGAGTATGATGTCACTGTCTTTAGACACACAAAAGAGGGCATTGGGTGCCATTACAGATGGTTGTGAGCCACCATGTAGGTGCTGGGAATTGAAGTCAGGACCTCAGGAAAAGCAGTACTCCTAACCACTGAGCCATCTCTCCACCTCAGATTACGTTTTTGATATATGAAACATGACTTTTAAATAATGTTTAAACAGTCCCTGGATAACTTTTCTAATTTAAGGAAAACAAATGGATCCATTTGGCACAAGAAAGAATTTACCCTATACATGTAATGCTGTATTACAATTACAATACAATGCTGTATTCAAGGTAGACTCTATAAGGACAAGAGGCAATAACATCTGGTCTTATTTATTTTATAATGAAAAAAAGTTCCCGTCACTTCATACTGGCAGCTGTGTTAAAAGAGCTGACAAAAACAAAGGGGACAGACAGGAGACAGAGCTTTGCAAATTATTTTCAATGCCATTTATAGGCCAATTTAAAATAAAGTGAAAGTCCCTTCTCTTTGCAAAATCTTTTCTTACCTGTCTCACAATTTGATTGGGACACTTAATTAGTATCTGCATAGGCCACCAGTCATCATCAGCCATGCGGTCTAAAAACCACTGTAAGAAAATAGAACATAATTTAATATTCAAACAATACTTGTTAAGTTAAATGAGACGAGCCAGAGATAAGGATATTTACTTTTTATTTCCATTACTTTCGCTTCGTTTGACTAAAATGGCTTGTCTAATTGTTACAAAAATCTTAAATCTTCATTATAGGACATCACCCAGAGACATAACCCCACTACTGTACAAGAAGACAATCTGAGGTACTTAAAGGAACAGAAAGTGGCATGGAGACAGAAATAAACTATGACAATATAGAGAAACTTAAATGCAAAAAGCAGACCTTGTCCAAACAGACATTCAAACCAACTGAAAACAGCTTGTTGGCAACAGAGAACACTAACCACACTGCTTAATTTTATTTGTAGAAACTTAACTGTGGTTACAATTTTTTAAAGTTCTCATCTGTTAAACATATATACTGAATATTTATTATTAAAAATATGAAGCACTCATCTTTAATCCCTGCACTTGAGAGGCAAAAGCAGAAGCAGGCAGATCTCTGAGCTCAAGACCATGCTGATCTACTACTAATAATTCAAAGATAGCAAGGACTACACAGAGAGACCCTGTCTCAAAACACCAAAACCAAACCAAAGCAAACCAGATGGCATTTCTTAGTATCTTCTGAAAGCCAGAGCCAGAGAGAGAGCTTAGGAACTGAAAACTTCTCTTTGTGGAAGCTGTGTAGCAAGTAAAGCAACATTCCATTTTGGCTTTTTCCCATATGTTACTTAAAAATTTTATGCAACTTCTACTGATCAGATTTTCTTTTTACAACGCCAGAAGCTAAAATTACAGGATATAAGAGAGCAAAAACTCCTCAACTAATTTCATCTTTTAGCCACTGTGCCACCATGTTCCATGTCTTAAAAAAAATCCAAAATCTTGCATTACTAGGAAGAATTATACCTTTTTGTTTTTAATCAGTGATTATATTAAGATAGTATTTCAGTTGTCATTACCCATTAGTAAATTATCTATAGGGACAGTTTTCTTATAACAAGGAGGAAATAAAAGTGGGCATAAATCGATCTACTAGGATATATATGAGCCTTTTAAAAAGTCTGGTGTGTAAGACTGGGCAGTGGTGGCACACTCCTTTAATCCCAGCACTTGGGAGGCAGAGGCAGGCCAATTTCTGAGTTCGAGGCCAGCCTGGTCTACAGAGTGCGTTCCAGGACAGCCAGGGCTCCACAGAGAGAGACCCTGTCTCAAACACCCCCTCCCCCATTCAAAAAATAAAATTTGGTATGTGTGCTACCATTCTGTATATATGTGTGTATGGAATATATGTTCAGACATGTGGGACAGATGGGCTCAAAAGACAACTGACTTTTCCCATCATTAAATGATCTCTAGGGATTGAATTCAGGCCTTGAGGCTTGTGCACCAAGTGCCATTAGACATCTTGCTAGCTCCTAAGTGTATTTTTTTTATATGAAAATAAAAATTAGCTAAGAGCTGGGTATGGTGGTGCACACCTGTAATTCCAGCATTCACAAACTAGAGACAATCAAATCAAAATAATAAGAAAAAGGGTAAAGAAGTATCCGAGGATGGGAGTTTAGCCCTAGATTTAAAATACAAGCATTAGTTAGGCATGGTGCTGCACACCTGTAATCCCAGTACTGACTACTGAAAGGGCAGAGGAAGAGGAGGGAGGGAGGGAGGGGAGGGAAGGGAATCTATGAATGTATGTGAAGAACTATCACTGACCTCCATTGCAAGGCCAGGTCTCACTGCACAACTCAGGCTAACCTTGACCTCTACCTTACTCTCTCTAATACATTCATTCATTCATTCATTCATTCATATTCTCTCTCTCTCTCTCTCTCTGTGTGTGTGTGTGTGTGTCCGTATCCATCTCCATCCCAGAGTGGCCTTGACTCATGATTTTTCTGTTTCTCCCACCTGTGTGCATGGATTATAGTTCTACAGGATGACATTGAAACTGAAATTTGTTTTTATACTCGTGTAACACTAGAGGGCAGGTCAAAGATTGTGAAATGAATTAAGTATTAACCTAATCTTTCTAACAGGTTTGAAATATAAGTTGTAACTTTCTAAGTGACCAAATATTAGGAACAACTTACATGAGATTCATAACAGATAAAAACAAATTTTTTTTGCTTCATTTAATTTAAAAAACAAACAAACAGCTTTCCAATTAGAGAATTTTAAGCTGTGCAATGTTGGTTGTAACCTTACCTCACAGGCTGCTTGACTATTATTAAATTGTTTGGTCAGTAGTTCAATCCACTGAAGCATTGTTGGCTTAAAAAGGAAAATAAAAAATATTCAAGATACAGACTTTATGTCAATGATAACAAACACCAAAACGTAATTAAAATGATGTTGATGATGATGATGGGCATATAAATCTATAGGAAAAACACACATACCTTCTCTTTTGAATGAATGAATGTCTCTAAAACAAAGGAAGTACTTAACTGTTAAAGAAAAAAAAAGATACAATTAAGCATGAAAGAGTCAATTATTGTATAGCACTAAAGTTGACAAAGCTATCTGAGCTAATCATCACCTTCGCTGTCATTAGGGACACAGCTTTAGGGTCTGGTAATGTACTTGGAATACAACTGCACAGCTGCCACATAAACCTGGAATTTAAAAAGAGTTCATTAAATTCTTATACAAGACTTTAGAGAAAAGAAAAAAAATACTAAATTTACCCAGACTTACCCAAAATAAGTGTGTTCAAAAATGTTTTTGTCTTGTAAAAATTGCATGTTATCATGCCAAATCCACTGAAGGAAAAAAAAATGTTGGCATTTATCAGACAGCAGTTTAATATATTTTACCAATACTTTTTTTTTAATAAGAAAAGGTATAGCCTAAATACTTACAAATTCACCAAACCAAAAACTATGCATTAAAATTCACGTAGATTTTTTTCTTCCAAGTGTAATTAATATAGAAGTAGTTACTCGAGTTGAGACATGGCTCAGCCGTTAAGAGCATTTGTCATTCTTGTGAGGAACTGGTTCAGTTTTCAACTCCTACCTACTGGCTCATAAGCCACAAATAAAGTTCCAGGAAGCCAATATGGCCTTCTGACCTCCATGGCACCAGACACACATGCAGACAAAGCACACACGTGAAATTTAAAAATATATATTAATCTGAAAAGAAAGGTGGCTCCTAACTCCACCCCCTTTTTAAAAAAAAAGTTTTTATTTGATGAGTATGAGTGTACCTGTATACACATATGTGTAACAGTCATGTCCTTCCTGTCTCTGGAGGACAGAAGAGGGGTGGGAACTCTTACAAGCAGAGTTCCTGGGGGCTGTGAGCTGCCACAAGGGTGCAGGGAGCCAAACCCAGGTCTTCTGTAAGAGCAACACATGCTCCTAACCACTTAGCCATTGCTTCACCCCACAACCTGCCCTTTTAAAATTTGTTATTTATCTCAAATACCTCAGTAGTCACAGGCATTTAACATTATTCATAAAGATTTTGAAGTATAAGCTCTGAAATCATGTCTAAAGAGCATAAGAAAAGGCATGCTATATTTTGATGGAGACAGAATTTAAAATTTGGAAATAAAAATTTTGTGATGATTTCAATTAGACACTAAACAAACATTTTTTTGAACTCAAGTAAAACAATGCCGCTATTTTTCTGTCCCGTTATTCCTTAGAAAACGCAAACCATGCTTCCAGCCTTTGTCATATATTATCTTTTGGTAGTGGGTGCCTTGAGTATCATAAACATGTTCCCTAAACTCACTAAATTATAAAAAACAAACTTCTGTTTGAAATATTGCCATTGCTAATTTGATTAGCCAAACATTTTGAAATTTAAGATTTCAAAATGGAAAAATGTTTCCTTTCTTTTACTTTTAAAAGAAGAGCTGACACTGTAAGCAGCCTTAAAATCACAGCAGTCCTCTGCACACACTTAGTGTTCTAGGCAATAAGTATGTTCATTCGCAATTGATACTACCACTTCTATTCTCCATTAAAAGTATTCAACTACCTCTACTTGCCTTTCTAGTCTGCTGTATTAAGGCGTATTTCTGGGTAGCTGGGAAATTACAGGCTTAGTCCCTAAATGCCTAGTGCTTCACAATTTTTATTTCTAGACCATTGATGTCTACAATGCTAAAAAGGCATGAGAGTATTCAGCTTAGCCCTCTCCCAAACCTTACCTTCAGTCATGGTCTTATTTCTAGATTCACTTGTATTTCTGGTTATCTAGTGAGACCCAGGCTCTAGTCTTTGCTTTAGACCTAAGCATAGTATGTTTCATAGTAGAGTCAATGCTTGTAGTTCTATTTCTAGAGTAGGTCAGCTTGTTTCTCATACAGGTCTTTTGGTACTTTAAAATAAACTGGATGTATATTTAAATGTTAAACTACTATACTGTATTTTCAAATCTGCTCTGGTTGTTTAACCTCATGTTCGGCTTTTCTTCCTCTATTCACTCAACATCACAGCAATATATCTTCATTTAATTACTAAATATATCTATAAGCACTATTTTGCTTACAGAATTTGAGGGGCAGGTGTGTATGTGTTCACAGGTGCACATGCGCACGCATGTGCCTGAAAAAGTTAAGTATACATATAATAACAGATATTTTTGGGGTCCAGAAGAAAGTGTCAGAGTATGGAGCTGAAGCTCCCAGGCAAGGGTGCTGGGAACTGAACTTGGGTCCTCTGAAAAGCAGCAAGTAAGCACTCTTCCCTGCTAAAGCGCTTCCCAAGTACCTCATCTATATCTCACTCACTTACTGAGGGACAGTATTGTTACAATTTTCTTGTAAGTATGCGAAGATCTACTTGGGATTGCTTTTGTACTGAAGTATTTCTTGCACAAACAGCTAATGTAATTTAAACTACTGCTAAAATCAAAGTGATAGTTACCTCTAGTAACTCTGATGAAACGTCGAATTCGTATTCTCTGCCATTTTCTTCTTCTGGTTCCATGCGTTTGTAAAATAGCATGTATGCACTATGTGTCTTTATGAAGCAAGGAGAAACGTATTTTAATTTTTGACAAAGTATAATATAAAATTAAATAATATAGAAGATTGTTAAATTATTACATATGGAAAGAATTATCACCTTTTCAAAGGAAAAGTCCATGAATTTATCTGTAACCGAATCATAGGTTTTTGTCTGCAGGAAAAAAAAAGTACAAACATCAATTCATAAAACACCTATGTAAAACTTCAAAATACCAGTACATTCCTATATAGATGTATAGGGAATGTAGTTCAGTGGAAGAGCACTTCCCTCCTAATATGTATAAGGCCCATTTGATGCTCAGTAGTACGTGCGTGCATGTGTATACACACACACACACACACACACACACACACACACACACACACGCTCACGCACGCACGCACGCAGCAGTAACAAAACAGAGGACCCAAGTTCAGTACAGGTATATCACAGTATTAAAAAAAAAAGTGTTTACCCAGTAAGCTGGACAATGGTGGCACACGCCTTTAATCTCAGCACTTGGGAGGCAGAGGCAGGTGGATTTCTGAGTTCTGAGCCTTGTCTAGAGTGAGTTCCAGGACAGCCAGGGCTATACAGAGAAACCCTGTCTCAAAAAACAACAACAAAAAAAAAAACACAAAACAAAAAACAAAAAAAAAAGGGTGTTTACCCAGCATATACAAAAGTTATTGGGGCACAGCACCTGTTCTAACAAAGTCCTATATACTTCATAAATTTAGCTAATATACCAAAACTTTTAAGATGATGAACACTATAAAATTGTGAAGAAAAAAAAATTTTAACAAGAAAAACAAAACAAAACAAGTAAGAAAACGGCAAGAAGACAGTTGGTATGGGTCAAATTTTTCTGAATGTGGTTAAATAAAAATACAAGTATGTATATATTCAACAACAATATAGATAAGATAGCTAAAGTAATTCATAAATATATCTTTTGACTTAAAAGAAAGATACCATTTTCTCCATGGTATCTAGACTTTGGATATTAGCCAGAATGAAGAATGTTTGCCCTGTTTCCTCTAAACAGCATCTCCCTACTGCTGACCCTAATTCAAAAGGCAGGACTTTCTGTCATCTGGACCTTTCTTCTTGCAGCTAGCTGACAAGAATTATAGTTTGCCTACTGCCTAGTTTCTCAAAACTAAATAAAATGATCCAGGTCAAAAAAAAAAAAAAAAAATTCCCAGGATACTTATCCATGTACCTCAATCTTTAAAAATCCCAAATCTGAGTCTGAAAACTCTAAGTTTTTGCAGTGAAAAAAATAAATAGACATATAGACATGTCAGTATATACACGAAGAATGCAACTCACGACTGACAGAAAAAAAAGGAGGCATTAGTCAACCAAAGGGACTGGACAAGAAATACCACAGCAGAGATTGAAGAAAAAAAAAAAAAAAAAAAAAACAACAGTGAAGAACAGAAGAGAGACAGGGACAGCTTAGGAAACAGACTGTAGAAGGCCAAGATGGACTATGAGACAAAGAGAGGATAGCTAGCCCTGTAAAATAAAGACAACTGTACATGAAATATTTGCAGAGGACACTGCAGGGCTTCTGAGAGCATTAAGGCTACCTCTAAATGCATAGGGAAGGGTCTGGACAACTGGAGGTGTATGTGACACAAGAAATAAAAAAATTTTTAAAGGGAATCAGCCTTGCTAAAGTATGCATAAATTAATATAACATCTAGAGATGAGTCTGTTTTAGACATAGAATCCTATTCAAACAGTGTTCTCTTTCTAACATATTTCCAAATTGTAAGCATATTATTGCTCTCAGATTTTAGACAAGAAGTAGTAAGAAAGCCTTTGTTGGGCTGGAGAGATGGCTCAGCTGTTGAGAGCACTGAATGCTTTTCCAGAGGTTCCCAAATTCAATTCCTGGCAACCACATGGTGGCTCACAACCATCTGTAATGAGATCTGATGCCCTCTTCTGGTGTGTCTGAGGAAAGCAATAGTGTACTCAAATACATAAATCTTTTTTTTTTTTAAAAGAAAGCCTTTGTTAAAAAGATCCTATGTACAAAGTTATTTCATAATAATCATGGTTTTTGATTTTTTAAAAAAATCCTATGGCTTATTTATGAATTGAAACTGATTCCTAATATTTCCTTTGAAAAGTCAACATTTTATTGTTTACTTTATTGTACTTTTTTGTACATAGGATCTCACTGGAACTCAGTTTAAACCAGGTTGGCCCTGAACTCAAATACCTATGCCTGGGATGAAATGTGTTCGTCGTTATGTCCAGACCCAGGAGTGAACTAAGATCAAACCCCAAGTCCTCACATGTCCTAGGCAGTTGCACTACCACCAAGCTAGACTCCAGTAACACTAGTCAGTGACTTAACAAAGACATTGTTCTTTTATTATAAAACTGGTGGACCCCAGGTTGCTGGGCAGTAAAGAAACAATTGTTTCAAATAATTGGAAATCAACATCCTTGTACTAGGTTTTACAAATTATTGCAGTAAAGGGTAAATTCTTTTTGTTCTAATCTCACAGACTTTTGTTGTTGTTGTCTTGGGGGTGGGGAGACAGGGTTTCATAGCCCTGGCTGTCCTGGAACTCACTCTGTAGACCAGGCTGGCCTAGAATTCAGAAATCCACCTGCTTCTGCCTCCCAAGCTCACAGACTTTTTGAATAACCAGTATGTTTAATCATAATTATTCTTCCTCTGTAATCCGATTTTTATGTTATGATTTACTTTTTTTCATCATTTCAAAAATCTAGTCGGGCGTGGTGGCGCACGCCTTTAATCCCAGCACTCGGGAGGCAGAGGCAGGCGGATTTCTGAGTTCGAGGCCAGCCTGGTCTACAAAGTGAGTTTCAGGACAACCAGGGCCATGATCTGAAACCCTGTCTCTAAATAAATAAATAAATAAATAAGCCTATAGTTGAAGGTAGAAATAACAACTTTTAAACATTTCTTAGTGCCCAGTATATACAACAATCATATAACAAATAAATATTAGATTGAATTGATAGCAGGTATAATGAGTTGAGTATGTTGCTGAATTTATAATTCACTAGAAAGTCAAAAACCATTCACAGTTTCTAAATCAAACTCACCGTCATCTCACCACCAAAGCATTCAGAAGCAAGTTGAGCAGAATCAAAAGGCTTTACCTCAGCATCATTAAACAGATACCTACAACAGAGCAAACAGTACTGATCAAATGTGTATGTACTGGGTATCCCTGTATATACATCGTATTTATTATTTAAAATAAAGACTTAGGTGTCTTAGTCAAATTATTTGATAAGGTAAATTTCAGTAGCTTCTTGTTTTTGTAACTCTAATCTAGAATTGGGAGTATAATTTTTAACAATCAGAACCACTTCAAAAATCTAGCACATCTGATTTGGGGACTGTAGCTCAATAAGAGAACATTTGCTTCACATATGTGAGGCATTGGGATCTATCCCTAGGGCACATGCACAATCTTACAGATTCAATAATTACTGGATATTACCAAAAATAAATGTGCTTAAAATCAAACATATAAAGTAATGAAGAAAGATTAAGCAACATGATATAATATAGACATCATTTAAAAATATATGAGCAGAGCAATTCAATATTCTCATGGAGATAGAGATGAAAAAGCACATGGGAGAGGTTGGAAGGAGAAAAGTGGGGTGACGTATTTTTAAAAAGGGACACTTTTGGCAATGATGCCTGAAAGAATCAGATCAAGAGCTAAATATAACTATTCTGAAAACTGCATGCAGATCACTGAGAGCAGCTGTGTGTTTTGTCCAAAGCAGTATTTCCAACAATTAGAAGAAGGCCTAATCACACGTACAGCCCCTGTATACAGGGTACTTCCTATAGACATCTGAAGACCACAAACAGTCACTGTCCTCAAGTGACTGATCCTCACTTCATTTAAAAAAACAAAACAAAACATGTGGAAGGAGTAAAGTAGGAGAAGCAACAGAGCAGATGCAGGTAACTTCTACACAGCACACACAGCAAGCACTCTGTAGTCACTCAACACAAGGTGTTCTGTAAATAGCTCCTCAAAGAGTGAACAAGATTTGCAAGGAACAATTTTTCCTGTGAATTTCCTATGATTGTTAACAAAAAGCTCATTTTTCAAAGAAACACATATATTCTCAATATTTTAGACCCATCCATAAACTTAAGAACTGATTTCTATTCGTTTGCCTTGAGGGCTGGACAGATTGCTCAGCTGTTAAGAGCACTGATTGCTCTTCCAGAGGTCCTAAGTTCAATTCCCAGCAACCACATGGTGGCTCACAACCATCTGTGATGGGATCCGATGCCCTCTTCTGGTGTGTCTGAAAGTTGCCTTGAACGAAAAGCTTTTTGTGGAGCACCAAGATGGCTCAGCAGATAACTGCTGTCAAGTATGACAACCTGAACCAACACGACAGTCTGAGTTCTATGTATCCACTGATCTGTCTGCCTCCCTATACAGACAAGACACATAAATACAGAAAAAAGGATTTAATATTTTGCCTAACTTCATAGAAAGTTTCCATGAAACCAAGAATTCATCCGAAGAACTACCATAAATTTATATCCTTAAAACTGGGGAATGTTTTTAAAGAAAAACACTAAAAACTCACCACTTATTGTTCTTATAGGCATGTGGATTGACTATGTCTCTGATGAAACTGTAATAGTGCCCACCGTCTGCTGTTCCTGTGTGAACAGTCACTCCAATCAAGTCATACTCATAGCTCTCTGTGTCTTTGGAATGATCACCAACATCTTTGAAACCTAAAATAATTTATATGACATAACGACAGCCATTTTGAAAACATGTAACAATGTCACTTTAAGATTATGTTTTATAAGGTATTTTATCAACAGAAAAAGGAATAAAACTTGATATATAAAATATGCATATTAAAAACTATTTGCAGGCGGGCGGTGGTGGCACATGCCTTTAATCCCAGCACTTGGGAGGCAGAGGTAGGTGGATTTCTGAGTTCGAGGCCAGCCTGGTCTACAAAGTGAGTTCCAGGACAGCCAGGACTATACAGAGAAACCCTGTTCTTATAGGCTCTCTCCCACACACTTAAGGAGCCCTGTGCTGGGCTGGATATGGTGCCTTTAATAGCAGCACTAGGGAGGCAGAGGCAAGTGAATCTGTTTTAGGCCAACCTAGTCTACACAGCAAATGTAGCCAGGGCTATATACAGTAAGACCCTGTCTTAAACATAACAAACAAAAACAAACAAAACAAAAATATCAAAACAAAGAACAAACTAAAACAAAAACTCCACAAGAACAAAACAAATATAAAAAACAAACACAAAAAAGCCCCTGTGGTCCTTGAGATACACACTAGTTAACTTGAAAGAGTTTAGTGGTCATTGTTACTTATTTCACTAAAATCTGGCGTCCTCCTTCAACTTTTTTTTTTCTCAAGACAGTTCTTCTCTGTGAAGCCCTGGCTGTCCTGGAAGTCATTTTGTAGACCTGGCCTCAAACTCAGAGCTCTGCCTGTCTGTGCCTCTCCTTCCTGAATGCTGAGATTAAATATTGTACCACCACCACGTCTGGTTCCCACTTCTACTTTTAAATCAAACTGCTCTAATAAACATAACCAAAGACCTACCAATTATTTTAGACCTACTTTTCCTGGGACTGTTTGTTTGTGGAGACTGATTCAAACTCCTCTTCACCATTGCTCAAGTTAAAAATCAATTTTTCATGGCTTCTCATCCTGTCTCTAGTAAGCAGTGATGAAGTAAAATGTGTGGGGAACCAAAAGCTGTGTGGCATTGTCACTGTTTTACTGCTATTGCTTTAAGAATAATCTATACTACAAAGGGACAATTCAATAATTCATTTATTCACCCAATTAAGAATTCTAAGGTCTGGGGATGTATTGGTAGAATGCTAGCATGCACAAAGTCCTGTGTCCAAAACAGAAGAAAACTCCATCAGTTCTGCCTATTGCTGTACCGCCATCTTCAGTGTGGTTTACAGGAACAGTCACCCTTCACACTGTCCATTATTCTTCACCCCATCTGAAAATAACCTTTTCCTTCTTAAGAGTCTTTATTGTAGAACTTCCCGAATTAAAACTCTAACCTACACTTTTGATCCCAGCATTCAGAAGGCAGAAGCAGGCAGATTCTGAGTTCCAGGACAGCCAGTCTACAGAGTGAGTTCCAGGACAACCAGGGCTACAGACAGAAACACTGTCTTAAAAAAACAAAACAAACAAAACAAACCAATTTAACAGTCAAACAATAACAAATAATAAGCAAAGGACAAAATTGCTAATATGGTCCAAAGCAAAAAAACTATTATGACATTTTTGTCTCATTAATCACTCTGCTACCCTCTTACTCAAGAACATAGTATTCCTTCTTCTTAGGGTCTGACTCTACATCTCAGCTGAAATAGTACTTTCTCACAAAAGTCTTAATTCCTCAAGACCTCTGACAATCATTGTATTTGACAATATATTACAATTTCAAGTTTATTGTAAGACTTACCACCACCTCAGTTTTCCAAGGGCATAAATAATCACTGGAAAAAATACCCAGACCATGGTCCTTGAAGAGTCTAAGACCACTCAGCAGCATGAGAACTCAGGGCCTCATCAAAGCATCTCTGTGTTACAATACATTGTATTCATATGTGGAGAATGTGCAGGACATAGGAAACCCTCACTATATACAGTTCTCCAGTCAAACTGGGGTTCAGTCGTGCCTCCGAAGGCATATGGACATGTCACAGGAACATGTCTGAATCCAGGGCACACATTTCAGTTTGGAAGAAAGGCCAATGGGGCATCCGCAAGTTCTCTGCCACCAGCAAAACTTCCACTTTATGGGAGGAGGAGAACCAGCTGGGGCAGGAGGCTGTCCCTGACATTCCTGGGCCAATCTTGGGTGAAGGGCTGTCAGTGCTGAGATACACAAACAGATAGGCAGATACTGTCACCGGGACCCACCAGCCTCAACACCATATTCTCTTATTCTCTGTATTACCACCAAGAGTGTGGGTTTCCTTCAGAATGCTGCAGATGGCACTTGCCACACTGAGCAGCAATGGGGAGCACTCTGGTGAAAATAAACTTCCCTTTTTATATGTGCACTAGTCTGTCATATGATTCTTATAATAAATTTATTGTTCCTGTGTTTGTCAGGGAAAAAAAAAAGAGTCTAAATATTAGCTAAGTGAGTAAATATATTATATTGTCTCTAAAAAGGTTTTCCTTTCTAGTATGCAAAGACAGCTCAGCAGAACACTACCTGCTTTTCCACAAGACCTGGTTGAATTCCCAACAACCAAATTGTGGATCACAACCATCTGTAACTCCAGTTGAGAGGAATCTAATGCCCTCTTCTGGCCTTTGTGGGCACTGTAAGTATATGCTACATACACATACATGCAGACAGAGCATGCACACATATAAAAAAAATACTTTTACTAAGATTTTATTTGATTCCTAGCACCATGTAGTTGAAAAGTAGCATTAACTTTTCTCATTCATGCAATTTCCTTGTTAACAGAGACCTGAGAAAATGAACTTACCTTCTTTCCTGTCACTCTTCCCCATTAGAAAATCTTCTGTATAGGGCGTCATATCCAAACGTAAAGGGAAAGAAAAGTGCGTATTCACTTTCTCCTTCATCATTGTGACCATATTAAATGTATATCTCATAGTATTGAAACTCAGAATACGAGGTAATTTCTTAAAACAAGCCCTGAAAGGTGAGTAGAGAGACAAATTTAATACGTACTTTATTTCAAAAATACCTTAGTTCTATTTGTATTTGTGCTACATCTATTTTAATAATCAACTTAAAGTAGCAATACTGTTAAGTCACATAATTTTCTACTGGGGTGGGGTGGGGAGGAGAGTGTTCACCCATGTAGGTACCTATGGGAGGCCAGGGGTTGATGTTAGGAAACATCTACTGTTCTCCTATCTAATAGCTATAATATTTTATTAACTAGTTGTATTAGTGTTTCTGCACATGTGTGCACACTCTTGTTTATGTGTGTGGTGAGCATTTGTCATGGCATGGGTCGTGGCAGTCAGTCAGAGGAGGCCTCCGACTTCCACAATGTGCATCCCAACTATCAAATGTGGGCGGTAGGTCTTGGGAAGAGAGTCCCTTTACCTTTTTTGGTTTGTTAAAAGAAAGGGTCTCTCGATGAACCTAGAGCTTGCATTTTTACTGTTGGCAACTTCTTACTTCAGATTTATAGCACTTGAGAAGCAGATACATATATATACTCATGCTGGTTTTCCATGTGGGTGCTGGTGGTCCAAATTTAGGTATACTTACATACACAATAATCACTTTGTTTACTGAGCCATCTTCCCAGCTCAATTTTTAAAATTTGTTTTTTATGTGTATGTATGCATACATGTGTGAAAGTCAAAGACAACTTTTTAGGCGTCTGTTTTCTCTTCTTCCCTTGTTGATGTAAAGGCCTTATTTCTACGGCACTGCATATTACAGATTAGACAGCCTGTCAGCTTAAAAGTGATTTGTCTCCATCTCCTATCTTGCTTTAGGCGTACTGAGATGACAGATGCATACTACCACATTCAGAGTTTTGTGTGGGTTCTAGTGTTGAACCCACGTCTTTAGGTTTGTGCACAGAAAACCCTATCTCAAAGAGCCAAAAAAACCCAAACAAACAAACAAAAAAACCCACAAAACAATATCAACAACAACAGAAAACCCAAGATAGATACGTAACATTGACTTGTGGTTTGTATATAAACACACATACATGCCTATGTGTATCCCTGCACACATGTAAAATACACCATAAAAATATAAACTGATAGAAATTATAAAATTGGTTGTATAAAGTGGTAGTAATAATGTTTTGGTTTTTTTTTTTTTTTTTTGAGTCAGGTTAGCCTTGAATGTCCTGGAACTCACTGTGTATACTAGGCTAGCCTTGGATTATTATTATTTTTTAAAGGTTCATTTTTATTTATATGTATTTCTGTGTGTCTGTATATATGCAAGCCAAATGTGGGGGTATCCATGGGACCAGAAGGGCCTTGAAAACCTGTAGCTGGAGTTATGTTTTCTTTTGTTGTTTGTCTGTTTGATTTTGGACACAGGACATGTAGCCCTTGCTGTCATGAAATTCTCAGAGATCCATCTGCCTCTGCCTCCTGGGTGCTGGGTTTAAAGACCTATGCTACTATACTAGGCCCCCCAAGCTAGAGTTACTTACAGGCAGTTATAAGCCATAGGATGTAGGTGCTAAAAAGTGAAGTCAAGTCCTCTAGAAGAACAAAGTGCTCTTGAATACTGAGCTGCCTCTTCAGGCCTTACTTCTACTCTTTTTTTTTTTTTTTTTTTCAAAATAGTTTGTGTGTGTGTGTGTGTGTGTGTGTGAAAGTGTCCACAGATGGTTGTGAACTGCTTACTAAGCCATCTCCCCAGGCCCAGTTATGTTTCTTGTTTTACACTTGAAGAATACTAAACTATGATTTTCCAAGAAATTCTCTAACAACTATAACCAAAACAGAGGTATCTATAACATTATCAACATCTGCAGTGCAAGGGAAAGAACCACTTTCAAAGTTCTACACAAACTTACTACTTCAAAACTAAAAATTTAACTCCCAAATCTAACTTCCACTCAGCTCTCCTTTCAAGATCCAGTCAAGAGGCAACTGCTTACAAAACAGTTCCAGGCAGAGAGAACTCGGGGTCAGCAGACTTTACCTGCCCCACAGAATCTATTCTTCTGAACCTCCTGTCTTAGACCAACATTAGACAAGTAACTCTGATCTTTCTGTGAAACCATGTCTTCAATTGTTGAATGGAAAACAACTTTGATATTAATAATAGTGAAAATAATTTACTACAACATGTTGTATTGACTAAATTTAGTGATGTAAAAGTATTTCCAAACTAAAAAAATCTGTATTATTATCTAGAAGCCAGTCACTGAAACTAGACAGCGGAGTCAGTGCAGACAGACAAGTATGACCAGTACCTGTATCTCTCATGTCTCTCCTGAGAAACCCAGACAGCTGGCAAGTTTAGAAATCCCCACTTTCTATCCTACTGTGTGTGCTAAATTAAACTTCACTGACTAATACAAGTTACTGAGTTCCAAACAG
Organism: Mus caroli; assembly: GCF_978045245.1. NCBI lineage: Eukaryota > Metazoa > Chordata > Mammalia > Rodentia > Muridae > Mus > Mus caroli. The sequence continues at coordinate 100,037,951 of NW_028227268.1, forward strand.
CTAATATTACCTGAATCGCTATAGTGTACTATGTATCCATGTTAATTATATCACATTTACATACAGTTGTCATTATCAAAGATCTATATCCTATCCTGAGTTTGTCTTTTCATTCCATTGGGTAATCAAATGATAAAAGTTACAAGGAAAAAAGCATACCTCTTTTCAGCTCGGACTTTCTTTCCACAGTGAGAACAGGTGTACATGTTGTCCCCTTCCAAGGTGTCTTTGATAGTAACTTCATCCAGAGACTCCTATGTGTAAACCAACATTGGGAAGATGATTTAGATGATTTAGCAATTAGTCAGAATGCATAAAAAAAATCAATTTCTTTTTTAATAAGAAGCAATTTCAAATTAAATTATATATTTTTTTTCTCATATGAAATCTAACTTTTGTCTGAATTTGCGTGGACTATGCTTTAGTGTATTTGTAAATGGCGAATCTGGATTCTGAAATTAAACTTTTTATTTGTGATTTTCAAAAAAGAAGGAAAAAAAAAGAAATCTAACTTTTAAAAGATATTTACACTTTTACTGGGAAATAACCAATTACGTAGTCTATCTTTAGTATTAAAAGAGTAAAGCATGAAAGAAAATACATGAAAACAGCTATTTCTTCGCATGACCACAAATTTGTTGTGTGTGTTTTCGTGCATGTGTGTGTGTGTGTGTGTATGTATAAAGCATAAACAAGTCCAAGTTTTGTACAGTATCACTCACATAAATATTCTTCATATCTGCCACCTGGCACCTCACAGTATAAAACTCTTCAGCAGTTTGACTAACATGTTCACAATCCTGGATGATCAACAAGCAAAAATTAGCAATTAATTATAAGCCCCTCCCAAAACCCCTTATAAAACAACAAACAGATATACTTACCAATGAAACAACATTGTTTGTAATGACACCTCCAAACAGGCTTTTGACAGTATTTTTCTATAATATAAAACAAATCAAAGTCTGTGACTGAAATTCAAAGTTATATAAATTTCAGACAAATTTTCAGTATTCTAGTACTAACCAGTTCTGGAGACATTTCTTCAACTTTAGTAATCAGATCTGTAAAAAACTCTGTCATATCTTTCTGTTCCCCAGTATTTAGAGGCTGCTTATCCATAGTATAAGTTTTACAGAAAGGTCTAGGGTTATATGCTTTGCACTCACTCTCCTACAAGAGAAAAGGAGAGGAAGAAATATCAAGTAAGAAATGGCCAGAACAAAATTTTTAAATCAACAACAATCATATAGGTTGGAAAATGCCATGTCGCTAGTACTTAGAAGGTGGAAACAGGAAGATCAGGAATCCAAGGCTAGAGAATCGGAACCTCCTGGATTCATGAGAGACCCTAGCTCAGAACAAAAGCCAAACAATTAAAAAAAAAAAACACCAAAAACAAAAAAACATCTCTGCCCCCACAGAAAATAAGATAAAAACCAAACTCAAAACAACAAAGCAAGTTAGAAAGTTTTCTGCCCGTCAACAGACAGACAGACAGACAGACACACACACACACACACACACACACACACACACCCCACCCCCAGATTTCACTTTGTAGCCCTGCCTCTGTTTCAGACTCCTGCATACTAGGGCTGGAGAAATATTCCACTATACCCAGCTGAAGACGACAATTGTTCCAAACACCCCCTTCATTTCTTTGGTTTGAGCTGAATGGTACTTTTAGTTTAATGGTCCTGATGTTGAGATCATAAACTCACCTTATGAAATTATTATTGGAACTCAAATTTTAAGTTTCTCTACGCTGAACTATATGAAATTTTCTTAAAAGCAGTTCAGATTAGAGTTAGATGTGATGGCACAATGTTAACCCCAGAACTCAGAAGTCAGAGGCAGGAATCTACAGCCTGTTCCGGAACAGCCAGGTCTACACAGAGGAACCTTATTTGGCAGGGAGGGGTAGTTTAAGCAGCAGTTCTGATTTTGTCACTTCAAATGTGCTCCATCTCTCTTAAAAGGAAAATTTAAAAACCAGGGCATAGTAGTGATGTACCTATATTCCCAATATGCAGACAGCTGTGACAAGATGTTAAGTAAAAGACCCACATATACATGAACACCCTGTCCCCAGAATGAGGTGACATTAAAAGTCAGCATCAAACAAACTAGTGTACTTTCTATTTGTGTAGGAAAAGAAAAGTTTTTCAGTCTGAGAATACAAGATACTTGTGGCATTACCTGTCCTGAAAATTCCAACATGTATAACTTTAGAATCAGAAATAGAAAAGAAACATGGAAACTGACAAATGTTTTGCTGACTCCTAAGACTTCTAGTTGATTACACAACAGGAAGACAAGAGAAAGGAGCTCTGAAGAACCTTATATATGCAATCATACAAGTAAAAAGCAACTAGGTAATGGGCTTCAAAGGGCTTCCTGTTATCAGGGGTGAAGCAGGCTAAGTAGCATGAATAAGACCATAAATACAATACTCCCCTTAAAAAACATTCAATGTTTTAAATAAAATAAATTCCCTATCATGAATAAGACTATCTGCTTGTACAGTGCTAAACTGTCATCTCTGAAAACATAGATACAAGAAACATTGTATGTCTTGAACAGGTTACATTTAGGAATATATATGTATAGATACACATACTCACAATAACAAACGGGGGGGGTGGGGGGCGCAGAGAACCATGTGTTTGGAAGAGAATGGAGAGGGATATACAAAAAGGTTTAGAGGTAGGAAAGGGACAGGAGAAATGTGATTAAATTATAATCTCAAGGAAATAACTGAAAAGACATACCATAAAATTGGTTTTCTATTTCAAACTTTGTGTGTGCACGCGCATATGCATACATGTACCATCTGCATAACTAGGGAAGAAAGAGCTGTATTTACAAGCAACTGTGACTGACTGAGGTGAGTGGCAGGAGCAAAACTTGAAAAACTCTACAAACACAGTAGCAACCACAGTTTTAACTGAGGTACCAATATTAAAAAAATAGTAATTTTTTTTTTTTTACTTTTGTAAGTTTAATTACTTTTATTTTCTTTGTATGGAGTTTTGTCTGCAAGTATGTCTGTGCACCAGGCATGTGCAGTGCCTGTCGAGGCCAGAAGAGGACATTAGAGCTGGTTATAGAGGGTTGTAAGCTGCCATGTGGATGCTGGAAACAGAACCCAGATCCTCTGGAAGACCAGCTAGTTTTCTTTTTTCTTTTTCTTTCTTTAAAGATTTATTATCTTGTGTATATGGGTACACTATAGCTCATCTTCAGACTGTAGCTGTCTTCAGATGCACCAGAAGAGGGCACTGGATCTCATTACAGATGGTTGTGAGCCACTATGTGGTTGTGGGGAATTGGGCTCAGGACCTCTAGGACAGCAGTCATGCTCTTAACCACTGAGTCATCTCTCCAGCCCGATCTAGCGTTTGTAAAAAGATCCATTACTTTTTCCAATGTGGAGATAAGACTTAAAGGGGACAAAGAGACAACAGTTAGAAAGTTTGCATAAAAGAGTTAAACCAGTGTGCTTGCTGGTTTTATGTCAACTCAACACAAGCTAGAATCAGCTGAGAGAAAACTTTAATTGAGAAAAGGTCTCCATAAGATCTGGCTGTATGCATGTCTATAGGGCATCTCTTAATTAGTGATTTATGAGGGAAGGCCCAGCCCACTGTGGGTAGGGCCATCCCTAGACTGGCAGTCCTGGGTTCTAAAGGAAAGCAGGCTGAGCAAACCTGAGGAGCAAACCATAAGGAGCAAGCCAGTGAGCAGCACCCTTCGTGGCCTCTGCATCAGATCCTGCCTCCAGGACCTTGCTCTGTTTGGAGTTCTTGTCCTGATTTCCTTTGGTGAAGAACATTTTACATGGAAGTGTAAGCCAAATAAACCCTTTCCTCCTCAAGTTGATTTTGGTCATGGTGGTTTCCTTGTAGCAATAGAAGACATAACTAAGACAACAAGTGACAGGAAAAATACTAGAAATGAAGGGCAAATTAACAGAACATAAGTAACTCAGTTGTGATTGCTACTAGTCTATAACAAAGAAGAGGGATAGCAGTAAGTCTAATTAACAGAGCCAGTAAAATATTTATGGTCACTATAATAAAGAATAATCTAATTAGTTATTCTGCACATTTTCCCAACATACCATTAAATATGTAAACATTTTCTGAAGTTCCAGAAGAGTCGTCTTATGCTTCATATCTTCTGAGTACTGAGAGACAAGAGGAAACAGTGAAAACTAACGGAGGTATGTGGACATCCCGTATTACTATACTTCATCCTTCTAGCTGTCTGGAAGGAAACACCTCACATTTAACCCTTTTATTACATCTTAGAAAAATCAGGGTATTTTTCTATTACAATAAATACAGTGATAGCCATTATGATAAAAAATTGACTATAGAGAGATCTTTCTTAAAACTGCTTTTTAGCCAGGCAGTGGTGGTGCACGCCTTTAATCCCAGCACTTGGGAGGCAGAGGCAGGCGGATTTCGGAGTTCGAGGCCAGCCTGGTCTACCAAGTGCATTCCAGAACAGCAAGAGCTATACAGAGAAACCCTGTCTCAGAAAAAATCAAAAAATCAAAAAACAAAAAAAACTTGCTTTCTAGATCACATACGTTATTGATAAACAAATATAAAAAGCACTTTAAGTATGTAAATTCCCTTGTAGAGTAAACTCAAATATTATAAATTACATTTTAGTATCAATTAGTTCACATTCTATTTTTTCCTGGAATAATATACATCAATCCTAAGGAAGAAAATTGTTCGTGACTTCTTTAAACAATCTAAACATCAAAGTACTACAATCCATGATTAGAGAATCCAGCTATACTTAAACCTAATTGCTTTTATCTATTTTTTAAGTTTATTAATTTGGGTGCAGGCATATGCAAGAACTCCAGAAGTCACCCTCCAGTGTGGACCTCGGAAGTGACTTATTTTTAGACACATTGTCTTGTACTGGGACCTCCTGTTCCTTGGCTAGACTGGTTGGTCAGCAAACTTCGGGACTGCCTTGTATCTGCTGTCCCCGACACTGGGATCACGTACTTGCCTTTTACATGGGTACTAGGGGTCAAATTCAGAATCTTTTAGCTTCCACAACAAAGTGCTTTACCCAATCAGTCATCCTTACCTTACAAAAAAGACAAGTTCTCAAGTTGTTTTACCTGGCCTGTGCAGTGCCTTAAATAAGAATGGCCCCCATAAGTTCGTATGTTTGAATGCTTAGGGAGTGCCACTATTTGAGAAAGGATTAGGATGATTGGACTTGTTGGAGAAGTGTCTTTAGGAGCTGTCCTGGAACTCACTTTGTAGACCTGGCTGGCCTCAAACTCAGAAATCCGCCTGCCTCTGTCTCCCAAGTGCTGGGATTAAAGGTGTGCGCCAACACTGCCCAGCTTAAAGTATTCTTTAACATGAACAAAAAAAGCACCAAAATGTATGACCAAGTCATTATTCGGGGGGAAAGGGGGCACTGAAAACATGATTCTTTGTTTCTTTCATGTTTATAAAACACTACAAACCTGGTGGTAGTGGTGGTGCAAGGAGGTGGTGGAGGAGGTGGTTCTATTCCAGTTCAAAGACGGCCTGGTCTACAGTGAGCTCCAGGACCTGAGAAACCCTGTCTTAAAAATAAATAGAAAAGCTCTCTTGTCTCTCCTCTCTCTCTTAAGCTCTTGCTTTTACTCTCACTTTCGCCGTCCTTCTTTCCCCCTCTTCTTCCCTCTCTCCACAAGGCCATGGCCGGCCTCTACTTCTCTACCTTTCGTGTCTCTCTCTTTCTGTTTACTACAATAAAACTCTAAAACCATAGAAAAAAAATAAATAAAAAATAAAATTAAAAAAACGTGAGAGCCAACCCCTGACATTATTAATGATAATCTTCTATTCTTGCAGAAAGGAGCCTAAAATAAATCTCTCTCCTGAGAGGCTTCATCCAGCAGGGGATGAAAACAGATGCAGACCCACAGCCAACATCAGGTGGAACTTGGGGAATCTTGTGGAAGAGTGGGGCAAGAACTGAGGGAGCCTGTGGTATCAGGGATACCACAAGAAGACCTAGAGAACCAACTAACGTGGGCCCATGGGGGGCTCACAGAGACTGAACCCCAAACCAAAGAGCATGCAGAGGTTAGACCTAGGCCCCTGCACCTTTGTAGATGTTCAGCTTGGTCTTCAATGGAAACCGAGACTTTCTCTGACTCTGTTGCCTGCTATTGGACACACTTCCCCTAACTGAACTGCCTGGCTAGGCCTTAGTGGGAGGGGATGCTTAGTCCTGCTGGGACTAGATGTGGGGTGGTCCACAAAGGCGCCCTGCAGTCAAGAGTAATGGGTGAGGATTTATAAGGGTACAACTGGGAAAGCAGGGAAGGGGGGGTTGCAACTGGGATGTAAAGTGAGTAAACAAACAAATAAATGAAGCTAAAAAAGAAATCTGTATTCCTTTTTACTGAAATACAATATTAACTATGCATACTAAACATATAAAACCCAAAAACTACATAAAACTACATAATGAAACTACGAATAAGTGTAAATAAAATTAAATACATGAAAATAGCCAGGACAACAAAAATTTCTTTTCCCGTATATTCTTGATATTAAACAATGTATTATTATTATATCAAATTAGTTATGATTTATAAAACTATTTAAGCTTTGGTTTTCAGTTTGGAAACTCTACCTTAGCAGTGAAGACAGCCTGTCTTGCCTCTGGTATCATGTACAGCTGCTGAATAGTAGAGGCCAAGTAACAAGTAGCTCCAAGGTTAGTAAGGCCAACAAACCGGCATTCTGCACGGACATCCTCATGAGGCCAGTAGTCCCACTTGTAAGGTGCGTGGGCTGCTGATAAAAAGAGGGAGAAGATACCCCAAACAAACTTAAACATATCTTGCTTTGATTGGCACCTACTACCTCTATTGATTTGCCAGCTAGTATGTGTAGAATTATAATTTAAAATATTAAAAATTAAAAAAAAAAAACATTTTAAATCTAATTATAAAATTCAGATAACAGTCAAAGCATTACTTTACTTGGTATTATGCTACTTTGTACAAAAAAAACCAAAATACTGAAAATACATAAAGGTTTTTTACATTTTTCTAGTAAAATCAAATGCTGACTCTTCTATCAACAATGTGTGTATAACAAAGTGTGCAAAAAGGTGATTGTCCTTTAAGTTTTCATTTCTGCGTTCAATTTATAAAGATTCAAGAAAAGGATGAGTGCTTACACTGCATGTGCTGTGCCATAACCCAGTTGTGTATTAGCCTGTAGTTCTCAACAGACCCTTTCACCATCTCTACCAATAAATCATAAGCAGCAGCTCTGCAAGAGTGCGATTTGCACTTTGGCTGTCGTCGGTCCTTTAGACTGGGCAACAAAAACAGAAGATTGAAGATATCTCTTAAAAATTCCTAGAAGGTAAGAAGAAAGCAGGTATGTTATCTAAACATGATACCAATTATATTCCAAACATAATGACACAAAAAACAAATTGGCTAATGGGCTAACTATAATTTGCTAAGATCCCCATCATAAGTACATAGCAGTATCATAAATCATCACCAAAGCTCTTTCTCTTGAAGAAAACGGAACAGAATGGACCCATCTTTTAGTTTCTCCCCACTTCAAATTTCATATCTATCCGTTCAGATTATCCTTGCACAGTGTTATTATTTTCATTTGTAAATTACTGATATTCTATTAAGGCCTTGTCATTCCCTATTTGCCAAATCCTACAGATGTTTCTCCATGTGGTGAACAACAAGAACAGATGTACCTCACCCACCCTGAGTGCCAGCCATGCAAGAGCAGAGACAGTAAGAACCTTCCTAGTAGTCAAAACTGTGACAAATGCCAGTTAGGATGAAAGACATAAACCTCTTTCCCATTATCTTCTTAATTTTGTAAACTAAAGAAACAAGGTTTACTCTCAGATGGACCTAAATTGTTTTAATGCAATCAGTTTTCAAATCCTAATTTATAACAGACTTTTGTCCTAAATTCAATCTGTGTATTATGCTACATTTTGGCTATAAAGCAGAGTTGAAGATATTCATCTAGCACATTTTAATTTAGGCTTAAATACAAATAGAAGGTGATGTGCTTGAAGGGAAGCCAAGGCATGCACAAGAGCAGGGATGGGGACCACTCAAAGATGAGTTTACCCAGGTTATCTTTTTACTCAATTCGTCTACAAAAAAGCTGTTGATTCATTCTCTGAAAACTACATAAAACTATACAATGTACTATGTCTGTATCCACCTTACTTCCCTCTCTACCATACCTATCTAATGTCCATTTATCTTGCAACATGTGCTCTTTCCAAGCTCATGATCTTTCTCCCCTCCTCCCCCTCCCCTCCCCTCCCCTCCCCTCCCCTCCTATCCCCTCCCCCACTCCCTCTCCTCCTAGCCAATCTCTCTTGCTTTTTCTGAGGCAGGGTTTCTCTGTGTAGCCCTGGCTGTCCCTGTACTCATTCTATAGATTAGGCTAGCCTCAAACTCAGAGATTCACCTGTCTCTGTCTCCCAAATTCTGGTGTTAAAATCGTGTCACCATTGCTTTCTCTTTTCTTTATTCTGAATAAGCCACTGAATCCAATGAATCTCCTCCTACAGACATGGGCAAAGCCTATCCATGCCCTCCCCAGTTACTGTGAACTGCTGACAGCTCCTCAGCTAAGGAGACCTCAGGTCGCTTGTTCTTTTCTAATTATTCTCCCTTACATTGTACCTAGTTATCTCTTACACATCCCAAACATTACTACTGTATCTACCCTGTAGACTGAGAAGAAAACCTCTACATACTAAGATTCAAACAGCATCACTCTTTAGTAAGACTGGCATGTTGTTGCAGTCTGAAAAACCTGACTTGTAATCAGTTCCCTACATGAATATCAAACTTTCCCTAAATGACAGAAGTGGTTCACTGTACCAAACTGCATGTAGTTTATGCTAAACATGTTTTAGGAATCTTGAATGTCAGCAACTGGAAATGCAGGACACATGCTCAGTCACAGTAACCACAATGGCAGAGTTAAACACGTTCAATTCCACCATAATGAAAACTATCAGTGAGTCCTCTGAGTCCTGACAAATCACTCAAGAGGGGTGCTACTGGGAAAGCAACACATAGGACTCAAAAAACTAAAACCAAAACATCTTAAAATGTTTGCCACTAGGATGTTTTCGCCAGATCTATTTTACTACTTCTAAATATTGTAAATCATACTTTCTAGATTTGCAAAAGAAGACAAGATTGGCTACTAAATACACAAAATGATTTGAGTCTTATTTCATACAGATGACTCAGAGATGATATAATTTTATTTTTATCTATTTAAGGATTCAGAACTGAGATTACTGTCATGGAGACCCAAAACAACATGTAACCAACTGTTTGGTTACCAACTGGTAGCCAAACATTTCAACAGCAAGTACGAATTGGCCATAAAAAACTAACAATGAGGGGCTGGAGAGATGGCTCAGCTGGTTAAGAACACTGACTGCTCTTCTGAAGGTCCTGAGTTCAAGTCCCAGCAACCACATAGTGGCTCACAACCACCTGTAATGAGATCTGATGCCCTTTTCTAGTGTGTCTAACAACAGCTACAGTGTACTTATTTATAGTAATAAATAAATCTTAAAAAAAAAAACCTAACAATGAACTATCTTTGCCAAACATCTCATATCTCAAAGGAAAATAAGCTCTATTTGTATAGTGATTTTCAAAAAGTATACTTAAAACCCATGATTAAAGCATTTTACCATAAACACTGAGACAATGAACATTTCTGGTTTCTATTCTGAATCTACCTTTATTCTTCAAAAAAGAACTTACACAAGGATGACAGAATTTTTTTGTTTTGTTTTTGTTTTCCTGAGACAGGTCTCTCTATATAGCTCTGGCTGTCTTAGGACTCACTATCTAGAGCAGATTGACCTTGAACTCACATAGATCCACGTGCCTCTAACTCATGAATGCTAGGACTAAAGGTATTCACTACTGTGGCTCAATATTAAAAATAGTTTTTGGTAATGAATCACATTGTAATACAAAATAAATTGAAAAATGTACGGTATAACATGCTTGTAATGTCAGCACTCAGGAGGTAGAGGCAGGAGGACCAGGAGTTCAAAATCATCCTGTGCACATAGAATAAACTATGCAGTATTCAAAGCCAACCTTGGTTATTTCAAGACAATTTCAAAGCAACAAAGAAGTACCAAAACATAGCACTTCTGAACATTATGTAAACAACGTGTTTTATATTCTCCATCTAGATTCCTTAACAGAGTACTTAAGAGAATAAAGGTACTTGCTGCCAAGCCTAATATTTTCATTGCTGGAAACAACATGATACAAGTTATTGTCCATAAGTTGTCCTGAAACCATCTCACATATGCCATGGCATAAATATGACCACAAATATTCACAGGAATACTCACATAAAATGCACACGACTACCTATATTCCCAACACTCTGGAGATAAAGGCAAGAGGATCAGGAAATCAAGGCCAGCCTTGGTTCCAAATCAAGTTCAGGGCAAGCTTGGGCTTCACAAAACCTTGTTTCAAAAACAAACAAAATACCTTGGCAGGCATGGGGTGGATAGTCAAGATACACAGAACCTTCTTTGTTTTCCAGTACTAGGCAGCTTTGTATTCTTTTGTAATTTTTGTGTACAATGTTATATAAAAAAAATCAGTTTAGTATGTACCTAATTTTGGATAAAATTTTATGTAACAATTTAAACACAAATCTATACATCTAATTATACCACTGAATATACTACTGGTGGCAAAAAGGAGAGTGCATTGACAAAAATACAGCATAATAACTGTTATTTTAAGAGAGCTAACTTTTTTAAAAAGTAGATGTAGTAGTTTCTAGGAAAAAAAAAAACCAGAAACAAGAACAACAACAGCAGCAGCAAACTAAAATTAAGTGTGATGTACTGGCACATGCTTCAAGTCCCTGAAAGTCTACTACTCACAAATTGAAAAATAAATAGACTGAGAGAGCAGTAACAAAACTGATCAGTATTATTTCTTAAATACTGTATCAATCAATAAAAAGTAGTAAAAGTAATGAATAACAAGTAAAATTAAGGGGTTGTGGGCTTTGTTATAGAGAAGATGAAATATAAGAATCAGAACAAATGAACTTTAGTGTATAATGTGTATGTATGTGTACATGCTTTACACACACATACATATATTACATATACATTATATGTATATACTACACAAATACATACACAACACACACATAATATAAACAAGTCATAGCCAGGCGGTGGTGGCGCACGCCTTTAATCCCAGCACTCGGGAGGCAGAGGTGGGCAGATTTCTGAGTTCGAGGCCAGCCTGGTCTACAAAGTGAATTCCAGGACAGCCAGGGCTACACAGAGAAACCCTGTCTCAAAAAAAAAAAATTAAAACAACAAAAAAACAACAACAACAAAACAAGTCATGGTACTCTTTTGCTTACTATTTAAAAGACAATAAATAGCCTCAAGATAACAGTTCTCAAAATGAGAAGTAATTACCTTACTGCAGGAGATAAGTGCCAATGACATAGTCATTAAGAGCTATAAATATTCAAGACACACTTCAAGGAGGCCTTAAAAATATGAAAGCATGAGCTACAGAGCTGGCTCAGCAGTTAAGAGCACTAGCTGCTCTTCCAGAAGTCCTGACTTCAATTCTACAGCAACCAAATGGTGGCTCATGACCATCTTTAATAAGATCCGATACCCTCTTCAAGGGTGTCTGAGGATAGCTACAGTGTACTCACATACATAAAATAAATAAATAAATCTTAAAAAAAAATGAGAAGCAGGGTAAAGCCATTATAGTTGGAATGATCATCACCAACTGACTCCACTACGTGAAGACATTAGTGCACAAGAGAAAATATATATAAAAACGTTTTCACATAGGAAATGTCAGAGAAGACATTCCCCTGAGTAACAGAAATTAAAATTTGTTTTTACGTTCTAAACATATATTCTAAGTTTCCTATTTTCACTATTAATTTATTCAGAATTCATCATCAAGCTCTAGCAAACATGGCTTGGATATAATGTAAAACAAAACAGAACACACATACAATGTAAAAAGAAGCTTCAACTATGATTCATGAATATATTTTAAAGCATACCTGTCCCTCTCTTGAGAATTTGAAGGGTGGCTTGTGTTTAATAACACTTGTTGCGAGTCTCAGGAGCCCTGAAAGCCCATCATCTTCTATACTGCCATCTAGGTGGTCCAGGATTTCTCTACTGTTAGAAAAGAATGCAAGCAAAAGATAAATACAGATATTTTTTTCTCTTTGTTTACTAATATAATTGGTAATTCTGCATTAGATTTTTACCTGCGAATACAGTCAGCCAAATGTCTTGCCAAAGCATCTAAATCAAGGAGTGTTGTCTTAAGGCAAAAAGAAAATACAAAATTCAAATACAGATTTTTATGGTTGATGTATCACAAATTAGAAAAATATAAATTATTTCATTATATATATAAAAAGTTATTTTACAAATTAAGCTATAAACTTGATTTACCTTTTCATCTACATAGTATCAAAAACAAACAAATGAACAACCCCCAAAGCCTATACTTTAAAGTACATCAAGTCCATTCCATTAAAAAAGGCAGTGGTGGCTCATGCCCTAAACTTCAGCACACAGGAGACAAATTCATCACTGCCACAGTAGTAACTATAGTGGAACAATAAATGCCTGACCAGATACTAGTTTTATTTTTCCCCCTTGACTTCATCTATCAAGATACAATTTACACATGGAGCAGTGACGTGTACCACAGTATACTATCCACACTCCTTTTTTTCTATTGTCATTATCTTTGACCCACGCTTTAATAATAAACTAAACATTACATTTTGGAAAATGGTTCCCAAATATCAAAATTGATCCTCCTTATGTTAGTCTCACCTCTAGAATTAACATACATATATTTCCAGCTTAACTAATTTATATAAAGAGGAAAATCTAAAGTCTATGTGACAAGTGTATCTTCAAAAGGTATTTGTTTTAAAGATTTATTTGTACCTGGATGTTGTGGAGCAAATCTTTAATCCAAGCACTTATTTGTTCAAAAGAAAATGTTTTAGCTTAGCTTAAAATAATTTCAATTGAAAGATTTAAAGTCAAAGTAAAAATAAGAAAGAAACTAGGACAGAACATAATGGAATGATGTAACAGGAACGTTAGGACAGAACCTGCTCCTTAGAGATCAATAAAGGCACTCTCAGCTGAAAGGACAAATAAAGCCCTGAGTGGCTGTGCAAGGCTTGAGTGTCTGCTACACAGCAACAACTGAAGACATATGCTTTCAACATACCTGACTAGCGTCCTTTATGTGTATGTTGTCCACTAACTTGCATAATAACCAAAAATATTCTTTACATCCAGGTTTTAACAGTGGTTCTTCTTCATAATCATCTATCTATTAAAAGAAATTTTAACTTGTAAAATCACTTTTAAAAATATTAACATGTTTAAGCAAGCACAAACTTTATGAAAGTAAATCCCTAAACAAATAATATACAAAAACTAAAAAAGAGTGAATTCCTGGTGAATTCTGTAAAATCATAAAATCAGGAGATAAAGAAGAACTAAATATCACCTTTAGTCCAAATTTACTCTGGAGATAGAATAAAGCAAGGTCTCAGAGAAAGAAACAAAACAAAAACAAGAAAAGAAAAACAATCTCCAATTATTTGGAAAAGATATAATCATAGGAAAAGATGGAAATTCTACAGTGTGTATTTTTATAAATTATTTTAAAATACTAATGAATCTTTTTTGTTTGTTTGTTTGTTTGTTTGTTTTGAGACAGGGTTTCTCTGTATAGCCCCAGCTGTCCTGGAACTCACTGTGTAGACCAGGCTGGCCTCGAACTCAGAAATCCGCCTGCCTCTGCCTCCCGAGTGCTGGGATTAAAGGCGTGCGCCACCACACCCGGCATAAATCTTTTATTAGATATTAAAAATTATTGTATTTATTATGTAATAAAAGCTTTTTACAAAGTGTCACACTAGGTAAAACAAAAAGAATTAAAAAAAAAAAAAGAACAAATAAAATGAGTGAAGAAGGGTGCTCCATAATTTTTCAACTTTGTAGGGACAAACAGTATCTGAAAAAACAGAGACAGCTTAGAGTATTAAAAGGCTATTCATATCCTCATGACAGACAATTCAAAGCTGAAATCTCATCACATGGATGCTGTTAGTGGCTGTAATGCTGACCCTGAGAATGGTATGAGGCATCATGGTGTGCACTGACATTCCCAGCACTCCTGGGCCTGGAGGGGAGAATCAGGAGTTTATGAGGTAACAAGGATACAGTTCACAATAACAAATTTGCAACAAGGTAAAAATCCTACCCTTGGAGGTTTGAGTGCTTGAGCATCAGGAAGGAATTTCAATAATGTTGAGGCAGCCAAAAGAAGGAAGGATCGATGGATTGAGTCTCCTCCATCTAGGCCTGACAGAGATAGCTTATAGAGACCGTTGCAAGATTCATGGCGAACTGCAGTCTAAAGGAAAAAACAGAGACAGCTTAGAGTATTAAAAGGCTATTCATATGCTCGTTAAATAGCTCAGCTGATAGGTTGCTTTGAGTTTGCTCCCCAATTTTAATTCCCAGCATTTTATCAATCAGATTCTAGCACTGAAGTATTATGCTCAGCTACTCAGTAAGTTGGAGGCCAGACTGTCTCAAAAAATTAAGCTTATCCTAAATTGCATTATCAATCTTGGTATCAAACTGGGCTACATAAGACCTTGGCGGGGGGTGGGGGGGTGGGGGAATCCTGGGAATACAACCCATATAATGGAGCATTAGAGCAGGTTCCCCGCATGTATAAATAAGGCCTTGGGTTTGGGCCCCAGCACAGAGGAGGGTGGAAGAGATGTAAGCAGAAAGGAGAGGAGCACTTGTGTGTGCACAGAAAGGGAAAAAAATGAAGAGGATAAAACCAATGAAGAAAGGAGAGGGAAGGGGAGTACTATTAGTACAAACAGCTTTAGGAAGTCTTGTCTGTCTGAAATGAAACCTTTCTGTTGGCTAAGGTGGCCCCAAATGCCAGCCTGGCAGTCCTTATCCTCTTGCCTATACCTCCACATGCTGAGAACACAGTGAGTGTGCCTGAGGTGAGGGTGGCTGACTTCTTTCACAAAGCATTTTGTTTTGCTGAGGACTAAACATAGAGCCTGGCACATGTAAGGCAAGCAAGTGCTGACCTACATCACCAGCCCTAGCAATGTACTGTAAACAACATATAACCATTAAAAGTATTCAGTACTGCACGGCAGTATATGCCTACTTTATTTGAAAAGAAATGCTTAAGGCGATAAAGCAGAAACAAATATAAAAATATACAGGTAGAAAAATAAATAGGATTAAAGGTTTTTCATAATTATGGCATTTACAACATAAAAACATTTTAGAACCACAGGCAACTTAAAAAGTATTTAAGTCACTTCACAGATTCCAAGTGAATAATCCAGATGTGGCCACCTGGAATATCCAGAACACAACACAACTTAAAAAGAGGCAAATATGACTGTATAGTATTTACACCTTTTAGTTTATCAAATTCTATATCTAAATGGTAAAGAATGAAAATGATTAATAGAATCATGAACATTCCTTTACCATTATCTGATCGTATTTAGTGCTAGTAATGCAGAGCTTGTAGAAGCAGCAGCAGTAACCGACCTTTCTCTTTTCTCTTACCTCGGGAATAAGCAGAGTCAGCTGTTTTAGCCAATCTTGTAAACGATCACTGTCGGCAAGACTAGACTTGACTAAAGAGCAGCAATGAGCCCAGCTCACCAAGAGCCACATTGAATAATGGGACACTGAAAGAAAATAAAGGCATGATATGCTTTGTGTTATAAAGACATAATGCCCAGTATTAAATACAGAGTGTTTAACAATGGCTTTTTACACTTTCCTTAAAAATTATATTTAAAAAACCTAAACTAAACTTTGTTGAGCTCTTACCTTCATGTCTAGACCTGTGATCAGACTGAGCTTTCAAAACTCTGTAAAACAAGAAAACGGCATCACTTCTAATTAAGTTTGGCAAGGTAGTAAAATAATTACTATATATTCTTTAATAACTTCACTCCAAATAGACTTCAGAGACTTACATAGTCAGACTCTGATTGCCACGTATTTTTAAAACTACTAGTAAGTGAAACACTTGGAAAAGCAACAAGATGGTTTTTAGAAGATAGGATAGTATAGGGGGTTGTTGTTAAAAAAAAGTAAGAAAGCAGCCGGGCAAGGTGGCGCACGCCTTTAGTCACAACACTTGGGAGGCAGAGGCAGGCGGATTTCTGAGTTCGAGGCCAGCCTGGTGTACAGAGTGAATTCCAGGACAGCCAGGGCTACACAGAGAAAACCTGTCTCAAAAAACCAAAACAAAAAAACAAACAAAAAAAAAAAAGTAAGAACTTCAGAGAGGAGGAATACATTTTTAGGTCTATTACACAGCAAAATAAGTATGTGTTAATAAAAATATGTTGATTGGGCTGGGTAGTGGGGGTAGTGTATGCTTTTGATTCCAGTGCTTGGAATGCCTGGGCAGAAAAAGATCTCTGTGAGTTTGAGACCAGCCTGACCTACAGGGTGAGTTCTAAGACACCCAAGGACTACTTCTAAACACCTTTCCTCCCACCCCCAAAAAAACAAAATAAGAAAAAAACTAAGCGAACTGATCTGAGGTATGGCTCACTGGTAAAAGAAAACAAAACAAAAAAGATCCAAAAACAATTAACAGTAACAAACACGATTAAAGCACCACTGTACGACAATTGTTTTCCTAGCACATAGTAGCATATAAAAAGGCCTGGGTTTGGTCCTTGATACCAAAGAAAATAACAGTGTATTTCACAATAAAGTAAAAATGAAAGAAGCTGGTGCTGCAGACCAGCAATTCCAGCCAATCAAGAAGCTGACACAGGAGAATCTGGCATAGCTTGGCTGAATGGTGGGTTTCACTCCTTCCACTATCTGGATGCTGAATGGCCTAGTACCTTTATCCTCTCTTTCAACAATTTTGTTGACACTCAAAATTAATTTGTAAACTCATTTATACATGAAAAAAGGCATACATTAATATATCAACCAAGAACATGATATTGTGTGTGTGACCTTCAATTGCTGGGTGGCAAGTGCCTTTCCTACTCACTGAACCATCCTGTTGATCCTCTTTTGTTTTATAAAAACAGGATCCTCACATGCAGCTCAGGCCTATGCTGACCTCATAGTTCTTGTGGCTCAGTTTCCACAGTAGCTGGCATTATGGAAGTGCACCCACAGACCTGACCCTCAATGGTTAGTTTTTATAAACTCATCCTAGCTCAATACATTTAACTCAAGAGGAATCTATATGTGTCTGCATAAGAAGAATTTTAGTACCTGATAAAAGGTTCATTCTGGCTCCTTGGGTGATGGCTTTAGAAAACAGTACAGCACAGAACTCAGACAAAACAAGAGATTAAGAGAAGTAGTGCTGCCAAAGATTTCAATAAGCCTTTTTATGTTTTTTTTTTAAAGAATGAATTACATCAACTTTATACGTACTCTTTGTGTATAACAAAGTTTAGTCTAATAAAACATGAAATATTTAAAATTATTATACTCTAATATAACTTTTGACAACATGAGACATATAACTAGGTCCCTATATATTTGTGTCTCTTTTCTTTTTTGGGAGGTGGTGGTGGTGGTGGTTTTACTGAATGGCTGAGTAGCCAGGCTGTCCTGAACCACCTGGCTCTGCCTCCCAAGTCCTTGAATTAAAGCATGTGCTGCCACCATTACCACCAGGCCTATTTCCTTATTTGAAACTGTATTAAATTTTTGTATATTTCAAAGTTTCTAAATAAATGGTTGCTTGTTTAAACCATATACTGAGAATTTATTTATGCAAGTTCTGTGCATTAACATACTGTGTACTGCTGGTGCTTCAGTTTATTTTGTGTATTGGGGATATGGGGGTGAGGGAAGGACAAAGAGAGAGAGTGAGAGAGAGACAGAAGGAATACGTGTGCAAGTATGATACATGCTTATTCAGATGCAGGGCCCAAAAAAATCTGTAAGGTATCTACCACTTTCCACACAGGGGTTCAGATATATTGGACGAGGATATAAGCCAAGAAGCTCCATAACCCTTCCTATCTCTGTCCACTCAGTGATGTAGAGCAGGTTTGTAGAGATGCCCAGCAAAGTGGGTACAGAAATCTGAATACTGGTCCTAGTGATAAAGCAGCAAGTGCTTTGACTAATGAGTCATCTTGATAGCTTTTTTAGTTTTACATTTACACATCTAGTTCCATCCATGAAAAGCAGACAACGAAATCCCAAAAATCCAGAATTTCAACATTTCTGGCAAGCAAAACTAAAGCATCTTTCAAAAATGATGGTGGGATTTCCCCAGCTATCAAGTCCATTACACACTTGCAAGTGCTCAAACATATGTGTAAAAGTTTGAGAAACCTGTTCAGAAGGGGAGCATGACATCAGGACTGAGGCTGGGTAGACACTGTTTAAGGAGGAGCACTGACCCTCAAATGACAGGGCTATAACAAAGGGAACAAGAACACATTTCAAGTGGCTTCTGTAAGGCAGCTGGCATAATTTGAGAAAAAGGAATGACATTAAAGATTTTTAAGCTGGGCGGTGGTGGTGCACACCTTTAATCCCAGCACTTGGGAGGCACAGGCAGGCGGTTTTCTGAGTTCGAGGCCAGCCTGGTCTACAGAGTGAGTTCCAGGACAGACGGTGCTATATAGAGAAACCCTGTCTCAAAAAAAACAAAAACAACGAAAGATTTTTAAATAAATATTTCAAATCCATGAATCCAAATTAATACTAAACTAGATGAATAACATTAAAAAGTGCATCCAGCTCCTTACGCAATCGGTTATTCAATGATGTCGAAGAAATTCTAATAATTAGGAAAATCAACATTTAGCAGAGATTATATTAACATTTACTCAAGAAAAAATTACTGATAAAAGCTCCAGTCAATTGAGGATTTATGGGAAACAGTAGGATTGTAACTTCAGAATGTCTTCACACTGACAACTTATTCAAAAGGAAGTTTTGAGCAGAAGAAACAGGAAGAAGCCAGATTAACTCTTAAAATTAGTATCATCAATAGCAAATGACATCATCAGAATGTACTACAAAAAACATGTCGCTTCTGGACTACTACTACTAAAAATGTAAGAACAAAACTGAAAATTGTTCTAGAACAACCCTTTTGGTTTTCTGGCCCAAGTTGGGCCTAACGAGCACATTCTTGGATTCTCAACACTCTAGATTCTGAGGCAAGAGAACTGCTAGGCTGGAACTTGCCAGATCTGGAAGGCATTATGTTTCAAAAGAAAAAAAAAAAAAAACTCAAAAAGCCAAAATGGGTCTGTACTATTAAAACGTCAATATTATAAAAAGATTGGGAAAGTATCTCTATTTACAAAAAAAGGGAAGAATTATGACAACTAATGGCATCACAGAGACTGAACGAAGAACAAATTACCAAAAGTATTAAAGGATCACAAGTATGAAGTTGTCTCAGTGGCTAATGGTCACTGCTCTGCAGCATGAACATCTGAGTTCAAATCCCAAGCACACAAGTAAAACCTAAGGCATGGCTGCATTTCTCTCTAGTCCCACCACTGGAGAACAGGGACAGGCAGAGCTCCAGGTATTCTGTCTCAGAGAGTATGGTGGAGAGCAGTAAAGTAAGACACTCACACACACCTGGCTCTAGCATCAGCATGAACTTACCCAATTAACAGGGGCTTTAGGATCTAACTTATAAAATGCTTGTCTGGGGACTAGCACTAATTTAAAAAAAAAAAAATCAGTCTAATTGAGACAATCTAGTAGAGGTCATTAATTGAATATATAAAAATTGTTTGAGAATTTATCTTTAAGAGTGTGTGTGTGTGTGTGTGTGTGTGTGTGTGTGTGTGTGTATACGTACGTACACTTGTGCCCATGGAGGTCAGAATAGGTTACTATATAGCCTGGACCTAGAGTTATAGGCAACCATGGGCTCTCAGGAATGAATGTTGGACTCAAATTCCACTCTTCCTAGCACACACATTACAACCACTTGTAATTCAACCCTAGGAGACTCGAAAATCTCTTCAAATCTCTGCTGATAACAACAGCCATCACTAGTACACATCCATAATTTAAAAAGTCTAGTTCCTTAAAAAAAAAAAAACCCTTTAAAAAAAAATTCGTGATTTTAAGAGACAAAAATCAAAATACTCATAATGTCTATAACTTAACATTCATGAAATTCCATAGAATTTATTAACATATGCAAATACTCATGTATATGTTTGACAAATATTAATAAGATATTTTAAGACTAGGTGAAAAAGTAGGGCAATATATTATAAAAATCCAAGTAACTTTTATATTAAAACCTTTTTCAAAATGAAGTGATAGTTTACAGTCTTAATGTATCTGATATACATGCAACCATGGTCAGGGGTGAATGTCAAGTATCTTCTATTATTGTCCGCCTTACCTTTAATTTTAAGAAGGGGTCTGTCTCTCTGTTACTAAACCTGGGTCTTGCCAAGTTGATTGGCCTGGCTGAGCTCAGGGGATGATCCTGTCTGTGACACACATCAGCTCTAGAGTTACAAGTACACACCTTATCATCTGGCGTTTATACGGATGCTTGGCAGTTGAACTCAAGTTCTCACGCTTACAAAAGCATTTTAACTCAGTCATCTCTCTAGCCCCAAAGTGAAAAATCCACCTGCCTCTGCCTCCACCATACTAAGACTAAAGGTGAGTGCCAGCATGTCCAGCTCAAAATGAAGCTTAAGAAGTGAATATACATATACATATATATAAAACACAAAAATGCATACCTAGGAGCCAGATTATCATAAGTATAAGCAACAGACATAAGTCGCTGAATCAAACTGGTTCCTTGGACAAGCACAAGAAACACCTTTAAAAACAAAAACATCAAGGAAGAGAAAAAAAACTGTTGAATAGAGCAAAATACCAAATGTACTTTCACTACCCACCCCCGCCTAAAATCATGCAATAGTAAGTTTTATTTCTTATGTGCATACTAAGCCACAACTGTGTGGTAAATAAGTTAATAAATATAGAAATTTATGTTTCCTAACTGTATAACACCTAATGCAAAATCTATGAACAAAGTCTGTACAAATTATAAATGGCAGGTATGTTTGACTAGATAAAGAGTTCGTTTGTATAATCTAAATTTTTTTGTTTGTTTGTTTGTTTTTGTTTTTCGAGACAGGGTTTCTCTGTATAGCCCTGGCTGTCCTGGAACTCACTCTGTAGACCAGACTGGCCTCAAACTCAGAAATCCGCCTGCCTCTGCCTCCCAAGTGCTGGGATTAAAGGAGTGCGCCACCACGCCCGGCTAAATTATTTTTAATGGCCATGTAGTTGCTCTATTTTAAAAACAAATCACCATGAAACTCCCTAAGTGTATTTTACATCAATACTTACATATATTTAATATTCAAATATAAAAAAGTAAATCACTAATAAATATCAATAAATATCAAAATTATTTAGAGAGATGGCTCAGCATTAAGAGCACTTGATGTTTTTGAAGAGGTCCCAGGTTTGGTTCCTAGAACCACGTGGAAACTCATGACTGTGATCCAATGCCTTTTTCTGGCCTCCTTGGTCACCAAGCACTAATCAGGTGCACATGTATACATGCTGGCAAAACACTTAATACACATAAAATTAAACAATTTTTAAAAGGAAATTATTCCAATAGTTAGTGAAAAGAATCACATCGATTTGATTATTTATATATTTATATTACAATGTGGGAGGTTTCTTCTGGTAAAAACATAATAGAACATTGAAGAAACTACCAAGTACTATTTCCACTAGTTAACACTTTGGAATGCATCTCCAATTCACAGAACTTTTCATATTTAAGAGATGCAAATAATTTACAATACTTGGAGATATGAATTTTCAAATGTAATCTCTAACATTGCAAAAGTGAAACATACTTTAGGTTCCCAGTTATACCAATAGTTCCTAAATCTATGTTTACCAAATTCCTTTATCTGTACCAATTCATTTCTCATTCATGTTTTGTGGCAGGTATCCAATGAGGTGTGCCTCTCAAGGGGTGACAGAATGAGGAAGAGATTTCAATAAGAACTCATCTTAGTCTCTTTCTACTTCCTCTCACAGAGATTTGATTATCTGAACAAAGAATACAGTCAAAATGACCGATTTCTGTCTCTCTCTCTCTCTCTCAAGACAAGATTTAACTCTGGCTGGACTAAACGTTCAGAGATTTGCCTGTCTTTGCCTCTGGAGTGCTAGGATCCTAGATGTGTGTCACCACACCTGGCCCATGAGCTCTGTTTATGCTGAAAGATGTACTCATTTTTATACTGTTTTTCTGGTATCTCTAAAAGGCAAGATCCTTCCTTTGACAAGCTGCTGGGTTTCTAATAAAACCTGTTACACTAGATAGTGGTCTTTGTTTTTGAGTATTGCTCCAGGGGTTTTTGACCAGAAGAGATAAGGCTTCACCTTTTAAATTGTGTTTTGTGATGTATTCATAGGCCTCAAGAGGTCAGAGTAGAACACTAGATCTTCCTGGAGACAGAATTATGAGCTATCTGGTAGGGATACTGAACCAAATTAAAGTCATTTGGAAACAGTAAGTGCTCTCAACTTCTGAGCACCTCTGCAGTTCCAGTCTTCAGCTTTCAAAAAGACCTATTTTACTAAATCTAGTTCAACAGGTTCTCTCTAGTAAAGCTTCTAACTCCTTAAAATTCCAACAATGATCTTTATTCAGCTATAGGAGTGATGACTAGTTTTGCCTGGCTTCCATTTTATATTTTTAGCACTTCAACACATATATGAAACTCATCATCTACATTTCTTCTGTTAAAATATGTATTTCTGAATGGACTCTGATACACTCAGAACGCACATCATAAAGTTCTAATTGTACATGTAACTGTAAGGTAAGATACCATATTAAAATGGTACATTGTGCATCCTGTTAAATGAAGAACTGAAAACTATTACCGAAACGTCATTACAACATCAAATTATGACATTTCTGTGGCTGGTAGGAAGTATCCTAGGAATCAATTTATGTATTAGTGTATTCTTAACTTTATAAAAACTAAACCATATGCTTTCTCAAACCTTAAGCGGAATTCATTAGAACACTTTAATGTTAATTTCCAAACTTTACCTCTGTTAATCGTGGTATATGAAGACTCTTGGCATGATCACCAGCAGCCTTTCTTGATTTTCCAGGCCAGGTTCTTTTCCTATGGCTTTCGGCTATGCCAGACCAGGCAAAAACATCATGATAAGCTAAATCCAAATCTGACGGATCTACTGCAAACTGGCAGATTAATTTCAGCAAGCAAGCAAGACAATCCAGCTGCCACTGTGAATGAGAAGACAACGTCAGCTTTCCACTTCATGTACATGACAGGTGTGACCATTATTCAACTCTGAAATTAACAGACAAAAATAAAAATTATGGGTAGATTCTCATCAATGTGCTACATGAGTTTTTAACATTATGTGTCTTTATTTTAAGAAAACAACCGGGGGGAAGGGGAGGAGATAGGGGGCTTATGGAGGGGAAACCAGGAAAGGGGACATTTGAAATGTAAATAAAGTAAACATCTAATAAAAAAAAAAGATCTGAACAACATAGTGCAGGTAGAGACATCATAACTCGTACTGTGTCAGGAAGTCAGAGCAGAGATGCAGTTACTCTTGTGGAGTCAGATCTAAGACCCATGGAAGAGATAATCATCTGCAGATTCTAGAGCAAAGGTTCTCAACCTTCCCAGTGCTGCAACCCCTTAATACAGCTCCTCACACTGTGGAAACCTCCAAATTGTGGCCTAGTCATAAATGTAAGTCTGCTCTTGTTATGAATTATGAGTATCTTCCACAGTTCTCATATGATTATTCATACAATTACAATATAAATACAAATAAAAGTATAATATAAAATAAAAAACCAATCCATTACAAAATTAAACTCTCAGGAAAAAAATTCATAAATATGGATGGCAAAGAAAGTTTTCACGTAAAATGATGATTTTTTAAGATATTAAAAGTAATTGTTCATAGGAATTATTTCAACCACCAAGAGGTTCCTTCACTTACTCCCCTGGTAGTCACAGCATCATAGTTTAAAGTTTTGCCTCTCCATCTAGAATTTATAACTCAATGCCTATGCTTAACTGAGAGGGGCAAATTATATGTAGAGCACTAGGGAGCAAACAATTGTAATGCAAATGGCATAATATTGGCAAATTGTCACTGATCTCTGGATTCATTTGGTTTCTAAGTAAACTGAGTTTTTAGCTGAGCATACCTCATGGATACACTTTCGCTCCCATAAGAATAAAGAGTGATGCCAGGTGGTGGTAATGCATGCCTTTAATCTTAGCACTCAGAAGCCATAAGCAGGCAGATCTCTTTAAGTTTAAGATCAGTCTGGTCTACAGATAGTTCTAGAACAGCTAAGGCTACAAACACACACACACACACACACACACACACACACACACACACACACACACACCTTTCTAAAGCCTTCTCCTGCCCCACAAATAATAAAAATAAAAAAGAACATAAAATACTCCAAAAGACTTCTCTTCACAAGCAGCCAATCCTACCTACAATTCACAAGGCTGAAGTTGCTAATTAATAAAATTAAAGTATCCTTTTCATTCTGATCTGCAACCATTTTCATTGCAGGTTCTAAACTCTTGCCATGGACGCAAGAGGAAAGTTTTGCATTCAAAAACTATTATTATTACTTTAATTTTATTTTTTGTTTGTTTTGTTTTTTCAAGACAGGGTTTCTCCGTATAGCCCTGGCTGTCCTGGAACTCACTTTGTAGACCAGGCTGGCCTCGAACTCATAAATCCGCCTGCCTCTGCCTCCCAAGAGCTGGCATTAAAGGCGTGTGCCACCACCACCCGGCTTAATTGTACTTTTTAAAGGGCATGTATATAATAAATTAGAAATGACATATTTACTTCCCATGGAATTAATATAAAATGTTCTTAATAGAAGCTAACAGGAATTTGGGGAAAATATGCTGCAAAGAATGTATTTTTCAAAATTATTACAAATAATTTTGTAACAGGGCACCAGGCATGGTCATGAACACCTTTAATCCATACACCTGGAAGGCAGAGGTAGGTGGATCTCTTGAGTTCAAAGCCAGCTTGATTTACACAGTGAGTCCCAAGTTAAGGAAAAAGTCATTTCAAAACAACAACAATGTTCTTATTCTCCCACTCACCAATATGAACTGCAAAATAAATTAGTATATTTAATTGCTCTACACTATTAATTTTTTCTTTTTTTCCAGAAGACTCAGTCTCACTATGAAGATCTGAATGGCCTGAACTTGACATATAGACCAGGCTAGATATTTTCATCCTATAGAATTCCAAGTACTCCAAAGGACATTTTAACTGAAAATCTTACATTTATTACAAAAGTATTTAAGATAAATACTTATTCAGTAAAATAAATAGTGTGGAAAAACAAAGTTTACAATGAATTTTAAGTTCTAATAACAATTCGAAAAATTTCTTTACATACAAGAGAAGATTTTCAGAAATTTCACTACAATAATCCTTGGCCTCTTATTCTCCTGATTCCAGTGCTAAGTGGTACTTACATCTCTCTACCAGAAAAAAAGCACCCTTCCCTCAGAAATAGCAATACCATGTTACTAAACTTTAAATTCTCATCAATATAATTCAAATAAAAAAGAGAAATAGTTTCAACAAATGGTGTTAGTAAAATTAGATGCTATATAATTAAATAAACTAATTCAATCTTAACTTTCACATACAGAAGCTAATTCAAAATGCAATAACAACACTATCCATGTCAAAGAGAACTACAAAACAGAATAGAGTGCTAGAAAGGGGGCTGGGTGAATGAAGTGCTTCTTGTGCAGACAAGAACCACTGAGGTTGGATCCACTAACACCTACATAAAGCATCCTTCCTTCCCTCAGTAAAAGCAATACCATGTTACCAAACTTCAAATGCTCATCAATATAGTTGATGAGAATACAGAGCAACTATATACCTAATTACATGATATAGTAAACCCAGCTGGAGCCCGGTTGTAGAGGATGTTGGATCCAGATGGCTTACTTTCCAACTAACGATGAAATAGTAAGCTCAAGATGCAGGGAATCAAATCTAAGATGAACAACAACAGTCACCTGAAGTTAGTTAACCTCTGGCCTCCACATCAGATGCATTAGAGAGCCTACCAGCAGACACGCATGCATGTAACATACACATACATACATACCTCTACCACATACAAGAAAAATTATAGAAGGAAAAATCATTCTGAGCTTCAATATATATTTCTCAAACCAAATACAATTTTCAGTGAAATTAAAAACACCTCCTAAAAGACACTGTTGTGCTGCTGGGATAGACCCAGTGCATAAATAAAGGTGGTTGCTGCCAACCCTGATGACCTGAATTCAATCCCTAGGACAACAAAGGAGAAGGAGAAGAAGCAACTCTTAGTAGGGAGAATACTGTTTAGGACTCAGTACATAGCTCAGTTAGTGGAGTGCTTGTTTAGCATGCACAAATTCCAGAGGTCAATTCCCAATACAGCATAAAACACCCACAGTCACTGCACTAGAGAGGTAAATACAAGAGTTTAAGAACATCCTCAGCTATGTCCAGATTTACATCTCCTGTCTCTAAAAAGATTCTGTCAAGCCAGGCATGGAGTTTGCAAAACATAGGAAGTTGAATCAGCAAAATGGAACTTCAAGGTCATCCTGGACTACAAAACAAGACCATGTCTAAAAGGAACAAGCAATAAAACCCATCAATATACACAACAAAAACATCCATCATATGTATAGCTGAAAGAATAAAAACAAAATCTTAAAAGCTCTTGCAGATGTGGAGATGAACACATGGGACTCATACAAGATAAGCAAACACTCTATGAACCAGTGACCACTCTACAGTCAGCTAGCTCTGGAAAGTCTCAAATTTTAACTTTTGATCAAAAGCAACTATTACTAAGGATGTAGAGTAAGGAAATTCCTTTATGTTCTACAATAGGTCTACCTGAAAATCAGTTTGGCAGCTTTGAATAAATTTAAATTTTCACTTACATTATTATTTAGTGATTTAATTTCCTGGAATTTACCCAAAATATATGTACCCCAAAAACTTATGTATAAATATCCATAGCTTCTTCAGAGGTCCATAAGTAGATAAGCAAATTTTGGTATGTCATATAAAATAAATACACTATCAACAATAAAAACTCACTGACTATTAACATATATTCTTCAACATCAAAAAATTTTGAAACAAAGACAAAAATGTAGAAGTACTTAAGTACTGCTCCAAAGTTACATACATTTTTATTAACCAAAGCTTTAATTTATGGTTCAAATTTCCTAGAGCTGCTTTGCCGGAAGAAGGAGAGAAAGTGGAAGGAGGAGAGAAAGTGTTTAGAAAACAGGCAGAGGCTGGGCGTGGTGGCACAGGCCTTTGATCCCAGCACTCAGGAGGCAGAGGCAGGCGGATTTCTGAGTTTGAGGCCAGCCTGGTCTACAAAGTGAGTTCCAGGACATCCAGGGCTACACTGAGAAACCCTGTTTCGAAAAACAAAAAGAAAGAAAAAACAAAGAAAGAAAAAGAAAACAGGCAGAGCCTCAGGGTAATATTTAGCATGATTGAGCATTACACAAGCATAGACACTTCCAAAACTGCAACATTCTTAAAAATAACTGCATTATTAATTAATTGTGTGAATGAAACTTCACCTAAAATCAACGAAAGCCTGAAATGCAGTTAAAACTAGAAAACTTTGATGAAAACGATCATAAATCTTCACAACCCATAGTGGACATTAAAACTCAACGATAAAAGCATTCATTAGACATGAAATTACATGCATGCAAATGAGATACAAGATGACTATGATGACTTGTATGCTCGGCCCAGTAAGTGGCAGTATTAGAAGGTATGGCCTTATTGGAGAGGTGCATCACTGTGTGTAGGCTTTAAATGTTTTGCTCCCTGGAAGACAGTATTCTGCCAGCAACCTTCAGATGAAGATGTAGAACCCTCAGCTCCTCCTGTAACATACCTGCCTGGATGCTGCCATGTTCCTGCACTGATGATAATGGACTGAACATCTGAACCTGTAAGCCAGCCCCAATTAGATGTTGTCCTTATAACAGCTGCCTTGGTTATGGTATCTGTTCACAGCAGTAAAACCCTAACTAAGAAAATGACCAATATGCACATAGAAAGCTCTTTAATCATACTGTCTATCAGGAAAATATAAATCAAAAACATGAGAACATTCAATGTCACCAGACCTAGACTGGTTAAAATCTCAAAGGTAGTAAATGACCTTTGTGTGGAAACTAGGATACACAAAGCTGGTTGGAATATAAATGGTAGACCTGCTTGGCTGATTCTTAAAATGTTAAACACAGCTGGGCAGTGTGGGTCATGCCTTTAATCCCAGCACTTGGGAGGCAGAGGCAGGGGATCTCTGACTTCAAGGCCAGTCTGGTCACAGAGTGAGTTACAGGACAGCCAGGGATACATAGAGAAACCAAAAAACAAACACAACAAAAAACACCAAAAAAAAAAAAAAGTTAAATACAGTTATTTCTAAACCCAGCAATTAAAATTCCTAAGTATACACCCGAGTTGGCCAAATTCACAGGAACATATAACACATACAAGTGGAAACATTACACATACTCATCAACTGGTAAATTCCTTTCAGCCTAACTGAAAAGGTATTTGAAAATGTATAAAAATATGTACAATCACAAATCACACATACACACACACACACACACACACACACACACACACACCCCAATGACCAATACCACAGAAAAAGATGTTCAGCTTTTCATAGGAACATAGATAGACCCTGACTAAAAGACAAACAACATAATCCTAAAGAAAGCAAAACATTTAAAACCATATAAGTAATGAGAAGGCAACTGAGGGGGTCAGGCGAGGTGGCACAGTGGGTGAAGACACTTGCCATGAAAACCTCACAACCTAAATTTGTGAGTAGTTACAAGAACATAAAACGGTGAAAAGAAAGAATCAACTGTACAAAGTAGAACATAGCATCTGATAACTGATGCTAAACTGTTCCATGGAGGTAACTCTAAAACCCAAGTACAAACAACACTCCAGTGGACTTTCAAATAAAAATAATCTATTTTATATTTAATTCAAAAGATTGACACATTATTACATAAATCATTAAATGTTGTGAGTATTGCACCAGCAACTTTCCTTCCCTAATATGAAAGCAGTGTTACTTTAACTTCATAAAAGTAACATAGCAGATGTTTTTTCAGGTTTTTTTTTTTTGAGAGAAAAATATTTACGTGAAATATTGCAAAAAGAACTAGTGAAACTTCTAATTATTATTAAAACGAAAAGGTTTATTATCCTCAGTTTCTTGATGCCATGGCAAACAAATTAGTATGGTCTAGAAAAACTTTTTGTGTACTATGGATATAAAAGCAGGATTAGTCAAAACAAAAGATACTCATTTGGTAAGATCGAAGTCACTTGTAAAATATTACATTTAATCACTAGTGCTACATCCATCAAGTTAGCACATATATGTAAATGAATCACTTTTAATTGACTTTTTTTTTAAACTTAGATACAGGGTTCCATCATTGTAGATCTGGTTGTCCTAGAACTTTTTTGTGTAGACTAAGCTGGCTTTGAACTAAAAAATCTGCCTGGTTCTGCCTCCTGAGTATTGCGAGTAAAGGTGTGGGCTTCTACTCCCAGCCTGGACCACCTTTAAAAAGCAAGTAATGGTTGGCATGGTAGCACAAGTTTCTCAGTCAGCACTCAGGAAGCCAAGACAGGAAGACTAACACTCCGAGATCAGCACGGGGAGAGTAGACTTAGTTACAGCCTGGAGACGAAGGGAGACCCTGACTAAAAGACAGACAACACACCTCAAAAGAAAGCAAAATAATTTATAACCATATAAACACTACCAGGGAAATAATTGTTCATGACCTTGAAATATTTCTGAATAATTAACTTTGGCATTTATGTCAAGTATGTTAAAAATAATCTAGCAGGGTAGTAGTGGTGCCTTAAATCTCAGCACTCTGGAGGCAAAAGCAGGCAACCTCTGTGAGTTTAATGCAAGCCTTGTTTATAGAGTGAGTTTGTTAACAGCCAGGGCTACTAAAAGAAACTCCATCACACACAAACACACAAACACACACACACACACACACACACACACAAAAGACCGACAACAAAACCGAAACAGCTTATATTAAACTGTGTGTGTGTATACGTGTGTGTGTGTGTACATATACACAGGGAATATAGAGGTGGGCCATCATATGTAAAGATCAGAAGATAACTCTGTGGAAGTTCGTTCTTTCTTCTGTCCCGTGCATGAGTTCATCAGGTTTGTTTGGTAAGTGCTTTTAGCCTCTAAGTCATCTTCATTAACCAAAAATAACCTGCCCCACTTTGCTTCATTCAGTTATGTAATTTCAATCTATATCAATTTATCAAAACTTTTCCTTTCTACTGTATGTCTTAGTTAACTAAACCAAGTATGTAGTGAGTTATGTTGCCAATGGAACAGAGTGACTGAGATAAGGTAACTATAATTAATCAAGACAAACGAGTTCACTTACCACGGTCCATGATTCTTGCTCTTTAGGCTCTAGAATCGCAGAATTAAAAATTTCTAGTAACTGCTGAAGCCCGCCAGCAGCAACAAACTGTAAGCAATTTGGAGAGCAGAGAGAGGAGGAAATTAGTTATATGGAGTAATGATGATGTTTTGTTAATTTAGTAAGCAAGCATTTAAAAATCTTGTGTTTTATTTAAAAAAAAAATCACTGTTTATAAATAAAAAATTAATTTAGCAGGGGCAGTGAGACAGGGTTTCTCTGTGTAGATCTGGCTATCCTAGAACTCACTCTGAAGACGAGGCTGGTCTTGAACTCAAAGATCCACTTGCCTCTGCTTCCTAAGTGCTGGGATTAAAGGTAATTAAAGGTACCTAGCTAAAAGTAATTTCCATATAAAATATTTTCAGAAATTATTTTTAAAAATCTTGTTATAGTTAATGACCATGACTTCAAATTTTACCAATGGAATCTCAGATACTAAGTTGTCCCAATTTCAATGTATATTAGAGAACGAGGAGATAATGCTGACAGTAGTATGGGATGGACACTGGTACTAAAAAAATTTAGCTCAAAATAGGGAGAAACAAAGCACTAAATAATGTCACTTACTATTACTATCATATATGGTAAAAATGTAATTCTTTCACCTACTCTTTAAGAGTAAATTAGTCAGAATTAAAGACAAACATAGGTCACTCAGTAAAAGACGTACCTTGTAAGCACAGAACTAAATCCAACTCTTAAAACCTACCTAAAAACACAATGTTAAGTGCTTATGACCCAGCACTGAGGAGACTGAGACAAAAGTATACCTAGGTATACTTTTGTATACCTAGGTATATAAGCTGACCTGTCAGCTTAACTGATGAGATCAAAGCCAACGAGACCCTGTCTCAGAGGATGTGTAAGGTTGACACTAGAGGATAGCCACTGGCCTCTAAGCATATTCTCACATTCTCATTCTCTCTCTCCCTCTCCTACAAAAGGCACAGCAGTAAGGACAGGAGGTGGCTAGTCACATTAGATTTGTAGTCAGGAAGTAGAGAGAAACAAATACTCCCCTGGCTCTTCCCCCTTTTAAGTTTTTATTCAGTTCAGGACACTAGTCTATGGGATTGTGTCACACATCTGTGGTAAGTCTTTCATTCTCATTGAAGCCTCTCTCAAAACCCTCTCACATGCAGGCTAAAGACTATGTTTCCTGGGTGACCCTAAATCCAACCAAGCTGCTACCATAGGTTGTCACCTGGAGCTTCCCCAATAATGAACTTCTCATCCTGGGTCCCAGTGGCACAACTGGCATCTGCTACCAACACTTGTACACATGGACATCATCAATGGTTTCTTCAACTAGACCATAGGTACAACCTCACTCGTATATGTTTGATGGCCATTGGAGACCATTTACAACAACCCTGTCCCTTATGGCCTGGACATTGGCCCTTACTTTTGAGTTTCTCCTGCTGGATGGGACTCAGAGGTCTAAGAGCATTAGGCTCTGGTGACAGGTGCTCATCACCTCGGTACTTCCAAGCTTCACTGCTGGTGACTTTCCTTGCCATCTCATAGTTAACTGCAGTCTTAAACAGCCCCCACCCTCTTCAAGCAGAAGACCATGAAGCTGGCTCATGTGAAGCACAAAGACTGACTGTATTTGAGTGGGCAGCTGCTATCGCCTATCTCCCTTTCCCTGGAGAATCTGCTGACGATTCAGAGGCCACAGGATTGAAAGCTTCCTGTCTGCCTTATATTATGTTCAGTCATTCACACACGCTCACACACACATGCTACCATTCCCCACTGAGCAACTAACTCTCTGCCGCCCTCCGAGGCTCAGTTATTGAAGAGTACATATTGCTATTGCAAGGGACTCAGGTTCCTACAGAAAGGGTTATATTCATCTGTAACTCCAGTTCACAGGGATATGGAGAGCCTTCCAATTGGACTCCACAAGCACTACATATATGCAAGCAAACACTCAAAAACATTAAACTAAACTCAATCTTTTAAAAATCCTCAAGATAATGATTTATAGAACCTTAATAAGTACTTTCCTCAATCTTTTACAAAACAATTATCATCAAACCTTGCAAGTCCAGGAATTTTTACTGTTTTCCACTTGGTCTTCACTTGAATCATCAGAATCTGGATAAAGATCACTGTAACTTCCCTGTGGGGAAGGGAAAAATATAAATAAGGGAGGTTATGAAGAGAAAAAAATATTCTAGAATGAAATAACAGTATGATTTGGAATTCTGGCAGAGTAAAGTCTTTAATGGCAATACTGATCTGTAGTTACCGTTGACTCTCTTCTTATTCTTCTGTTAGGTTTTCCTAGTGCTTCAATAATCTCAAGAGCATATAACAACTTATGAGCACTCTTAATTTTGAGAAGTTCCTTCCAATTAAGTCCATCATTGCTCTTAAATTACAAAAAAGAAAAACAGGTTTAGCAAGACAACTTTCTAGATAATTCTCTGAAGTCCTAAAACTCATAAAAATGAATACTAGCATGAAACACAGATATTGCACACTTTAAAAACATCAAAATCTAAGACAAAAAGAAATTGTATTGGCAGAATGTTTAAAGTACAAACCATTCATTAAATATTGTTAAAATTAAAGATTTTATCAAAAAAAGCACAGAAAAATAATTAAATTAGAAATTGCAGTCTCTGCTATCAATATATGAACTCATGTTGGCATAATATGTAGCTTTGAAATGTTATTACTAAAGTGATCACCACATTCTAGAAGCACATTCTAGAGCCAATCCTTTTTCAATTCAAGTAATTGAAGAAGTCAGATGTTCTGAACTCATATGATGGTGTGGCAGATCAGATAGTGAGTGGTAACAATAAGCCATTTGGTTTTTTTTTATTCATTACATATGAGTCTTGCAATAGATCTTCCTTGAAGAAACCCCTTGTTATGTAGCTTTTAAAAGCATTCTTGGGGAGGTCTGGAGAGATAGCTCAGCGGTTAAGAGCACTGACTGCTCTTCCAAAAGGTCCTGAGTTCAAATCCCAGCAACCACCTGTAATGAGTTGTGACACCCTCTCTTGGTGTGTCTGAACACGGCTACAGTGTACTTACATGTAATTAATAAATAAATCTTTTTTCTTTTTTAAATAAAGACAGCAGAGCAGACACTGTATACTTAGTTGATGAGTGGCTCAGCTATTGCTAACAGGAGTTTGCGCATGAGGAGTGTTTGACAGTTGGACTACTCTGCCTGCTGTGGGCACATCACCACTCTTTTTTTTTTTTTTTTTTTAAGATTTATTTATTTATTTAATGTAAGTACACTGTTGCTGTCTTCAGACACTCCAGAAGAGGGAGTCAGATCTCCTTACAGATGGTTGTGAGCCAGCATGTGGTTGCTGGGATTTGAACTCCGGGACCTTCGGGAGAACAGTCGGGTGTTCTTACCCACTGAGCCATCTCTCCAGCCCCTAAATAAATCTTAAAAAAAAAAAGCATTCTCGGGCTAGGTGAATGCTATCTCAGCGCTTGGCAAAGGAAGGCAGATCTTTTTTTAGTTCAAGGACAACCTAGGACATATGATGATTTCCATGCCAACCAGGGCTACATAGTCAGTCCCTACCTCCAAAGGAGGGTAGCTAATGTTTCCTACCTCAAAGAGGGGATGGAAAGATGGCTAAGAGGTTAAGAATACATATGGCTCTTGTTATGGTTCCCAGCACCAATGTACGGTAGCTAAAAATTACTTGTAACTACCACTCCTGGGGATGCAACACCCTCTTCTGCCTCCATAGGGACCTCACTCATGTACATACATGTACTCTCAAGAACTTAGCATTGAAAGAAAATAGCATCTTTTTGTAAAGTAATCTTTCACTGTAAAGGCATTTATAATGATATCCAACACTTTCTATATGTAATCTGATACTTATAGAAGAAACATTAACTATGTATTAAATTCTGTTGCCTTGTTTTTGCAATTCTGTCATTAGATCTGTATAACAATCTAAAACAAGGTCTGATGGCTGTTACTTCATCATCACATTATATTTATCTCAATTTTCCTAGTTTTGCTGTCAAAAAGAAATATTCAAAACATACAAGTTTTTAAAACCTTATCAGTGAAAGCACTACTCTGGGGATGGAGAGATGGCTCAGTAATTAAAAGTACTTATTGCTCTTGAAGAGGACTCAGGTTCAATTCCTAGCACCCAATGGCAGTTCACAGTCATCCATAACTCTAGTTCCAGGGGACCCAACACCTTCTTCTGGTTTCTGCAGTGCCAGGCATGCACATGGGCCACAGACATATACATGTAAGCAAAACACTCATACATGTAATACATAAACTCTTTTTTAAAAAGGCAAATTCCTCTTTTTCTAAAGACAATTTAACAAAAGATCACTTGCATTTTACTTATGCTACATAACTTTAGAAACAAATGATATTTAAATTGACACTTTTTCCTATTAAATTAGCAAAAGGAGATTGCTGAGACAGCTCCATCATTGACATATTCACCTCAGAAACAGAAAGGTAGGAGTTTGGATCCCAAGTACCCTTTGAAAAAGCTGAGCATAGCTGTCACATGTTTGTATTACTGCCACTGAGAGGGCAGAGGTAGGTGTGTGTGTGTGTGTGTGTGTGTGTGTGTGTGTGTGTGTGTAGCAGGGATGATGATGGTGGTGGTGGTGGTGGTAGCCTCCATCTAGCTCTGTACACGCACACTGCTGAGGGCTCACCTGCTCGTCTGAGACGTTCTGGAACGCCGTCAGCATGTTGGGACAAGTAGGAAGAAGCATCAGCAACTCCCAGACACGCCTTGAAAGATTTTCTGCATGAAGATGAAGTTCTTCACATTTTAAACTCTACATAAAATAAGAACACTATTTTATCAAGATAGATCAGAAGAAATAAAAAATTTAACTTCAATTTTAAAAACTGTTTTGCGAAAATTTCCTACCCTTACTTTTAAAAATGTCTGAAAATTTAATACTATGTTTCTCAGGATAAATGTATTCAAGAAAATGATTAGGTGGAAGTAGCATTTTTTCAACTTCTCATCAACATTCTCTTTTTTGTTTGTTTGTTTGTTTGTATGAAAGCTCTGCTGCAAGTACACCTGCAGGCCAGAGGAGGGCATCAGATCCCTTTATAGATTGTCATGAGTCACCATGTAGGTGCTGGGAGTTCAAACTCAGGACCTCAGTAAGAGCAGCCAGCGCTCTTAACTGCTCTGCAATCATTCCAGTGTCTCAGCATTTTTTATATTGGCTGATCATTGTTCCCAAGCAACTTTTGAAATAGAAGTTTATCCATGTTTCATAATTTCCACGTCTCTTTCTTACTTCTTCGCAGATTATCATTCTATGTACAACAAAAACTCACTAAGTTAAATTCTGACCTATTTGTGAAGAGATTAAAGCACAATTTTTAGTGAACCTGAATTTTGCCATTATCATTTGATAAAACTTAAGTTGAAAAAGGTGAGCAAATAAGACAAAGACTAGAAAAAGGATGCTTTCAAAAACACATTTAAAAAGCAAGTTTTCATCCATTGCCCAAGTAAGGCAGCATGGCAGAAGGGGAAAAAAGATAAAACCTACCACTCTGGTATTTCCCAAAGAGTATTAATGAATTTATTATTATACTGCTACTATTATAACCGTAATTTCCAGTGTTAATTAAATGCACTGAATACCAAAGAAATATTCTGTAAGCAACAATAATGATCTAATGATAATCATTTTACTAAGCTAGTATAAAGTGGTCCTTCTGTATATGTGGTATTTTGGGTCTAGGATCTACAAGCACACCATCATCTATACTTACATAAATTCAATATATAAAAGGTATGGCAATGCTTTGTAAGCTGTGGTGTATGCCTATATATTCCCAGCATCCAGGGAGCTGAAGAGGAGGAGTTTTAGTTTAAGGTCAAGTTGGGTCTTCTAGTAATATTCTGTCTAGAGGTGTGTGTCAAGAAGGTGGGGTGTGGGGAAGAGAAGACTATGCAGAAGGAGAAAGAGTTCAATCAAGGTAAGCCTCAGCTACATACTGAATTTGAGAGCAGCCTGGTTCATATGAGATCCAGTGTCAAAAATCTAAATAAGAAACAGCTAGGGGGAGGGTGTTTTTCAGAGGGGAAACCAGGAACAGGGATAACATTCGAATGTAAAGAAAAAGAAAGAGAAAAAGAAAATGAAAAAGAAAGAGAGAGGGGGAGGGAGGGAAAGAAGGGAGGGAGGGAGGGAGAGAGAAGAGAAGAGAAGAGAAGAGAAGAGAAGAGAAGAGAAGAGAAGAGAAGAGAAGAGAAGAGAAGAGAAGAGAAGAGAAGAGAAATGTCTTAGCAGATAAACATGCTTGAGGACCTGAGTTCCAACTTAATGTTTGTTGGAAATTTTCATTCCGTGGCTGAAATTGTTAATGGGGAGAATATAAATATGACAACTCTATGGACTAATTTTGAAAACAAGGGAGCTTTAGAACAGGGAATCTACAGTAAACTTTCCTTTCACAGCCCTGATGAAGAACCTAAGGAAACCCCCCCAGAGTATTCTGCTCAATCTGTGAGTAGAACGTGACAGAAAGAGCTCCAAAATCTAACTGGACGCAAAACTGGTGAGGTAGTTCAGTAGGTGAAAGGTGCTTACCACCAAGGACAATGACTTGGTGTCAGCCCCAGGACCTACATGGTGGAAACAGAACCAACTCTTTGCAAACTGTTCTCTAACCTCCACATCTGTACTCTGATAGAGGAATGCAATGCACACAGACACATAAAAACATACACACAAGACACACACACACACACACACACACACACACACACACTCGAAGTTGAGTCCACTTTCTTTACCACCATTTCTTTAAAAGGTTGATGAAAGAGAAGGGGCAGAGCTAGAGGTGGTAAAATGACTCTGCTGGTAACACCTGCCGTGGCCGGTACATAGGCTCATGCCACCAAGCCTAATGATTTGAATTAGAACCCAAGGACATACACTGTAGAAGAACAGAACTGATTCCCACAGGTTGTCCTCTGATCTTAGATGAATATAGTAAGCACAGAATTAGACCCAAATAAATAAATGTATTAAATGTATTTTAAAATTATTAAAGATACACAGACTTTATTCTAAATGTAACAATGGATTGGGAAAAAAATCCAAAATTATGCAGCTAGGATTCTGTTATGAATTAAAAAGACCTACAGTATAAGACAGGATAAGTGTAGCCTAAACAGATGAAATCAAACCATTCCACTGATAGTACAAGCATGTCATGGGAGATTGTTAGTGGTAGGTGCGCTCTGTGATTGATGTTGTGGACTACTTGTTGATCAAGACTCGTATAGCCCTGATGAAGGTTCTCAAGTAAAAATATAGGACTATTCATGTCTTACGTAGCAGTGTCTGCCTGCGATCTTTGTTTTCTCTAGTACACCCTTCCATGGCATCACCTAAGCATTGCTATGAACTACCCACAGAAAGATCTCAGATTCTCGCCATGGTAGTAATGCATTTTCTAGATATAGTAAAGGCTACAACCTCCCATTCTGTCCTTATCTCAATTATGCTAAGCTCACATTCTTCAAACTTCAAAAGTGACATTCACATCTCAGAAAAATCCATTAATGGTTTCATTCATTCCAATCATCATTTTTAAAACAAACAAACAAAAATCTCTGTTAACACATAAAAATTTTTGTCCCTTCCTGTTTGCTTTCAATAAATATTGTATATAAAGAAGGCCAGGTGTGGTGACTCATGCCTTTAATCCCAGAACTTGAACTCAGGAGGCAGACAAGGCAGATCTCTGTGAATTCAAGGCCCGCATGATCTACATATTATATTCTAGGACATTAGATATGTACAGATAAATGCTATCTCTAAAAGAAAGAAAACAAACATATAAACAAAATTGTCATATATAACAAGAAAGCTATGAATTTACTATCATTTTTTCACAATCTGAAAAATGTGACTATTTGTAATAAGAAACAGCTTTGGGGATATACAACCTAAAGAGGACACCTCCTGTAGCCAGGCAGGAACCCCAGAGGAGTGATTGAGACACCACACCTTACCCACAAAACTTTCAACCCAAAATCTGTCCAGTCTAAAAGAAATACAGGGAGTGGGGATGAAGCAGAGACTGAGGGAATGACTAACCAATAACCAGTCCAACTAGAGATCCATCCCATGGGCAAGCACCAATCCCTGTGTGAGGCTCCATATAGCAGACAGTGGAAAAAGATGCACAGACCCATAGCCAAACAGGGGAAGGAGGCAGGGGACTCTTATGGAAGAGTTGGGGGAAAAACTGAAGGTCCCAAAGGGGATATGAACTACACAGAGGGAACAACTAACCTGGATGCTTGGGGCTCTCAAGAGACTGAACCACCAACCAAAGAGCATACACAGACTGGACCTAGGCTTCCATACACATAGATAGCAGATATGCAGCTTATTGTTTACGTGGGTCCTGAACAACTGGAGTGGAGGCTATCCTATAAGCTGTCTATGGGATATGCTGTTCTAGCTGGGATGCCTTGTTTG
This sequence comes from Mus caroli, assembly GCF_978045245.1. Classification (NCBI taxonomy): domain Eukaryota; kingdom Metazoa; phylum Chordata; class Mammalia; order Rodentia; family Muridae; genus Mus; species Mus caroli. Next base: position 100,077,313 of record NW_028227268.1, read on the forward strand.
GCCTCAGTACACCTAGCTCCATAGAAACTTGTTGTACCAAAGGGAGATCTCCACCTTCTCAGTAGAGAAGGAGAGGAGGAGGTAGGGGGTAAGGATTCTTTGAGAAGTTGATGGGGAAGGGGGCAGTGATTGGGAGGTAACATGAATAAAATTTAATTAATTTTTAAAAAGGAATATGAATAATAAGGACCTCTAAACAGGCACAATGGAGAGTGCTGTAGTCTCACTGTTCAGTAGAAAAGGTAGGGGGAGACTCTGCTAGGAGGCCAGCCTAAGAAGTGATAAAGCATAGAAGTATATATGATTAAGTTGTTTCCTTGACATCTTCAACTGATAACATTCAAACATGTATTCTTCATTTTAAATGGAATCAAAGTAATTGCTCAAGTTAGAACCATATAGCATTATTCTACATTCTCCACCTTAAAGACTAACTTTGTCCTCTCTTAAATCACAAGGTGACTGTGTTTCTAACTTCTTTCACATTTTGTCCTCCTATTCTATGCTATTCTAGACCACTTCCAATTCTTACCTGGACAAGTCCTTACAACATCTGGAACTTGCCAAGCAGACACACTTCATTTAAAACAAAAACAAGAGAGTCTATGCTTCTGCCTCTACTTTGGTTAACATGGGAAGTGTTCCCTTGCCCAGAAACCCTGCATTACTTCAGTCTACCTCCCTTTCCAATCCGAGCCATTTCCCTCCACTCCCCTAAGCCCATCCATTAGCTCTCATCTGGTCTTGAGTAAGTGCTTCTAAGAAATGACTTTCAGGTAAGATTACAAATCCTCAGCTAGGACTGCTACAAGGTTGAGATGTGAAGCTGTGATTTACAAACAACCAACAATGGGGGGATCTGCAACCCTGTAGGTGGAACAACAATATGAACTAACCAGTACCCCCGGAGCTCGTGTCTCTAGCTGCATATGTATCAGATCAGTGGAAAGAAAGGCCCATTGGTTGTGCAAACTTTATATACCTCAGTACAGGGGAACACCAGGGCCAAGAGGTGGGAGTGGGTAGGGGGGAGTGGGTGTGGGAGGGTATGGGGGACTTTTGGGATAGCATTGGAAATGTAAATGAAATAAATACCCAATAATTAAAAAAAGAAAAAAATAATGAAACATTTAAAAAACAAACAACCAACAAGCAAGTAAGCAGATAAGGGAGAAGGAGACTGAGACACACCTGTAACAGCAAGCACTCACAAGGCCCAGACAGGAAAGCTCCAAGTTCACTTTCAGATTGCACAACACAAGTAAGACTTTTAGCAAAACAAACAATCCAAAGCAATAATAAAACAGACAGACTGTGACAGTGTTTTCAACAAACGGTGCTGGTTCAACTGGCCAGTGGCATGTATAAGAATGCAAATCAACCCATTCTTATCTCCTTGTACAAAGTTCAATTCTAGGTGGATCAAGGACCTCCACATAAAACCAGATACACTGAAACTAACAGAAAAGAAAGTGGGGAAGAGCCTTGAGTACATGGGCACATGTACTGAACTGAACACCAATAGCTTATGTTCTTAGATCAAGAATTGACAAATGGGACCTCATAAATTGCAAAACTTCTGTAAGACAAAGGACACTGTCAATAAGACGAAACGATAACCAACAGAGTGGGAAAAGAGCTTTACCAACTGTACATCTGATAGAGGGATAATATCCAATATATACAAAGAACTCAAGAAGTTAGACACCAGAGAGCTCCTATGGGGAACAGAGCTAAACAAAAGAATTCTCAACTGAGGAATACCAAATGGCTGAGAAGCACCTAGAGAAATGTTCAACATCCTTCGTCATTAGGGAAATGTGAATCAAAACAACCTTGAGATTCTACCTCACATCAGTTACAATGGCTAACATAAAAAACTCTGGTGACAATAGATGCTGGCGAGGATGTGGAGAAAAAGGAACACTCCTCCATTGCTGGTGGAACTGCAAGCTGGTACAACCACTCTAGAAATCAGTCCGGTGGTTCCTCAGAAAATTGGACAGTACTACCTGAGGACCCAGGTATACCACTCCTGGGTATATACCCAAAAGATGCTCCAAGTTGTAATAAAAACATATGCTCCACTATGTTCCTAGCAGCCTTATTTATAATAGTAAGAAGCTGGAAAGAACCCAAATGTCTCTCAACAGAGGAATGGATACAGAAAATGTGGTACATTTACACAATGGAGTACTACTCAGCTATTAAAAACAATAAATTCATAAAATTCACAGGCAAATGGGTAGATCTGGAGGATATCATCCTAAGTGAGGTAACCCAGTCTCAAAAAAACACCCATGATATACACTCACTGATAAGTGGATATTAACCCAGAAGCTTGGAATACCCAAGATACAATTCATAGTCTATATGAAACTCAAAATGAAGGAAGACCAAAGTGTGGATGCTTTGATCCTTCTTAGAAGGGGGATCAAAATACACATGGGAGGAGATACGAAGTATGGAGCGGAATCTGAAGGAAAGGCCATCCAGTGACTGTCCCACCCGGGATCCATTCCATATACAGTTACCAAACCCAGAAACTATTGTGGATGCCAACAAGTATTTGCTGACAGAAGCCTGATATAGCTGTCTCCTGAGAGGCTCTGCCAGTGCCTGACAAACACAGAAGTAGAGGCTCACAGCCATTCACGGAACTGAGCACAGGATGCCCAATGGAGGAGCTAGAGAAAGGACCCAAGGAGCTGAAAGTGTTTGCAGTCCCATAAGAGGAACAGCAATATGAACCAGTAATCCCAGTAATCCGAGAGCTCCCTGGGACTAAACCACAAACAAAAGAATACCCACATAGGGACTCATGGCTCCAGACGCATATGTAGCAGAAGATGGCCTTGTTGGACATCAAAGAGAAGAGACGCCCTTGGTCCTGTGAAGGATGGATGTGAATGCCAGGACAGGGAAGCGGGAGTGGGTGGGTTAGTGAACAGGGGGAGTGGGGATGGGATAGGGGGTTTCTGGAGGGGAAACCGGGAAAGGGGATAACATTTGAAATGTAAATAAAGAAATTATCTAATAAATAAAATTATAAAAATAAAAATAAATAAATAAAACAGAGAGACTGCTACATGCAGACCATTTCTCATCCTCTTATCTAGCTCATTCTCATTTCTCTACTTCAGATTTTGGGTGGTGTGATGATTTATATATTCTTGGACCAGGGAGTGGCACCATTTGGAGGTGTGGCCTTGTTGGAATAGGTGTGACCTGGTTGGAGTAGGTGTGCCACTGTGGGTTTGGGCATAAGATCCTCACCCTAGTTGCCTGTAACTCAGTCTTTCACTAGCAGCCTTTGGATGAAGACGTAGAATTCTTAGCTCCTCCTGCACCATGCCTGTCTGGATGCTGCCATGCTCCCACCTTGATGGTAATGGACTGAACCTCTGAACCTGTAAGCCAGCCCCAATTAAATGTTGTTTTTTATAAGACTGGCCTTGGTCATGGTGTCTGTTCACAGCAGTAAAACCCTAACTAATATAGGTGGTCTCACAAAAACCATCCCAAGCTGGGCGTGGTGGCACATACCTTTAATCCCAGCACTTGGGAGGCAGAGGCAGGCAGATTTTTGAGTTCGAGGCCAGTGTGGTCTACAAAGTGAGTTCCAGGACAGCCAGGGCTATACAGAGAAACCCTGTGTTGAAGAAAAACCAAAACCAACCAACCAAACAAAAGCCATCCCAAACCAAGTAACATACACGTGGTTTTCTTTCACTTGGGTTCCCCTAATTAATTGAATGGCAGTTTTTAGACTTATAACGTATTTTATCTGAAAAATATCTATGTTAGCTTACTTATAAGGCAAGTCACTATCTGTCTCCCAGAACTGATTCAATGAAGTCTAAAACTGATTATTTTGTAAACGATACTTTTATTATTGCCTAGGTCATATTCAGCTTAAATATATTAACTTCTTGGGTAATTAATCAACAAACAAGTGAATCCTAAGCAAACAAAACAACAAGTTTCCATGCCCCCCCCCCAAAAACATATTTATTTAGGCTGGGCAGTAGTGGCATGTGGCCTTAATCCCAGCTCTTGGGAGGCAGAGGCAGGAGGATCTCTCTGTGTATTCCAGGACTGCCAGAGCTACACAGAGAAACCTTGTCCTGAAAAACAAAAAAACAAAAAAACAACAACAACAAAAAAAACTAATCAAATAAAAAAGGCTCCTAGGCTTCACCATTGCAAGATTAGAAAGATGTTTCTCAATAGAAAGATACAATGTATGGGAAAGCAATCTGAGCATTACCTCACTGTTATCGACTGCAACTTTTCCTGAGGGTGGTTTAAATGAAGCAAGCATTTCTAATAAATCAAAGAGAGTAGTTAAATGAGGTTCTTGTAACAGCAAAAGCATCGGAATGTTGTCCTTCTGAGGTGGTGGGAGGCAAGATGCAGGCAGTTGAACACCTTCTCCTTTTCTTTCTCTTCTTGGTGCACCCAAAGATACAAACACCATCTAGAGAGAGAGAGGAGAGAAGAGAGAAGAGAGGGGAAGAGAGGGAGGGAGGGAGAGAGAGAGAGAGAAAGAAAGACAGAAAGGAAGGAAGGAAGGAAGGAAGGAAGGAAGGAAGGAAGGAAGGAAGGAAGGAAGAAAGGAAGAAAGGAAGAAAGGAAGAAAGAGAAGTAAGTCCACCTGGGGATCCATCCATATACAGTCACCAAACCCAGACAATATTGCGGATGCCAACAAATGCCTGCTGACAGGAGCCTGATATAGCTGTCTCCTGAGAGCCAGAGCCTGACAAATACAGAGGCAGATGCTAACCATTGGATGGATCATGGGGTCCCCAACAGAGGAGTTAAGCAAAGGGACTGAAGAAGCTGAAGGGGTTAGCAACCCCATAGGAAGAACAACAATATCAACCAACCAGACCCCCCAGAGCTCCCAGGGACTAAATCACCAACCAAAGAGTACAATGGAAGGACCCATGTTGCCAGCCAATAAGTAGCAGAGGATGGCCTTGTTAGGCATCTATGGGAGTAAAGGCCCTTGGTCCTGTGAAGGCTCGCTGCCCCAGTGAAGGGAATGCCATGGCAGGGAGGCAAAAATGGATGGGTGTGTGGGGGCACCCACTCACAGAAGCAAGAGGGGGGATAGGGGATGGGATAGAGGTTTGGGTGTGGGGGACCAGGAAAGAGGATAACATTTGAAAAGTAAATAAAGAAAATATCCAATTTAAAAAAGAAAGAAAATAATAAAATTGAGGTATAACTCCATTTATAATTTTAATGCACACTATTAAGAACTATTTAAACAGACTTCAATTATTAAATTTCAGGGAAACATAAATAAAACTCAAACTATTATTTATGTACCTGCATATCTTTAAAACCAAGTTCATGAAGTGCTTTTTCATCATAGTCTGTTGTTAATTCATGACCAGAGGAGATCATCCTGACAGGCCCCATGAGGCCACCTTGAAAACAACAGAATGACATTTGCTAACAATGATACAACAGGGCAAAACATTCACTGCTCATTAAACTTAAATATGTAACTCCTGAGAAGCAGAGATAAGAGCGAGCATGCTTCCTAAGTGTTTTCTATCGTCTTTAACTACCTAGGTAGTTCAAGATAAAATTTATCTTTATACCACTCTTATAATTAGAGCAATCCCTGTATTTTCCTAACAATATAACATTGTTATATTGTTATAACAAGACAGCAAGAACCTTCTCAGAACTTACTGCATTTCTCTCAGTATGTGTAGACTCCTTAATGCATTTGCTGCACAAAAACAAAACAAAACAAAAACAAAAAAATTCCAATATTTCTCAACTGTGTACCCATCTATTTTCTAACAAGAACAAAACACAGCAAAAATTATAAAATAAAAACCAATATGTTGTATAGAGGAAAAAAAAATACACCCTTCAAGATCTATCAGATTATTCAATAACTTAATATTAAAAGACCAATGAGTTTGTTCAATAAATTTAGCACAGGTAATTTAAGAATTCTTAAAGAGTCTGTTGCAGCTTATCTAGCCCCTGACTTCAGTTCCTACCACCTCCCCTTACTTCACAATTTGTTTTCCAGCTACCAGGCTCCATGCTTTTCTTGTTTTGAGATAGCAGTTCACAAATGTAGGTGAGGTGAGACTGCAGCTCTCTGTGTGGATCAGGATGAACTTGACATCAGAGATAAGACTACCTCTGCCTCCTGAGTGATTGGATAAAGGAGGATCCTGACCTGCTCAGCTATTGTTCTTCCTGTCAAATGTGTCACCCCACCTAAAGAAATAAAATGTCTGCCCTAGGAGTTCACAGAGCATGTAACTCGATTTTCCTCAAGGCACTCAAAAGAAGAGCTTCTGTCTAAGCATGAGTATCAGAGCACCCCGCTCATTATTATCCCTTCACTCTATGGTATTTTTCCTTAAAACATGTCTTTCCTCAACAAAATACAAAAACAAAAATTCAGTTTCAACTGGGGCACGTTTATTTTTCTTATACTTACTGGTGGATGCCAGCCACTAAAACATAGTACTAGAAACTGAAAATAATTACTATATAGTCAATGACAGTATAATAATAATAATAATGCTTAATTGGGAAATAAAACAGAATTACTAAATATAACATAATAATATAACATAATTTCCTCAAGCATTAGTGTTGGGTTTTGCTGTTTTTAAGTTAAATAAGTTAAAGTTAAATAGGATCTCACTATGAAGCCAAGTTCCCCGGCACAGCTTCTTACACTTGGGATTATAACCATGTGCCACCACACACAGTTGGCAGAGTCAGATTTTATCTGGTGTGAGTGAGTGACTGCTCGATCACAGTTCCAGAGATGAAACCACAAGCCTTTGTCATTTGAAACGGAATTCTACCCTTAGGTGAACACAAATCTTTAATTTTATTAAGATAGAAACTCTATTTCAAGAGTATAAAGCAACTATTTTCAAGAGTAATGAGTAAAACAGGACAATTTCTTCACTTGATTGTGGTAGCAAGGCTGGGGATTAAACTTGGGACTTTGCACAATCTAGGCAAGTGTTATACCAAATCAGCTACAGCTACAACCCCAATAATAATAAAAGTTGTCAACTTCTTTTCCACTTCATACCAAGAAGATTTAATATAGGAAAACATTCATTTTTAACACTAGGATTGAACTTGGCAATTTTCTTTGCTAGAATATAAATGCCATATAGTTAAACTAACATGTAGCCTTTGCTAGGCTTCACAGAAGGTTTCTTTGGAAGGAGGTGGGCATTGAACTAGGATCTCAGGTGTGCAAAAAAAAAAAAAAACTGCTAGATCCCTCATCTCTAAAGGACATTTTTTAAGCCTAAGAATTGCTTAACAATTCTGGCAAGATTTCTTGCCTTAAGAAAAACCAAAAAAAAAAAAATAAAATAAAGAAGAAAAGAAAAAAATTATCATGCTAAACATGGTGGCACTTATGAGACCGAGACAAAAACTGCTCCAAGTTTTGAGTTTGACAGTAATACACAGACTATCAAGCAGGAAAAAAAATTAAGTCCTCTTTAAAATAGTATTTTGATGCAAAAAGATATAAATCCTTAATGAAACTGTTAGGTTATGGGGTCAGGTCAGCATATGAAAGGTGCTGGCTAAGAAGAAGAGTGACAGCCTGAGTGCAAAACCTCAAACAAACATGGCTGAAAGGGAGGACAGACCTTTACTAGTTTTCCTCTGGCCTCCATGATACAGATACAGATATAGATATGGATAGATGATAAACAGACAGACAAAACGTACTTCTAGAAAGCCTGAAAATAATACTATAAAAGACAAATGATATCTGCAAACAATACTTAAAGACACTGTTACACTAACATCAATAAAACCAAGGATCAGGGGTCATTAAAGATCTAAAATTGCTATAATGGTCTAAATGTTTATGTTCTCAAAAAAAAAAAAGTTACTGAAATTTACTTCTTTATGCAATGGTGTATGGAGGTATAATTATGTGGGGTTCAGGTCAGGACATTAAGGCAAGACCATTACAAATGCATTAGCATCTATACAAAGGTCTAAAAGAAACAGTAGGTTTCTTTCCTTTTGACCTTCTACTTTCTGCAATGTTAAGAGTAACACTCAATGCATTGTACTGAAAACAGAAAACGGCCCTCACCAGATTCTGATCTTATACATTACATTACACATTACATTACATTATACATTACACCCTGATCTTACCATTGAGAAACAGATTTAGATTGCATATACACTAGTCTGGCTAGGTGTGGTGTCTCAAGCACTGGTAGGAGAATTCCTGAGAAACTGAGTCCAGTTTGGGGATATACAGTGTTGTCCTGGTCAGCTTAGACACCACAGTAAAGATCCTATTTTCAAACTTAAAATAAAATAAACAAACAAAAAAACACCATCAACAACAACAAAACACCCTACCATTTAGGCAAATGTTAGAGCAACACAAGAAGAACTAAGACAGTTGTTACACAATGAAGCCTAAAAACTGTATTGAACAAGTTAAGTGTTAGACTCACCAGGAAACTCTCCCTTTCTGCTGCTTTGACCAAACTCCTGAAGCTGAGCTTGTTGATTTATTTGTTCTTTCTGTAAGTTTTCATACCAATGAGTTACTTCAGCCCGAAGATCTGCTACCTGGTCACTTGGATACATTTCAATAGTCATCTGAAATAGGAGATGTACCCAATTATGACAACAACACCCAAACAAAACACCAAAGATTTGAAAGAAGAAATGTTACAAATTTAAAAAGTAAACCTTATAAATACCTTGTCGGGAAGTCCAGCAGGCTGACATACAACCCTTAGAGGCAAAGACTGTTTGTCACTCAGTGCTTTCAAGTGACTGCTAATACCAGTGCCCTCAATCTGCCACTGTCTCAGATGATATGCAAACCTATAACACACAGAGACACCATTTTCAACATTTTAACGTTACAAAACGTCTTTAATATTTTACAAAATGAAAAAGTCTATGTTATACAAATTTTTAGATTCATCATGGTGACTTGAACTTAAATAAAAACAGCTAAGCATTCATAATTAAAACAAACTCCCAAAAAATTACTGAAGGAGAAAATCCCATTATGTAAACAATTCTTTAAAGGTGGGGAGAGAGCTGGGCTGTTGTGGCACATGCCTTTAATCCCAGCACTTGGGAGGCAGAGGCAGGTGGATTTCTGGGTTGGAGGCCAGCCTGGTCTACAGAGATAGACCAGAGTTCCAGGATAGCCAGGGCTATACAGAGAAACCCTGTCTGGAAAAAAACAAAAACAAACAAACAAAAAGGTGGGAAGAAAAGCAAGAAGAAAGAAAAACAGAACTCAAGACTAATCAAATAATGATGGTATACCAAGTTATAATTTTTACATTCAAAAAATTTTAAGAAATATTTTCAGGTAAAGACATACATACATACATTCTATAAAAATATTTTTCAAATATGGGAATATAATATTATGTAAGTCAGTTTCACAGAATATGAGATTGCATTCACTCAAGAATGAACTGGAATAAAAGAGTAATTTTAGTAGGCTAAAATGATCTTGCTCTTCCAGACAAACTGGGGCTCAGTTCCTAATACCAACAGGGAGGCTGGTAACCCTCTATTACTCCAGTTTCAGTGGATCTGACACCCTCTTATGATGTTCTTGGACCTTAGCATGTACCTTGTACACATATATGCATGTAAGGAAAGTGCTCATCCATATAAAATGAAATACATTCTTTTTCAAATGATTTTTCATTTTATGTTATGTGCACTGGTGTTTCACCTGCTGAAGTGTCTGTGTGAAGGCGTCAGATCCCCTGGAACTGGAGTTGGGAGTTGCCATGTGGGTGCTAGGAATTGAACCTGGGTCCTCCAGCCAGTGTTCTTTAACCACTGAGTCATTCGTTCAGCCCCTAATGCGTTTTTAAAAGACTCTCCAGCAGCCCCAAAAGGCAGTTGGCATGACACATATTAAATACTTTTCTCTGATTGTTTTTCAGTTATAAAAGAAAAGAGATGGGTTCCTAAATTTTAAATAAAGAAAGAAAGAAGAAAACTAACCAGTCATTCTGAAATAAAAGAATAAAAATTATATCCCACAATTGAAATATCAAGGTCTATGACTGAGCAAGAGTTAATAAAATAATTCCTTCTGCTGCATATTTTCAATATTTAGTCTTCCACCTTGGTTCCACTGGCATTTTGAGTTCAATTACATACTCTGAAGTGTTTACCAGCATCCCTGATCTCTATCCATTCAGAGCCAATACAACCTTCTCCCCCTAGGTATGATAATAAAATCACAAACAGCAAAAAAGATGAAGATGAAGATGATGAAGAAGGAAAAGGAGGAGGGGGAGAGGAAGAGGAGGAAGAAGAGGAAGAGGAGGAGAAAGAAGAGGAAGAAGAGTAGGAAGAAGAGGAGGAAGAAGAGGAGGAAGAAGAGGAGAAGGAGGAGGAGGAAGAAGGAGGAGGAGGAGGAGGAGAAGGAGGAGGAGGAGGAGAAGGAGAAGGAGAAGGAGAAGGAGAAGGAGAAGGAGGAGAAGGAGAAGGAGAAGGAGAAGAAGAAGAAGAAGAAGAAGAAGAAGAAGAAGAAGAAGAAGAAGAAGAAGAAGAAGAAGAAAGGAAGGAGGAAGGAGAAGAAGAAAAAAAGCTTCCAGATATTGCCTACTGCTCCTTGAGAAATAAAGCCATTTTGAATAAAAATCACTGCGGAGGTTAAACAAAATTGTTTAAGGTATCACTGTTACTCACTATTATACAAACATTATTTCAAACGTTTTTAATCTACATATGTTGCATAATTTCAAATCTGCAACACTAAGCACATTTAACACTTGATATACAAGGATACAATATAAGATCTGCTAGGCAATATACAACATTTAGGCTATTTCTATAGATTTTTGTGTTCAATTTTATGCAATTCATAGTTTACTAGTTCTCACAGATGGTTACATAACTTAGTAGCAATATTAACCTTAGCATGAAATAAACCAAGATACATATGTAAGACATAGATCTCCACATATCTCCACAATAGGGCAAAACTAGTATCCATAACATGGGACGCTGAGACTTAAATACCAGAAACTCGGGAGGAGTACTACCAAAACTTTGTAAACAAAAACTAAGTACTGGTAAAATTACACTGCACAAGACCTAAGGATGTGTGTTAACAGGCCAGTTTGCTGTTCTTCACAGCACAAAATAATTTTACAAATAACTTAGTCTGTCCTTAACAGCAAGCATGTCAGATAGGAAAAAGATTACAAAAGACTTTTGTTTCCCATGAAATCTTAGTGTTCTGTTTGAGTTATACAAGTTTGTTTGACTTTTTAATTAATTTGAATGGAAACCACCACATGTGCTTATTTTTATTTTCTAGGGCAATAAAGGTTCTGTGTCGATGCAAAAATTCAAGAGTTCTCTTATACATTCTTTAAAAACACAAGGAATTAAGTCAATTTCTAAAGTCATAAAAGAATCTTGCACTACATGAATGTTTCAAACCCTGTAAACATGTTATAAGGATATGTAGGGTTATCTTGCTTACTCAGTGTTTCCTTACAATTCAATAAAATGTCAAAAATATAAACTGTACATGATTTTATAGATATCAAACTAAGATCTGAAGTTGAAAGAAGTTATAATTTTAACAAATTTTCAACACAGTTCTTAGTACTTTTACAATTATACTATTTGTTAAAAGACTTAACACACAGAATTTTGTAATTAAAACTATCTACTCACCTTTCATTTCTGTTGATATATTCATAAATGTTAATTTTGCTTTATTCTGTATTACACAGGGTATGACTACATTAATTATACAGATATTCATTAACACAGAAACTTTTGGTCATGTTTCCATGGTAAATGGAAATTCAAAATTAAAATACTCTCTCCTAGTCCAGGAAGAAAAAAAAAAAAAAAACAGCAAATGAAACAAATGATTCAACTTGATAAAATATGAAAGATTCTATGAGGCTGCAGGGAAGCTGTAGTGTGACTTGTTTCAATGCCTGTGTTCCTGCCTTTTCAGTCATGACTAACAACAGCTCGGGAGAAACGAAATTTTGTCCAGTTTCTTATTCATGCATAAGTGCTGAGACCCTAAAGATTTTAAAATCTGTTTATTTATGAGGAAATTATATTGCCTGTTCAATGGAAAAATGACACTTAAATTTCTATATCAACTATTTCTATTACTATCCATTTAAGTTTGGGTAAAATATGTTTCCAACGTGCCCATAATAAAACCTTTTAGAATACATTCAGACAAGTTAACAATATGAATACTGAAATTCATTCTATCGTACAATGTAACAAAATTACCTTCTCCTAAATGCTTCCAGATGTGTCTTCAGCATAAGCAATCCTCGTTCTATAACTGTGAGACTTGAGTGTGATTCTTGTTCAAGACTGCTAGAAGCTATCATGAGACTTTCCATGCACTTACTAATAAATTCTTGCTCCTTTTCCAAACCCGTTTTACCTAAAACCCAGATATATACTTATTACACTTTTACATCTTTATTTATCTGTATTAAATAAAATGAACCAAACTGAAGCTTAATCAAATCTCTTCACATGAAAAGGTACTTATTAGAACTGCAATGCCTGTTAGTCCAGCACTCAGGAAACTTAAGCAGGATTGAGAATTCTAGGCCAATTTAGGATACATAGCAAGACTGAGTCTCAGAAAAAGAAACACAGGCTGGAGATGGCTAAGCAATTAAGATTACTGACTGCTCGTCCAGAGGACCCAAGTTCAATTCCCAGCACCCACATGAACCATCTTTAACAGCAGTTCCAGGAAATCTGAGGCCCTCTTCTGGCCTCTATGGCACTGTACAATATGGCACACATACATACATGAAAACAAATAATTATAAATGTATCAAAAAAGTTTTAAAGAAACATGTACAAAGAGAAATCTTGAAATTTTATCAAAATTAAATTGTAATTAAAAAAAAATATTTCCAATTACTTACCATTAATATAGTAGGAGTTAATATACTGAATGGCAGCTCGACTGACATCACCTGATTGTGCTCTTAATGCAATACCCCAAAATTGGTCCATACCACACAGCTAAGAAATAAAAATAAAACATTTTTAAAATTTTGTTTGTTAAATGATGACAGATTATCATTAAAATACCAAACATGAAAGTGCACACAAAATTTGATATTTTATAAAGTATTAAGAGGGTAATTTATAGTATATGGAATTAATGAAATAATAATTAATAAAAGCTTACAAATTTCCTCAATTAATGAAGGACTTTTAAAGTCAATTGTATTTATTTATAAAGCAGGAAAAGAATATGATGCTTAATAAATTATACAGTATAAATATATAAAACAAGTCACAAAAGGATAATAATTTAGCATAATGCTTCAATGCTTTTCATCAGAGGTAAATTGATAAAGCTACCAATTTCATAGTCACAAATAATATAGTGGACACAATAAATTAATTATTGTTCAAATTAGTGATGTTAACTATGAGATAATAAAAGAAATGTTTCAGCTAAAGGCTACGCAGAAATAATTTAAGTGAAAGGTCTCAAAATATGGGCAGAGATATAGTCTTCCAATGGATAATCTAATAGCCTGAGTGAAGATCAGCTACCAGAACACAGCTATTAATTAGGCAAATAAAAACTACCATATTGAAATTAGTAAATTTAAACTCACTAATACTGGTGTTAAGAAAAAAACCGTAACAAAACAAGCCTCACCATCACAATACAAACAAAAGCAATACTAGAAAGATAGAAAAGCACATATTACACCCAAGCAAAATTATTGCTCTGTGAGATAACATCTCATGTTGTCTCACTATGTATCCAAGGATTAACCAAAATCCCTGACCCTCCAGGATCCACCTTCCAAATCCTGAAATTAGAGTTGTTTACCACTTTACCTGCTTGGTTTATGTAGTTCTGGTATTGAAACAAAGGGTTTTGTGCTTGCTGAGAGACCATTCTAACAACTATATCACCAGCTCTAAAATTATTCTTTATACCATAGAAATTATTAGCTACTTTCTCGTGATATAAAACTATAAAAATAAAGTTACTAATAAATTAACTAACAAGAAGAATGTGCAACAAAAAATTCCTTTGAATAATAGTTTATAATTAGAAGAATATAATGACAATCAAATACACCGCAGCCATCCAATAATGGAGAAGAAGCACATGAGACTACAAATTTATAGGAGTGTGCACTCAGTTAATCATAATGAATGATCTATATGGATTGTAAGAGAAAAAAAATCACCATATATTATTGATTAGTATATACTGCTATAGAGAGAAGCTATAGCAAATAGCATGTGGATTTCAGAGCCAGTGAAGTGGCTCAGTGCAAAAAAGAGCCTGAAGCTAAATCTGGTAGACAGATTTAGATTCCCCAGGAGATACTAGAAAAAGCAGGTTGACTCCTGTAAAGTCATTCTCTGACTTCCACATGAACAAAAGTGTACACACGTGCAAATTAAGTAAATAATTTCACACAATTCCAAGATCTGCAAGGAGAACAACAGAACAGGCATCTCTCCTAAACAAACCACAGCACATATAAGGCTTTCTAGTGCAAAACCACAGTTCTCTTTAGAAATTAAAATAAAAAGGGGAAAAAGGGAATCACACCAGAATTGCTTTCAAAGTTAAAAATACAACATTTTAAAAGTTGAAATAAAATTCAACTTCATAATAATGCCAAAGTTTATAGAAAGAAAACTTAGTAATATAATTTCAAGACAAAAAAAAATTGATCTGTTAAGTCTAAAGTATAAAAATAAGTCTAAGCATTACCTCAGAGTTTGAGCCACCATCATAGGCACTGGTAGCCAATCGAGCCAAGTTACAAAGATGCTGAAACAGGTTTAAGCCCGTCATGCTAATTGTTTCAGGTTTAAGCTGGGGCATCTTAAGGAAAAAAAAATGTTAAATTCTATTATTACATATAAAATTACTAATTTTACTAAAGAGAATGCAGAATTAAAATTACCAGATTAGATTTGGCTAAACTATAAACATTTGAATAATTTAACACACAAAGCCTGAACAGATGTATACTTCAAATAAAAGTACCTGCCTGATGTGTGCTTCAATTTTCAATATATATACATGAATGTTTTATATACATATATGAATTTTCAATATACACATACATATGAATACTGAAAATTGAATTTATAGACACATACAACCAAACTAGGGGAACTAAATACACACAATCTGCTTTTTTTGGTTTTTTGATTTGTTTTTTGTTTTTGTTTTTATTTTATGTGAGTACACTCTTGTTGTATTCAGACACACCAAAAGAGGGCATCTGATTCCATTATAAATGGTTGTGAGCCACCATGTGGTTGCTGAGAATTGAACTCAGGTCCTCTGGAAGAACAGTCAGTACTCTTAAATGCTGAGCCATCTCTCCAGCCCCAAACAATTTGTTACCTATTAAATACCTTGACTTTATATACTTAAAAGATAATCAAACTAAATGTATTTGCACTGAAGAGAATAATACATGATAAATGGCATTTTATCTGTACCTTACCCTAAAACTCATTTGTATATACTCTGACACAGAGACACTGAGTTTAAGAGAACCTTACTAATCAACAACAACAAAAACAACAACAAAAACATTAAGAAAATTTAAAGAGCCAGGAGGTGGTGGCACATGCCTTTAATCCCAGTACTTGGGGAGCCGAGACGGGAAGATCTCTGAGAGTTCGAGACTGGCCTGGTCTACAGAATGAGTTCCAAGCCAGCCAAAGCTGTTACAAAGAAACCCTGTCTTGAAATAAACAACAAAACAAACAAACAAAACATTTAAGAATGAGAGAGGAGAGCCGGGCAGTGGTGGTGCAGGCCTTTAATGTCAGCACTTGGGAGGCAGAGGCAGGTGGATTTCTGAGTTCGGGGCCAGCCTTGTCTACAAAGTGAGTTCCAAGACAGCCAGGGCTACACAGAGAAACCCTGTCTCAAAACAAAACAAGGGGGGGCGGTCCTTATTTTTAAGACACAGTCCTCTGCAGCCCAGACTGACTTCCAACTTGCTATGCTGGACACTTGAATGCCTTATCCTCTTTCCTCCATAATGTACGGTCACACCCAACACACCTTATCATCACTAATGTTTGTTATACTTTATAAAATAAATGAATACCTACAGCATATGACTTTGGTGAAGAGAAACACAGACTCATACTGTCACCACTATACTTCCTAAAAGGTCTTTCAAATAACATATGGGTGTGCTAGCTTATAATTGGCCAGAAAACACCAGAAGATAAGCTGAAATTACATTAATTTAGTTCAAGAAAATTCATAGATGTGGGTTATGGGCACACATTTCACAACTGGACAATCATTTTTTAATTAACATTTATGATTACTACCATACATAAATATTATTCTAATTACTCCAAATTCTCAAATAAGTAATAAACAACATTTACAAATAAAACTAAATTTACATTTAGTTAAAATATAACATGACAGGAAAATCTGAATTAGAAAAGTTATATAAGGATCATCAAAAACTGATGCATTTGTCCTATTTAAAAATTATGTAAGTGAGAGGAAGACAAGAAGTCATATTTGAAGAGATTTGAATGCATCTAGAAGAATATGCAAATCAAACTTCTAAGATGTAATTACCTTCTCCAGGAAAAGATGTTTATAGGTCTCCATTCCCATTGCATGTTGATCTTTACTTCGAACTTGATTTAAAAACCAATGAAGTGCATCATCATAGCACTCAGAGTCTTCTACCAAACAATGCCATAAAATGTCCACTTGCTCTAAGCTTAACCCTAAACAGAAATAACATATTTTGTACATTATGAATTTAGGAGGTTAGGAGTGTCAAACAGGACCTTTGCTACATAGCTCACTCTAGTCTTGTACCTGACCTGCCTGCACCTGCCAAGTAACACAATACTGGTGAGTTGGACATCTGCATTTTATATATTATGCAAAAAAAAGGTATACTCTCTCTTTGGACACATATGTATATGTAGTTTGTTTTTATAAATACATATATTATAATTACTAGATCAGTAGTAATTCCTTATGGTTTTTTGTCTAGAAATTTTAAGTCAGGAATATACAAAACACTTTGGTCCTAATTCACTGTATTAAAAGCAGCTAGACGGGGCCTAGCAAACACAGGAGTGGATGCTCACAGTCAGCTATTGGATGTATCACAGGGCTCCCAATGGAGGAGCTAGAGAAAGTACCCAAGGAGCTAAAGGGATCTGCAACCCTATTGTTGGAACAACATGATGTACTAACCAGTACCCCGGAGCTCTTGTCTCTAGCTGCATATGTATCGAAAGATGGCCTAGTCGGCCATCACTGGAAAGAGAGGCCCATTGGACTTGCAAACTTTATATGCCCCAATATAGGAGAATGCCAGGGCCAAAAGAATGGGAATGGGTGGGTAGGGAAGTGGGGGGCGCTATGGGGGACTTTTGGGATAGCATTGGAAATGTAATTGAGGAAAATATGTAATAAAAATATTAAAAATTAAAAAAAAAAAGCAGCTAGAGCCAGATATGTAAAGGAGCTGACTGAGCACATTTTATATAAAGTATTTTAAAACAAATTCCACAACTTATGCTCTACAAGTAGAAACACCAGAGCTAGAGACATGACTCAGCAGTTTAAGAGCCTGTACTACTGTTTCAGAGGACCTATCACCTATATTCAGCAGCTTATAACCACCTATAACTCCAGCTCCAGAAGATCTAACATCTCTGGCCTCCATGAGAACCAACATACCTACACAAAAACACATACAACACATACCTAATTAAAAAGGAAGTATTGCATAGACATAATCACTCATAATTAAAAACAAACAACTTAAAAACCGTTACATGGCTGGGGTAGAGCTCATTAGCACAGTGTTTTGCCTGGCATAATGAGGCCCATGAGTCAATCTTCAGCAACACCAAAAAAAGCAAAGCATTCTAGAAGAATCATAAAATAATAGGTCTAAAATTTATGTAGGGTTCATAAAGGGCAAACAAATCACTGTATTATGATAACAATAACTGGAGAAAGGTAATCAAAAATATTTTTGATGATTCAATTCTAATGCTGATAATTACAAGAGTAGAAGGCATGCCCAAAAGCTGTCTACGGAAATAAAGGCCAGCAATCACTACTTTTATACACTATGGAAGAGATCCTTATGAAGAACAAAGCAAAAGTGCAAGAAATGAGGTAATGCAAAGGATTAAGCTAGTTCTCATGCCAGATTCAAATGAGATATATAGAGTACTCTGACCTAAGAGTCAAAGTATTCTCAAGTATAACAAGGAAAAACAGATACAGAACTCTGTAAAATGAAACACAAAACATCACATGCAATTACAAGTCTGAATAAGAATTTAAGAAAAAATAAACAACTCAAAGGATTTTTAACCTCAGGAGTTCATTCCAAAGTCTACTCTAGTTTTTTTACAGTCTGGGAAGACAAAGTATGGAAATAACCAAAATCCCCGTAATTACTAAGAATCAAATGGCATTCCACAGTATCAAAAAACATTCACTTAAGTATCAATATACTCTGAAAGGCTTATCATTCAATAACAGTAATCTCAGCACTGGGGTCATATGGCAAAAGAAGTTTAAGTTCAAAGCCAATTAATGATATATAAGCAGTTTAGGACAACCAGGGCCATACAGGGAGACCCTGTATCCAAAGAAACACACAGAGTTATAGTTTGTTTTCTAGAAAGGAAGTGTATGGCTAAAAGTCAACATGAAGGGTTGAAAAGGTGTGCTAGCAGTTACAAGTGCTTGTTATTCCTCTGGTCAAGAAGGAGGTGGAAAGAAAAAGAAGGAGGAGGACAAGAAACACAAGAAGCACAAAGACACAAGAAGGAGAAGGCTGAGGCCCTGGCCACCCCAGCTCCTGCAGTCCCTGCAGCTGTTTCTGTTGCCATCACCACATCAGCACAGGAAGAGCCTGCAGCAGCAGCAGAGCCCAGGAAGGAGTCTGAGAGTGAAGCTGAAGACGACAACCTTGATGACTTAGAGAGGCACTTATGGGAGAAGGCCCTGGGATCCATGCGAAAGGTTCAAGTGTCCCCAGTCCTAGGCGGACATGTTTGTTATGTTGTAAATTTTATTTGGTTTGTACTCAGTTCAATTTCAAAAGTTGCTCAAATGTGTTTGAGCTTTAGACTATAACATTTGTTGTAACAATTGCTAGGCTGAAGTTCACCATGTTTAAAAATTGAAGTGGGGTGGGGGGTGGCATGGATTTATATTACAAAGGTTTCCATGGTGTATTAGTGGCATTCTTTCATTGACATTTAGAGTAAAATACTTTAAGCCAAAAAAAAAAAAGTCTCCTTATTAAAAAAGTGGTTTTGAATATTGCTGGCATTCTTGTGGTTCCTTTAAATGGTCTTGCCTTTCCCCAGAGGTTGGTTTTATTTCTTTTCTCTTCTTCTTTTTTCTTCTTTTTTTCTTTCTTCCCTTTTCTCTTGAATCTTAGCACCCACATAAATTATGCTTCCAACCTTGTATAGGTTTGTAAGCTTGCCCAGAAGTGAGACCACTGTTGAAGCAGCACAGAGGTTTGCCTGAGTGAGTGTTCACTCTGTTGCCTGTGGAGTCTGCTGTGTGGCAGGCTCCCAGCCCTAGAGCTGCAGGGCCGCCCTGTGGGACAGTTCCTAAGCTGATTTGGAACCCTGGGTTTTCTCTGTCAGTTGGTTTTGTTTTGTTGACTTCTTCTCTTTTCTTCCTCTTTTGTAAAGGCGACTTCCTAGACCCTGGGCAGACCCTACAGTTATATACATTTGTTTTATGGTGGCTCCCATTCATGTTTCTCCTCACTCTTCCAATTGGTAGCCACAACTGAAGGGCTCATGTATTTGGTGGGCTGGAAGGGCCTGGGCAGTGTCTTGGTTTCACTTGTTTTATTTTATTTTTTAACTAAAGCTATATAAAGCTTGTGGATTAAACAGAATAAATTAGTAAATTTAAAAAAAGAAAGAAAAATGAGGCTGGTCTGATATGGAGACACAGGAAAGAAGTGAGAATCAGTGTAATGAGAGAGAGAGAGAGAGAGAGAGAGAGAGAGAGAGAGAGAGAGAGAGAGAGAGAGCGCACATCAGTCAAAAGAACCACAGTTCCTCCTCCATGTAAGAAAGCCACTATGAAGATTTGGCCCCTATTCTTAAATCTACAAAATTGATCTGTACTTGGAATAAAAAAGATAAAATATCAATGAAACAGCTTAAATTACTTGAAATATGACTGGAGCATCCAAATACCCAAGCAATTTTTTAAAAAATTAACCTTAAGTATAATGTTTGTGACTGTATTTAAATAAAATTTCAGGATTCCACAAAATAGTGATAAAAGATGTAGTTACCCTAAGGCGGTATTTTCTCCTATTCCCAATGTTTTTGTTTTGTTTTGTTTTTTTTCAATGTTTTATTTTTAAGAAACATACTTTACACCTTGAAAAACTAACATTTGAAAGCAGTAAAGCCAAAGAGAATTTATCATGGTCATTCTTATAGTTTTAATAATATCCTAAAAAAATGTAATAGTTCATGCTCAAAGATAGATGTAAAAGTACTTAAAATTATTATAAAAATCCATGGGGATTTTATTTAAAATGTCTATCAAAAATGTTTTAATTAAATGTCTGATGCCACCATATAGATAGGTTAATGTACTTGTCACCAAGGCTAACAACAGGACTGCTCTCATGTATTCTTAACACAAATGCACATACAAACATAGAAACAAATATAAAAGAAACTGCAATCTTACTGAAGTGATCAGGGGATCCCAGGGTTGAAAACACACAGGTCAAGAACTGCAGTCGGACTTGAACTTCGGCACTATGGCTGTACCTACAAAACCATAGAAGAATTAGCACAGGACCCCATTCGTTCTTCTTCTGTGTACTTTTAAACCAGGGTCTCCACGCTGCAGATGAAGGATAGCCTTGAACTCATGGCAATCATCCTGTCTCACACCTGGCCAAACACTAAGATTACAGGGCTAGGTTAACACACCCAACAAGATGCGATATTTTAGAAGATATTTGATATTCCTAGTCATAACATGCACTAAAAATGTACAAATTCCATACGGTTCATAATACCTCATTGTCTTAATTATACAAATGGATGCATTAAGAAATTCATGGAAATTCCAAGAAGAAAATAAAGCATACTTTCAAATTAGTATTTTTAAGCCTTTTAAAAATTTTTTTTAGATTTTTTATATACATGAATGTTTTGCCTGTGGCAAAATTAGAAGAGTCCACCAGATCCCCCCAACCTGGACATATAGGCTTAAATTGCTAGGCCAACATACAGCAGCTACCAGCCTAACTGCTAACGAACATCCAAGTTAACAGATAATTATGACAAACCCACACTAGACTATTACACATCCTGGAAGAACAGAGAAAGCACTCTAAGGCAATCCACACCTTTTATCACTATTTTGTGGAATCCTGTAATTTTATTTAATTACAGTCACAAACATTATACTTAAGGTGAATTTTTAAAAAAATTGCTTGGGTATTTGGATGCACTTGGGAGGCAGAGGCAGGCAGATCTCTAAGTTCGAGGACAAGCCTGGTCTACAGAGTGAGTTCCAGGACAGTCAAGGCTACACAGAGAAAACCTGTCTCGAAAAAACCAAAAAACAAAAAACAAAAAACAAAAAAAAAAAAAAAAAACTCCAAAGAGAGTGGAATATATGCCTGAAATCACACCACCCAAGGACTAACTAAAGAACTAAAGTTAAGGTCAACTTAGGCTTTACAGTCAGTTCTAGACCAACAAAATCCTGCTCAAAAAGTAAATAAAAACTGAGTGGTAGAAATACATTGTTGGACATAAATCCTAGGTCCATTCTTCACTACATCTGTGTCCTTGGGTAAGTTATTTGCTATTTCCTATCTTTAGAGATCTCATTTGTAAAATGGGACTGTCTTCCTCAAAAGGGCTGCTGTATATCATTAAAAATAGCACTTGATGTCCTACTGATTCACACAGAAACTCACATCTGTCAGTAACTCCAGGTTCCCATGCCCACTCTCTGTCCTTCTGCAGCCAATAGACATTAAAGTGATAAAGCAAGTAACATTTGTGGGCATGAAAGCAAAACACTCATACACATAAAATAAATAACTTAAAGATATATTCACAATTTTAAAATCAAAGTCCTACTACATTAGAAAAATATTAAAGATTTCTGGATTTTATGGGGGTGGGGGGATTTTAGCTAAGATTTCCCTGTGTAGCCCTGGCAGTCAATTCATCCTATAGACTAGGTGGTCCCCAACTCAGGGATCCACCTATCTCTGCCTCAAGAGTGCTGGGATTAAAGTCCTGGGCTACCACCATCACTTGGTGAAAATGTTTACTTTTAACTCTTAACAACGATTTCCAACAATTTCAATAGTGAAAATTAACCAACCCAAGTTAAACTAACTTTACTAAGAATTATGAAAATAACTTCCTAAAAATCTTGCAATATCTGATTTCTCCTATAATTTTTATAAAAATATTCTATTTTTTATATATTAATGGAAGAAAAGCAGAAAATTATCTGTCAGAGGACAAGAAGTCATATAACTCTCTCAAAACATTACTTACAGTGCATGCTTTTGTCTGCCTTCCCTTATACCTTGAATGTAATACACCAGATTGTCAAAGAAAAGCTTCATCATGTTCAGTTCTTTCTCTGCCCACCTGCCCAATTAAAAGGAAATAATCTTAAAAGGGAAAGAGACAGAGAACAAAAGGAAGAAAGTTTACAAAATCTTCAAATGTAGAACTTTTTGTTTTGGTTTGGCTGTTTTTTGAGATAAGGTTTCTCTGTGTACTCCTGGAACTTTCTCTATAGATCACATTGGCCTCAAACTGCTGGAATTATAGACACGCATCACCATGTCTGGCTGACAGTACACATCTATAGTCTCAGCACATGGGATGCAGGTAGATCTCTCTGAATTCAAGGCCAGCCTGGCCTACTTATTAGCAAGTTTCAGGCTTGCCAAAGCTATAAGACTATATCTCAAATTTTTTTAATTTATTGAGCTGGAGAGATGGCTTAGTGGTTAACAGCACTGGCTGTTCTCCCAGAGGCCCTAGGCTCAAATTTTAGCACCCACATAGCAGCTTACCACTACTACTTCAATCCCTGGGGATAAGACACTCTTTCTAACCTCCATAGGCATTGGACCCATAGATGCTCAAACACACATACAGGCAAACACATCCATACACATAAAACTTAATGAAGTATGTAAAATAATTTTAAGGTAAAGCAAATATTATCATTTTGTTTTTCAAGTGTATGGGTATTTTGCTTAAGTGTTCACCTGAACACCATTTGCATTCAGTGCCAAAGGAAAAGAGAAGAGGCTGTCAGACCCCCTGAGACTGGCGGCTTTAAGTTGCCATGAGGATGCTGAAAATCAAATCCTAGTGACGGAATGCTCTTAACAGTTGTCACCTCTCCAGCGCCTGTAATTATAAAAAGTCAACGCCTTGAAGGGACAAAAGCGCTGATTTGTCTTTTCTTTGTTTTGGAGACTATTGCATGAACTCACTACAGTCTAAACAGAAAGCACCATGGGAAACATACCAACAAAGTGAGATTGTCAACATGAAAAAAAAATATACAAACCAAAGAAAAAAGCTTAAGAGAGTGATATATGATATGCCAAAATGCTGAGTAACTGGAAATAGCACAAGAGCTCAGAGCTTTTTCCTACCAAAGCACTATCCTTCAAAGAAGTATTTGAGCATTAATTAATTATAACTTCTCCATAAATATAAAGAGTAATATGGCAATATTAAGGTTATCACTATTATAAGGTGGTTTTATACCACAGGAGTTCTCTGCAGTTCTCTCTAGAGTTGGAGCACTGAGTGCTACAGTATTATTCTCAAACTACAAAGAAAACAAAGATCTACTAATAGTTAATCATGGTACATGGTTAAAAGACCAAAAAAGAGGAAAAACATTTTTAAATTATGGAACCCAATTTTTTTTTTTAGTCACAGTAAAAGCCTGGCAATATAAATTTTCAAAGACCTCTTAACAAGTATTTTGTATCATGTAACCACTTACATTGTAATCCAATGAGTATCATAACTGCTTCCAAACTGCTGAAAAGTACCAAACAGTTTTGGAAGAAGACGAAGTGAAATCACCACTGATCTGAAAAAAGAAAAAGCACAGATTCATAGATAAAACAAGTAAGTGACTCTAGGTTTTTAACAGAAATCTGGCCCTTAAGAATCTCAAGTATAGGGGGCTGGTGAGATGGCTCAGTGGGTAAGAGCACCCGACTGCTCTTCCGAAGGTCCAGAGTTCAAATCCCAGCAACCACATGGTGGCTCACAACCATCCGCAACGAGATCTGGTGCCCTCTTCTGGAATGTCTGAAGACAGCTACAGTGTACTTACATATAATAAATAAATAAATAAATCTTTAAAAAAAAAAAAAGAATCTCAAGTATAAATGTTCTTAATGTATCATACATATATCCTTATAAAATTGATTTTGTTTCTAATGTCTAACTTATGTGTGTAGACAGAAAATTCCAGGTTCAAAACCTTCGAACCAAGACTTAAGACACAGAGGGCAGTAATGTTGGGTGAACTCCCACATTTTGGAGACTGTGAATTCAAGGCTAGACAAGGCTACACAGTGAGAATCTGTCTGGAAACAAACAAACAAAAAAAAAAACCCAACAAAATAAAATAAAAAATAAAATGAAATAAAATAAAGTAAAAATATCTGGGTTTAAAACCAAGATAAAAAGGCCTTTTAAAGTATTTTTTTCTTCTTGAAAATGTTTATCATAGTTATTCTCTTTCCCAAATTACTATTTATATTGAAACTGATCACTGCCATACATATACTGTATTTCTAGTAAAATTGCACTTCATATTCCATAGAAGAACATTAAAAGAAACGGAATCACTCTAAAATCTAAGAAAAGGTGTTGAGGTGCCAGCTGAGTTGGTAAAGTACTTACCTGTAGGTTGGGAAACAACACAACAGTGCCCTATTTACCTAAGATCTGTAAGGTCCTGGGTACAACTGTGTGTGTAGTAAAAGTAGGTAGGAGGTTGCTGTGCAACAACCTTTGTTTTATGAATTAAAATCTATACATAAAAGTACATACTAAATACATAGTTGCTCTTAAAAAGAGCTAAAGAACTTAAAGGCAAGATTTTCAAGGAATATGAAAATATATGGTTCATAAAAGTTTGAAGGATAAAGAAAGAAAAAGTATTATAAAAACTAGAAAACAGTATTTAATAAAAGAGGGTAGAAACACACTATACTGGTATAAACTAAAGAGTAATAGAACAGTAATAAAGATAATGATATCTAAGAACTAAGTAAATACTTTGAATAAATATTTAAAATTTCTAAGTGTTCTGAAATACTCAAACATGTTTGTCAATAAAAATGGCTCAGTAAGAGAAAAATCACTTTTCAAGCAAGCCGGGTGACCTGACTGATGACCTATGAGCCACTAGGCCTGGTCTATGTGCTGGGGATTAGCTCTAGGTTTTTACAGACTAAGCAAGCACTCTATCACCTAACCTGTATCTACAGTCTAAAACCTAGAATCATTATTAAATAGACCTCTTTCAAGCTTCCTAAAGAATAGGTGGTGTTTGTGTTTAAAATTGAAAACAATAGACAGCTACTTCCATGTGTGCACGCAAGCCATGTATGTGAAGATCAATGCATAAGTTGTAAGCAGTGGAAGCAGGATTTGGGTCCAGAAGATCAAACCCAGGCTTCAAGCCAAGCAGCACGTGCTTTTATCACACTGGATTATCTCACTGGCACAGAATAACTGGTTGTGTTTCTAGGTATATACTGTATATGTGAATGTGTTGATGTGAATAGAAGAGACCTTACACATGCTGATTTTATTTTTCATTAAAAAAAAAAGGTGGCACAATACTAGTAATACTAAAAAACACGCCAATTTCACTTGTCTTTACAAAAATAAAATCAATGAGAAACAAAAAAAATATTTTTTTGAGAACATCATTATAAATCACAAAAGCAAATTTCAGAATTGTGTATTGAATGCAAATAGTTTTTTAAAAAGAAAAAGACTGGGGCTTGAGAGACAGCTCAGTGGTTAAAAGCTCTGGATGCTCTTCCAGAGAGCCCAGGTTTCATTCCCAACACTCAAACAGTAGCTCAGAAGCACGTGTGACGTGACTCCAGCTGCAGAGGACCCTACACCCACTTCTAGCCTGTACAGACAGTAGGCAAAAGCATGGTGTACACAGAAAAACAGGCAAACCACTAACATACATAACAGTAATAATAAATTTTCTCCAAAAAACACGCCTTTAATCCCAGCACTTGGGAGGCAGAGGCAGGCGGATTTCTGAGTTCGGGGCCAGCCTGGTCTACTAAGTGCATTCCAGGACAGCCAGGGCTATACAGAGAAACCAAACCAAGCCTGGGGGGGGGGGGGGGGACCCACAAAAAACAAAAGTACATTTAGTTTGTGTTTGTGGGTATGGGCTTCATTTGCCACAACAAACCTGCACAGGTACAGAGGTTAGAGGGTGACTTTTCTAAAGTCTGTTCCCTTTTCCACTGTATAGATCTAAAAGAACACATTAACTTTCAGTCTTAGCAGCAGCATCTCTACCCTCTGGCCATTTCTTTATTCCCAAATAACCTCTGTGTGGAGAACTGGCATTCAAGCACTGGCACAAGGCAGCTGCTGTGCTACGTGTGAAACCACTCTCCAATGGAACTCAGCTATGCGCAGCTTAATGCCAGATGTCATAGAAACAGGCAACTCATGTCAGAGACATCTCTTTCTGATCTCAGTCTTCACACCCACGGAGACATAGTTTCAGTATGTAGTCCAGACTGGCCTCAAATTCACAATCCTCCTATCCTAGCCTCTCAAGAGCCGGGATAACAGGTGTGAATGACAACAATACATAGTATGTTGTACTTTGTAAAAATCTGTTTATTAGAATATGAATGACATATAAAAACTTTATACACTATGTACTCACCTCCATGAGTCCCTAACCTCAATCTTTTATATACTTTAGAAGGTGAGGCCAAAGAGGAAAAAATAAACAAAAGCAAAAAAAAAAAAAAAAATCAACTTCATTTCCTTAGAATAACAAATGTTTCTAAAATGTTTACATGTTATATGTTAATTTCACTTATTTAACTTCTTTATATACAACATAAGAAAGCTCAAGAACATTTAATGCAATTTGAAAACAAAGTGCAGCTGTGTTGCCAGGATCAAAAAAAATATAAGCTATGTGTCAAAGTATCACAATGAGTCTCATTTTCTTGAAGATAAATACATGCTAATCACTTTTTAAAAATTAAAGAAACTGTTACTATTCTTTTCCTTATGTGAGAAATAAGCTAACCTGGATGCTGAATAAAAAGGGGTATTGACCTTGTAACAGAACTTGAATAGTACACCTATTCTACACAAAGGCACAGAAAACACTGTTACTCAACAAGAAAAAATTGTAATTCGTCTTTACCTGTTGTTCCCTAAATTTTCAAGGCAGCCTTCAATGAATCTCATTCGAATCTGTCTATCCGTAAACCAACAAACCAAAGAACAGAGAAGTTTCTCTGCTTCATTTATTAATCCTTCAGAAAGATTAATCTACAAAAATAAAATACATGTAGTTATCACTTATCCTGATTCCATTTTGCTGTGATTTTTATGTTCTTTGGATTTACTATACAACTTACTGCATCATCATCTTGCACTATATCCCATAATAAAGTATTTCCTTTCTTGCAAACATTATCCAAATTAATATCTGTCACAGCATTACTACTGAATTGATGTTTATGAACTGCAGGTCCTAAAAGAGAGCAAGACAGTTGAATGTAATCAGCAATTACAGAATTTGCAAATTAACCAATCCTAACTCTAACAGTAAGTTTTGAGATTATAAAATATATCAACACAGTTCTTTCACTAATGAATGAACATCAATAGGTATGTTTATAGTGAATGCTAAAGTAAAACAGTAGTTTTCATTTCTATTTTCTCTACTCTTTTTAATAAATATAAGATATACTTATATATAAATAAATATGAATCATATCAAAAGAATTATACGAATATCTAGAAGTCATGAGGCATATATGTATAAATATATGTATTGTATATATATACATATATATATATATATATAAATCTGAAATAAGACTAATAACTGGATATTCCAGTAGATGTTCTTTGGTATAATCACTTAAAATCCTTATCCTTAGTTTGTGCATGCCTTCTTCAGTCCCAGCACTCAGGAGGCAGAGGCAGGGTTCCAGGAGAGCCAGAGCTACACACAGACACACGGTCTCAAAAAACAAAACAAACAAACATAAACAACAAAAACAAAACCTGTTTTGCTTAAAGGAAGGGAAGGAGGGAGGGCAGAAGTAGAGGGGAGAAAGAGGGAAAGAGGTGAAGAGCAGTGAGAAGAGCAGAGAGCAGAGTAGAGCACAGCAGCATATCACATGCCTTTCCTTCCAGCACTCAGATGAAGAGACAGATAGTTCCAGGCCAGCAAAGTTATATGATGAGATCCTGCTACTGCCAACCCCCAGTACACCTCAGGTAAAAAAAGGGAGAGTGGGAAAAGCACTAATTGTTCTTCTAGGGAACCCAGGTTTGAATGCCAGCACCCACATGGTGGTTCACAACCATTTTGTTAACTCCATTCCCTAGGGATCTGAGACTCTTATGACCTCCACTGACAATGAATAGACATACATACAGGCAAAACACCAACACTCAAAAAAAATTAAAATAAATCTTTTTAAAAATAGAAATTGGATGATTTACTTCAAATAGCCAATTTAATTTAAAAAAAAAAAACCTAATTTACAAATAAGATGTTCTAATAAAATGTTTCTCGAAAGTGGCTGTTATTTTATATTCCAAATATTATACATTCTTTTATAAAAGATTTATTTTTATTTTATGTATACTGGTATTTCACCTGCATGTTTATGTGTGAGAGGATGCCAGATCCCCTGGAACTGGAATTTCATACATTTGAAAACATCATATGAGTACTGGGAATTGAACCAGAGTCTCCTAGAAGAATAGTCAATGAATGCTCTTAACAACTGAGCCTTGTTGTACATTCTTAATGCAAACCCTGATTTTTATGCATTCTGATATGTATATAGTACTAACTAATATAGACTATACTATAATCTTTTCTACATATCTTCTTTTATGAAATCTTTGGTCCAGGTTTTTTTTTATTTGTTTGTTTTAGAGAAAGTGGTTTACTATGCGATCCAAGTTGACCTCAGACTACTCAGCTACAGAAAACCTTCTCCATCTACCTAAGAACCTGAGAATATAAGCATCTATCATTCCTGGATTGCAGACACAAATTTAACTGCTCATCTCAATGGAGGGGTTCACTAGAGGACTAAAACGCTTGTAAAATGAGTTTGGAACAGTAATACATAACCATATGGATTAACATGTGACAAACGAATGGTAACAATGTGATAAACATGGAATTGAATCCAGTCTGGAAGCTCTAAAGTAGAAAGAAACAGCACAATCACAATACAATAAATTACTTAGAAAGAACACATGAAATTACTGCATTGTTACAAAAGAACATATTCCTTCTACAGTCCTTTTACCAAAAACCCAATCTACCAAGTTTCCTTACATTGTAATGCTCTATCATTCCAAAACCTAAGCTGGTATCTGCTGATGGTATATAATCAAGAAAAGAATTAAAGATCTTTAAATTGCCAATTCTAAACATTTTCCCCTTTTTGTTTTCCTTTCTTCGTTATTGGTCTTCTTCATCGTCTTGCTCTATTATTGTTTTGTTGAGGTTTGGGGACAGAGGACTGCATTCTGTAACTATAGACTGGCTTCAAGTTTTGAGGTTCCCTCTCCCTCCATGAGTGTGGGGACTGTCTTAAATTCACTTTAGGGTGATCTGACTAACCATTTCATCACCAGATAAACCCTGTCCTTTAGCAGTGCTCTGCTCTTATCTTCCCTGCCCTCCATAATTCCAAGTAATCCGCACGTGTCTCTACCGATCTGAAAACTCTAAGACATTTCACTTAAATAGAACCATACACTTTTGTGAAGATCTTTTATATTGTATTTATCTGTGGGTTCTAAATTCCTAAAAGTAAACTCTATTGTAATCATATTTTGTTTATTTTACTTCTATATTTACTTATGTATTGTCTTTCTCATTCAAACATCACTTGATAAAAATGCCACCCCAATAGCAGAATAACTGCTAACAATGTAAAATACCCTTGTTTATTCAACTCCAGTACCTCAAACAAAAAGGCTTCTTTTATACTCAGAATGGAGTAATTAGGATTTTATTCTCTTGGGGAAAAGTTAGTTTTTAATTATTTTAGCAAAACCATTTAAATATAACAGTAACAGTTTATTCTTTTTAACCATGCAATTAAATTAATGCTGCTTTGAACAAGGTAATATTTACTTACCTTGACTAAGATGTTCATGATAAATAGATGCTAAATTGGGAAGATGTTGTTGGAGATGAGATGTTAGTTCTGCATGTGAATTTATCTGAACTAGCTCCTCTTCACATCCAGATTCTTCACCATCAAAATCAGCCATATTTTTCTCTGATTTTGCACTGACCTGGGAACTGCTGCAACTGACATCATCTGCACTTAGCATATCATCAACCATATGTCTACAAAAAACAGAAAAACATAAACTTAATAATCACAAACTTTGTTTTGAGGAAGGGTGCTAGGCATTAAATTCAAGTCCTACTGAAGGCTATGCAAGCTCTCCTGTATAACAACCCTTGAAACTATAATTTCATCACACATCATAAGCATTTTTTTTTTTTTAGTTTTTTAAAACAGTCTCCCTATGTATCTCTGGGCTTTCTGGAACTCATTATGTAGACCAGATTGGCCTCAAACTCAGAGATACACCTGGCTAAGTATTCCAACTACTGAGGTTGAGATATATAGTACTGTGTCTTGCTATAAACTTTTCTAACTCTCTTCTGTTACATTTAGCACAAATTATTATATCATTAGAAAGGAAGCTGTGTGGTGTAGTAGTAGAGACAGGTTGAAACTTTTTTTTTTTTTTTTGGTTTTTTGAGACAGGGTTTTCTCTGTATAGCCCTGGCTGTCCTGGAACTCACTTTGTAGACCAGGCTGGAGTCGAACTCAGAAATCCTCCTGGCTCTGCTTCCCGAGTGCTGGGATTAAAGGCGTGCGCCACCACGCCCGGCATCAGGTTGAAACATTTTAACCTTATAAAATATTGAGACACTTAAAAACTACACCAATATACGAACTAGAAATCTATGTAGACTTGACATTTCCTGAGGAGGACTCAAAAGTATGGATCAAACTTAATACGGAAAATGCCCTGCACTTAACCCTCAGCACCACCAAAAAATTTCCAGTCTCCAAATTAATTTCCTTCAACTCAACAAAGAGCTACTGGCGTGCACTGTTTCTAAATAATACCACGCTGGGTACTTGTCATGATATCAAAGACAAAACGAAAAACAATGAAAGGTTCAGGTCAGGATTGATTCAGAGACTGACAAGCAATAGATTATGAAAAAGGCCGAATGAGAAGTGCAATTATTTAAACTTGAGAGGTAGACACTGAAGAGCTAATTATTATGGAAGTGGATGAGCCCTATGAACAACATGCAGCCTTTGAAACTCAGTGTCCTCCCTGCACCTTGGTTTTACCACACACCATCAGCACTGCTAGGGACAGCTGGTAATGTGTACATCTAGATGAGACAATAACCAAATGTACTCATCAGTGCTGAGTTAGCCCACAGATATTTAACAATGTCTAAATACATTTTTTATCTTGTTATTGCTACAAATGAGGGATACTGACATCTATAGACAAGAACTGAGGATTCTGCAAAACCACAAACAATATCCAAGAAGCATCCAAACAGTTATGAATTCAAAACAAAAGAATCATCTAGTTCTAAAAGGTCCACAGTGGCAAGAGTAAGGAACTCTCACTGCCTTGATCTGAAAGCTCAGAAGTTAAGAGCACTATTTATTCTTCCAAAGGAAGGTTCAATTCCCAATACCCATTGGGACTGGAGTTACAGAGTTACAGCTAAAAACTGTCCGTAACTGCGGTTCCAGGGGACATACATGCAGGGAAAGCCATAGTGCACATAAACTAAAAAAAATTAACTAAATTAGTAAAAAATTAAAAGAACAGTGCCTGAAAAACTTGAATACCTTCATGATGAAAATAAAAATAAAATAACATACTTATATAGAGTTCACTTAACTGAATTTTACAAAATTTGGCTAAACAGCAAGCCTCTCTTATAGATAATTATGATAAACTAAACTTTCCTCTCTCAACATCAACCCAAGATATCTGCTTATACCGACAATAAATTGCAGGTTAAAAGTTAATTACACATTTGTGGCAAACAGAGCGGCCTATGAAATTTTCCCAATAATCCTATAACACTTCTATTGTTGTTTGTTTTGTTTTTTTAAACAAAGAAGGTTCCAGGCATGGTGGCACAAGCCTATCATCCCAAGCAGAAGCAGGTGGATTTCTTGTGAGTTTGAGGACAACCTGGTCTACCCAGTTAGATACTATCTCAAATAATAATAATAATAATAATAATAATAATAATAATAATAATAAATAAAACAAGAGGAGGAGGAGGGAGAGGAAGAGGAAGAAGGGGAGGTAGAGGAAGAGGAAAAGAAAAAATTTAAAAAATTAAGGACTTAGTCCTACTTAATTCCACAAATAACAGAATCACTTACTGTTGAATACAATAAATAATACTTCACAAACACAAAAACCTTTCAGTGCAATCATCCTTAATAATAACCTAAAATTAGAATATCAATGTTTTTCATCAATATTTAATCCAAATTTCCACAAGTGTTCTTACATGTGCTTTCAGAGAATTGCTACAAAGAGTTGAAGCAATTTATGCTTCCAAATTTATGCTGCCTAATAAAACAGTACAATATCTGTTGTGCACCTGTGGCCATTACACAGAGAAGAAAAACTGTTTTGAATAGAGATGTACTGTGATTCTACCGAAAACACTGAGGTGAGTCAAGAAGAAAGCTAGGCACATGCATACATAGCACAAGCAAATCACTGGATCTACTGCCCAGCTTTGCAAAAGCAAACATACACATACTATCCAATGTTTAAATAGAAAATGCAAAGTACTTTAGTTATGTAATGGTTAAGGTATTTACGGTCTTTTAAGCAGTAAAGTATGAAGTGTTGTGGAGTAAACCAAGGCCTTTGAGGTACACTTAGCAACAATCATAGTCTTAGCCTTTATTTTGCATTTCTTTTAAGATGACAACAATAAAATTTAAAATTACTTATTTGAAAATTGCATTTATATTTTGCATTACACTACTCCTAAATAGTATTTAACTAAAATAAATATCAACTGAAGAAATACTAGCAATATTTTACTACAAGAAATGTAAACTAAGCATTTGTTCTATTTTTTAAAAAGATTTATTTATTATTATATGTAAGTACACTGTAGCTGTCTTCAGATGCACCAGAAGAGGACATCAGATCTCATTGCGGGTGGTTATGAGCCACCATGTGGTTGCTGGGATTTGAACTCAGGACCTTCAGAAGAGCAGTCGGTGCTCTTAACCACTGAGCCATCTCGCCAGCCCCTAAGCATTTATTCTTAAGCATGCTTACCCATCGTGGTGGTGGTGGTGGTGGTGGTGGTGGTGATGGTGGTGGTGGTGGTGGTGGTGGTGGTGGTGATGCTGTGGACCAATAAACTGCCGACAATTAAATAACTCATTCCCAATAGTCTCCCCAAGGAAGTCCCCACTTCGTGTGATACAAGCCTCCTGAGAACCTTGTGCTAAATGAGCAGAACTCACTTCCCCTGAAATACCATGTTCTGGGTCTTCAGAGTGAGCACAGGCATCTAGCATTCGTATTCGGTTATCTACAGATGGCAATGGCTCAGTATTAAAAACCAGGTCCTTTCCTGTTCCACTATTTGTCCCATTCCTTTCAGATGTGCCTTGGGATTCCCCCAAGCAAATGCCTGCTGGATTTTCTAATTTTCTGTTTCGAAGTTCTGTACCACAAGTATTTTTGGCAGGATTGTGACCATGATCATCGTCGTCCTCATCATCATCGTCTTCTTCATCTTCTTCTTCTTCATCATCTTCTTCCTCTTCTTCTTCTTCCTCTTCCTCCTCCTCCTCCTCTTCTTCTTTAAGGGCCTCGATGTCTGCAATGTCTTCTGATTGCACCTCACTTCCAGGGCTTCCAGCAGACTGGCTTGCATGGCTTGAATTGACTTCGTTGCTAGATCCATCACTACGCCCACTACTGCTACCAGGGCCACTGCTTCCATCTTCACCACTGTTGGCAGTTTCATCAGAACTTCCTTGCATGGATTCCTGTATTTATAAACAAATATATTTAAAAATTCAGACCAGCTAAAAAGAAACAAACTGGCTAACTAGATTTTATTTATTACAAGTGTCTATATGCACATGTGCTAGGGCATACATGTGAAGCTCACAGGACAACTTACAGGAGCTGGTTCTCTTCTACTGTGGATCACGGGGATCCCTGGCCTGTCAGTCTTGGTGGCAAGTGCCTTTACCTTTGCTCTATCTTTTGAGCCCACAACATACCTTTTTTGTTTGTTTGTTTGTTTTTTCAAGACAGGGTTTCTCTGTGTAGCCCTGGCTGTCCTGGAACTCACTCTGTAGACCAGGCTGGCCCCAAATTCAGAAATCCACCTGCCTTTGCCTCCCAAGTGCTGGGATTAAAGGTGTGCACCACCACTACCTGGCCACAACATACTTTTTTAAAATGCTAACAACAGTCCTGCCATATTTCTTTGAATACTGCGAAATGAATATAACCCTCAAGAAAACATCAAAAGAGATGTAAAGAAATGCCAGAGTAGTATTTACATTCTCAGTTAAAATAACAAACACGGCACAAATTCTGTTTAAGAGATTCTGAGTACTTCCTTACCTCAGTGTCAGACAGTCGCTGCTGCACATGTTTGTTTCTATTAATAAGCTGCTCATCCATTTCAATGTCACTGGCTCCACTCTGATGTGTGTCACTGTTATCACTACTTTGAGGACTCGCTGCTGGGGACCCTAAAAATAAATTTTTACATTTTTGTTTCTGATTTTAATTAACATACATCTGATAGGATAACACACTTTGATTCCTTTATTTATCAAACCTTATGCTAACCAGCCAAAAATAAAACCTCTAAATTTGTTATTTCTAAAAAAGATAAAACATTCAAATCTAAATACTAATGATTTTAAAAAACTGGTAAGAGGAAGCATGGGGTTATAGCTCACTGGTATAGTTAGTTGTTTGCTGTCTAGCAGGCTTAGGACTTCCACAAGAGAGATTTAAAAAGAAAAAGTGAGATGAATAGTTTACAGTTTAAAAATCTGTCTTCTTCTCAAAATGTAATTGTGACTGTAGCATAAACTGGAAAAACATATATACACTACATAAAATGAATAATCTCAAAGACCACCAGAACTCCAAAGTCACACTGTCATGCATTCTAAGGCTTGACTTACAAGGTGAAGGAGCTGCTCTTCTAAGCTCTTCTTCCTCTGAAGGAAAAGGAGAAACAGGAGGGAAACATTCTAAGTGACTGAGCTTCTCTGGGAGAGCACAGAGGGTTATGTAAGACACGGACAAGGAAGCCTGCTGCCTACTGTGGGTGCCTGCACACAAAGTTCTACAACAGTAGCATATGCCCAAAGAAACTGCTAGGTTTAAGTATATAGTTTTAGAAACTCTTTAGAAATTACTCATACATTCAACCAACAAGTTAGAAAAACTCTGACGTAAAAAATCCAAACACAGAATTGTGTTCTAATCTGAAAATTACTTAACAAAACATTTTGTTCCTTTCCCAAAAAAAAAAAAGAAAAATTAAACATGAAAAAATTTACTAACTTCTGAAAATATATATACATTGTTTAAAGATTCAGCAAAAACCAGTACCCAGAAACACTTTATTAACCATCTGATACAGAGCATCCTTCCCATTCCAAACAGGATTCCTATCCCACACTTCACTGTGAGGGAAGGTGGCTGCTGAGTACATGCTAAGTATCTTTTATCTGAAACACATGTGATTTTTTTTTAGATTTATTTATTTATTATATATAAGTACACTGTAGCTGTCTTCAGACACTCCAGAAGAGGGAGTCATATCTCATTACGGATGGTTGTGAGCCACCATGTGGTTGCTGGGATTTGAACTCTGGACCTTCGAAAGAGCAGTCGGGTGCTCTTACCCACTGAGCCATCTCACCAGCCCCTACATGTGATTTTAATGTGCCTCATATTGTGTTTATTCTAGAACTTTAGAAGTCTAAACACAAAATTCATTTTTGATTCATACACTTCTTTCACAAACGTCCATTTCCAGGCTTGCAAATACCCGCTAAAGTCACTTTACACATCATTTGTAGTAGACAGTGGCGAGATACATGAGCAAAGGTGTAGGGCTTTCTATGTGTGAGAACAAGGCTTTATTCAATGGAGTTGTGGGGTTTACAGCATTTTCAATATTCTGATACGAGTGGACAAAATGTACTAGTAGAAAATACTTAACACCTTAGTAATAAATTCAAAATGTGGTACAACTTATTGTGGTACAATATGCTTGACTAACCTTTCTTATTTCCAATGGGCATATTAGTGTTTAATAAAGATGCAAAAGAACTCTGTTTAGATAGTTGAGCCTTAGCTGCAAGTGCATTATTCCACAAAGCTTTAATTAACATGGATGCCAAGTACAGTGTCTAAAAGAGAGAAATTAAGGTTAGAAGCTCTGGGGCAGACATATAAAAAAATTTTAACATCTTTTTAAAAATCTAAATGTACATTAATTAAAAGTGAAGTTATCTTAACAACTACACAAAATCCTCATTGTGCAGAAAACAAAACGTACAGGTATATTCTCAACGTCTTACCTGTTCAGTGTGAACACCTGGTTCGAGAGCTGAGACCAGATTAAGTAAATGTCTAAGTGGCACAGGGTCCAGATTCTTGATGAGTGAAGGGAATAAGTCATGAATATATCGACTACAGTGCTTCAGCTAAAGTAAAAAGACAAACATTTAACAAACTGCCCAAAGTAAACTAATTACATGACATAAAAAAGCCAGGTTGCAAAGTCAACAAGCATCTCATACATTAGAAAAAAGAATAATTACTGGATAGCATAAATGGTACTATTTTTTTTAATTAAAAGTAAAATTTAACTGACTTATCTAAACCAAACAAACTACAACTAACTTTTAGTCAAGAAAAAAACAACAACAACAACAAAAAAAAACAAATAATATCTAAGTTTTTAGAATTCCTAATATCAATAGCATTAACATTAAAAAACAAAACAAACAAAAAACAAAACAACAACAACAAAAACTAGAAGAGATTGGGGAAATATATACCTGGGGAAATATATAAAACCTGGGTTTGGTACCCAATACTAAAAATAATGGCTATAATATAGACAATTAAAACCAAGAACAGGGCTGGTGAGATGGCTTAGTGAGTAAGAGCACCCGACTGCTCTTCCGAAGGTCCGAGTTCAAATCCCAGCAACCACATGGTGGCTCACAACCATCCGTAATGAGATCTGACTCCCTCCTCTGGAGTGTCTGAAGACAGCTACAGTGTACTTACATATAATAAATTAAAAAGTTTAAAAAAAAAAAAAAAAAAAAAAAACAAGAACAGAGACTAAAGAGATGACTCAGCAGCTAAGAGCACCTGGCTGCACCTCCAGAGTCCAGAACTTAATTCTCAGCACCCATATGGCAGTGTATCTCCAGTCCCATGGGAATCCAAAGCCCTCTTTTGGTCTCTGATAGGCATTGCACACATGTAGTGCACAGATATACATTTAGGCAAAACATGCATACACATAAAATTTTACATAAAATGTTTAAAAAACTGATTTGAGAAAACAACAACTACAAAAAAGTAACAAGCAAAATGCTTCCAGGTAGATTATATTCTGATTATCAGTGTATTACAAATAGTCAACAATTTCTAAAGAACATACTAGAAATTCTTATCAAAATAATTCAAGACTAAACCAAATGATAGAAAAAAAATCTGTTTAATAAAAAGTAGAAATGTAAAATATACAACAAAAATATAATAGTAACCATGTAATAAATGTAATGGGGAGGGGAGAGGAGAGGAGAGGAGAATTCGAGTTTCAAAAGGTTTACCACCATTAGAGCATCTGGACAAAGACTTTTCAACATCTCTATTATAAAACCTTTCAAAAGCACATGGGTGGCACACACCCTTAATCCTAACACTTGAGAGGCAAAGGGAGATGCATCTCTTGTGATTTCCAGGCCAGCCAGGACCTGTTCCTCCACCTCACACACATGGAGGCCTTTAAGAGCTATACCTATCTGTTGAGAGCTTTCGGTGACATGGGACTCTGGCATTTGTCACTGGGATCAGACAAGGAAGAAGGCTCAGATAAGAATGTCAGAAACAGAGACCATGGGGCTTTGTTTCCTGCTTTGCTGAACTGCTACCTTGTGTGATCTCTCTGCTTGCTACTTTACTTATTACCTCGTGGGATCCTTTGGCTTACTACTACCCTTGATTACTTTCTTGTGTGATCTCCTTGTTCACTACTTTCCTTAATTACTTTCTGATCTAAGAACTGACCATGTTTTTGGATGTACCTGGAATGATATAAGCAGGCTGGAGAGACATAAACCTGCTTCAGCCTCAGTGTGGGCAGAGTCATGAGATCATTGTGTCTGTCTTTCTTTTTCAATCCTTACTCCCTTTCTTGAGACCCTGTTGACTGACTGAGCTGGTTTAGTCACCTTTTAGTAAACACACACACACACATATCCCGACCAGAGACCAAGCCTGAGAACCTGAGCTCAATCCTCAATACCTACACGGTGTAAGGAGAGAACTGATTTCTGCAATTTGTTCTCTGACCTCCATACATATGCCCTCCCCAACAGTCAAACAAAAGGGATTAAAAAAAAAATCCTTCAATACAGTGTTTGGACAAAGATCACCAGTAGGAAAATTTCATAACAAAAAGTTAAAGAGATCAAAATTACAATAGCTGAAATGGAAAAATTCACTTTCATTGGGGTACTTCTCAAAACACACTATGGAAGTTTAGAGATAGGTATGAGTTACAAGAAAGAATTCCAGGGCTGGAGAGATGGCTCAGTGGGTTAAGAACACTGCTGACTCTTGCAAAGGACCCAGTCACTAGAGCACACATATATATCCCAAGCATGAGGACCTGAGTTCAGATCCCAAGCTTGCATATAAAAACAGACAGAGTAGTGCACCAGTAATCCAAAAATCAGCGAAAAGATATGAGAATCCCCAGGGACTGCTGGCCAGGTTAGTATACCTGATTAAGTGAGCTCTAGATTAAATTAAAAAAACATG
The DNA here is from genome assembly GCF_978045245.1 of Mus caroli. NCBI lineage: Eukaryota > Metazoa > Chordata > Mammalia > Rodentia > Muridae > Mus > Mus caroli. The sequence continues at coordinate 100,116,892 of NW_028227268.1, forward strand.
CATCAAAAAAGGAAGAAGGGGGGGGGGGGGGATGATGGATGGACAGGCCACAGGTAGAGTGTGAGAAAAAAATACACCTCATACAGCCCTCAGGCCTTCATGTGAATATACTTCTGCATAACTACAGGTAAATGAACACATACATACATGAATACACCAGATTCAGAATTAAAAGAAAACCAAAAAATCCGAAATAACTTCTCCACAAAGCAAATACATGAAAAACCAGGGCAAAGTGAGTCCCTTCTCCTGAAATTAATAAGGATACATTAATAACCACCAAATGGGGATCAATTGGTTGAAAGCTTATACAAAAGAAGTCAAAATAATTTAAATTATGAGCTGGAGGAATGACTAGTGGTTAAGACCACTAGCTGCTCTTCCAGAGAGTTTGACTCCCGCCAACCGCATGATAGCTCACAACCTTCTGTAATTCTAGTTCCAGGGGATCCTACAGTCCTTTCTGGCCTCTATGAGAAGCAGGCATGCAAATGGTACATAGAGGCATCTACACACATAAAACAAAACAAAATAAATAAAATTCAAAGGCTGAGAGGCAGCCCACCTTGAGCAGGCCACAACCTATTCTCAGGTCCATCTACCTTTCTGCCTGAGCACGGCTATCTCTTAGCCTAGCCTTAAAGTTTGCATCAACTGGAATAATTAACTCCAAATCTACTTCATAGAAACAAAAACAGTGTGTTCAAAGAAGACAAGGATCACAACATTTCTCGAAAATCTACCAGTACTATCCCCAATAGCCTAAAATAATGGTTGCTTAGACAAAATTCCAAAGAATTAAAAGAATAAGTGATAAATGAAAGAAATGAAAAAACATAAATTTCTGTATGGCTTTCAAAATAGCACACACTGAAATGGAATAAAGAAGCCAATACAGAATATAAAAATGAAGTTCAATAAAAGAGATACAAATATTGAGAAAGAAACTAAATGATGCTAAAACCAAAATTCACTAATGCAAACAGAAGTCACTAGAAAGCCTCACAGTCAAAATGGACAAAGAGAGGACAGGCTATCAGGCTTAAGAGAGAAGCTGGAGTAAGAGCTGCATTTGAGTAAAAAAAAAAAAAAAAAAAGGCTTTTAAAACTATGAACAGTAAATACAAAAAAACAAATATAGAACATAGAAGGAAAGGGAAAGGAACGGTACTGTAATGTCTGGGATTAAACTAAAAAAGGAAGTTTAACTAAAAAAAGCACATAGAAAATATTTTCAATATAAACAAATGAAACATTCCCAAACATTAGATATTAGAAAAGGTCCATTCATGTACAAGAGACATACAAAACAGCAGTAAATACACAGAACCAGAAACAAACAAGACAAAATGAAAATTCCACATCATATAATCAAAACACTAAATATAAAGAATTACAAAAAAAAATGGAGAATTGCAAGACACATACAAATGCAGCCCTATCACAGTAACAGAAATTTTAAAACTCAGACAGGCACAGATATACAAATTCAGGTTCCGAATGACCACAATCACCAACTCAGGCTACTATACCTAGCAAAATTGCCATAATTGATGTGGAAAGAAAAATATTCCAGGATAAAAGCAATCAAAATCAAAAGATATTTATGACCTAAGACAGCTCTAAAGGGAGAACCCCAAAGAAACAGATACAGGAGACACTGGGTTTGGATATGACTCTCTCTCTCTCTCTCACACACACACACAATCTAAGGGTGGGCCACTAAGATGGATTCAGGGGGTAAAGACATCCTCCACTAAGTGCAATCTCAGTAGGTGGTAAGAACCAACTCGCACAAGCTGTCCTTTGACTTCATGTGTGTGCCATGCCGTATGAGCCCTCTCTCTCAAATAAATGTTTAAAAAGAATAATCAAACAAGGCAACTAATAAACGTCAAAGAATATAAACAGATAGTCACAGAAAATAAAAACTATCAACCTCATTCATAATACAATAAATGTAAAATAAAATACTAATGTCTTCTCATCCATCAAATTTGCAAAAAAAATTAAAATGAAGCTTTATGACAATACACAAAGTAAGGAAAAAGTGGCACTGACCTAGTACTCACAAGAAAAGCAAAGGTCTGCTTTAGGTATTAATTCTACACTTCAGTAGACATTGGTCCTATACAGAAGTTTTGTACAAGTCAGGAATAACTATCAGATACTATCTTATTCTAATTTATCACAGAATGACCAGGAGAAAATATGTCCGTAAATGGGAATTCATTAATTATTTTCCACCTAAATAATGACACATCATAGTCTTAAAAAAAAAGAGTATTAACTGGCTAGAGAGATGGCTCCCTGATTAATAGCACATACTCTTCTTGCGGAGTCCCTAGGTTCAGCGCCCAGCACCAACACAGAAGCTCACAACTGCCTATAACTCTGCTTCCATGAGATCTGACAATATTACATATAAATTAAAAATAAATCTCTTGAAAAATATACAATGACAGAATAGACAGACAGAGACAGACAAGAGAGACAGGCTGACTAAACAGATCCCTGGTTTTAAGCTGTTAGCTTATGCCTATAATCCCAGCATACACACACACACACACACACAGAGAGAGAGAGAGAGAGAGAGAGAGAGAGCGAGCGAGCGCGCACTGTGTACATATAAGACATGTAAGTGCGACAGCACTAAGGATAAGAAAAGTTGCCTCAGACACTAAGGTGCATGGGAAGTGCCAAGTCCATTTGGTATTCATGGGGATTTAGAGTCAATACCATGTAGAAACTAAGGGAATGACTATTGGGTCTTTGGTTTTTGTTCTGCTTGTGTGTGTGTGTGTGTGTGTGTGTGTGTGTGTGTGTGTGTGTGTGTATGTGTGTGTGTTTCTGTTTAGGAGATGCCACCTATGTGTGAGTGTTTTCAGAAGCCAGAATAGGTGTTAGAATCTCTGAAACACAGGTTACAAACATTTGTGAGTTAGCTGATGTGTAGGTTTGGGAACCAACACATCAGTCCCCCAGTAGCAGGTGTTCCTAACCTCTGAGCCATCTCTCCAGCCATACTTAACATACATTTTTTTTTTTTCCCCGAGACAGGGTTCCTGGCTGGTTTGGAACTCATTCTGTAGACCAGGCGGGCCTGGAACTCAGAAATCCACCTGCCTCTGCCTCCCAAGTGCTGGGATTACAGACATGCGCCACCACTGCACGGCTCGAGCCTTCAGTTCTAATGATTCTAATATCCTATATTCTATCAATAACATAAGAAAACACAGACTCAACTGAAACCTCAAGAGTTCCTGCCATATCTTCCCCATATCTTGGTCTCCTTTTATACAATAGGAGCATTTGAAGCATTATAAAAAAAAATTAAGTAGGTAAGAAATGTTAGTGTTACCTGTGCTGCAGCCCAAATGCAGTCAATATGCTGAGTACTCAGTCGTCCCTCTGCTGCCAAGAAATTCAAAATCACTTGGCACTGTTTAATAATCTACAAGAGGAAAATTTGGTATAGTTACTTTTTAAAGTCTCTCTATATAATTAAGAAAAAGAAACAATTGTCTACAAACCTCAATATGTAAATTTGGTCCAAATATATGTTCTACTACATTGTTGCTAATAAGCCAGTCTGCAAGTTCTTTTGCAATGGACCTAGAACCAAATGATTGAAAAAATATTATTTAAAGCATTTTCCCATAAAGACACCAGAAAAACTTCCATATAGTTCGAATTGTTTTAAAAAAAGTACAATACTACAAATCATAACTACACTGAAATGTAACATCATATTCCTTGAATTTATAACAATTAACATTTGAAAAGTTAATGTAACACCAACTCCTGAAATGAGAACTTTGTGTTCATGAATTAATTTCCACAGTAGCACTGTAGCATTTAGAGATTTCCCAATACCAATTCTATAATGAATTAATAAACAAAATAGGAAGTATGTGTTACCTAAGAGATGAACACATAAAAGAATTGTTCCCAATAACAACCTGCATGTCTCCTTCCTAACACTAATGAAGAACTCATCTTGAAGAGGTTAAGTCATTCGCATATAGTTGTAAAGTGGAAAGAAAAAAACAAAATCAATACAGTGCCAATGTATTTTAACTACTTCTGAGTAGATCTACTACAGATACGATCCATAAGGTTAATTTTTAATAATTAATATATGAAATATGAACTCTAGCACTTAGGAGAAGCAGGAGGTCACCTTACATCTGAGGCCCTCATGTCCTAGAGCAATCATTTCTGGGTTACCCAGAGCTACACAGCGACTCTTGTCTCAATAAAAGCAAAACCAAACCAATTTGTTTTGGGCCAAAGTGAATCATTTTTAGAATGAACATTTATCTTTACTTTTGAAGATAAAGACAGTCCTTACTAGTAAGAAATAGTATAAACCGTGTGAGAAAATTAGAGCAAATAAAAATACAGTGTGTGACTACTGTTAAAGACTAAATTGAGTATCCTTTAAAACCTTAAGATATGCATATTATACTATCACATTCGCCTGTTTTCTTTTTAATTAGATATTTACTTTATTTACATTTCAAATGCTGTCCCCTTTCCTGGTTCCCCCTCCAAAAACCACCTATCCCCTACCCCCACCCCTCCAAAGTCGCCTGTTTTCAATGAAATGTTTTTAATGGATTTAAAAACTTTTCCATCACTTCAGAAAAATCCTACTTGTTGGCCCATTTGTAATAAGTCAATCCTTACTTTCACTTCAAGCCTTATTATTACTCTACGTTTCTTTTCATAATTTATCAGTTTATAGACATTTCAGATTAACAGGATTAAATGATATTATTACTTTCACTGCGCTTTGAGGAATACAAGCAGACTCAAGCTCTGAAACTATGGCCTCTGTGCATGCTACATCCAAAGCTTTCACTGAGCATCTTTTATACCTGCACTGTACTGTGCTGTATGTAGGTGTTATGTGGATATATATATGCATATATATATATATATATGGGTGAACACATGTGTGGAGACTAGAGGTTTATGCTGAGTGTCATATCTAATATATTGAGCCAAGAGCTCACCAATTCAGTTATTCTAGCCATCCAGTTTGTTCCAAGGATGCCCTCCCTATCTTTGCCTTCTAAGCACTGGGCCCAGTCCTGAACACACAGAGCCATCTTCCCAGCCCTACAGTTTTTTCCTTGCTTGTTTTTAGTTTTATTTATGTCATACCATAGTCTGCCTATTTCCCAGGCTCTTCTATATTATCATTTATATTCATAATCCTTTCCTTTTTGCTTTTTTTTGTGGTGTGAATTAAACATAGTACCTCGTTCATGTGGGCAAAACCTCTATCACTGAGTTTCATTTTCTTTTATTGCTGAATAGTATTAAATTAACCAAACCTTTTTTTAATCATGGATCTGTGGGTCTGTCTATGTAGATAGATGATGCATGCCTGCCTCGTTCGTGCCTGTGGAGACTAGACAGGGCAACCGATTCTTTCAAGTTGCAGTTACAAGTGGCTGTGAACCACCCAATGTGGATTAGTAAACTAAACTTAGGTCCTCTAGAAAAACATAAGCGCTCTTAACTGTTGAATAATCACTCTAGAAACAATAAATCAAATTTTCATTAAGTGGTAGTATGTATTTCTTATTCCCTAATAGTATTACATCATGTCAATATACTACACTGTTTATCCATTTAAGTTTATCTTATAGTATGTATTAATACTGCATTCTTTTTCCATTACATTGTTTATCTATTATTTCTCTACATAACTTTGATTAGTATCTAGATATTTTCTACTTTTTTTTTAAAAAGATTTATTTATTTATTATATGTAAGTACACTGTAGCTGTCTTCAGACACACCAGAAGAGGGCGTCAGATCTCGTTACAGATGGTTGTGAGCCACCATGTGGTTGCTGGGATTTGAACTCAGGACCTTTGGAAGAGCAGTCAGGTACTCTTACCCACTGAGCCATCTCACCAGCCCGATATTTTCTACTTTTAAGTAGTTTTGTTCATGTGCCAGTCTCTAAAACATATGATCACATATTTCATGGTAGATAATGAGTAGTAAGACTGAAGGCCATTATACTCAATTTATGTTTCGCTTTAGGGAAGTGTTACTACATTTCTTTATTATAGCTATGTAGTGGCCAAGTAATATTTCATTATGGCTTTAATATATCTTGCACCCTACTCCTTTTTTCTCACATTTGTTGGGAAATCAAGGATCCTCCTTTGTCTACCTACCGAATGTTAGAATTAGAGGCATGTACTACCACACCCATCTATGCTTCATGTATTTGAGCTTCTTGTCAGGTTAATATATGTGTGTGTGTGCATGTCTGTGGAAGTCCAAAGAGTGTTGACTCCCTGGAGACAACTGATTACAGGTAGCTGGAAGCACCAAAAAGGGTACTGAGACTTGAACCCAGAACTCTGGAAGCAAGTGTTCTTAACCACTGAGCCATCTCTCCAGCTCCAGTGTATGTTTGTTTTCCCTTAAAGAATCTTAAACATATATTCATCTGGGTGATATGTATGTGTGTGCATGCACACATGTGCACTGCTGCTCATAGAGATCAGAGAAGCGCATGAGATCCCTCGAGTTGCTGTTACAAGTGGCTCCAGACAACTGACATGGGACCTCTGAAAAAGAAGCAACTGCTCCTAACCACTAAACCATCTCTCTAGCAACTTAAGTATTTATGTTTAAAAAAACAACAACAACAACATGTTTGAACGTATTGTTCCATACAAATTGAAGCCACAGGTAAAGATTTCCAATAAACACCTGAAATCAAATAAAGTCACAACTATATTTGTATAAAAACAATGACAAATTGGCATACTTCAGCCAAGGCATGGTGGCACAAACCTTTAATCTCAGTATTTAGAAGGCAGAAGTAGAGAGAACTGAGGCCAACCTGGTCTGCACAGTAAGTTCCAGGCCAGCCAAGGGTACAGTCTTCTCTTTTTTTAATGTGTAACTCTGTATTAACTAATGCTCCTACTTACGTTTCTGTGTCTGATACCAATGATTCGTTATTGCACACATCATTGAAAGTATGGAGCTGATTCTAAGATTAAAGAAAAGAAATTAAGGATTGTCCTTTGAACAACAAAACTGTTAGCAAGTGGCATAAAATAAATTAAACTGGTTATATATATAAAAACACAGCTGAAAAGATGGCAATTATAAAACAGAAGACATAAAACAATGAGTATACTACTTTATTATGTTAAATACTAAAATTATTTGTAATAGAAACATTTATGCTTTATTTCATTAAACACATTCAAGAAAGTAAAGCCGAGTAAAGAAAAAGAGGTTGATGCGATCTAGTCAGAGCACCTTCTGTCATCGGGGACAGGCTCAGAGAAGGCTTCCTAGGCCACACTGGCTTGAGTTTTACTGAGAGAAATGCCAGAAGCACTTTCTGTATTTACAAACCCCACACCTAAGTAAGCTAGCTTTTCTGGGTTCTGACATTACAAAAGCTACATGAGCAATGGAAAGAAGTCAAGCCAGCCAGGAGCGAGGAAACTGAGAGCACACCCACTCTAAAGGAGTCAGCTGCTTGTCTTCACCTATCCCCACCCTACACATTCAAACACACAGGTTTTTATGATTCACCCACTTTAAGTAGTACTTGGTAGTTTAGTTAAAATGTACCTGCTACTCAATGAACTGTGGCTTCTGCGTGAAAATTAACCATTAAACAGGTGCACACATGTGATTCAAGTACTCAAGAGGCAGAAGCAGGAAATCCTACATTTAAAGTCATCCTGGGCTATAGAGCCAAAACGTGGATCAAACTCATGATTTTTTTTTTACAAACAATAATAATAATAACTTTAAAATAGCCAGATGTGGTAGTACACTCCTGCAATCCCAGCAGCCAAGATGTTCAAGCAGTAGGATCAGGCGTTCAAAGCCAGCCTTGGCTACATGGTGAGATCAGACTGACCTGGCTACCATATAACACAGTCTTATAAAAAAAATTTAAAGAAAAATTTATCCAGGGAGATGGCACAGTAGTTCTTGCCTTAAAACAGTGCAAGCATAAGGACCTTAATTTGGATCTCCAGCATTTAAAAAGCTGTATAAAACAGCACATGTTTATCACAGAGCGACCAAGGAGAATGCCCAGGATGTACTGGCCAAGCATGCTGGTTAAAGCCCATTCACTTCAGATTCATTATGAGAATCTGTTTCAAAGAAAGAGAGAAAGCAACTGAAGTCACAGGTATCAACCTCTGCCCTTCACACGCACGCACGTGCACACACACACACACTCACACGCACGCACACACACTCACACACAGTTATTCAGGTAACTAGCACCTGAGTGTAGGAATTCACGACTAGCTTTGACAATATACTAAGACACTGGCTAAATGAACAATATAAGCAAAATAAACTGGGCAACAATGATGAGACTCTGATCTCGTTTTTTAGATCAATTAGTTTTAAAGATTTATTTTTATTTTATGAGTGTTTGCCTGAATATATGTAAATGCACCACCATAAAAGAGGCATCAGATGCCATGGGACTGGAGTTGTCAGCCTACATATGGGTGATGAGAATCAAACCAGGTCCTCTCAAGGACAATAAATGCTCTCAACCACTGTGCCATTACTTTAGTTCTCACTAGTCTCATTTTTAAAATAAGGAAAATACAGAAATTATTTGTGAAGGCAATACAAAATAATCCATGCATTAAACCTAGAATAATAAAGTCCTTCTCTAGTATCATTATTACATTTGTCTAGCAAGCAAACAAACGAGTTACCAAAAACAAAGGAAGCATTGCTTACTGTTATCTGACTCAATCCAGCCAACCTCATGGTCAGAGTTGGTGACATAAAGTATTTAAATGCAAGGTCTAGACTTTCCTTATCAAAGCACAGTGTTGTATCCAATGGCTCTTTCACTGTACTCCACATTAGGTCAGCCATATTACGAGCCGCACTCTGTCGTAACTCCTGATCAGAGAGCTTGCATAAATACCTAATGATTCAAAAACAGAAAGCACACAAACTCACCAGACACTTCTGAAAATGCCAACAGAAATTCACCAACATTCCTTTGCTCCAAACCTCTGTTTTATGTATGAGACCCCTGGAATCTTTACATGTACTTACTGTGTGTGCAGGCATGTGGGGTGTGCCACACCATGGGTGTGGGGGTCACAAGACAACGTAGGAAGTTGGCTCTTACTGCCACTTACATGACTCACAGTGGACAGAACTCAGGGCATCAGGCTTCAAGTACGTCCACCCACTAAGACATTTAGTGAGCTGCAATTTAAACTATTTTACTTAATAGTTTTTTAAAAACCTCTTAATTGTGAAAACGTGTCATTGCTTAGATTCCAGCTTGACCTCACAATTGCAAAGAACCAAGTCATTTATCATTGGGTGCTCCATAATGCTTTGTCACTCTCTAAATCTGTCATATTTATAGTTCTGGATTTAGTGATTAGCAGCTGACTTCATAAGACCCGGCACATTTCCTTCCTAAACACTAGCAAACACTGTTAAGGTATGCATTCAAAGCACTGGGGATTTTGGTTTTCTTCTAAAAACCAATAAACATATGATTTTTTTTTAATTGTCAGGACCTCGCTCATGTCTGTAGATGTTAACTCTCTGTTATCCAACCTTTCAACACCATAGGATCTGAAAAATGTCACATATGCCTCTCATTGCTACATGTACAAGTGTTTACAATGTGACTCAAAATACTACTCCCATCAAAAGGTATCTCTTTTACCCTACTGAATCTGGACTTTGCCAGAGAATGTGCTTTTGTCAAGGCAGTATCAACAAACATGACTAAGAAAGTTTATAGCTATTGAACTTGCCCTCTACTGTTACAAACTCTTCCACCATTAAAAGAAAAGACACAAATTAGACTACTTCATGAAAAAACAATCTCTGACTAACCAAGAGACATCAAGCAACTATCAGACATGAATATGTATGTATCCTATTTCCCAACACTAACTAGGCTGCTAACCACAGAACAAGGTTATCCTCAACAATCCAGTTTCTTCAAAGCCAGTCCAAATCAGTTGAATTATCTTACCAAGTATGAGAATTAGTAAACACCCTTTACTTTAAAACACTAAGTATGAGGCAGAGGCTGTTTGCTTACATAGCAAAAGCAACTGGTACAGGGCTTAACCCTAGACTCGCCTATATTTTCTTTCTTTTCCCTTTAAGTGACCTCATTTGTTCTACTAGTTCCTGAACATTGCTCTTATGCTGACAATGGGATTGGGAGAGGTTTACATGTGTGCATGAGTATGTATGTATTATATGCCCATGTGTATATAACCACACATATGTATGGAGGGCAGAGGTCAATGTGGAATATCTTCTTCAACTGCTCTATCACTTTTAGTTATTTATCTGTCTACTTATTTATTTAAATATACCTTTATCTTATGTATCTGGTTTGCCTGTTTGTATGTCTGAGTACCATTTGCATGTCTGGTGCCTGCAAAGGCCAGAAGAGGATGTCATCAGTTCCCCTGGGATTGGAGTTGCACACAGCTATGGAAATTAAATCCAGCTTCCTGAATGGCTGTTTGATCAATGAGAACTAGTAATTTGTTTCTACTTCTTATATCTGAACTCAAGCCTGCATACCTATGTCAAATCCCCAGTGCTCCTGCTGACAGCTAAATGACTTTCTTCTGAACTAGAAGCTCATGCTTTCAGTTTGCCAACATCACATTAAAGACTCAAAAGTAATACCAAGCTTTCTCTGTCTTTTGTGTCACTGTTAATGATATCCAGAGCAAGAGAAAAATCTGAGAAGGGGTGAGTATTTGTGTCATCTATAATGTTACTTTTTCTTTCTTCTTTGTTTTCATTTTTTTTTAATTAGACTTACTCGTTTTATGTGTGTTTTGCCTACATGTATGCATATGTAACATGCCCATGCTTGGTGCCAATAAATGTCAGAAGAATGCACTGGAACCCTTGAAACTGGAATTACACCATGTGGGTGCTAGAAATTGAACCCAAGTCCTTTGCAAGAGCAGCCAGTGTTCTTAATTACTGAGCTCTCTCTCTCCAGCCCCAGCACTGGTACCATTTTCTGTATAGTCCCATCCATGCTAGTCTTAGTGATTTTATTTTCATTTAATATATCTATTTTCAATATAGCTGTCAATAATCTGGGTATAATTAATATAATTTCTATCTACAACATGGCACTGAACTTTTAAGCCAGTCCCTTAATTTCTAATAAATTCTCTATAGAATTTAAAATGAGGATTTTATTAAAGGCCAAATTAGTCTTTTAAAAACCATTATGATGGACTGGAGAGATGGGTCAGTGGTTAAGAGCACAGACTGCTCTTCCAGAGGTCCTGAGTTCAAATCCCAGCAACCACATGGTGGCTCACAACCATCTGGGGATCCAATGCCCTCTTCTGATGTGTCTGAAAAAAAAAGCAACAGTGTACTCATACACATAAAATAATAAATAAATCTTTAAAAAAAAATTATGACTCATCTGCCCCATTTGTAAACCCAAATACAGACAGTAACCTACAAGGAGCTGAATAACCTGCCCTTGCTAAGCACTACAACTTTATATCATAAACACCCTCCCTTCCTTACACAGCAGGCACACAGCATCCTCCTCCAGACCTCCTTTGTCAGACTATTTCTAAGTCTTTGTCCCTACAACTTTATATCATAAACACCCTCCCTTCCTTACACAGCAGGCACACAGCATCCTCTTCCAGACCTCCTTTGTCAGACTATTTCTAAGTCTTTGTCCCTACAGTTTTTTGTCCTAGAACATCTCCCTGATACCACATGATTAACTGGTTCACATCCTTTATGTTTTCATATTTCCTCTCTATCATATTACTTTACTTACATGGCACTCATCACATCCAAGATATCCTGTTACTCTGATATTCTGAAACACCTCAAACAGTATCAAGAAAAATAGTAAACACTCAAAACTTTACAAGTAAATGAGGAAAAAATTGCAAAGAACTCCTGATTTTTAATTTTAAAAAATTAATTCTTAGAACTCTCACAGTTCATTTCTAAGCTATACAACACATCTTAGGTTACCTTCTTAGGTGGAACTCAAATTCACTTCCACCTCAAAAAGACCTTTCTCATTCCCAGAATTTAACTTATGTGTGTTCTTATGTACAAAAGTGTGTTTATAGAGGTTGGCAATATCATTCTTACAGAACCCAACACTTTTTCACTTTTTGTTTGAAACGAGGTCTCTCACTGCCTGTAACTTCATCCAATAAGCTGAGTAAGGGGGTGGGGGGGTGAGCTCCTGCTTGCCAGTCTCCGATTGCCACCTGCAAGCATTTGCTGTCATACCTGGGTCTTTATATGGCCTCAGGTACCTCACACTTATACAAAGGCTTTTCAAACTGACTCACTTTTGCAAGCCTTACTTCACCTCACCCAGTACTTAAACTTACAATACACTATTCTTATTTTTTTTAAAGATTTTATTATTTTATATATATGAGTACACTGTAGCTGTATTCAAACGCACCAGTAGAGGGCATCACTGGAAATAGAACTCAGGACCTCTGGAAGAACAGTCAGTGCTCTTATCTGCTGAGCTATCTCTCCAGTCCCACAATCCATTCTTACTGTTCCTATTTCTTTCCTGATATTTATCCTATTCCTTGTGATTTCTTATATACTGTAATGAGTTACTTTCTAAATGAACTGTACTATAACATATTAAAACTACTTACTGAATGAACTCAGTAAAACCATAAAAATTGTTTAGCTCTTCCTAAACTCACATGTAAAAAACAAGATTAAGTAATTTTCCAAAATATAAATATCAAGTATAAACTCATACACATGCATAAAAATTACTATATACTTATTTATAAACTGAAATCTTCCCTAGGATATATCTGCAAGAGTCTTTCAAAAGCAACAAAATTGTTATAAATTGTTTAATTGTATTATTATAAATTTACTTAATTAAAGAAATTTAGAACACTTACCTGATAACATACGTTCTAAAAGGAATAATGTGCTGCATGACAGCAGGGATATGTAGCCATATCCTAATCTATAAGTAAATATAAAGAAAACAATGTATAATAAAAATGTTAAGACATTTCACAGTCTTCCAATTAATTTAAAACAAAAGCAATTTAACATTTGGCTGCCTCTAAAATGCCACATATTTTATTTATAAATTGTGAATAAAAATTATAAAAATTTATGAATAAAATTTTTAATAAATTTGATATAAAAAATTAATTACATTAATTAATCTAATTTACACACAATAGTATAAAATCAACTTTAATACTCAAACCATGCTTTCCCATATCTCTTTGTATGATAGCAGCTACAAATCCGAGTAATGAACTGGCTTTACAATAAAACTATCACATCCTTCATTTCAAAACAGATTAAGTTATATGATTTGCAGTCATTTCAATATCCACGTGAGACAAATATATTTTTCTCATTTGCATGTTCATTACAGTAACCTCTGCAACGTGCACCACTCCCCTAACTTCCAGGGCTCATCTGCCAGATCTGCTTGTTAGGGGAATATGCCCTTCATTCCTCACCATCCATATCTATCTTTCACAAAGCTTCAGCACTCCACTATCAAGTGCATGTCCTTTCAATACGAGTAGAAGAGTTCTTCCATGAAAAACACATGGAGGGTGGGGCATTATAGTGTATAGCCCTAACCCCAGTAGTTGGAGACAGAGGCAAGGATCTCTGTGTTTGAGGGAAGCACAGTAAGTTCCAGATCAGTCAGAACTACGAGGAGAAACCCTGTCTCAACAAAATATACATACATACATATATACATATAACATACATGTGTGTGTGACCAAATATATGTGTATATATACATATATGAAGTAGGCACTGAAGAAACAGCTCATTCTCTCTCCTACACATACATACACACAAAATGTAATTTTAAAAAACTTTTATTTATGTGTATGAGTCTTTTGCTTGCCTATATATACCATGTGCCTCCTAAATCTGAAGTTGTATAGAGTTGTGAACCACCATGTGGGTGATGGGAATTGAACCCAGGTCCTCTACAAAAACAACAAGTGCTCTTAACCTCTGAATCATCTCTCCAGACCATAAAAAAATTTTTAAAGAAATATTTGCCCCACTTATAAAAGACTGAACATGGTAAAGATTAAGCCAAATTAAAGTGAAGTTTAAATGCAACCAATTGAGATTTATGTGTAAAGTATAAAAAGTGACTCAAAGTACAAAGATAAAAAATGAGCTGAAAGGCACTTTAAAAAAAAAAAAAATGGTATGGATACTGTGTTTGCCTTTCCAGAAAACAAAGCTACAGAAATTAGGACAGAAAACAAACGAAAGGACGATATTAGGTATGAATACACTTTTCAGGTACCTTTGCTAACTGTGGTAATAAAATTCTAGCAAACCTCTAACTACATGTTAAATATCTCCCTAATACAGGGAAAGTGTTCTCTGTTACCCAAAGCTCAATGACAGACCTATTTTTAATAAAATAGCAAAATAAAATTCTTACAAAAACAAAGCAAAAAGCTGTCAACCTACTGTCTGATCTGGCATGTAATCCTAATTTTTTATATTTAAAAGCTTCTGGCTGGGAGAGACGACTCAGTGGTTAAGAGCGTGACTGCTCTTCCAAAGGTCCCAAGTTCAAATCCTAGCAACCACATGGTGGCTCACAACCATCCGTAACGAAATCTGATGCCCTCTTCTGGAGTGTCTGAGGACAGCTACAGTGTACTTACATATAATAAATAAATAAATCTTAAAAAAAAAAAAAGCTTCTGTTCCTCCACTTGTAAGGGAGGCAGGAGAGGCAGGATCTCAGTGTGCAGTATCTCAAGCTGTCCTGGAACTCACTATGTAGACAGGCTGCTCTCCAACTCAGAAACTCATCTCCCTCTCTCTCTCCCTCCCAGTGCTGGAATTAAAGGAGGAACTGCCACACCTGGCCAGAGCAGCACTAACAGAATTCAGTCTGTTCTGGCCACCATGGCAAGCTTAGGTCTGATATTTTACTCAATAATATAACATACACTGTTTTTAGAAGCATATAATTGGTAAAAAAAAAAAAAATTGCCTTCCTAGTTTGAGGAAATTTTCAGAAAAGAGTTAAGAACTAAGAAAAAATGTGCAAAGATTTAAGAACAAAATTTAGCCTCACAGAGAGACCTACCATATGGATGTCAAAAGGCACACATCCTCTTTTAATTTATATTCTACTACTCCAATCTGTAATAAATAGTGGGTGCTTCTTTTCCTAAAGACTTAAAAAGTCAGCAGAAAATAATAACAATTTTTTTAAGGTTTCTTTTCTTTCTGTAGCTAGATCTATTACTTCTAAGAAAGGATCTGTACAAGTGGACTACTTGTACAAGGCACTAACCATCAGACTAAGAACTGCTGAAGGCAGTCAAGTGTGGTGGTATAAACCTTTAATCCCAGAACTTGAGAAAGACAGGTGGATCTCTGAGATGGAGGGTAGGTGGATAGCGAGTTCCAGGACAGCCAGGACTACATAGAGAGACTCTAGTTTCCAAATAAAATAATAATAATAATTATTATTACTATTATTATTTGGCCAGTATTATGTTGCATTGTTTCCATCAACATAGAAAGAAAACAAAGAAACATAATAATTATGATTATATTATTATTATTATTATTTATTATATTAAATCTTTTACTTATTGTTTGACTTCTACATGTGCATAGAAGCCAAAGGATAAATGAGTAACTCTCAGGAGGTTTCCTCCTACAACCTTCTGAAGCCTGAAGTCAGTAACTAAGGCCATCATGCCTGCCACAAGTAGCTCACATCTTACCGGACCAAGATTGCTTTTATTGTTGAACTCCATTTAATTTAATGTTACAGAATCCTCTAAGGAAAACACCATCATCATTTTCATTTTAAGATTAAAAGTTAACATTTTAAACTAAAATTTAAAAGGAAACATTTAAATTCAGAACTAAAATCTAACTATAAATCCAAAGAAGGCTAAGTTTGATGGCATACACCCTAAATTCTAGCAATCTCCAAGCAAAGGAAAGGTAATAAGGAGCCAGGCATGGCCTTTAATCCCAGCACTTGGGAGGCAGAGGCAGGTGGATTTCTGAGTTCGAGGCCAGCCTGGTCTACAAAGTAAGTTCCAGGACAGCCAGGGCTAAACAAATAAACAAAAAAAAAGAAAGGCAATAGGATCTCATCCAAGACTGTAACAGCAGACCTTGTCTAAGATGCATAAGAGGTCGAAATAGAACATACAATAAACATGCTACATTCACTTTTTCTATATTAAAACTTTTTCAAAATATAAAAAAACATGGAATTATTGATATAAAAATGATCTTGGTAAAAGTCGTTTATTTAAATTACAGACACATATGCAATAAACCTGAGCAACACCAGTGTCCCCCCTTTCCAGTGCACAACAGCACTATATGGCTACCACTGGACACAATGCAACACAACACTGGCCAAGGACCTTACATATACTGTTTTATTTTATATACATTTTATTTAAATAATACAAAAGCTTAGGGTTTTTTTTTTTAGTTAAGTTACATTTAACTTCACCTATAGTCTTCCTAAAATAAGCACAGTAAGATATTAAAGGCTGAATATACAGATATAAAATTACTTCCCTAATAAAATTTTCACTGTGCTTCACAATTTTTATAGTATAAAGAGAAAAAGCAACATTACATCATCCTATATAATGCAGAGGGAAGTCAGACATATTATAATAGTGAAGTAGATTAACATTTAATTTAAATAACGCAAAACCTAGGAAGCAGAAAGTTTTCCCAGGACAAAATCCTAGACAAAGGTTAATTTCAACACAAGCTACCTACCTTTGCCTTTTATATAAAAGAGGTAAGGGCAACCTTTACCTGTTTTAAATTTAAAAGTTGACTAATTTTATTCACATTATAATTTTATTACCTTTCAAAAATAGACTTTACATATTTAGTTTTTAAATTATGCAGAAATTAAACATGCAAATTAATCAAAACCTGCAATTTCTGGACAAAAATATTCATGACATTGAAATGCAGACATTATACTAAAAAGTTGAAGAATAATTCCAAACTATACTTACATTAGAAACAACTGTAATAAATGCATGTGCTATAAGAAATGGTAACGTCTCAGGAGTCCCATATTCAAAGCAATCCTTCATGAGAGAAAGGCCATTTTTCCCACAAAACAGACAGACATAACGAAGCAAATGCAAGGGTACTTCTACATCCTATAAAAAACAAAAGTGTATCCTTTTAAATTTATAAGAAATCATTTTCAGTTTATGAGCAACACTGATTTACTATCAGATGTAAAAACTCAAAAGATAAAACAAAACATATTTCATAAACCTTAGAATATAAAAAAATACTTACATTCATATCACAGAATGCCCCTAATATGTTACTTTCTTGAGTCGATATATCCTAATTAAAAAAAAAAAAGTATTAGACCATTATTAAATGATGGTCTAAAAAAATTTTTCTAAAAGTGATCTTATAAAATCTCAAGAGTCTATCTTACAGCCATCAACAGCAACATCCCCTACTGAAGTTACAGTATCTCAGGTCTGAAGTATTCTTAAAGCCTTCTACAGAAACCTTCCAGTAGTACACACTGTACACGGTTTTCCTAATTCTGCCTAAGCTTCTTTCACAGTACCTGGCAAAGTGTCAGACAAGTATTCTACAATTGAACCACGCCCCTAACTTTTTTCTCTTTTTTTCCTTTTTTTGGAGATAGTGTCTCACTGTGGAAGCCCAGAATGGCCTTGAATTCATAAGTCTGCTGTCTCCACCTTCATTATAGCTGTGTATAACCACACCGGGCTTATTTTTCCTTCTCAAATAAAACCAATTTAAACAACATAAGCTTTCCTTTAAAATCAGGGTGAATCTGTGCTGGGTTAAAGACTCTGTTTAGTGGTAGAGCGCCTGCTTAGCATGTGTAAGGCCCTAGGTTGGGTCATTACCACTTGGGGGCACACTTCAAAAGAGTCAGAGTAATTCTTAAAAATACAAATTAGGTGATTTTCAAACTACACTCTAGAGCGCTCATGAGATGCACTCCAGAGAATGTATTTCCCAAGATTTGCTGCCCAAAGCACACTCGTTGGGGACCATATAAGCAAATGTTTATGGAAGGGTAAACAGTACTTATCAATACTTAAAATGTGGACTGCTTTAGACCTGCAGATCATCTTTTGAATATTTTAGTCTGAAGAAGTACCAAGAGAAATGCTGGAAATTTTATGTATAATCACATTCACCGAAACTCGTAACAAAACTAAATTCAACTAATACTAATAGATCAGATAAGTAAATGGAAGCATAAACACCCAATTTCAGAGAACCTATGAGAAAGAAAACACTCTAAAAACTGAGATGTGGTAAAAAGTTTCACTAAACTGCATACGACATATAGGTTAGACCTAGAAACTGTTCAAAGCTGAGAGGGGGTAGCACACGCCTTCAATCCCAGAACTCTGGAGGCAGAGGCAGGTGGCTCTCTGAGTGAGGCCAGCCTGGTCTACATACAGAGGGAGTTCCAAAACAGTCAGAGCTACACAAAGAAACCCTGTCTCAGAATAACAAAAAAGACCTGTTGAAAATTTTTAGAAAGAAAAAAATGAAATACATCTGTATGTTCTAGAAAAGAAAGCAGCCAGGTGGTGGTGGTTCACACCTTTAATACCAGCAATCTGGTGCCAGAGGCAGACAGATCTTTGAGTTGGAGGCCAGCCTGGTCTACAGAGTGACTTCTAGGATAGGCAAGGGTACACAGAGAAACCCTGTCTAGAGGGGAAAAAGGTAATACTCTCTATTATATCTAAGAACAAAAATTATGATCAGGACCTGATCATCAAAATTACTTAAAAACAGGACCTTGTGGCACGAGAGAGAAGGCTCACTGGTTAAGGGCACTGACTGTGTTTCCAGTAGACCCAGGTTCAAATTCTAACTCCCACATGGCAGCTCACAACTGTCTGTAACTCAAAGATCTGACACTCACAAAGACATACGTGCAAGCAAAACCCCAGTGCACATAAAATAAAAAGGCAAATAAATTTAACAACAACAACAAAAAAAAACCAAACAAACAAAAAAAAAGGATCATGCTATTGGATAGCACAGGCTGGCTAGAATTTCAATCCTCCTGGCTTTGGTTTCGTAAGGATAGGATTTCAAATGTACAGTACAACGTCTGGTCGATCGCAATTTAAGGGAGATTAAGAGGGGGATTTGAGACAGGGTCTCACATAGCCTAGGCTGGCTTTGAATTCCCAAAGCAGCCAAGGATGACCTTGAACTTCTAATCCTACTCTCATCTGCCAAGAGCTCAGATCTGAGATAATAGATGTGGAGATATATATATATATGTGTGTGTGTGTGTGTATGTATATATGTGTGTGTATGTATGTGTATGTGTGTGTGTATATATATATATTTCTTTTTGAAAAGACTGTAACAATATAAACTGATTAGGTAAAAGGCCGTGTTTTGTTACTGTGGAAGCATGGAAAAATATATAAGGTTCAAGTCTTTTAAGGTTTTTATTTTATATATTCTGTTTTTAATTTGTCACACTATACATACACTCATCTGAAAGCAATACCAAGAGAACTCATTTATTCATTCTTTGCCATTACTTGTTTCATATAAAGATGAATTGTTAAATGACTCTGAAAATGACTGGCAAATCAGCGCTCTCAGAACACTGCAATTGAATTAAACTTACCTAACAAGTAAAAACATTTTGCAAAACAGGTATGCTAAATCAAACAGTTTTTAACTTTCTAATACCAGAGCCTCAAATTACTCTCAACAAAATGTCTATAGTTAAGGATGTAGTTCAGTGACAGAGCACTTGCTGAGCACATTTAAAGCTGTGGGTTCCAGGAAAACTTCCAGAGTTTCAGAACTCCTGTGGTACCATTTAAGTACCAAGTCACTGACTAAGAACCATGCTGGAATACGAGTGCAGAACACAAATACAGAAACTCTGAAACGATTTCTACCATCATGTACAACAGGATCCTTATGACCTAGTTCCACACGGAGACCAGAGCAACTGTCTTCCTAGTCCTGTTTATGATTCTGCCTGCTCCTTCCCAGTGAGTAGGTACATAGAGTCAAGCCCAGATTAGGATTATACTGTAAGCTCTATGTTTAGCAAATAAAATTATACCACATTTTAGAACCAAACAAAACTAGAGTGAAGTAATTCTCTAATAGCAAATACTGCTCTATAACTGAGCCATAGGGAACATGAAGTTACCCAGAATTAAAGGTGTGCTTAAAGTCAGGAGTCCTTAAATTCACAGTAGTTATATAATTCTGGGACAACACGAAAAACAAGTTAAAGATCTTAAAAGATTTCTCAGAAGGTGCTGAGACTGACAGCTTGAGTTCAATCTTCAGACACCTCATGGTAGAAAGTAGGAACTGAGTCCTAAAAGTCTCCTCTAACCTCAGGGGATTCTTGAAAACACATACACAGGCACATACATACATACACACACTAGACAAAATAACAGCATGTAACACAGGCACATATATACATACATACATACACTAGACAAAATAATAGCAATGCAATTTTTAAAAACTTACTTTATGACAAGATCCCACTCTGCAGCTTTAGACAGCCTCAGAATGTGCCATCATATCCAGTTTTGAGGAGGTAATTTGTTTTTTTGAGAAACAGTCTCCATGAAGGCCTCAAGCTCACTATACAATCAAGTGTAACCTTAAATTCCTGATCATCCATCTCCCCAAAACTAGGACTATGTGCATGAACCTTCCCAAAACTAGGACCATGAAACACCACACCCAGGTTATAAAGTAGAAGGAATCAATCAGGACTTTGTGCATGCTATGTATGTGTATATATTTTTTCTCTAAATTTAAAAAGGCTCATGGCCTAATATATCAGTGATCTTCAAGGGTAGGAGAGTTGCCATAAACTGAAGGTTGCTGAACTACTTTAAGTTCTAAACTACCAAAGGCATACAATAATAGCCTCTCTTCACAAAAAAGCAACTTTATAAAAAAAAAAAAAAAGGGCACCTCCCCCAAAAAATAGCAGTTAGTAAAAAGATACCAGAAACTTGAGTTCAAGGTTATCTTTGTCACATAGTGAATTCAAACACAGCCTGAGCTACACAAAATTCTCCTTAAAAAAGGTAGATGAACCAAGACTTCAAACTGTCAAGATACATGCACACTGTCTCACAATACCATGTATACATACACTAAACAAAAAGTACTGCCCCCCTCTCTCCTCTCTACAAATTTTCTTTTGCTTGAGTTAAGAGTCCTAGATGTCCTGGAACTCATTATGTAGCCCAGGCAATCCCCTGCTTCCCAAGTACTGAGATTAAAGGTATGGAGCACAACACCCAGCCCCCAAGGCTTGGGGGACTAAAGAGAGAGCTCAGCTTAAGAGTACTTGCTGTTGGAACTGGAGAGACACTTCAACAGTTAAGAGCACTAACTGTTCTTCCAGAGGATTAGGGTTTAATTCCCAGCAACCACATGGCAGCTCACTACTGATGTAACTCAAAGATCTAACATCTTCACACAGACATGCATGCAGGCAAAATACCAATGCACTTAAAATAAAAGTAATTGCTTATTGCCAAGTGATGGTGTATACCAGCACTGAGGCAGAAGCAGGAGGATCTTTGAGTTCAAGACCAGTATGAACTACAGACCAAGTTCCAGGTCAACAAGGACTACAGAGAAACCTTGTCTTGAAAAAAACATTATAAAAAGAAGAGCCTGCTGTGATGGCCAAGATTTGGTTCCCAGCACCCATGTGCTACCTAACACTAGCTGTAACTCCAGTTCCGGGGAATCCAGTGCCCTCTCCTGGCCTCCAGACACTAAGCATGCATACAGTGCATATATATATATATACACTGTATGTGTATATATATATATGTGTATATATATATATATAACCAAAATATATCATGTACTATATATATATATTATATGTGCATGCAAATGAAATATCATACACAACACATCCTTTTTGGGGGAGAAATCAGGTCATATTATGTTGTCCCTCCCAGTTGAGTATAATCAGGTAGCTATAATAATAGACACAGCCAGGCAGTGGTGGCGCGTGCCTTTAATCCCAGCACTTGGGAGGCAGAGGCAGGCAAATTTCTGAGTTCGAGGCCAACCTGGTCTACAAAGTGAGTTCCAGGACAGCCACGGCTATACAGAGAAACCCTGTCTCTGAAAATAAAAAAAAAAAAAAAAAAAGAAAGAAAGAAAAAGAAAAAACAACAACAATAGACACATGTCACTGCATTTTGCTTCTACAATTTTTATAACCATTTAAATTAAAAAAAAATAGAACACTAGGGCAGAAACTATTTCCAAGAATTACTATTAACAATAATCTGCCCACAACAATATTACCTATTTCCAGTCACTAAGTATTTTTAAAGATTTTTAACTTTTATCAAAGCATGATGACATACAAGGCAAGCCACTTGAGCCTCACTAGTTCAAGGCCAGCTGTGAGTAACATACTAAGACACAAAAAAATTAGTTAACAACTGAGGACTGAGAGGTAATCGCAGTGAGAGCACTGGTCTATCACACATGAAGCCTTAGGTTCAAACCCTATTACTGCCCCTCCCACCATTCATATGTACATGTGCAAATGTGTATATACATAGATAAGCATGCATATACTACTCAACTTTAAGAGGGATGCTAAGAAGGAAGGAGAGGTACAAAGACTCTACTAAGTTTCCATCCTATTAAACATTTGCTGTGAATAATTAGTTCAAAGTATCAAGAAACTGTGTTGTATATTATAAGCCCTGATTCTAGAACTTCACAGCAGTATACAGCTGAAATCTGGAAAAAAATCTTTCAAAGTCTGTAAGCCCAGTAAATGCTTTCTCCATTTAATAAGGGCACTGACCAGTCTACTAGTCATGGTATCAAATATGAACAACTTGAGTTTTGAACCTTTCCTTATAAAAGATTTCAACAAGTTTGGTCTCTTAAAAATAAAAATTCAAGTAAAAGGCTTAATCAGGGAAAAAACTACACAAGAATAAAAGTTAAAGGTAGGTGGTCTACGAACTCAAACGAAAGAAGGTTGGTCCCGGCAGCACGTTTATAAATACATATAGCCTGACTCTACAATACACGTAAACTACACTAAGATTCTATACTTTCTCAAACAACTGACAATTAACAATTAATTCCATGATCACTAGGCTAGAAATCACACATTTTAGGGTATTTTTAACAATGAATAAGAACAGAACATTTAAAAGCATATTCCTATATAAAATTCAATACAAAACTCCTCTACAGTTACCTTTTTAAATTAAAATTTTAATAATTTTAATAAAATTTCAATAAAGTAATTTTACCTAAAACATCTTATGAAACCTTTACTTTCAAACAAGTAACCACATAGAATTATCTTGAAGAATAGTACTAACAAGATGCTTTACTACAAAAAAAGTATAAGTGCCTGACTATAACAGTCACAGATTATTATTTCTAAATGGAAAAAAAAAATCACTGCTTAAACTGACTTTAAGACAAACTATCAGACTTAGTATTACTTATAGTGCTCTTATAAAGAATTTCCTTTTGGTCTGTGTCTTACCCTGAGGCCTAAGCTGCTCTAGACTTTAAACTAGAGTTGACCTACACTAGCCTCAGACTTTGATTCTCCTGCCTCTATCTCCTGAGAACTGGGATAAAGGCATAAGCTACCTCATCCAGTTTCACTAAAAAAAAATTAACTCGCAGGGTATGGAGGCAAAACTAGGCGATCTCTGTGACTTCCAAGGCAACATGTCTACAGTGCAAGTTCCAAGACAGCCATGTAGCTACAAAATAAGGTCCTGTACCAAAAAACTAATTAATTAATTGAATAAAATTACTTTCTAAATGAACTTCATATATCTACATTTTTAAATGAAAGCATTTCTAGTATTTGTACATACCAATATGAGGCTGAAAACAAAATTTATACTGTATTCTAAAGATTAAATTTTAAAAATGTTAGATTGATTTTCCTTTCATGTCTGTGGGTGTTTTACCTACATGTGATTCTGTGAACATGTGCCAACAGTGCCTTCATAGGCCAGAAGACGGTATGGGGTCCCTGGAACAGTTAGGTGCTGGGAAGCCAACTTGAGTCCTCTGGAAAAGCAGCCAGTACTCTTAACTACTGAACGATCTCTCCAGTCCCCAAAGATTAAAGGTTTATGTATCTTATCATATATTCTTTACAGAGTTTCTATACAGAAACAACACACTAAATTCTAGAATAAAATACAATCTACTTCAAAATGTTCTTATCAATATTTCTAATAGGAGTAATAACCATTTAATGGGCTATGTTTTCTCAAAACAGTTCAAAAATATTCCAAATAAAGGGCTTATTTTTCAGGTAAAGTTGATACATAATGAAGGTTACAGAACGAACATGTAAGGTAGAAAACAAAAACAAAAACAGTAAAGCTGGATGGTGCTAGTGAACATCTTTAACCCCAGCATTCAAGGTTAGGAAGACAGGGGCAAGCAATATCTATTGAGTTCAAGGCCTACGTGATATACAGAGAGCAACAGCCTGCTAGGGTTACATGGAGGAACCCTGTCTCAAAACACGGGAATGGAGGGGGAAAGGTGGAAGGGGGATAGGAGGGAAGGGGGGAAGAGGGGAGGGGGAAGGGGGGGAAGAAGGGAAGAGGGAAGGGTTGAAGGGGGAAGGGTGGAAGGGGGAAGGTTGGAAGGGGGAAGGAGGAAGGGGGAAGGATGGAAGGAGGAAGGGGGAAGAGGGAAGGATGGAAGGGGGAAGGGTGGAAGGGTGAAAGAGGGAAGGGTGGAAGAGGGAAGGGTGGAAGGAGGAAAGGAGCAAAGCAAAGCAAAGCAAAGCAAAGCAAGAGGCAAGGAGACAGACAGAGAGACAACAATAAACTCCAGCACCCAGGAGGCAAAAACAGGCTTATCTATGAGTCTGATGCCAGCTTGGCCTACACAGTACACTCCAGACCAGCCAGCAATATATAGTAAAACTCTGTCAATAAATGGATGGGTGGATGGATGATGAAGAGCATGTGGCAAATTCACAGCTCAGTATTGTAAGAAGTAGATTATCCAGGATATAAACAAGAACTAAGAACATAGCTTAGTTGACAAGGTATTTGCCTAGCAAGCACAAAACCCTGTATTTGATCTCCAGCAACCCATAAGCAGATATGGTAATTTATTCTTATAATTCCATCAGCCAGAATGGAGAAGGAGCTCAAGGTCATCTTCTATTACACAAGTCTGAGGCGAGCCTGAGCCCAGTTTATGATGATAATGAAAACTACAACACTTTGCCTTTCCTCCCCAGCTAGAGATGAAATAAATGTACAATTTTCTTCACCATCCCTTTAAATGTTGAATGCCCTTATGAATTGTATCAATCACCAAATTTGTAATAAAATTCATTCTATGCCACTTCAGTGGCACACAGATGCCTTAGAAATCTACCTTCATCTATCTCAAGCACTCCTAAAACCACAATGTGAGGAAGCTTGCCCACCTGCATAGGAGCAGTAGCCATGGAAGAAAATACAAGAAACCATGCACAGAACAGCCAGACTGCTCAGAGTCTGACTTTAACCCATCCAAACCCAAAATAAATGCAGTGCATAAATGACCCACAAACTTGGTAAGCACTCCCATCATCAGAGAATGGCAGGTAATAAATCACTGCACTGAGGCAAATACATAACCACACAGTTTCACTTCCTGCTTTCTATAAATACAATTATCTTCACAAATCCTAAGTCTTTAAATTTCTGAAATGCTCATAAAAATAACACAAGTAGAATTAAGCCATTTGACTTATAAAAAATACTACTTAAAAAAAAAAAAAAATATATATATATATATATATATATATATATATATATATAATTTATTATTTTTGTTTTGTTTTGTTTTTCAAGACAGGGTTTTTTTTTTTTTTTTAAAGCTCTACTTATTAATTAAAAGTTCTAGTCTGACACGTTCCTAAGAATGAAATTAAAGCCGGGCATGGTGGCGCACACCTTTAATCCCAGCACTCGGGAGACAGAGGCAGGCGAATTTCTGAGTTCGAGGCCAGCCTGGTCTACAAAGTGAGTTCCAGGACAGCCAGGGCTATACAGAGAAACACTGTCTGGAAAACAAAGCAACAAAAAAAAAGAATAAAATTAAAAACTCTGGTTCTTTTTTGACACAACTATTTTTAATTTTATAAATACATGAGTATGTTTTCCCACCACATGCATGTAGGAACCTGTCTTAGTCAGGGTTTCTATTTCTGCACAAACATCATGACCAAGAAGCAAGATGGGGAGGAAAGGGTTTATTCAGCTTACAATTCCATACTGCTGTTCATCACCAAGGAAGTCAGGACTGGAACTCAAGCAGGTCAGGAAGCAGGAGCTGATGCAGAGACCATGTAGGGATGTTCTTTACTGGCTTGCCTCCCCTGGCTTGCTCAGCCTGCTCTCTTATAGAACCCAAGACTACCAGCCCAGACATGGCACCACCCACAAGGGACCTTTCCCCCTTGATCACTAATTGAGAAAATGCCTTACAGTTGGATCTCATGGAGGCATTTCCTCAACTGAAGCTCCTTTCTCTGTGATAACTCCAGCCGTGTCAAATTGACACAAAACTAGCCAGTACAGAGCCCAAAGACATCAGAAGCAGGGTCAGATGCCCTTGAACTCAAGCTACAGCTGTGCATTACTGCATGGGTGCTGGAACATAACCTGGATCCTCTGAAACTGTTGGGACCTGAATGTAGAACGTCACACAAATGCTAGGCAAGCATGCCATCACTGAACTATACATGCCCAGCCCAGCCACTGGTTTTTGTTTTTTGTTTTTTATTAAGTCATAACGAATAGAGCAAAGAAAAAAATGGCTAAATCACTTAAATTTAAGTTCTTCTGAGTTCAATTATAAATATATTTTGGCAACACTAGTAATGTTTTTCCATCAAGTTGGAACATGATTGCACAGCTTTATGCAAGCACTCAGGCTGAGACAAGTGAATTAAACTTCAAGGCCAGCCCTAGGATACACAGAAAATTCAAGGCCACACTACAGGACTATACAGTGAGACCCTGTCTCAAAGAGAAAGAAGAAAGAAGGGAATGGCAGACAGACAGGGTAGGAAGAAAGAAAATTTTACATCAAAGACTTGCCAGTTTGAGTCATCCACAGATAAGGAGGGAACTAGCAAGCTTAATAGGACTTGATAACACAAGAACATTGTACCTATTTTTACCTACCTCTATAGTAGGATGAGTATTATGCTTGTAAGCAGTATATAAGGGAAATTGAATTTGAAAAATTTTTGCTACACATAGTAATAGTTTTTCCTTCTCATCTGTATTCCATAAACTAAAAGGATCAGAACTCTTTGACGATTCCTCCTCAGTCAGATTACAAGTTCTTGTAGAGTTTGATTTTTTTTCTATTGATTTTTGTCTTTCTGTATTTCCTTCATTACATTCTCTATCTATACTCAGTGGTTCTTCCGCTTGATTACTCTCATCTTGCCACGTGGAATCTATGTTAATGGTAGTACAATGTTTACAAAGCTGGTCCCGGAGCACTTGAACTTGTGCAATGACTAAATTAATAAGTGCACATACTACTTGGTTAAAAATCTCCAAATGCTTATATTCCTTGAAGCAGCATAGACATTGCCTATAAGAGAAAATAAAATGTAGTAAATAAATGCTTCCTAGAGAGGGAACAATATACATTTCAATAAGTAACAAAAGAAGCAAACACTAAAATACTTTTCTTAAACATCAATTTTCCCCTTCCTGCTAGGACAGCTCTGTATTCATTTTTAAGAATAGAATCACAGACTGGGTATGGTGATACATGCCTTTAATCCCAGAATTTAGAAACAAAAAGCAGATGGATCACTGTAGAGTTCAAGGACAGGCACATGGTTATGCAGAAATCCTGTCTCAAAAAACCAAACAACAGTAGTAGTAGTAATAATAGTATTAGTATTAATGACTTCATTAATAAAACTGCTGGTTACTTAATACAAGGTGTTTTCTTATCTAACAAAATTTATTATCTACCTACATTTTTAAATGAAATCTTGAAGCCTACTTAGGATGGATATTCTGACCCTATCTGAAAAACCAAACATACTCAGAAACACAAAACACTCTCTCTTCAATGTCACTAAAAAAAAACAAAAACAAACAAACAAACAAAAAAGGGAAATGTCAGGTAGGCATTACATACAAATCTAGTTCTCTTAGACAAGTTCAATTAATAGCACAATGCCTGGCATATTTCAGGCAATTAAAAATCTTGTGTGAATCAATAACTAAACAACACACACACAAGTACCTTGTTCAAATTATATTAGAATCCAAACACTGATGACAGATAATCAGCCATTACTTATAACTTATTCCTTGAAGTATTAGCAAAATGTCTCTACATTGTCCAAATAGATCACCAACACACTGTACAACCAAAAAGGGAAATAATCTCATTTCTATAGGCGTGATAAACTTACAAGTATGACCACGAAACGCTTGGCACACATTCATTTAAAAAGCAAATCCTAACTTCTTCCCCTTGAGACCAGAAGGGACTCATTTCCATTGTGTGAACTGTGATAGTAGTTAAAAGATGAAATATCTAAGATTAGGTCATTAAAAAGACTGCGACCATGGTATAATTAGTAACATTCAAGCTGCCTACAACTAAGGTTTCCCCAAACAACAGATCCTCTACCCCCTGTAGGCCTCCACATAATTATATCATGACTAATGCCTTGATTAAAACCTTATGATAAAGGCTGAAGAAATGGCTCAGCAGTTAAGAGCACCGACTGCTCTTCCAGAGGTCCTGAGTTCAATTCCCAGCAACCACATGGTGGCTAACAACCATTTGTAATAGGATCTTACTCCCTCTTCTGGTGTGTCTAAAAATAGCTACAGTGTACTCATATAATAAATAAATCTAAAAAAAAAAAAACCTTATGTTAAGCCGAACACAGAATTCCAAAATCCCTATTCTACCGTAATACTGATTCTAATTAATTAAATACCATTTTTAGAAAAATTTGTCACATTGACTAAACAAAGGGGCTTTTACTTCAAAAGTTCTTTTTAGCTATAAAATACCATATTACCATTTTTTTTTTTCAAAATAGAGTCTATGTGGCTCTGGATGGCCTAGAACTCACTATGTAGACCAGGATAACCTCAAGCTTAGATACCCACCTGCCTCTGACATAAAAATATTAAGATTAAAGGTGTGTGTCATAGCACCCAGACATCTATTTGTGTGTGTTTGTAAGTGTACCTTTCTATGAAGGCCACAAGAGTGCATCAAGTCCCCTAGATCTGCAGCTGCAGGCAGTTGTGAGCCACCAGAGATATTAGGAACTGAAGATGAGTCCTTTAGAAGAACCTTCTCTCTAACCCCAACCCACAACCCATATTACAATCTGTATGAGGAAAACAAATATAATGTCTTTAATCTAGCATTAAAAGACAGGCCGATATCTCTGAGTTGAGGCTAGTGATTCCAGTTGAGCCAGATCTAAAGTGAGACACCAAGCCCCAGTCTTAAAACAAACAAAAATTACTCGTAGTGCTTTCTGATGAGCAGCCTGCCTACCTCTTATCTCCTACCTCTTTTTTTCTCTTTTCCAATACTTGGGACAAATCCAGGATTTCATATATACTGGGAAAGCCCTCTTAACTGCTGAGCCACATTCCTGCCCATTTTTACACTGACAGGATCTCCCTTTTAAGTTGAGGCTGGCCAGGATCCTCTTGCCTTTGATTCCAAAATGTAAGGATGTACCATCACTCCAACTCAGATTCTTCCTATAATGCTAATGCAGAATTATCTTTAAAGTGAGAAGTTGTAGACTCAGGCAGTTTTCTTAGTAAAGCTAGAGTCTGAGTTCTTAAAAGATCTTGGCTGCCGGGCAGTGGTGGCGCATGCCTTTAATCCCAGCACTTGGGAGGCAGAGGCAGGTGGATTTCTGAGTTCGAGGCCAACCTGGTCTACAGAGTGAGTCCCAGGACAGCCAGGGCTACACAGAGAAACCCTGTCTCGAAAAATAAAAAAAAAAAAGAAAGAAAACTTGTGTCACCAAAGACAACAGAAACAGTAAGAAAGACTCAGTATAGCTTGGTGGTGCACACCTTTAATCTCTAAATTTGAGGCAAGCCTGATATATAGAGCAAGACTCTAAAAAAAGAAGGGGGTAAACTCCTCATAAATAAATAAAACACAGAAATGTTTGAGTTTCCTTTCTATTGGATACTATTGATAAACAGTGCCCAAAACCAACTCAAGAACTTTTAACTCCCAGGGCTAAAAATTCCTCACCGAGGAAAGACAAGGCAGGAACTCAAAGCAGAAACCTGAAGCAGGAACTGAAGCAGAAGCCATGAAAAAAAAATGCAGCTTATTAATCAGCATACTCCCATGGCTTGCTCTGTTTGCTTTATGATAAAACTCAAGGCTACCTGGCACAGTAGTCTGGGTCCTCCCAAATCAATCATTAATCAATAAAATGTCCATATTCCTGGCATTCCCCATATACTGGGGTCTCCACTGCAGCTGAAGCTGCACCTTCACCAATGGCCTCTATTGAGCTCTCTTCAGGGACTCCAAGCCTATTTATACCACAATGCCAAGTCTCAGCTTCTCTTCATGACCCCTTCAATCCTGGGGTTGCCACTGCAACTGAGGCTACACTTCACCAACAGCCTTTTCACAATGTCAAGCCTCCACTGCTTACCACAATCCCTTGTAAAGGTAGCTTTAATGAGCCAGCACTCAAGAGGCAGAATCAAGAAGAGCTCTCTCTCTCTGTGAACTGCAGGCCAGCCTGGTCTACATATGGAATTCACAAACAGGCAGGGCTACAGTGAGAGACCCTGTCTCAGAAAAATAAAACAAAACAAAACAATGTAACTTTCATACAGCCAAAGCCAGCACCATGTGCAAGATTCTTTGTAGGCATAATGTTTTGTGTACTGTATAAAGTTTACCCTTAAGTTATTCAAATGGGGATTTCTCTGCCTTCATCTTGTTTCACAAGGACACAGCACTATGATGCTTACACTAAGACTCTCCTGTCTCAAGTTTGGGTAAACAATTATCATTTATTCTCTGCCTTGACAATAAATACTGATCACCCAATGGCTAAGCAGAATAGAGAGAATAGGGTGTAACATTCGCCAAGGGGGGGGGGGTGCATTTCAGATGAGCTGGCAGGATGGAGGAACTGGAGCTATGAAGGAGACTGAAGATCAATAATAATATACAAGTATCATGATGGGCTGGAAAGTAGCCAGATTAGCATAGAAGTTTAAGGTACACTTTTACTGCTCAGCTATTGAGGTACAGTTTTAAATAACACTTGGTTTCTCTGTGTAGTTATTGGGGACTAGCATAAAGTAAAGAAAAAGCCACTGGATTCACTACACACATTTATATTAAAAATAATTCATTTACAACTTAGACATTATCAAGTTCAACTCCCAAAATGAGATACAGCCTTGGCTGCTCTAAGCCACAGTTTGTGTGCTGACCATGAGGAAGTAATACTGTGCACAAGGTTTCACCTCAATGATACCAGTATCTTCTTAATTATAGCTGCTTTTTCAGCCCCAGCAAACAATAGCCATAGTCTCAGCAAAATAAAGGTTTCATTTCAATGGTACTGTACTATCCCTCCATTCAGAGCAAATTCTTTAGTTGCAGCTGACCAGAACCACAGATTATTAATTCAAATAAATCACCACAATTGCTTCACTATGAAATTCCACAAGGCAGGTCTTCATCATCTGCCCTGTTCTCAACACTATCTTCCAAGTTCCCCCAGAAAAGGCCATTAAGTTTTGAGCACTAATAACTTTTCAAGCCCAAAGTTCCTAACACTTCCACAATCCTCCCAAACAACATGATCATGTCTGTCACTACAACAATTTTCTGGTACCAACTTTTTGTCTTAGTTTGTTGTATATTGCTATAATTTAAAAAAAAAAAAAGGAAAAAAGAGAATTTTATTTAGCTTTCACTTCCTGATCTATACTCTATCACTGAGATAAGTCAAGGCATAAAACTCAACCATGACAGGAATCCAGAGGCAGGAGCTAAACAGATACCATGGAGGAATGCATCTTACTAATAATTTACCCCTTTAGGCTTGTTCCTCCCACTTCAGGGCCCCTGCACAGGGCAGCGCCACCTACCATGGGTTGTACCCTCCCATATAATCATTAAATGCTTCATGATCTGATGGAAGCAATTTCTAAGTTAGTTGAGGTTCTTTCCCAAGATGACCACAGATTGTTTCAGTGGGGATATATATATATATATATGTGTGTGTGTGTGTGTGTGTATATATATGTGTGTATGTGTGTGTGTGTGTGTGTGTATATATATATATATATATATATATATACACACACACACAAATATATATATTAAAAAATAAAAACTAACCAGCACAATTACGAGAAAGAAAAAAATTATCTATACTTTATAATACTTAAAGAACCTAACAGATATTAGGTTACTGAAAGAATAAATGTTATAAAAACTTAAGTGGGGATTATAAAACTGAGCCCTTTGAAGTTGGGCACAGAGCTCAAGGTTAGGTCAGGAGTCTTTGTGTGAGGCCATGGGTTCCACCCTAAGCACCATTTAAAAATAAAAAGCTCTTAAATTGTACATAGACTGTTGGTATGTCTTTAAAATAAATATATAGTTTATCATTTTAAATCCAATTAAAATTTTAGCAACCTATAATAAATAACAAAAGTTTCAAACAGGGAAACTAAAGCAATCTCTCAAAAAGGAGGATAAAGACTTATGATACTGGGGAGAAAAAGAAAAACATATGACCAATAAGACTAGCAGGTCTAAAAGACAGATGGACATGAGAAAATAATGAAATAAAAATTCACAAGGAGTTTTAGCATTTTTATTTCAACTTATTGGAAGATTTAAATTTAACTTTAAAAAACTAATGTACAATAAAAGGTGGCAAGATAAAAAATAAAGGAAAACTTAATGAAAATACTTCAATATGTAAATGTACAAAAATAAAGTTACTAATCAAAAGAGGAAATATATCAGAAGCATACTAACACTAGTTCTAATAGAGCATAATCAGAAATTAAGAATTTTCATGAGTGGTATGCTCATTCAATCAACCACATCTTTTAGGGGTTCCTAAACATAGCTTAGATATCACTTAGTGAGACTTATAGAGTAATTTTCTGCTGGAAGTAATATTTTCCCTTCTCATAAGCCACTTTCTAGTTTCCTGGCATTTGCCCTCCCTTCCACCTAGATATGTATATACAAAAAGTTGTAAGATTTACATAAGAGAAGATATGTTGTGTGTCTTTGAGTCTGGGTCATCTTACTTAAAATATTTCCAAGTTCAATATACTTCCTAAAAATAGCACAATTCTATTTTTCCATACATATGAATGAAATTCCACTGTATATGTACCACATTTCCATTATCCAGTCTTCTATGGTGGACATCTACGTTTATTATATTCCTATGCTATTATGAAAACAGCAGCAATAAACACAGAAAAGTATCTGTAATAGGATGCAGTCTTTCAGG
Source organism: Mus caroli (assembly GCF_978045245.1). Classification (NCBI taxonomy): domain Eukaryota; kingdom Metazoa; phylum Chordata; class Mammalia; order Rodentia; family Muridae; genus Mus; species Mus caroli. The sequence continues at coordinate 100,150,613 of NW_028227268.1, forward strand.
TAGAGGTCCAGGAGTGATATAAATGGGTCATATAAAAGTTCTAGCTTGGGCTGGTGAGATGGCTCAGTGGGTAAGGGCACCTGACTGCTCTTCCGAAGGTCCAGAGTTCAAATCCCAGCAACCACATGGTGGCTCACAACCATCCGCAACGAGATCTGGCGCCCTCTTCTGGAATGTCTGAAGACAGCTACAGTGTACTTACATATAATAAATAAATAAATCTTTAAAAAAAAAAAAAAAAGTTCTAGCTTGTGAGGCCTAGTGGTGGACACCTCTAATCCCAGCACTTAGGAGACAGAGGCAGGTGGATCTCTGAGTACAAGGCCAGCCTGATCTACAGAGCCTGTTCCAGGACAGCCAGGGCTGCACAGAGAAATGGAAACCACCGCACTGGTTTTTATAACGGCTGTTCAGTGTGCATTCCCATTAGACATTAGTCTCTAGCTTTTGTTGTCAGTTGTTTTATGATATTCATTTTCAGAATGGAAAGGCTTAGCCAAATGTATGACACTTGCAATTCTTGAAATAAAGGGAAAAAAATCCTAAAGCTTTCAAGGAGGGTATTAGAGAAACATAAAGAATAAAACTGCTAAAAGTGCTGGGTATCATAACACACTTTCTGAGCTCTACACTCAGAAAGCTGAGGTAGGAGAATCCCAAGTTTTAGGACAACTCTCGGATAAATGGACCTACACAGACAGTATTTCTAAAAGGAAAAAAAAAGCTAAACTTCAGAAAAGCAACACTGGATCCCTGAAATACAATGGAGTGTAACTGACAATTCTGAAAGGAATGACTTTCCACCCAGAATCCTGAGTTCAAAAAAGCATATGATTAAAGTGCACATAAAGGATAAACACTTTAGATATGCCAACTCTAAAAATCATGTTTTCCATATAGCTTTTCTAAGAAAATACAGTAATAAAGCAATAACCACCCAAAATCATAATTCTAAATAGTATGGGTAAAAAAAATAAAGGCACTGAAGGGAAGCTAGCTTACCAGCAAGCAATACAAACTGAAATTCAAGGGTAAATTCAGATGATACTGGGCAGATAGTAAAAAAATAACAGATCATTACTAAAAAGGTTTTAAGAGTTTAGGAAGAATTTGTGATTCATATATAGAAAATTACTCAAATGAAAAACAAGTCAGTAGAGACCCCAGGAAACAAATAATGCAACCACCTAACATTTTGGCAAATCTTTGAACAGCATTTTTATTTTCACAAGTATGCTAAGAATTGATAGCAACCACATTGAAAAGATGTGACAAAGTAAAATCCTATATATCATAAAAGGAAGATCAAGGTTAAAACTGACAAATGAAGCAACAGATGCATATTACAATTTCAGAAAACAGAATATTAAAGCCATTAAGTTGAAAATAGAAATAGGATTGAGGACTTAAAAATACCATATGCTTTTTCTTTCAATCACATTGTGAGATAGAGAAAGACAGTTTCACTGTGTAGGTCTGGTTGGCCCAGAACTCAACCCCACTGACCACGTTGGCTTCAAACTCAAGAGATCTAGCTGGTTCTGCTAATGTAAACGCGGGCCCCACGCCTGCATCTGTCACTTTTAACATTTGTTTGGACTCCTCCTACTTATTGTTCTGTATCACTCATATCTTTCCTACCATCTGCCAATCCTGCCTTTTTCTCCATTCTACATTTTTTATTTCTAGCCTGATTATGAACTTATTACCCAACTAAAATGATATGCTTCACATTGAATTCAAATTTATGTTAAAACCCATGTAATGAGGGCTAGTAAGATGGCTTAGTCGGTTAAAAAAAGCACTTGTGGCCCTTGGTATTGATTGTGAAGATCATATGCAATACCAAGGGGAATGCCAGGGCCAGGAAGTGGAAGTGGGTGGGTTGGGGAGCAGGGCAGGGGGAGGGTATAGGGGGCTTCGGAATAGCATTTGAAATGTAAATGAAGAAAATATCTAATTAAAAAAAAAAAGCGCCAGGCGGTGGTGGCACAAGCCTTTAATCCCAGAACTTGGGAGGCAGAGACAGGCAGATTTCTGAGTTTGAGGCCAGCCTGGTCTACAAAGTGAGTTCCAGGACAGCCAGAGCTATACAGAGAAACCCTGTCTCAAAACAAACAAACAAACAAAAAAAAAAGCACTTGCTATGCAAGACTAACAACCTGAGTTCTCTCGGTAAAGTAGAAGGGAAAATATACAAAACTTGTGCACTCATATATGCACATCTTATATATGCACATGCTGATAAGATAAGCTTTTTAAATGCAATGATAGCTCAAAACATGTGGCTTTAGTAAGTTTCAGTAGTAAATAAATACTCATGAAAAACCGTTAAGACAAGTCCATTTCTTAGGACAAATTCTAGAATTTCATTTGACAACACGCATCTATCATTTTCCCTATCCTGCTATTGTTGAAAGCATTAAAGATCTACTTCACAAGGCTGGGGATAGATGGTCCAGCAGTTAAAACCACTTGCTTCCAGAGGACCCAGGCCCAGCTCCCAGAACCCACACAGGGGCTCAAAACCATCAGTAACTTCAGTTCCAGGGGATCCAAAGCTCTCGTCTCACTTCGTAGGGCACCAGGCATACGTGTGTTACATATACATACATACATACATACATACATACAAAACATAATTACACATAAAATTAGAAGAAAAAAAACATAAAGAACTATTATAACACAGTATTCAACATCGGGAAAAAATGTTTCCAGAGTATCTGAAGCTAGTAACCCTTTCCTATAGGCTGCCTACTCTCAACAGAAGAAACCTGTTGAATGTGGTGACTGAAACAACAGACACCAAGGTTCAGCTGCATCAGCCCATAGCAGATGCTCAGACGTTAGACTCTCAGTAGTACTGAAAAGAACTAGGCTACTTAGTTAAACCTTGGTTGAGGCCTTCCAGTTCTCAGCACTTTTTTGCAATTATGTTCATTTTATATGTGATCATTAACAGCTTCCACAGATAGTCTGCTGAGAAATTAATTCCAAATGTTATGGAGTTCTTATATGGAAGGCTTTCAAAAACAATAATACTGGCTGGGTGTGGTGGCAAAAGATTTTAATCCCAAAATTCAGGAAGCAGTAGCAGGCAGATCTCTGTGAGCTAAAGGCTGGCCTGCTCTGGACTCTAATTAGAGTCCCAGGACAGCCAGGCTATCTACACAACAGACCTATCTTTAAATGATAATAATACTACTAATAATAACAATAATAATAAAAAATCAACAGAAGAGAAGGGAGACAGAAGGAAAACAAAAACAAAACAAAACAAAACAAAAAACAGTAGGACCTTGCTGCTGAATCTGTACATTAGCCTTATCAACTTTCTGTTTCAAGTTTTCATTGCACACATTTTGTTTGTAGAGATAAGGTCTAACTATGTAGCCAAGAATGGCCAGGAGCTTGGGAACCTCCTGCACCTGCCTTCTGGGATCACAAGCATGAGCCAAATTGACTCCAACTAAGGCTTTTATCTTGACTCTCAAAAATTGTTTTATATGAGCTAAATTCTGGAGAAAAATACTTTAAATATAATAGTATGATATCTTTTTTCTTTTGGTTTTTTTTTTTTGTTTGTTTTTGTTTTTTTTTTTTTTGAGACAGGGTTTCTCTGTGCCACATTGGCTGGCCCAGAACCCACTCTGTAGACCAGGCTGGCCTAGAAATCACAGACATCTCTCTGCCTCTACTTTCAAATACTGGGTGGAATTAAAGGCTTTCACCACCAACAACCTTTTTCTTTTCTTTCTTTGTTCTTTTGTTTTGTTTTGTTTTGTTTTTTTAATTAGGTATTTTCCTCAATTACATTTCCAATGCTATCCAAAAAGTCCCCAACACTCCCCCCCCCCAGTCCCCCACCCACCCACCCCCACCCCTTGGCCCTGAAATTCCCCTGTACTGGGGCATATAAAGTTGGCAAGTCCAATGGGCCTCTCTTTCCAGTGATGGCCGACTAGGCCATCTTTTGATACATATGCTGCTAGAGACAAGAGCTCCGGGGTACTGGTTAGTACATCATGTTGTTCCAACAATAGGGTTGCAGATCCCTTTAGCTCCTTGGGTACTTTCTCTAGCTCCTCCATTGGGGGCCCTGTGATCCATCCAATAGCTGACTGTGAACATCCACTCCTGTGTTTGCTAGGCCCCGGCATTGTCTCACAAGAGACAGCTGTATCTGGGTCCTTTCAGCGAAATCTTGCTAGTGTATGCAATGGTGTCAGCGTTTGGAAGCTGATTATGGGATGGATCCCTGGATATGACAGTCTTGAGATGGTCCATCCTTTCTTCACAGCTCCAAACTTTATCTCTGTAACTCTTTCCATGGGTGTTTTGTTCCCAATTCCAAGAAGGGGCACAGTGTCCACACTTTGGTCTTCGTTCTTCTTGAGTTTCATGCGTTTAACAAATTGTATCTTATATCTTGGGTATCCTAAGTTTTTGGGCTAATATCCACTTATCAGTGAGTACATATTGTGTGAGTTCCTTTGTGAATATGTTACCTCACTCAGGATAATGCCCTCCAGATCCATCCATTTGCCTAGGAATTTCATAAATTCATTCCTTTTAATAGCTGAGTAGTACTCCATTGTGTAAATGTACCACATTTTCTGTATCCATTCCTCTGTTGAGGGTCATCTGGGTTCTTTCCAGCTTCTGGCTATTTCTTTGTTCTTTTTAAAAGTAGGGTCTCACCATGTAGCTCTGGCTAGACTGGAACCAGGTCAGTCTCACATAGACCTGCCTATCTATGTCTCCTATAACTAGGATTAAATGAATGTTCTTCCATGTCCAAGTCAACAAATTATTTTTTTTATTTTGTGTGCGTGTGTGAGTGCATGTATATACACCACATGTGTACCAAAACCTTCACAGATCAAGAGGCATTGAATCTTCAGGAAGTAGAGTTACAGAGAACTGTGAGCTACCATGTGGATGCAGAGAAACAAACTGGAGTCCTCTGCAAAAGTATTAAGTACTTTTAACCACTGAACCATCTCATCTACTAAACATATAATTTCTATTTTTTCTTTTTTATGTGAGTATACTGTTGCTGTCTTCACACATACTAGAAGTGATGTTATCAGTTGTAAGGATCTGCCATTATAACGTATTAACCAGGATAACTGAAAGACAATCTCTACTTAAGAAATAATGTGTCAGAGGCTTGTTGTGGTGGCACACCCCTTTAATCCCAGCACTCAGAGGATCAGAGGCAGTGGGGTCTTTTTGAGTTTGAGGCCAACCGGGTCTTAGGGTTATATAGTGAGTTCCAAGGGTTATATAGAAAGACTTTATCTAAAAAAGAAAGGAAGGAAAGGAGAAAGGGAGGGAGGGAGGGAGGGAGGGAGGGAGGGAGGGAGGGAGGGAGGGAGGGAGGGAAGACAGGGGGTTCGGGGGGCTGGAGAGATGGCTCAGTGGTTAAGAACACTGACTGCTCTTCCAGAGGTCCTGAGTCCAATTCCCAGCAACCATAGTGGCTAACAACCATCTGTAATGGAATCCAATGCCCTCTTCTGGTGTCTGAAGAAAATGATAGTATATTCACATACATAAAATTAATTAATAAATCTTTTTTAAAAAACAAAATCAAATCACTGTAGCAGGGCAGCAGTGGAGCACGCCTTTAATCCCAGCACAAGGACAGTCTAATCTACAGAGTGAGTTCCAGGACAGGCAGGGCTACATAAGACCTTCTCTCAGAAAAACAGATATACTGTGTATGCCCTCACACGTGTGTGTGCGTGCATGAACTGGTGTCAAGACACATGTGGAAGCCAGCTCTCTCCTTCCACCGTACATGTCCTGGGTTGAACTTAGGTTATCAGGCTTGGTAGCAGGAATCTTTACCCACTGAACCATCTCTCTGCCCCACTTTAAACATTTTATGACGGGTAGTTCAAATTGGGCAAGCACACAAGTGAAAAAGTATTTAGTGGGAGCTGAAGATACACATAAGTGTATGAACATTTATGCAGCATACCTTGAGTTCAAATTTCACCTATAGCTCAGTGGTACAGCCCAGAAGCTGCTGGGCTTGTACATCAACACTGTAAAAAACATCGTGTGGCACTACCAAACAAAAACCACATAGAGATATAAGTTTACAGTCTTTTTCATAGTGGCTATATTAACAACTATGATCCTTGAGTTTTAATCTGTATATTCTCAACTTATATTATATAAAAGTTGTTCTAATGTGCATAATAGATGAGAAACTATCAAATGATTTCAAAATAACTATTACCACAATTAAGGATTTTTTTTTAAAAAACATTAAGTTTGCTATAAGCTTTTAGTAGCTATTCCGTGAAAGTTCTCTTATCCGCTGAGTAGTGGTGCTTCTCATTGTTAATCCCAGCTTGATCTACACAGTGAGTTCCATGACAGCCAGGGCAACAAAGAGAAACTCTGTCTCTCAAAATAATTCCTTCTCAAAATTTTAGTGACTCATCATTAAGAATGAGGGAAAAGAAAGAAATCAGCTTTTATGTTGTTTTAAAAACAATGTCTAAATCAAGTCCATGATTTTAAAAAAGTAAGATAATTGAATATTGATAAACTTATCACTTAATACAAAAAAAGTAATGAAACATCCTGAAAGAAAATCTAATAGCAATAAGTAATGACAATTTATAGGATCCATCAAGTTAGTCTTTAAAATCCCTACAACTGCATACCTCTGAGTCCAGGAGTTGATATAAGCAAATATTTTGAGAGTATGTTCCTTTCTGAGCTGTAGTCCATCAGCACCTTCTATATCTGATACTGAAAGAGAAGGGTAAAAGCATGAAAACAATGTTAAACAAATATTAAAGCCAACACTACTTAAAAATAAAGCTTAGATACACAAATGCAAACATCAATTCATTCTATCGCTTTCACTAGTGAAATAAAATCTTTGATTACTGACTGTATTAGTTATTTCTGTGATATAGACCATGACCAAAAGTAACTTAGAGAGGAAAGGATTTATTCTGCTTAAAGGATAATAGTCTATCATCCGAGGAAAATGGCAAAAAATGAAGCAGGCCATAGATAAATTCAGCGTAGTGGCTTGCTCCTCAACCTGATTTCTTGGTTTTTGTTTGGTTTAGGTTACTTGTTTTGGTTTGCTGTCATTTTTTAGGTTTTGGTTTTCTTCTTTGAGAGGGGTGGAAGGGTGTGGGGGCGTTGAAGATAGGGTCTCTTCTCTATTCTAGGCCAGCCACGGCTACATAGTCAGATCCGATCAAAAAAGTAAAGAAAGGCTTAGCTTCAACAAAAGCATTTTTATAATTTACTGGGTTTTCTAATTATGTTTTTGTGTGTAACCCTGTATGAGTATATGCTTATCACATGTGAGCAGGATCCCTAGAACTGGAGTCACAGGTGGCTGTGAACCATCCTGTGGGTGCTGGGAACCGAACCCAGTTCCTCTGCAAGAATACTGGGTTCTCTACTCCACTGGTCCATCCATCTCTCCAACCCAAGTGAAATACTTTAAAAACTGAACTCTAGTCCCACTCCTACTGCCTATGAATGGCCTATCTAGGCCAAAGCATTCCTCATCACTCCTGTGAGCCATATGCCATTACAGTGTTTAAAAAGCTATACAAATACAGATAGCCTGACATCACTTTATCACTTTATCATTCCATACTTCTGATTTTAATCTTTTGTAATGCTGGGCAGGAGACCACAACTAGCAAGCCATGTCTCATGTGGGTCAGTGACACTGTGTGTAGCTGAGACACTTTTTGTCAGGTTATAGTTATTCAATGCATTCTTCATTTACATTTCCAATTTGCTATATATTTGGTTGTTGGATTTTGTTTGTTTTCCAGACCAGGTTTCTCTGTGTAACGGTCCTGGCTATCCTGGAACCTGATCTATAGACCAGGCTGGCCATGAACTGACAGCAATAAGATCCTCCTAGCACTGGGATTAAAGGCATGTCATGCACTACCATGCCCAGCTGAGTTTTTATGGGAGGGGGGTTGGGGGGTGTTTGTTTATTGGGTGGTAGGTTCTTTTCTATGTGAGGGTAGGTGTATGTATTTTGTGTAGGGGTGTGTGTTTTAAGTTGTCAGAAAACAACTTGAGGAAATTTCTTCTCTCCATCTACCATGTGGGTTCAAAAAAATCAAAACCATATTATCAGATTTAACATCAAGTACATTATCCAGCTAAGCAGTCTTCAGGTCCTTGCGCAATACAAAATTCTCTTAAAGTTCCCAAAATGGGAGAGCAGAAGAGCAATCTAAAACTATATTTGCCAATTCCAGAAACATCATCAAATAAACCTTCAAAATCAAAGGAGCTAAAGCAATGGTTCTCAACCTTCCTAATGCTGCAGCACTTTAACTCAGATCCTCATGCTGTGGTGATCCCCAACCACACAATTATTTCACTGCTACTTTATAACTGCAAATTTACTACTGTTGTGAACTGTAATATAAATATCTGCTATGCAGGATATATGAAATGTGACCCCCCAACAACACAGGTTGAAAACCAATGAGCTACACAGAGATGGCTCAGAGGTTAAGAGCCCTGGCTGCTTCTCCCAAAAACCAGGGTTCAATTCTCAGTACCCACATGACAGCTCACAAGTGTCTCTAATTCCAGTGAATAGTGATCCAATGTACTATTTCAACCCCTACAGACACTGTATGTAAGTTGTGCTCATATATGCAGGCAAAAATACCCATTCACTTAAAATAATAAAAATTTTCAAAAGTTTCACAATCACTTAAGTACCAACTCAGTATTCTTCACTATTCCCAAGACTCAAAGATTTAAATTGATAGCCAGGTGTGATGGCACATGCCTTTAATCCCAGCACTCGGGAGGCAGAGGCAGGCGGATTTCTGAGTTTGAGGCCAGCCTGGTCTACAGAGTGAGTTCCAGGACAGCCAGAGCTATACAGAGAAACCCTGTCTCGAAAGACCAAAAAAAAAAAAAAAAAAAGAAAGAAAGAAAGAAAGAAAAAGAAAAAAGAAAGAAAGAGATTTAAATTTGAATATCATTAACATTCTCTCAGATCAGTAACAAGACTCAGTATTCTGTATCTGAAATGAGAATTTCAGATTTTAAAATAATAGTGGAGATTTTTACCAGCTGAACATGCCATTTTTTTTTAAAAAAAGTTAAAAGCTGGACGTGGGAGATGAGTGCTGGAGAGATGGCTCTGTGGTTAAGGACACTTGCTGCTCTTCCAGAGGAATAAAATTTGGTTTTCAACATACAGGTCAGGCAGTTCATAACCACCTTTACTTCTAACTTTATCAGGAGATTAGATACCCTCTTGTGCCTTCCAGAGCATCAGAACACAAATTTATACACACACATGCACATAAACAAATAAACAATAAGAATTTTTTAATGGAGCAGGCAAGATGCTCATCGAGCAGTAACTATTGCCACCAATCCCTGAACTCTGACATCAATCTTTAGAACTCACACGGTAGGAGAGAACTAAGGTAAGCAAGCTAGTTGCCTGTCCTCCACACATCCTCCATGGCATGCATAAGTACACACACATAATAAATTTAATTTTTAAAAAGGTTTAATTTTTTTAAACTTTTTTAAAACTCAAAATATAAATTCTAACTAATTAGAAAACTTCAGATTTGGGGTTTAGTGATAATCTCTACTTTTCACCAAACTAGAAGTTAGTATTTCACTAAATATATGATTTATCTTGCTATTAAGAAAACTCACCATGGCATGGAAAATAGAAACAAAATACCGTTAGAATAAAATAGCACTCTGTTAGCCACATTATATACTACTTTACCAAGCAGTGATGAAGTGTCCCATTGTCTTCTTACTTTGACTACAACTCCAAAGGTCCTATTGCCATCACAACAGAGTAGTATAGGCCAATAATCCCATCACTGAATTGGCTGAGGCAAGAGGATCTTGAGTTCAAGACCTCTGAAAGGGGTTGGGGGTTGGAGGGTAAACGGCAACATAGAGATGGCCCAGTGATTAAAAGCTGCTTTTATGGGTTGCTCTTCCAGAAGATCCAGGTTTAATTCTAAGCGCACATATGGTGGCTCACAACCATTTGTAACTCCATTTACAGGGGATCTAATATCCTCCTCTGGTCTTTGTGGACAACAATCTAAGCTTGTACATGGTGCAGACATGCAAGCAGGTAAAATGTCCATAAATGTAAAATAAAATAATAAAATATATGTAAAGGACAGGACAGGCTGGAGAGTTAGCTCTTGCAGAAGACCTAGGTTTTGATTCCCAGCACTCTCATAGTGGCCCACAATTGTCAGTAACTCAAATTTCAGGGGACCAGACAAGTCTCCTGAGCTCTGCAGACACCATGCATGCATGCATGCAGTGCATAGACACTATTCAAGAAAACATTCATACACATTAATTTTTTAAAAAAGAAAAGAAAGATCATGGGACTATTTAGGTTATAGTATGACCAAATAATAGAAAAATTATATTGAGATTATAAAAGGTATAATCTAATTGGTAACTGATGTAGAAAAGGTGCTGGTATTTTTTCCTGTTTATTTTGTCAGCAGTCCTATTATGTAGTCCAGGCTAGCCTTGAACTCACAATCTCTCATATTCCCTAGTTTTGTATTGCTGGGATGACAAGCATATGGCACAACATCCAGCCTTAATCTATATCTTATAAACATAAAAGTCATGTAGCGCCTTTAATCAATATATATCACACATATCTGCACACCCTAAGAGGCAACTGGATGCCATTATAGATGATTTTAAATCACCATGTATGTGTGCTAGTATTTGAACTCAGTACCCTGAAGGAAACCAATGCTCACAACTTTTGAGCTATCTTTCCAGCTCTGAAAATAAAATTTTTCAACACAGTAATCATAAATTTAGGTAACCACAATCTTGAATTGCTTAATAAATTAAGGATACAAGCAGGAGGTAGTGTTACACACCTTTTATTCCAGTACTTGGGAGGTAGAAGCAGGCAGATCTCTGAGTTTGAGGCTACAGAGTTAAGTTCCAAGACAGCCAGGCTATACAGAGAAACCCTGTCTCATACACCTACACCAGCTACACCACCTACACAAACTCACCTACACCATCACCACTCCTAGCTTTCTCTTTCTGAACAAATGCTAATAAAACCAGACCTAGCAATTCATGCCTGTAAATTCCAGCACACCGAATCAGGGAAACTGCCATTGAAATTTGAAGCTGCCTAAGATAGCTAATAGCAGTCTCTAAACAAAAATAATATAAAACACAGAGTAACTTATAAACATACACATATACATCATCTTTGAAAAATGAATAAACTTTTATTTACTTCCAAAGAGAAAAACTCAGTATTTACCTAGGACTGCTGGAACCATCCTTTCCACAGTGAAGGTGTTTAATTTACTATAAACCTTTAACTAGCTTCAAGGAAGTTCAAGGTCCTCCTCAGGTACATATCAAGTTTGAAGCTAGCCTGGGTTACAGGAGACCTTGATTCAAATAAATAAAGGCTTCAAAAATTAAAATAAAAATTTAAAACTCTTCAAATAGCACATAGAAATACATGAAACTTTATGACTAGCGTTCATAGCACTACAACTATAGGTTAAAAATCAGCAACCTAACCACACACGCTAACATACTTGGGAGGCAAAGAATTAAGTTTGGGGCCAGCCTGGTCTGCAAATACAGTTCCAACTAGCCAAGGCAACATATTGAGCAATCTTTAAGCCAGCAAGATGGTTTAACAAGTAAAATGATTACCACCAAGCCTATCAACTGGAATTCAATGCCTGGTACCCAGAGGAGAACAGACTCAAAACTGGTTGTACCCTGACCTCCACATGCAGACTGTGTCATGTACACACAAAAACAGCAATCTTCTAGGAGCCCTAACTATATTTACTTGCACACAAAAATAACCAGCTTACTTTATATATCAAGTTTTCATAGAAAATTCCAAAAACTATTGTCTGTATAACTGTGAAAATATTATCTGGGGACTAGATTACTGCAGGTAAGAGCACTTGCTGCTCCTGAAGAGGATCCATGTCACTTCCAAACATCCCATGGCAACTCACAACAGCCTGCAATTCCATTTGCAGTAGATCTGAAACCCTACCCTGACTTCTGCTGACTGCTGTACACATTTAGTATATATATATATATATATATATATATATATATACACACACACACACATATACATATACATACATATATACATGTATTCAGGCACTACATATATACATAAAAAATAAGTTTTTAAAAGAAAATATCATCTGTAGCTATTTTAAACCATATAAAGTTTTATTAGCAGAGCATGCTATCATTGTAGCACTAGAAAACTGAAGCAGGAGCATTTATCTGTAAATGAGATCAGCCAGGGATAATGAATTCTGGTCAAGACTAGATAAAAGTTAATCTCTGTTTCTCTCCAACAAATGCAAATAAACACACACACACACATACACAAAGAGCTGGAGAGATGGTTCAGCAGTTAAAAGCACTGACTGCTTTTCCAGAGGTCCTGAGTTCAATTCCCAGCAACCACATAGTAGCTCACAACCACCTGAAATGGGATCCGATGCCCTCTTCTGGTGTGTCTGAACAGAGTGACAGTGCACTCACATAAAATTAATTTAAAAACAAACAAACAAGATCACCCTCTCCCTAGTCCTGTCCTCCACCTCTTGTTCTCCCAGAACCAAGCTCTATGAACAATGTACTATGGCACCGTCCTTTACCAGCTTGAAAAATCAGCACAATAAGCTTCTCTGTGTCCCATATCCAATGACTATTCCTTTTTCTTATTTGGCAGAGACAAGGCTTTATGTAGCCATGGCTCACCTCAAACTCCCTTCGTAGCTGAGGATGACCTTGCACTTACGATCCTACTGCATCCACCCTCCAGGTGCTAGGAATACAGGTGAGGACCACTAAGATTGGCTTTATGGGATACTGGGATACAAAAGAGTTTTGCAAGCTACCATGACAACCTCCTTTCTTACACTTTGTTGTTGTTTTTTTTTTTTTTTTTTTTTTTGGTTTTTCGAGACAGGGTTTCTCTGTGTAGCCCTGGCTGTCCTGGCACTCACTTTGTAGACCAGGCTGGCCTCGAACTCAGAAATCCGCCTGCCTCTGCCTCCCGAGTGCTGGGATTAAAGGCGTGCGCCACCACGCCCGGCTGTTGTTGTTTTTTGAGACAGGGTTTCTCTGTGTAACCTTGACTGGCTGTCCCAGAACTTGCTCTATAGGCCAGGTTGGCCTCAAACTCAAGAGATCTTCCTGCTTCTGCCTCCTGAGTGCTTGGGTTAAGAGTGTGTGGCGCACGCCTTTAGTCCCAGCACTCGGGAGGCAGAGGCAGGTGGATTTCTGAGTTCAAGGCCAGCCTGGTCTACAAAGTGAGTTCCAGGACAGCCAGGGCTACAGAGAAACCATTGAGGGGATGCTGCCACAAGTCCCACTGCTCAACAGATAAGCCACCCTGCTGCAGAAGGTTTGTTTGATAACACTTTAGGGTCATGTACTTGGCATCCACAAATATATCCACAGAATGCTGAATATACTACCTTCACATAACTTCCTTGAAGGCCATGAGCTTTTATAAATCAAGAAAATGGGCTGAAGAGATGGCTCTGTGGTTAAGTGTTCTTCCAGAGGTCCTGAGTTCAATTCCCAGCAGCCACATGGTAGCCCACAACCTCTTCTGGTGTGCATGAAAAAAGCATACTCATATACATTACATAAATAAATAAATCTTAAAAATATAAATCAAGCCGGGCAGTGGTGGCACACGCCTTTAATCCGAGCACTTGGGAATCAGAGGCAGGCAGATTTCTGAGTTCAAGGCCAGCCTGATCTACAGAGTGAGTTCCAGGACAGCCAGAGCTATACAGAGATACCCTGTCTAGAAAAACCAAATAAATAAGTGTGTGTGTGTGTGTGTGTGTTTATGTGTGTGTGTGTGTGTATATCAAGAAAGTAAACAAAGGGTTGGTGGTGAGATGGCTCAGTGGTTAAGAGCACTGACTGCTATTCCAGAGGCCATGAGTTCAAATCCCAGCAACCACATGGTGGCTCACAACCATCCATAATGAGAAACAAATAAAATTTTTAAAAATAAGTGAATAAAATAAACAAAAGAAAGTAAGTAGCCGGGCGTGGTAGCACACGCCTTTAATCCCAGCACTCGGGAAGCAGAGGCATGCAGATTTCTGAGTTCGAGGCCAGCATGGTCTAAGAATGAGTTCCAGGACAGCCAGGGCTATACAGAGAAACCCTGTCTGGAAAAAAAAAAAAAAAAGAAACTAGCCTGGTCTATATAGCAAGTTCCAAGCCAGCCAGGGCTGTTAATAAAGACTCTGTCAAAAAAAAAAAAAAAGGAAGTAATTAAACAAAGACTGGACCTCTTAAAGCAAATACAGCAAATGACCTGTATACAGAAACAGCTTGTGACCTAGTGACAGACCATGGACCAGAGAGATATCATTGCTGCATAGTGAAAAGGTAAAGACAAAGGAGCTCTGACATAGGATCCTCTAAGACTCCAAACAAGATCGAGCTTCCCAGTGAACCACTGACAGCCAGTTTCAACCAGACACAAAGTATGACAATTTTTATTAGAAATAGTCCCATACTAAAATATAAGAATTGTAGTCCTGGCCTACCAACAGTCTATTGTTTCATCAAATGCAGATATTCTTTTTTTTTGTTTGTTTTTGTTTTTTTGAGACAGGGTTTCTCTGTGTAGCCCTGGATGTCCTGGAACTCACTCTGTAGACCAGGCTGGCCTCGAACTCAGAAATCCACCTGCCTCTGCCTCCCAAGTGCTGGGATCAAAGGCGTGAGCCACCAACGCCCTGCAGATGCAGGCATTCTTGCTGAAATTCACATAAAATGATTAAAACTTGTTCCTACATTTCTAACACAGCATTCTCAATGACACAGAATAGTTCTTCCATTTCTCCTTTGATAACTGTGGTATCACTATGTAAAAAAAACACCATATCCCTCAAAGTGTTCCCATTTCCCCACTACTTACTTCCTAGGAGGGGATTTTCTACTCTCTGTTTCTTTGCTGAATAAAAATGCAACACAAAAGTTCTGATTTTTTTTTTTAAAGTAAAGAAATAGGGATTCTAAGAGAGTACATACTGCTCGTGGTTCCTGAGTAGCAAGCCCCTGCCTACAGCACTTTTGTGGCTGTAACTTTGCAGCTGCCAGGGGGCCCAAAGCTAGTTCAATATTCAAATACAAAGTTCAGAGACAAGTTACCGGGATAAGTGAGAAAAGCTTTCACCAAACCTTTGTGTGAGATCTGCTGATGTGCCAGGTAGCTTCCAATCAGTTCTCCATGTGCCTTTCTAAACTGGGGATATCAGATCTTATCTCTGCAAAGCTGGGTTAGCTGCTATTGTTATTATTACTACAGGAGCTCATGGAGCCAAGGCTGGTCTCAACTCACTATGTAGCCATGAATTTCCTGCTTCCACTACCAAGTGCTGGGATTACAGAAGTTCATTATAAAGCCCAAATTATGTGGTACTAGGGACCAAACTCAGGGCTTCACATGTGTCAGGCTTGCATTCTACCAACTGAGCTACAGTCAGTCTCAATACTACCTCTTTTAAAACTATGTACACTGGCATTCATGTGTATGTGTGTGCACTGAATCCCCTAGAACTGCAATTATGTTTGTGAGCTGCACAAAGAAGATGCTGGGAATTAAACTCCAGTTCCCTGAGAGCAGCAATCAATCATTCTTAACCACCGAGCCGTCCCTTCCGACCATTCTGTTGTTGGTTTTTCTTTGGTTGTTTTGTTGTTGTTGTTGTTGTTGTTGTGTTCTTACATGGATTTTACCTGTGTGGCAACTGTGTCAAAGTCAGCAGACAATCTTCAGGGGCTTGCTGTCTCTATCACCAAGTAGGTTCCACAAATCAGACTCAGATGACAGGCATGCAGCAAATACTTTTCTGGCTGAGCCATCTTACTGGGCCCCAATAATATTGCTTTAAAAACCTTTTTTTTTTTTTTTTTAAACTAAGGTGAGGGCAAACACCTTTAACCCCAGCACTCGGGAGATGGAGACAGCCAGATCTAAGGCTAGCTTGATCTACAGAACCAGTTCTAGAATAGCCAAGGCTACACTGACAACCAGGTCTCAAAATAAATAGGTAAGTAAGTTAGGTAGGTAGACAGACACACAGGTCATCTTTGGGAGCTTGAGAGATGGCTCAGCTATGAAGAGCTGTTCTTCTGGAGACCCTGAGTTCAACCCCCAGCACCCACATAACATAGACAGCTCACACCTGTCTCTAACTGATGCCCTCTTCTGGTGTTCAGGAACACAAACAAAACACATGCATGCACGTGTGTGTCTTATGCATGTATGATGTGGGATTCTTTTTTTTTTTTTTTTTTTTTCTCGAGACAGGGTTTCTCTGTATAGCCCTGGGCTGTCCTGGAACTCACTTTGTAGACCAGGCTGGCCTCGAACTCAGAAATCTGCCTGCCTCTGCCTCCCGAGTGCTGGGATTAAAGGCATGCGCCACCACGCCCAGCTGGGATTCTTTTTTAAGGTTTCCTTTTTAATATATGAGTGTTTTAATGTATGAAGTCTGCATGTAAGTATATATTCCATATGTGTTCCTGGTACCTCCAGAAGTCCAAAGAGGACATCAGATCCCCTGTAACTAGAGCTAAAGATGTTTGTGAGCCTCCATGTAGGTGCTGGAAATCAAATCCAGGTCCTCTGCAATAGCAACACACATCCCTAACAACTAAGCCATCCCTCTAGTCTCTCCATTACCATCATTCTTAAAACATATACACAAAAATATGTTAATATGTGCTGTGATGGCACACATCTTTAATCCCAGCACCAGGTAGGCATGGGCAAGTGGATCTCTGTGAGTGTGCCCAGTCTCATCTACAAAGCGAGTTCCAGGACAGCCAGAGCTATATAATGAGACTCTGTTTCCAAAACACCAATAAAAAGGCAGTAATCAGTGTTCATTATACAGACAATGTTGATACTTTCCTATATTAGTATACACTATATTTTATAGTGCTTTATCATTTGCTATTGGGATTACAGCTGATCATGGTAGCTCATGACTGTAACCTATCCCTTGGGAGGCTGAAGCAGAACTGTTTGACAATAGCCTGGGATGGCTACAGAATGAGACCTAAGGTCAAAACACCAAAACACAGTATCTGGCTGGAAACTGAATAATTTTATCTGTTTGCCAGTGTTTCAAATATTAGTCGGTTAAGGAAGGTTTTTTTTGTTCGTTTGTTTTGTTTTTAAAGATTTATTTTATGGGGAGCTGGAGAGATGGCTCAGTGGTTAAGAGCACTGACTGCTCTTCCAAAGGTCCTGAGTTCAATTCCCAGCAACCACATGGTCGATCACAACCATCTGTAATGGGATCTGACGCCCTCTTCTGGTGTGTCTGAAGACTGCAACAGTGTACTCACATACATAAAATAAATAAATCTTTAATAAAAAAATTTATTTTATGTAGGAGTACAATGTAGTTGTCTTCAGACACACTAGAGGAGGGCATTAGATCTCATTACAGATGGCTGTGAGCTACCATGTGGTTGCTGGGAATTTAACTCAGGACCTCTGGATGAGCAGTCAGTGCTCTTAACCACCTCTCTGACCCCAAGGAAGTTTTGTGGGGTTTTTTTGGGTTTTTTTGTTTGTTTGTTTGTTTTTTTGGTTGTTGTTGTTGTTTTGTTTTCTCACTCTGCAGACCAGGCTGGCCTCGAACTTAGAAATCTGCCTGCCTCTGCCTTCCAAGTGCTGGGATTAAAAGCGTTCACCACCACTGCCCAGCCCCCAGGAAGTTTTAACTTAAGATTTGACAAGTTTAAAAAGTCCATAATCGGGGCTGGAGAAATGGCTTAGTGGTTAAAACCACTGACTGCTCTTCCAGCAGACCTCAGTTCAATTCCCAGGAAACGCATGGTGGCTTACAACCATGTGTAATGGGATCTGATGCCCTCTTCTGTTAGGTCTGAAGACAGCTACAGTGTACTCACATACATAAAATAAATAAAATCCTTTTTAAAAAATCCATAATAGCCGGGCAGTATCCCAGCAGATTTCTGAGTTCAAGGTCAACCTGGTCTACAGAGTGAGTTCCAGGACAGCCAGAGCTACACTGACAAACCCTGTCTCGAAAAGCCAAAAAATAATAAATAAATAAATAAATAAATAAATAAATAAATGAAAATTTAAAAATCCATAATAATCAAGACTGAGAGCCATGTATAATATAAGCGTGTGGTAGTATGGAATATTACAAGTTACAGGAATATTACAAGTTCCAGGTCAGCCTAGACTAAAAAGCAAGATACTGTCATCCCCACAAACTAGCCTCCTCCACCTATAAAAGCCACAGTAGTTCATGAATGTAGGGCCAACTCTTGAGAGCCTGAGGCAAGAAAACCAGGAAGGAGTTCCCTTAAGCTGTCAAAAAACAGATGGTGGTAGATACCCAATAGTTTAGTCCTTATTTTAAGATCCTTAGCCTGGTTCTAGACTTTAATATGCCTTTCACCTGTAGCTCAATTCAGTGCATAGCTATATAATGTATGTGTCCATTGTGAGAATTTACAGCGTGCGAACCTCTACAGAACTACAGGTACAACTGATAACATTAATACTGTAGCTAAACACTGATGACAATGTAAACTGCTTAGAGACTATTACTCCTCTTTTTTTTTCTTGTTAGAGATATTGCATTCTGACAGATTTGTTTGCCTGGTTTTAAGACAAGGTTTCACTGTGACCTATATGACCTCAAACTCAGGATCTCACCTCAGCCTTCCCAACAGAGACATGTATGCCCACAATGTTCTGCTGTCTGCCAAGTGTGCTGTTTATACCACTAGTCGTGTACGTCTGTGTTGTAGCTCACACACCCTTAAGGTCAGAAGAGTCTAAACCTCTGACCCCTCAAGCTGTGAGCTAACCTACCTCTTCCAGTCTCAACTTCTTTTCCTTAATAAATTTGCACTTGAGCCCCTTAATAATAAATAAATTGCCACTACACACCTTTAAGAGCAGCACTCAAGAGACAGAGGCAGGTGTATCTCTATGAAGTGAGCCAGGCTGGTCTACACAGTGAGTCCCAGGAGCCAGGGGCAGAGAGAGAGAGACCCTGTCTCAAAAAACAAACAGAAAATAATAATAATAATAAAAACCACACATGGTTTGAGGAATTGATTTCTGAACTTTGAAATCAAGGTTGAATAGTCTTTGCACAAGCAAACGGGGAAGAAAAAGATAGCCAATACATAATTAGCAAGTGAAATTACAAGAAGACATATAACACACTTCAATTTAAAAAGCTGATTTTCTAGAACTCTAAGGGATCTGATGCTCCTTCTGACCTCTGAGGGCATAAGGGCATGCATCTGGTACACTTATACATATAAAATTAAATTTAAAAATCTAAAATTAAGCCGGGCGTGGTGGCCCACGCCTTTAATCCCAGCACTTGGGAGGCAGAGGCAGGCGGATTTTTGAGTTCGAGGCCAGCCTGGTCTACAGAGTGAGTTCCAGGACAGCCAGGGCTATACAGAGAAACGCTGTCTCGAAAAACAAAAAAACAAAAAAACAAACAAACAAACAAAAAAATCTAAAATAAAAAAAAAGGCCCTGATTTTCTTTGATGTTTTTGTTGGGGGGGGGGGGGGGCTGAAGTGCTGGCTTCACCCACACTAGGCAAACACTACCACTGAGCTGTGTGCCAAGCACTCTTACTTCTTATTTTGAGACAAACTCATCTTGTAGCCCAGAAAGATCCTTGACCTTGTCGTCGCCCTGCCTCAGCTTCCTGAGTAGCTGGGATTACAAACAAGCCTGTACCAGCAGGCCAGGCTAATTCATCCAGTTTTAGGCCCAGTTCAACCACCATGCTTATCCTGAAGCTCCATCCATCTTGCACACTGGCAAACATAAATTACCACAGTGAAGTAGAATCTGTCCTGTTCTCAGAACTCAGTATCATACTTGGGGGGGAGGGGGGGGGGGAAGAAACGCAGTGAAAATACTGTTTTGAAACAACATCTCACTACATATGAAAATATTTAAGACAACTACAGTGGTTTTTAAAAAAAAAAAGTATCCCCTGAGAAGATTGAAGACTGATTTTCCAATGAACCTTAAAGAAAACACTAAGCGTATAAGTACCTTTGGGAAACACTGACTTACACAGTTTCAAGATAATCTTAGCACCTTTTTATTACTAACTTACATGCATGTGTGTGAGAATGTGGGGACCCTGGAATAAACCCACTCTGGGTCACAGGCTTAACGAGTAAAGCACCCCCCCGCCCCAGAGATGTCACCAGCCCTTAAAAAAGAGTATCTATCTTTACCATGCAAAGGTCATCTCTTCTCAAGTAAATTTTCTTTAGATACTATGTTTACAACATTCCTAGTTAGGCTTAAAATGTTTTAAATCACACCCTAAGGGGGCTGGAGAAATGGCTCAGTGTAGTTAAGAGCACTTGCGGCTCTTCCAGAGGACCTGGGTTCAGTTCTCAGCACATACATGGCGCAGCTCACATCTGCTGCAACTCCAGCTCCAGGGGACCTGATGCTTACTTGGGCAGCTGCACTCACAGGAATATATCTGTAAACAGACACACACATACCTACAGGATCTTTAAATCACTTCTCCCAAACTATTTTTCCTAAAGTATACTAAACAATTAAGTACTTTCAAGTTGGAGAACTGAGAGTCACAATCATCAATGTATTTCTAAGATACAAAATGTTTTACTGAAATAAGTACTAAGGAACTATGTTTCCCATATCACTTCTACCAAGAATGAAATGTGTGTCAAAATTGGAATAATCTTATAAAATACTAGGAAAATGTAGGATGACACAAATATGGGAAAATGTAGTTTGAATATATACAAAACACCTAATTTAATCTGTCAGGAACTAAATACATAGCTGAAAATAAATTACAAACCTTTTGGCCATTAAAGTGAAACTCAAGCACATAATAAAGTAAAAATTAAGCAACCAAAAGGGAATTACAGTCTACAAATAGACTATTTAAATGAATGAATTAAAAGGAATAAGTAGTTTGGAAATCTGTCAAAATATCACACTGAATATAAATTCCAATACCTCAAATGAATAATTGTCACAAATCCAGTTTGTGTAAATTATCTTTTCATCTAAACCACCTCTGGGCCCACAAGTGGCTGACGTGCAATATCCCTGTTTCTTAAGCAGAACTGCAATCTTGCAAGGCCAAAAATAAAATATGTAATACAATAATAAAGAATAAGGAGTAAGGCCTCTCAGAGACAGACCATGACTACTCGGGGTGGCTGTCGTTGGTAGAGATCTCCTTATAATAGACTTTACTACTTAAACGACGAATGGTACTAAAAGAAATACTATCGCCTTTATTTTTAATTAAGGTAAGACGGTTCCAATCATCACTATTGCAGTTCAATTTCTGCTATTTAAGGGCTGGCAGATGGATTGAATACACCCACACACCCTCAAGGGAAGGAAAAATCACCACCCTTCTCCCACGGACTTTAATGAAAATTAGCAGGTAAGCGAGGCCTCCCCAGCACGCTGGAAATCAAAGAGGGCGGCCCTGAGGCTCGGACTGCAGAGCAAAGCCCAGTCCTCTGACCCCACCTCCCCACACCTTCCTCGCAGGGGGAAAGGGGCGGAAGGGCTCATTAGTGCCTTCATTAATTGACACCTGTAATGAGGAAACTTTCCGAGACCGCCCAAGCCTGACCCGGCCGGGGCTGCGCCGCGGCCTCTCGGGCGCCCAGGTAACCCGGCGGCCTGGGCCCGAGGCGCCGCGACGGCCGCGCCACCACGCACCTTCCCGGGCACACAGGCCCGTACGCCGGGCCGGCCGGGTCGCCGCAGCCCGCAGGCCGCGGAAGGCAGGCAAGGCGGGAGAGCACAGCCCGGGGACCCCCAAACCGTGCACCCCGACGGGTCCCCTACCCGGCGACTTACTTTCATTTAACACCTCCACCAGGTCTGCGCAGTTCTCGCACATCGTTCGGCCGCCGCCCCCCCCTCCCCCGCTTAGGATCGCGCCGACTGATCCCGACCGGCGGGGGGGAGGGGACGGAGGCAGGGGAGGGGGCCGGCCTGCCGGCGGGGCGGGGAAGCGACGAGGGCGGGCGGCGGCGGCGAGGACGGGGCGGGGAGCCGCGGTGGGGGAGGGGGCCGGCGGGCCCGGGAGCGGGAGCGGGCGGGGGCGAGGAGGGGGGCGAGGGGAGCGCAGGCCTCAGGGGCGCCGAGGCGCCGGCGGCGGGGGAAGGGGGAAGGACGGGGGAGGGGAGAGGGAGGGGTGGGTGGGGAGAGAAGCAGCAGAGTCACTTCACCACCGACCAGACGCCGCGGCCACCGCCGCCGCCGCCGCCATTTTAATGGAGCGCTCGGGCTGCGCTCGGCTCTTTCCGCCCAGGCGAAGGAGCCGAAGAGAGGCGCCTCGCGCACTCATTCCTCCGCCCTCCCCGCTGCCCCCGCCCTCCGCCTCTCTCCGCACACACGCCGCACGCCCTGCCGGAGCCGCTGGCCGCCCTCCCTTTCCTCTTCCGTCCGGCCTCCCCGCCCTCGGTCCACCCCCTGTGCGCGCTCGCCCTCCCCGCCCAGCCGGATCTCTGTCAGCGGCCGGAAGGGGAGCGCGCCGCCCGCCGCCGCGGGGGGAGGCGGGTGAGTGGAAGATGGCGGAGGCTGCGGGCGGGTCGCGGGTACGCGGCCTCTCCCGCCCCCACGGGCTCCGCGCTCCGGGAGGCTGGGCCGGAGCCGCGACGGGTGGCCCGCCCTGTCCCCTGGCGCGGCGCCTCCTGATCTCCCGCACCCCCGAGGGGAAGCGGTGAAGTTTGCCCGTCCTTCGGGTACTTTGAGGGTGGAGACGGCCGCGCGGGTCAGCAGATGCAGGCAACGCCGCGGCTCGCTCCCCACCTGGCTTCGGGAGAATGGAACAGCCCAGGGCGCGTCTTAACCTGAATCCCTGTTTATCTCAGCCGTGCGGTTCTGAGAGGCTAATGGATCCTCAGCAGTGAAACACCTTGACAGGACTAGAAATGGCGCGGTTGAGAAACCGTGACGCCTCGTTTTTACGCACGAGGTCTTACAACGTGTGTCTACCCATTCATTCTTCATCGGAAATGCTCTATTAGGGTTTTTCATCAGAGCGAGACAGCCAGAGCTAGTACCTTGAGGAACGAAGCCTGGCGTGATGGTTTACGACAGTACTTCCTAAACGCAGGCAGGAGGGTGGCTCCGAGTTCGAAAGCAGCCTGAGCGACTTTTATAACCCCATTTGCCCAGTGCCAAAGAAATGGGAGCCAGGAGTGGAAAACAAGTGAAAGGGACACCCAACTTAAGTTTGGTTTTGCATTAAGAACTAGAAGCTCAGAAAGATGGCTCAGCAATTAAGAGCACTTGAAACTCTTGGGGAGGATCCAGATTCAATTCCCAGCACCCACATGGTCGAGTCCCTTTTCAGACTTACTGCGGTCACCATGCACACTCCTGGCACACATACATACATACATGCAGGCAAAACAAAATGAGTAATTTTAAAAAAATTTTTTTACAGAACAAATCAGTGTTGGGAAGTTTTTACCTTCACTAATTTCTGTTTCGAAGATACTTCCACAGGGATATGACAACAAAGTCTGGAAGGTCATGTGCATGACCCCAAACCAAAACTTGAGCACATGTTAATGAGGGCCCACGTATTAATCTTCTACGATGTCTTGTCAAGGTGTGTCACACTTTTTCTGTGCACTAGAACTGCTTCTAACTTCATGCTGTTTTTGCACAGCACTATAAAGTTTCACTCCAACCTATTTCTGTTATTTCCTATGAGCTTTGTGAGTTGTTCAGCTGTTTTCCCTTCATCCTCCTCCCATCCTCTCCCCACTTAGAGTGTTCCTATCAATGATTATTGACTCAGCAGACATCACCTTCAGGCTAACCTTTGTCAGCCCTCTTAACAATCTTTTTTTTTTTCTCCCAGTACATCCCAGGTTTTTTGAAATGCCATCAGTGAACCTTGATTTGAAAAAGGCCCACTATCTAAGGAATATTTTAAGTTGTTTTAAATTAACAGTCTTGGTAACCTGGTATTTCTAGGGTTGTTCATACCTTTTAAGTTTTTGCCTATGACATTGACAAATCTGTATAGCATTGAATCTTTAGGAAAGAATTACTGTTCTCTAAAAAATTAACTCAACCAACATGCATTTTAACCCTTCTCTATGCCTGAAACATAATCTAAATATGGAAATTAATTGAAAAAATAAAGGCATTTTTTTTTAATATTGGTGTAGTACTTTTTTGAGATGAACTTTTGCTTTGTTAGCCCATGCTGACATAGAATTCAAATTCCTCATGCTTCTGCCTTCTAGGGACTGGAATTACAGGCAGGTTTCACTATATACAGCTATACTTTCCCCACAAACCCCTGAACATTGACGTTACAAATAGGATAAAAGCTAACCTTAAAATTGATATACAGGGTAATAAAATCTGGGCCACTAACTAGGCAGAGGTAGTGCACAATTTAATCCTAGCACTCAGGAGTCAGAGGTAGACAGATTTCTAGGCTCAAGGACAGCCTAGAGAATGAGTTCCAGAACAACCCGGCTACATGAGGAAATCCTGTCTTGGAAATAAATAAATAAATAAATAAATAAATCTGTGTCTCTCCTGCTTTGTTTGACCAAGTGTCTATCCTTAGACTGCTTATGTGAATCTACAGCTGGGCGTGGTGGGTCACGCCTTTAATCCCAGCACCTGGGAG
Organism: Mus caroli; assembly: GCF_978045245.1. Lineage (NCBI taxonomy): Eukaryota > Metazoa > Chordata > Mammalia > Rodentia > Muridae > Mus > Mus caroli. Next base: position 100,175,431 of record NW_028227268.1, read on the forward strand.
GCAGAGGCAGGCGGATTTCTGAGTTCCAGGCCAGTCTGGTCTACAAAGTGAGTTCCAGGACAGCCAGGCCTACCTATACAGAGAAACCAAGCCTAGAAAAAAACCAAAATAAAAAAAAGAAAGAAAGAAAGGAAGGAAGGAAGAAAGAAAGAGGGAGATAGAACAGAGTGGTATAAAGGTAATAGGAAAGAAGGGTTAAGTTGAAGTGAGGGCAGAAGAGAGGAGTATGAGGTGGGATAGCTTTTGAAAAGGCCACATTGCGGGACGGTGATGGTGCACGCCTTTAATCCCAGCACTCAGGAGGCAGAGGCAGGTGGATTTCTGAGTTCGAGGCCAGAGGTATACAGAGTGAGTTCCAGACCAGCAAGGGCTATATAGAGAAACCCTGTCTCAAAACCCCTCAAAACACCCCCAAATAAAGGAAAGTAAAAAGAAACGGAAAGGAAAGGGAAATAAAAAGGGCCACATTGGGGAGGGGGCGGGGCTGGAGAGATGGCTTAGTGGTTAAGAGCAGACTGTTCATCCAAGAGTCCTGAGTTTGATTCCAGGCAACAAGGTGGCTCACAACCACCTGTAATGGGTTCAGATGCCTCTTCTGGTGTGTCTGAAGACAGCTACAGTGTACTCACATATATAAAATAAATAAACGGAAAGAAAAAGAGAGAGAGAGGAAGGGAGGGAGGGAGGGAGAGAGAGAGAGAGAGAGAAAGAGAGAAAGAAATAAGAAAGAAAGAAAGAAAGAAAGAAAGAAAGAAAGAAAGAAAGAAAGAAAGAAAGAAAGGAAGGAAGGAAGGAAGGAAGAAAAGAGCCGGCGCATGTCTTTAATCCCAGCACTCGGGAGGCAGAGGCAGGTGGATTTCTGAGTTTGAGACCAGCCTGGTCTACAGAGTGAGTTCCAGGACAGCCAGGGCTATACAGAGAAACCCTGTCTTGGAAAAAAAAAAAAAAAAGAGAGAGAGAGAGAGAAAGAGACTGGGCTGCTCGTCCCTAACTGGGATGTACATATCACACTCCTTGTCCCGGTCTTTATGGAAGAGGGGACAGAAAGATTCTAAGAGCCAGAAGGATAACATCAAGACTGTTTTCCAGATATACCGGGCAGTTGTACATGTGAGGTCCCGAGGATTGTGACAGTTCCAGCCAGACAAAGTCAGCACAGAACAACAAGTGAACACACTATAGCTGAGGAGCTATAGGCATTTGAGAGCTATTAGCAGAGGTAGAGTAGTTTTTCTTTCATGTGAACCCTGGTAGGAGACAACATGCCAGGGCAGGCCCCACTCCCAGATATAGATAAGGGACTGCTAAAGGACAGCCCATAGTCCAAGTCTGGTGTACTACATTTTGTAAACTATTTTTAATTTTTTTTTTTTTTTAGTATAGAGTTTATTCAGGGCATGGGGAGGGAAGTTAAGAGGGTAATAGAGGCAGAGAAAGGCAGAGAGGAGAGAGTAGAGAAATGGGGGCTGGCTATGGCCATGTGGAGAGAGGGGGAAAGGGAATTGTTTGTTTGTTTGTTTGTTTTTGTTTTGTTTTTTGTTTTTCGAGACAGGGTTTCTCTGTATAGCCCTGGCTGTCCTGGAACTCACTTTGTAGAGCAGGCTGGCCTCGAACTCAGAAATCCGCCTGCCTCTGCCTCCCGAGTGCTGGGATTAAAGGCGTGCGCCACCACGCCCGGCTACATCATAGTTTTAGTTTTCAGATGGGGAAAGGGAATTGGGAGTAAGAGGACAAGAGGCAAGAGAAAGGCAAGAATGTAATAGGGTAAGAGCCTATTTTTAATTTTTAAAAAGGACCAGTTTGTTATCCATACACTTGCTTGCTTGAGCATGGCCAAACTGGTTTTTGTTTTTTGTTTTTCTGTTTGTTTTTGTTTTTGAGACAGGGTTTCTCTGTGTAGCCCTGGCTGTCCTAGAACGCACTCTGTAGACCAGGCTGGCCTCGAACTTAGAAATCCACCTGCCTCAGCCTCCCAAGTGCTGGGATTAAAGGCGTGCACCATCACTGCCAAGCGCATAGTCAAACTCTTAATGGGCAGACCCGGATCTCCACCTGCACCCCCGCCAGAAACCATCAACTGTGGAGAGCTACACCTCATAATGCTGTCACAATTTTCTTTTTAAGTTCTTGATGGCTTCCTATCAAATCTTTGAGGGAGTAGCCTAGGGTGGATGAAAGAGTTGTTGCAGAAACCTTTTGTTCTTTCTCAACTGTGGGTCTGCAGTTATTAATAACACTGTAAGTGTAGCTTCTGTGCCATTCACAGCCGGAGCACTGATCCTAGGCTCACAGTTTTTGTCAACATCATGACCCCAAAGATCCACTTGGTCTCCAGCAGCAGCATATGCCAAGGTCCTCCACCTGGTCTCTGGTAGCAATCAATACAGCTGTCGGACTAACATGGTCCTCTGCCAAAAATCTAGCCACGAACACAGAGCATGGCCTTGGTGGTCTTTCAAGGAGGCCCAATCCAATCAAGCTGCCCAGAGTCTGGGTGATCACGTGGATGTGCATCATATGGGAGGTTTGTGATTGAGTGAGCTCCAAACTGTGGCACCATGTCCTGCAGACCCTAATGGAGACCTGCTCCTCTATTAACTGCAGCCTTTTCTCAACCCCCTTATGGCTGTCCTGGGTCCAGTTCCACTCTTCTGTCTTTCCTGCCTGTCCATCACATAGTCATTCCTTGAACTGATACTGGAAGTTTCACTGTGTCACACAGTATAGCCTTTGGCCCAACCAGGTTTTCTTGCAAATGTTCATTGCAATGAATCATTGGTCTGGTTTGGGGCCTCTGATTTCCACTACACTATCAATACTGGACCCTCCAGAGACTTCTCTCAAATATCCTGTTTGGGGCCAGTCATGGAGATCCTGCAGCTATGGTTCCAGAGTAGCAGCCCCCTCCCACACTCTAACAGGGCAAAGATGGAGTAGAGAGCTCTGTGCAGACTAGGCAAATCTTTTTTTTTTTTTTTTTTTTAAGATTTATAGGCACAAGAGATGGCTTGGCGATTAAGAGCATCGACTGCTCTTCCAAAGGTCCTGAGTTCAATTCTCAGCAACCACATGGTAGTTAACAACCATCTTTAATGGTATCTGATGTCCTCTTCTAGTGTGTCTGAAGAGAGCAATGGTGTACTCCATCTCTAAAAATATTTATCCTATACATATGAGTACACCACCTTAAAGGCTGACTCTAAGGACCCTCGGACAGGTCACCCTGTGCTGGTATAGGTATATGCCACCATGCCCATGATTTCTTAGTTCACCCTCTGTCCAATTTCTGAACCTGTTACCTGTGATTTATATGTGCTTCTCTCTCACCTCACATATCCTGCATACTATCATATCTACTAGGCACGTATGGTGGGACTCTAGGTATCTGGTTACAATTACAACAACCAACAGTCCCTAAGTGTTAAATTCAGTTAACACCATTTTCCTGAATTTTCAATACCAAGAACTCAGTGCTGTCCTGGTTAGAAAATCAAACTACAGCTACAAGATCACTAAACCTACTTTTAGAAAACAGCCAAATTCCAACCCATTAAAGTCCCAGCATAAGTACATAGGTTCAACTTTCTATGTATTACAATGGGGTTTTGTTACTATAATTTCTGGAACATTTAGTGTTTGTGCATGTATATGGTGACTTACAGGGCACATTTCTGGCTAGCCACCAAAATTTACCTAACCATCTAACTACTAGTATTATCACAGCAAAACTTAAATATTGGTAGCAAACATCTTTTGAAAGGGGAATCACAAAATCTATCAAGCCCCCAACCCTTTTCTTGTTTAAGACAGGTTTTGTAGGCGGGAATGGTGGTGCACGTCTTTGATCCTGGGAAGATCATAGCACTTGGGAGGCAGAGGCCAGCCGGGTTCTGAGTTCACGACCAGCCTGGTCTTGTGAGTTCCAGGACAGTCGGGGCCAAAGAAACCTTGTCTCAAAAAACCGAAAGACAGACAGGGTTTGTGTAACTCTGGAATTCACTCTGTAGACAAGAAGGGCCACAATCTCTTACACCTAACTGGCGGTGGCTCTCAAATGCTGAGATTAGAGGTGTGCCAGCTCTATTTTACTATTTGGTCCCCCCCCCCCCCCCAGACAGGGTTTCTCTGTATATCCCTAGCTGTCTTGGAACTGGCTTTGTAGACCAGGCTGGCCTTGAACTCAGAAATCCACCTGCCTCTGCCTCCCGGGTGCTGGGATTAAAGGCGTGAGTCACCACTGCCCGGCTTATTTTACTATTTTTAAATTTTTTGTTTTGACTCATATACTTAGGTATCTATAAAAAGTTAGACATAAGTGGATGCTGGGAACTGAACCCAGGGCCTCTCCAACTGCAAGTGCTCTTAACCAGAGCCACCTTCCCAGCTCCAGGAAACACTCCAAGCACTGAACCACCTTTGTAAGCCAAACCCTACTCTTGCATTATTTTGTGTACTCAAAAATTCAAGCCGGGCGTGGTGGCGCACGCCTTTAGTCCCAGCACTCGGGAGGCAGAGGCAGGCGGATTTCTGAGTTCAAGGCCAGCCTGGTCTACAAAGTGAGTGCCAGGACAGCCAGAGCTACACAGAGAAACCCTGTCTCGAAAAACCTAAAAAAAAAAAAAAAAATCAAGTCAAGACGCAAAGGGTCAACAAGATGGTTTAGCAGGTAAAGGTGCTTGCAACCAAGCTGGACAACCAGAATTCAATGCCCAGAACTTCTTTGTCAAATTCTACATACACACATACCAACTTCAGAGGAATTTGCACTGGTTGATGTATACTGTAATTTAAGCACTTTATTACGTGTGCTTAGACATTTTATTTTATTCTAAAATTTACTCAAATGATATCCATCATTAAGTAGTTCCAGCTCTCTTTTCCAAGACTGTCAAAAGAATTGCGTTCCCTGGCCTACTTGATCTTTGAATCCTTGAATACCTGATATGCTGAGTAAGTGGACTACCCCCCACAAACCCCAAGGAGATAACCTCTACCAAATTAGCTAGGCTGTCTCCTTGATGCAGGCTTACAACCATAATCCCAACCCCCTATTTTTTTTTAAAGATTTATTTATTTATTATATATAAGTACACTGTAGCTGTCTTCAGACACTCCAGAAGAGAGCGCCAGATATCGTTGTGGATGGTTGTGAGCCACCATGTGGTTGCTGGGATTTGAACTCAGTCGGGTGCTCTTACCCACTGAGCCATCTCACCAGCCCCCCAACCCCCTATTATTCTGCAAGCACTAACTCCACCTCTCAAGTCAAATGTAACTGAGCCTTTTTTTTTCTTCTTGCCATCCTGGTCATCTTAGCCTAAGAGTTAGCCTAACATCTTTCTTCCTAGGGCCACTCATTTCCATTGGGACTCAAGTGACCAAGGTGCCCTTGCAAACTCTAAGCCTACAGCCTCAGATGCCAGTTGCAAGGATGAAGAGTATGCCCGGAACTCCTTTCAAAGCCAATCTACTTACACAGCCACTAACTAGAGCTGCACAGAACGATGTTCCCTAAACCCCAAACAGTGACTCAAACTGTTATCAGGATCAAGGTTATCTTTTTTTTGTTGTTAGTTTTTTGAGACAAGGCCTCCCTACATATCCCTTGGCTGTCCTAAAATTTACCATGTGTACCAATCTTTTAGAAAACTTGAGATCCTGCTGGGCAGAGGTGGTGCCTGCCTTTAATCCAGAGATAGGCCAGTTTCTGAGTTCGAGGCCAGCCTGATCTACATAGCAACTTCCAGGACAGCCAGGGCTACACAGAGAAACTCTCTCAAAAAAACAAAAGGAAAACAAACAACACTAGAGATCTACCAGACTCTGATGGGATTATAAGACTTTGGCACAAAGCTCTGACTGTTAAAACCTACCCACTATCTTAGAACCCTTGTTTTGGAGACAGAGTAGCCCTAACTGTACTGGAAGTCACTAGGTAGACTAAGGTAACCTCCAACTCAAGAGATCCAGTCTCTGACTGTAGCGCTGGGCTAAAAGCATGAGGCACCACTCCCAGGTAGGAGTCCTTTTTCTAAGACAAGTACGAAACTTCATATAAAGTATTACATTCCTTAAAATCACCTTCATTAAGTAGGAATAATTTTAACTCAGTGAAGGGAAAATAAATGTAAACCAAGTTTATTTTGCCTTTTAAGTAGTGTTCTTAAAGCACTACAGCTTGGTAAACAATGTAAATTAGTATAAGTCATCTCAAAAGCCAGAGTTTTGTATTCGTTGTTGTTGTTTTTTTTAATGAGTTGTTAAAAAGATGCAGCCTATTCTAACAGGATAAATATTTTTAACCATTTCACTTTGAGTTAATGAAGGCTCACAAATGAGCAACACTCCTCATTGAGGAAAACAAAAAGCTGTTGTCGACAAGCGACAGCACACACACACACACAAACAAAAAGAACTGTGTAAAAATAACTAACTGTTCCCATATTTTTGAAGTTGCTTTACAATGGGATGATATGCACATGATCTTGCTGCAAACTTGACACACAGACTTTAATACACGTAGTCTAGAGACAGACAATTCAGCTCAGGAGGTGCCAACTCCGGACAATGCAGCTCAAGAACCCCCTTGACGCAATTGCTTTACTCGTTACGTTTCTTCTAGGCCAAGATACAGGCTAGAAAAAAATGCTCCCTAATTAAAATTTGTATTGTTTACAAGAAAAAAATTTATAATTTTGTATTAGAATTTACAAGTCTATTTTTAAATCAAATTTACTGCCTCCCACAGCATTGCCTCAAAATGGGCATGAAGTAAAAGTTATTTTAAAAATGCCTTAATTTTCAACTTCATGCAAACTGAATAAAGATGACCAAAACAAAAGCTTAAACAATGAAAGAATATTTCACAGAAAATTTCTTATACAAAAAACACATAAGAAAAAGGGCCACTAGGTGACATTTTAATTTACAAATTGGCATCATTTTGGTCGACAAATAATCCATCTGCTCTTTTCTTCCAGGAACAAATGTTGCAGAGAGAAAAAAGCCTAGCATGACTTCAGATTTTAATCACACATTTCTTCTGGAATTTCATGTGGATTAAGAATCCCAGGTACAGACATTTGAAGTTTATGTTTCTCCTCCTGAGCCTGTCGAAGGGCTGTTTCTCTTTCTTCCAAAAATAGATCCGATGTATCTTCACCTGCAAACTCCTGTGAACACAGACAATTGAAATGTCAAATATAATAAAACAGTTGCCTCTAGGACTCAAGGGAAGACATTTGGTATTTTGCCACTAGCAATATAAATAGAATTTGTCACTTTCACTTTAATTGAAATGGATTAGTAGAATTATAAGCTAAACTAAAAACAAAACTTTGTAGTGGGAGTCTTAGAGAGGGCCTTACTACTGTTTACTCCAGGCTAACTTTGGATTCATGGGTTCGTACCTTTTTTTCCCTGAGATAGGGTTTCTCTGTATTGCCCTAGCTGTCCTCAGAAATCTGCCTGTCTCTGCCATCACACCCGGCCTAGTGGGAGTCTTAATAAATAATGCAATGTTACCCCATATTAAACAATGTTAACATGGGACATGATCATGGAAATTGTAGCTCAATTACATTGTGCCATGGTCTTCAAAGCATTCTCAGAGTTCTTGCATTCAGAACTCAAATGACTTGTAATACATGATCTTCTGACATCATTTCTCAGCAAATGGTCTTGAATGTTTGTGTACAAACCAAAAAGCCCTGGGCTTGTTCACCAGGAACACAGCATTTCTTTTCAAGAATTATTTGAGTTAGATAATAATCGAGGGTGTACATCACAGCACTCAGGAGACTGCTTTTGGTGGATTGTATAAACTCACAGGTTTGCAATAAGCAAACCAAAGAACCAGGCAACACACTAAGAAGCTGTCTTAGAAACAAGACAAGACTGGAGAAATGGCTAACAACAAATCGCACAAAACGCACCAGAATTTGAATGGACACTGCTTTACAATAGAATTAAAATGTTATTATAAGAATCTTCAGGGCTGGTGAGATGGCTCAGTGGGTAAGAGCACCCGACTGCTCTTCCGAAGGTCCAGAGTTCAAATCCCAGCAACCACATGGTGGCTCACAACCATCCATAACGAGATCTGATTCCCTCTTCTGGAGTATCTGAAGACAGCTACAGTGTACTTACATATATTAAAAATAAAAATATTTAAAAAAAAAAAAAAAAAAAAAAAAAGAATCTTCAAAGGGGCATCAATGTGCTAATTAGACCTATCAGAATGTCTGAGATCTGGGTCAGGTGTAGTGGCATGTCTGTGATCCCAGCACTTGATAGGCAGATTACTGAGAGTCCAAGGCTAGTCTAGTCAAAAGACTGAGTTTCAGCACAGCCAGGGCTATACAGAGAAGCTGTCTAGAAACAAGAAAAAGGAGGAGTGAAAGGGAGTAAGGGTAAAGGTTGGGATGGAGGCCAAGAGAATGCTTGCCTGTTTTAAAAAGAAAAATACTTGACAGACAAGAGCAGCCCAGGACCTTGCTGGGTATTTAGTCTTAAGTGGGTGAGCTCGAGTCCTGCTCTCGGAACAACACAGGCAGCATTCTTGATGAGCTTCACTAAACACAGGTGTGCAGATGCATAAATGCAGGCAAAGTCTAAGCAGCCAGGAACCCTGTCTCAAAAAGTCAAAAGAAAGAAATACGTACCTTTATTTGAACTAAGAAATCCCTTAGGTGTTCTTTGAAAGCAGGAATATCCTGATTTAAGCTGAAAAGTCCTGTTACAAAGAGCTTTACTTGAGCACTGCAAATCAAAACAAAAATTAATCTTTAAAAACTAAACATCTAAAGTACTGTTTTAAAACAATTTGTTTATCCCCAGAACATCTCTCAAAATAAAAAAGTAGAAGCAGATGGTTCAGCCTATAAAGGCACTTGCAATAAATAAAGCCTGGTGATCTAGTATTCATTATGGGAAACCAGAGCAGAGAACTGTCATCTTGCCCTCTGACCTGTCCGCATGGACAGACGTGCATACACCCAGTAGTATCTACATCTAAACTAAATATAAAAAATGTGTTGGAGAGATGCCTCAGTATGTAAAAGCTCATACTCTCTTCCTAAGAATCCAAATCAGTAGGCTCCTGACTGCCTGAAACAGGACGAAGGCCTCTGGCCCTAGACTCACATGTACATAAACACCCACATATTAATAGCAATACAATAACTTACTCTTGTAGATGAGGGAATGCAGATTTAAGGAGATTAGCCACGTAGTCTTGAATAAACACTTGGTTGTTAACTGGATTTCCAGGATTTAGTGGTGTACTTATTTTCCCTTCTTCAACCAAGTTGAACATATACGCAAGAATTGATGCATGCATTGTTAGACCTGTTGAATAGAAGACACTGAGTAAAAAATAAAACGGAAACAAACAGAACACTTAAGTGAGTTAGTGATTTTTAGCTCTTACCTGCAGTATGTGAGGTGTCTGTCACAACAGAGAAAATATGCTGAAGAATATCACAAAAATAAGTTTGATAAAAACTCTGTGCTGCAGCTTCCTCTTGTGCAACATTTTGTAAAAGTGTAAAAAGTATCTGTAAGCCTAAAGTTAACAAAAAATAAATTCATTACAAACTATTGGTTTACATAAAAAGATATATACATCTAGCACTTGGGAGGCAGAGGCAGGCAGATTTCTGAGTTCAAGGCCAGCCTGGTCTACAAAGTGAGTTCCAGGACAGCCAGGGCTACACAGAGAAACCCTGTCTCGAAAAAAACAAATCTTGTTTTCTTTTCTCTTCTTACTTCCCCCCACCCCTTTTTTGAGTAGGTGTGTTTTTTGGTTTGGTTTGGTTTTGGTGTGTATGTGTCTGAACTTGAGTTTGTAAGACCAGGATGGCCTCAATCTCAAACTCTGTCCCTTCAGTGCTGATACCATGCCTAGTGAGCCCACCCCACTCCCATTTTTCTTGAATCTGTGTATTAACTTTAAATTAACAATGGAGCTCACAGACTCCAAAATATGCCACAAGCATCATAACACATAGATAAGAGAACTAAGCAAAGAAATGCATGTTTTATTTATGCAGACAGGGTGTAGCCCTGTACATTAGGTTAGCCTTAAGTGGGAAACATTATTCACTTGAACTTCTCCAGGACTAGGATTAAGAGCATAAATAACCAAATCTGGTGTTTGTTTTGGCTATTTTAAACATTTTAAACCATTTATTACCTAGAAATAAAGGTAAAAGTAACAGTCCAGGTGAGAGACTTGTATGCCCCAGCAAGAAGCCAGACTATCACTAGATAGTCAGTGGTGAAGGGAAGGTGGCTCACACACATCTTCTGTGGGCACCAGGAATGAGTGGTGCATTGACAGATATGCAGACAAAATACTTAAACACATAATAACAAAGGTCTAAGATATAAACTCAGTTGTGCAAAGCCAACATGTCCAGAATTTAGAAAGTAGACAGAACGATCATTAAGTTGGAAGACCAGCCTGGAATACATGGAGACCCTGTGTCAAAAAATAAATGGGAGCTGGAGAGGTGGCTCAGCAATGCTTTTTGCTCCTGCAAAGGATTGATTCCTAGCACCAATGTACTTCATGGCTCACAACTATATCCACAGCCTTGGTTCAATGGCATCCACCACCCACTTCTGGCTTCCACATGCTCCAGGCAGGAATATGGAGTAAAGACATTCACAAAAGCTAAGCAATCATAAACACTGGTTCTCAACCTTTCAGTCCTGATCCCAAAGGTGTTGAATAACCCTTTCATAGGGGCAGCCTACAAGCCATGCAATTACCCATGGAATTCCTATAGGGTCCCAGAGAAAGCAAGCCAAAATACTTAAGACTTGCACATGCAAGCCATGACACACACCTCCACTCAACAGGCAGAGATGAGAGGAGGGCTAGAGAATTAATGAAAAACAAATCGCCAAATCAACACTGGGTGTAGTGACACACACATTTAATCCCACCATTTGGGAGACAAATCTGAGTTCTAGGACAGCCCGGGCTATACAGGAAAACAAACAAAAAAATTTCTAACACCACACTGGTTTTTAAGATAAGATACTAAAAGCTAATGGACAAAGAGCATATACAAAACTCATGAGCTTTATGAAGGATGATGAAACATGTCCCTACCAGATTTTCATAATGCTGCTAGAATGGCTCCATTTAAAAGTAATCAATTTTCACTACTGAATTGACTCAGTATTGTAGAAATCCCTGAAAACTGAATGCTCATGCCCCTTCCCCCCAAAATTAAACAGTTACTGAGACTTAAATGTTAATTTCTGTTTTATCAAATAACTTAAATGTATTTACCTGTATCTGCAACATTCCTCATAGTATGTTTAAAAGCCCAAATAATAGAATCCAAAACAAGCTTGAACTGTGCAGGTGGAATAGCTAGGAATGCTGGGAAACAGTGAGAATTGACAGCTTGAAGTAATAAGAAAAAGTTTGTTCTGTGTTCTGGATACTCTTCAAAATCCTAAAATAAGAAAGAAACCGGAACACTTCAATGCCTTATTAAAGAGGAAGATAATCAAGTTTCTACTTGCATCTACCTTCAGAGTTCCCCCCAAAGGAAAGCCCAAATTTTAGGATTTGTTTATTTCTTGTTATCATTGGTTTTCAAAGGCAGGATTTCTCTGGGTAGCCATAGCTGTCCTCTCACTGTGCTTTGTAGACCCAACTGGCTTAGAACTCTGAGAGATCTACCACCTCCAGGCTAGAATTTATATTTTAAAGATTTAAGTACCATGCTCTGGAAATAATCACAAACTAGCAAACACAGCCATGCTTTTCATGAACCACCTACTCTCAGGAAGCCTGCTGAAGTCTCTGAGGCCAGTTTATGGTTGGCAAGAAAATGCTGTTGTCTCAAATCTACTCACCAAAGGTCTGGGTGTGTGTTTGCATCACAACCCATCTGGAAAACTTTTTTAAAAAAAGATTTATGTATCCAGCAGTGTTGGTGCACGCCTTTAATTCCAGTGCTTGGGAGGCAGAGGCAGGCGGATTTCTGAGTGCAAGGGCAGCCTGGTCTACAGAGTGAGTTCCAGGACAGCCTGAGCTATACAGAGAAACCCTGTCTCCAAAAACAAAAGCAGAGGATTTAAATATTTCTTTTATGTGAGTACACTGAGCATCAGATCCCAATACAGATGGTTGTGAGCCACCATGCTCAGAACTGAACTGAGATCTCTGGAAGAGCAGACAGTGCTCTTAACCCCTAAGCCACCTCTCCAGCCCAGGAGGAACTTTTAAATACTACTACCCAATTTTATCCTGCTATATCTTGAAACCAAAAACCAGTAGACTATCTGGTATCCCCTAAATTTTAAAAGTTATCCCATACTGAGGTTCAGTCCAAATTTAACCCCTACCCCTTTCTTTTGTTGACCAAGTTGGCCAAATGTGTAACAAGCTGTTATATGTGTATGTCATATATAGACCAGAAACCTAGCTGTGTTTGCTAATTTGTGATTATTTCTTTTCTTTTTTTTCTTTTTTTGGAGACAGGGTTTGTCTGTGTAGCCCTGGCTGTTCTGGAACTCAGTTTGGAGACCAGGCTGGCCTTGAACTCAGAAATCCACCTGCCTCTGCCTAGTGAGTGCTGGGATTAAAGGCGCGTGCCACCATGCCCGTCTGATTACTTCAATTTTTAAAATACAAATTCGAGCCTGGAATTTGTAGAGCACACCCTTAATCCTAGAGGCAGGCAGATCTGAGTTCTAATCCAGGTGGATCTAAAGAGTGAGTTCCAGGTCAGACATGGCTACCCAGAAATTAGAGATCATAGTTCTATGCATGCACCTCTGCCCTTTGAGCACTCTTAGGTCTAAGTGTGTCCATGACCAGTCCTTTTGTCCCTTTTTTTTTCTTTTTTGGGAGGAGTGGAGGGTTGGTGTCAAAATTCTGTTAAGACAATTACTCCTTGTACTATAAATATAATACTGAAATTCTAGGACTTTGAAACTCTAAAAAAATGTCACTTATATTTAGGAGTGAAGAACATACTACAAAATCTTCCATTATATAATAAAAACACAGATCACCTACCTTATTTATCATATTCAATGTGCACTCAAAAACTGCATCGAATATTTGAGGTATTTCAGCTGTTATATGTCCACCTAATTTGTTGACAATAATGGCCATAGTACTAAGCACTTCTGGTTCTCTAGCAGCTGGTACATTTCTCTGGTAATCAATAAGAACTGCATCCAACAAAGGAGGAACAAAGTTTTCAGCTACCTGTTAGGGGGGAAAAGTAATATAGGTCACTCCAGTCTCTAAGATAATTCCGATTATCTGATGAGATATGATGCTAAACTATTTTAGCAACAGGAACCAGTAAGGTCAACATTAACAATGGCCATAGATACTAGTTAATTTAAATGTATCTGTGAGTCTCATTACATAGCAAGGTTGGACTCAAACTCATGGCATTCATCCTGCTACAATTCCCAGGGCTATGATGACAGGTGTGTACCAAAATACCACATTCATACATATTCAGTAGTTAAAGAGTCCTAAATTCAGCCGGGCGTGGTGGTGCACGCCTTTATTCCCAGCACTCGGGAGGCAGAGGCAGGTGGATTTCTGAGTTCGAGGCCAGCCTGGTCTACAAAGTGATTGCCAGGACAGCCAGGGCGACACAGAGAAACCCTGTCTCGAAAAATCGAGTCCTAAATTGAGATCTTTCCATCTTCTGAGAAGCTAGAGAAAGCACCCAAGGAGCTGAGGGGTCTGTAATCCTATAGGTGGAACAACAATATGAACTAACGAGTACCCCCAGAGCTCGTGTTTCTAGCTGCATATGTATCAGAAGATGGCCTAGTCGGCCATCATTGGGAAGAGAGGCCCCTTGGTATTGCAAACTTTATATGCCCCAGTACAGAGGAACACCAGGGCCAAGAAGTGGGTGTGGGTGAATAGGGGACTGGGGGGGCGGGCCCTGGGGGACTGTTGGGATAGCATTTGAAATGTATATAAAGAAAATATCTAAATAAATATATAAAGAAATAAGTAAGTCCTGAATTGGCTAGATCCAAAATACTGTAAGACCAGACTTCCATGTATGCTCTAACAGTGGGATAAATAAACCCAAGAAGACTGTGGCCACTGCTGTGAAGAAGCTGATGCAGGAGGAAAGAAAGGTGAGTGATTCTCTGTACCTACAGAATCTAAACATACATGAATACGTTTAAAAAAAGAAGGAGAAGGAGGAGGAGGAGGAGAAGAAGAAGAAGAAGAATCTTATCAGAGTTAGAGCTGAAGATAAAAAGTAATAGCTCAGCAAGTGTTTATGGTAACTTCCCTAAGCACAAGCAGGCTCAAGAACTTCCTGCATTTTAAAGGCGCTCAAACTGTGAGCAACAGCAGTAGCTTTCCTGTGGTTGCCTATACATACTATTAGTGCAGTAACACACACTCGAGAACTGCAACCAGTCACTACCATTCACCTGCCTAATACTACATTTTCCTGCACTGATGTTTCACTTTGCCTTTCTCAGCATAAAAACTTCAATGGATTTTTTTGTTTTGTTTTGCTTTATTTTGTTTTTTTCAAGACAGGGTTCCTCGGTATAGCCCAGGCTGGCCTGGAACTCACTTTGTAGACCAGGCTGGCTTTGAACTCAGAAACCCAAGTGCTGGGATTAAAGGTGCGGGCCAGCACGCCCAGCTTTCAATGGATTTTAAAACAACAAAATCTAAAAGACAAACAGCAAAAAACCCCACAGCCTCTCTTTTGTGTAGCCCAGGCTATCCTAGATCTACCTGATCCTGCCTCCCAAGTAAAAGTGTGTTCCATCACCACTAACTGTGTAACTCAGGCTGGCCTATAAAGGGGATTCTTCTGCTCTGCCTACACCATTAAGCAGATGCTGTTTTAAGACAATGAATAAATACTTTAGTGCTAGGTATCAGGCTTTTCTCATGTACGTACACATGCACATGTAAGTCAGAGAGGTTCATCTGTGGAGTTGATCTCCTTCCACCATATGGGTCCCAGTGTTGGAATCCATTGAGATTTGGGAGAAAACTTTGTCATCCACTGAGCTGGCTACTGACTGCTCCAGATTCCATTTTACTCACAAACATTATAGCTGCATCACACAGTAATAGTGAGTATAGGGCAGGATCCTATTTTTATTGCTGATTTGAGGATCAGGCATAACAATCTGCTATAGTGCTCTTTATGTAGTTTTAAATCTGAAGTGGTGACATTTTTTTTAAACTTAGATCATCATCAAAGCTCAAGATCACTGATGAAGGCTGTTGAGATGATTCAAATCCTTAATTTGTAATCTCTTTTCCTCCTACCTCACAGCCACTGTAGTAGCCTCAGCTTATGAACTATATATATGGCCTGGATTTCCTAGTGACCTAGATATAAAATATGAATTCTATTGACATTTTGTTTTTATCTTAACAACCCTTCAACCTACCTTTGGACATATCTCTATAGCCCCAAATAACCCATTCTTATTTATTATCACCATCTGTAGCAAACAAATGTCTTCAAAAAGCTAAATCACTATCTCCAACAAATACTAGTGCTAAATAACCCTAAACAGACAGTTAACTATCTTTTTAAAGCAAATACATGTAGACAGGATATATTAGAGAATGTGAAGTAAAAGAAAACAAAAACAACAAAAATCTTACCATCTGAGGATCATTGGAACGGCTCACCCAACCAGATATTAACTTTAAAGTTTCCCTTTTTACCGTCCGCATACTTCTAATCAATGGTTGCTTTGTAACCATTTCACCTGAAGAACAATCAAATATAAGCCAACTGATAGTATGCAAAGTTAGGTCTACTTCAAATAATATAACTCCATTGACCATTTAAAAAGCTATACCTTCGAAAGAATTTATTGGGGGAAAGGTTGAAAAATTAATGGATGGAAGAGAGAATTCCAAAGTGCAAACCACCAAATAGCCAAGATCCAACACACAGCTTTGGGCATTTTGCAAAATAGTTACTCTGTCAATAAAACTGTACTTGTAGGCAAGACGAATCAAGCAACTGCTGAGAAAGGGTGTTGGACCTTGTGACACCCCAGACAGCAGGTTTACTTAAATGTGAGAAGAGCAGAAAGGGTATGTAAGACAGTGAAAGCAGAAGCCCTTATCCAGCATATCCAGCATTCTACCTCCCCAAGAAGCAAGAATCACTTACCATTAGCTTGAATAGCTGCAGAAATATTTTCACTGAGGCACTTATATACATTAAGCATGTCTAAATAAATTCTGCCAAGCTGAATTACAAAGGGATGACCAACAGCTTTGCAGGCTCTCACATTTGTTTTTAATATGCTACCCAGCTGCTTGACTGTTTCAGGATCTTTCAGGATATCCACATTCTGAAATTATCACAATAAAGCACAACCTCATTTACTGAAAACTTCATCTTATTTGAAATCTCAAAAGACAACACAAGGCCTGGGTTATAGCTCAGTCCTAAGATGTTTTACAAACAGGAGTCCGAAGTTTAATCCCTATCAACTTAATCATACCTAAAGCTCGAGTACTTAAAAACCTAAAGAGTAGAGTGAAAACAGTCTCACCTAAGATCAAACAGAATGTGCCATGGTGGCACATCTCTCCAGGTCCCCTAGGAACCCACAGTAAACTGTCTCAACTATCATGACCCACACAAAACAAAATCCTGTCACTTGTCTGTCTTTCTCTTATTTTGATCAGAGTGTTCTGGTTCTCAGCTCATTTGCAACTTGTTTGTTATGTTGCCAAGGATGGCTTTTAACTTTTACTCCTGGCCTCTATTTCTAAGTGTTAGGATTATGCTTACGCACTACCACATCTGACTTCTATAATGTTTCAATTGTTCAAACTCACATGAAAGCACCTATACAGTAAGGAATATAGCTGAGTGGGTTAAAGGCCTTCACATAAACCTGAGGTCTGAAGCTCAGATCCTGAGGAGTGACTGTAAAGATAGGCTTAGCATAATGTGTCTGTTCACAGGCTAAACACTCAAGAGGTAGGTAGTAGTCGTGTTCAAGGTAACACAAACATTACAATTGAAAAGGGATTCCTGTTTGAAGTATACATTTCAAAAGTGCTAAGACTGAACCTTAAACCTCAATAGAATTCAAAATGAAAATAAAATCCACAAAAACACCCAAAACCTACATAAAAAATAAAAACTTACTTTGGTAGCCTGCTGAATTATACTGTCCCACACTTGATTAGGGAGTAGCATGTATTTTTCTATCAAATGCTCTTGAACTGTCTGGTCTGTCTGTGCACCAATCATGTATCCCACAGCTTCATAAAATGTATGAACCTGTTTTTAAATGCAAACATTTTTATTTTCATAGTCTCATGCACCCAAATATAAAATATATGTAACCAAATTACAAATACACTTAGACTATACTGATTAATACTTATTTTTCCAGTTATTAACCTGTTTCTTTAGTTTTCTTTTAGTTTTGACTGTATATGTTTGTGGGAATGGGGGGCTATGGACACAGTGTAGAAGCCTGAAGAGCCCTTAAGATGATAATGGAGAACACTGCACGTGGAGTTACAGAGTACTTAGCATTAAGTGTGGGTGCTGGGCACCCAACTATAGTGCTATACAAGAGCAGGACCCACTCGGAACTTCACACTGAGCTGCTCTCCATCCTCCAAAGCATAGCACTTCCATGAACAAGAACCACCGAGGGGACTCAATAGTTATGCAGACTGGCTACACTTCCAGGAACTCAGGTTCAAGCCTAATCACCCAAACAGTGGCCAATGTCCAAGTAACTCTAGCTCCATGGTTCTTGATGCCCTCTTTCCTGCTTCTTCATACACAGGAGGTGTATACACACAAACATATGCAAGCAAAAACTCATGTGCATTTAATAATAAGCATAGTGACTTATATACCTGCTGAGGCTGAAGATCACAAATTATAGTATTTATGTTGTTTAAAATCTCATCAATGAACGGCATTACTTCTCCAACTTGAACCTGAACAAAATGCCTACGGCATTTTTGAGCTATTTTAATAAATGTGTCACAAGCCATATCCTGGACTCCATCATGGGTCTCTAACAAGATAAAAACATTTATTGATTTTTTTGTTCCATATAACAAATGAAAAGTAAAATTATACACAAGGAATTTATTAAGTGAGATTTACCATGCATGAATTCGAATAGCTTGTTTACTACTGTCTTCAAAAATTTCCAATGTGCTCTCAAAAATCTTGGGTATTGACCTACTATATACATGATATTCGATGCAATAATAGCTTTATTATCTTTGCCTCTTTTCTGCTCACATAATCCTAAAAGATCCTATAAAATAAGACAAGCTTTGGTCATATTAAGTTGCAAAATAGATCTTTAATTGTTCTACTTCATCCTACTGGCAGCGTACCTTTATAACAGTGACAAGAAACCGCTTCTCATCTTCCTCGTGCATTGCGCCACTGATGGAGCCTATTGCCCAACACAATGTATTCAAATTCTTCCATGACCATTCTGTACCATTCACTTGATTTTGAAGTTTCTTAGTCATTATTATTTCCGTATCTACATAATCCAGATGAGTAAGATAAACTACAAAAACAAAAAATAAAAATCCAGATGTTTCACAGTGAAAAATATTTTTCTGCTAAGATGTAACAGCATATTACAAATATGGTTACTAATTCAGGTAACTGTAGAACTTCAATTATTTTCACAAATAGGGGAGGGGATAAAATTGTAAAAATTATTGTCTTTACTTACCTAATGTTTCTCTCATATTCTTATACAAATTTATGGAATCAGTATCCTTCATGAACTCTCTTACAACTTCTCCCTGATCATTTTCTACAACCAGTACCTCCTCTGGTTTAGCCATGCGACTAACCATCAATAAACGGACCTATTGATCAATAAACCAGTAAAGAAACCGTTAAGACACTTTGTAGCCATGTCAAATGTAGGGTGAGAGGCATGTACTTAAAAAGCATATACTAATTAAGATGTCACACAAATCAAACTAATTCTAACAAAAGAATTTAGAGAAAATATTCAGGCACACACAGTTGCACATTCCTACAGCCTCAGCATTTCTAAAACTGAGTGGATTCCTATTTAGAGGCTAGGATTGGCTACCAAGCTGAAAGTAAAACTTACATAGGAGGTGGATCCATGAAGACCAAGAGGTCAAGGTCAGCCTAGACTACTTAACACCTACCCACACTTTCAATTTTAAAATGCTTGGTACTGTGATGATACAAGTCACTCTCCATCCCTTATTTGGTACCAAATTTGGACTTTTGGATTCTCTGTGTATCCCTGGCTGTCCTCAAACTCAGAGATCTGCCTCCTCTGCCTCCTGGGTGTTAGGATTAAAGGCTAGCATCACTTGACTTGCTCTATGTTTTAAATAGTTAACCTCTTGTTTACAGATTTCATAGGTCTTATTGATTGGAGACAGAAAATGGACATAAATCCAGATCATACAAGGCTGTTAGTTTAAGAACCATACTTCTAAAAACTGCAACTGGGGCTTCAGAGATGGCTCATCAGTTGAAAACACTGACTGCTCTTCCAGAGGTCCTGACTTCAAATCCAAGCAACCATAAGTTGGCTCACAACCATCTGTAATGAGATCTGATGCCCTCTTCCGGTGTATCTAAAGACAGCTACTGTATGTATGTATGTATGTATGTATGTATGTGTGTGTGTGTGTGTGTATACGGGCAGTGGTGGTGCATGCCTTTAATCCCAGCACTCGGGAAGCAGAGGCAGGTGAATTTCTGAGTTTGAGGCCAGTCTGATCTACAAAGTGAGTTCAAGAACAGCCAGGACTGCACAGAGAAACCCTGTCTTGAAAAACAAAAAATAAACAAACTGCAACAGGAAAACCTCTTAAGTTCTACTTCTAACACCTTAGCCATCAAAACTATAGTAAGAAACAAAAGTGCTGACCAACCACATCATTACCTTTGATAACACGGTCAAGTACAGCTGTCTCCTAGGAGGAATATCAAAGTGCTGACTTCCAGATAACAAGGGAGAAGCAGATGTAGAAAATGGACTCTCTCTGTAGAGCTCAGCTGCCAAATGATTCCAGTACTCAAGGCAGATTTTAAAAATTTCAGTTTCTTCCACTTCAGACACCAACAACATATAATGAAGAGCCTGCATATTAAGATCAAGAAAATTGTTTAAGTATTATCCCCAAATTTTCAAGTTGCTTCCCCCCACTTAAAAAGGATGAAAACCTAATATTCTGAATCTGGGCAATATGAGCACATATGTGTCTTTAATCCCAGCACTTGGGAGGCCAAGAGCCAGGTGGATCTCTTAGTTCAAGGTCAGTCTGGTCTATAAAGTAAGCTCTAGGATAGCCATCCAGGCCATGTCTCATAAAGCAAAACCAAAGGCACTATTTGAAATATATATGACATCTCATTCCTCAAACAGACTGAAAACGGGCAGCAGATATTTTTTCTGGCATGTCCTTTAATGTTTCCAGGATACTTTAAACTGGTAAAATCCAATGTCTTCTAAGCTGGGCAACTCTGGTCCCAGCACATGGGAGGGCAGAAACTGCATGCCATCCTCAGGAAACCACAAGTTTCTCGTCGGTCATAAAGGGCCCCTTCGGTAGGTGATAGTAAAGCAGAGACGTGAGCTTCACAACTTTGAGGATGGCCTGATATAATAAATGCACACCAGAACTAGAGGACTCAATCTGAACAAAGTAAATGCTACAATGGGCTAAAACACAAAATGTGTACATTCTCACAATGAAATATTACATAACCATGAAGAACACAGTAAAGGTAGTTCTTTACAACATGCAAAAGTACATATTAAAAAGTTCATGTATAGCTGGGCGTGGTGGCACATGCCTTTAATCCCAGCAGTCAAGAGGCAAAGGCAGGCTGATTTCTTGTCTACAAAGTGAGTTCCAGGGCTATACAGAGAAACCCTGTCTCGAAAAACCAAACCAAACCAATCTAAAACCAAAACCAATCTGAGCCCAGTACCTGCATACAATCCCAGCATTTGGCAGACAGAGGCAGGAAGATCTCTTTGAGTTTGAGGTTACCACATTCTACACAGTTCAAGGACAGCCAGGTAGGAGTACATACAGGACCCCATCTCCAAAACCCACATACACCTAAAAGGCTCATGTCCAAGAGCATCTTTTTATAGAAATAAATGACAAGAGTAGACATACCTCCATGAGTGCTTCCCTGAGATTCAGTCGCTTTTCTAGAAGTTGACCATGCTCTTTTAGAAAGGTACAGAGAAACAGACTGAGATTTTGAATAAAGTTCTGTTCATCATCTTTCCCATTCGAGTATGCAAGTCGGATATTAGTGTTTAAAGGAAGCATCTGCAAGTTGAAAACCATCATCAATATACATATTATGAAACCATCAAAAAAACCTCTAAAATGACAACAGCCATTTGCTAATAATAACATACAAAGGACTCTCTTGGATTTGTTTCTGGCCAATCCAGACTGATGTTATAGTTTTTGAATTTTTCTATCAGACTTTTCCTCAAGAAGACAACACCACTAGCAGTGCATTCAGATGAAACAAATTCGGGCTAAAAACAACTCTTTTACACCAGCAATGTTCCCTCAGTCTGAGGGAACATTGGTCAGTTTTCCACTGCGATCAGTCTTCACAATATTCAACCTCAAACTTCTAGAACTATTATCATGGTATTCCTAAAGCCTTAATATTTCAAAGAGAAAAAGAAAAATTTCTAACATTACAGGTAACATACAGTTACACCATGGCTGATCTATTCTATAGTTTAAATTTTTTTATAACATGTCCATCATTTTTATTTTTATTTATTTATTTTTTAGATTTATTTTTTATATAAGTACACTGTAGCTATCTTCAGACACGAGAAGAGGGCATCAGATCTCATTACAGATGGTTGTGAGTCACCATTTGGTTGCTGGGATTTAAACTCAGGACCTCTGGAAGAGCAGTCAGCACTCTTAACCGCTGAGCCATTTCTCCAGCCCCCCTATAGTTTAATTTAAACCTAACGTTCTTTTAATTGTTTATTTGGCAGTGTTTCTGGTTATGAATCTAACGATTTCTAATGCATTAAAATGATTCAAACGATGACAGTGGCATATACCTGTTTTAGCTGCATCATTGTAAGTGTAAACAGAGTTTCAAATTGTTCCTCATATTGGCTTACACTCACACCAGCAATCTCAGTGAGGCACTTTAGAGACACATTTCGGAACATTGGAACATTCAGGAACTATTAAAAGAAAATTTTTATTAAAAAAAAAAAAAAAATCAAAGTTAAAACAGAGAAATGTTTACTTGAAAATGACAAAGGTGGGTGTGGTTAAAAGCATTTAATGATTTTGCAGAGGACCCAGATTTTACTCCCAACACCTGCATCAGCAAGTCCCAAGAGATTCAACACCCTCTTTTTGACCTCTATGCATTCTGACATCAAGAGCAACAGGTATTCATGTGGCATGCAGTCAAATCCCATTCCCACAAAATAAAACAAAATGTCTAAAGGAACACAAATGCTTTTCTTTTATATCAAAGATCCAGCAGGAGCTCAAAACTGCTCTATAGCTAAGGATGACCCTAAACTTCTGGCCTTTGTGCTCTGCATCACAGATGTCAGTGGACATCTGTGGGATGCTGGAGAACAATCCTACTGCTCTGTGTGTGCTAAGAAAACTCTAAGCTCCACTGTTGGGCAGGGTGGTAGGTACCAGTCTGGTAACTTTACCAAGATTATGTATGTCTGATTGACTTGAGACCCTGTCTTTAAAAATGTTAATAACCAAAAAATTTACATTGGACTGACTACAAAATAAAATAACCTAAGTGTAAATGTTCAAAAGTAGTACTGAAAAAAAAAAACATTGAAAACAGACATTAGCTAAAGACCATTAGCTAAATAAAAGGTATCAGGTCCCATTACAGATGGTTGTGAGCCACCATGTAGTTGCTGGGAATTGAATTCAGGACCTCTGCCAAGAGCAGTCAGAGTTCTTAACCTGCTGAGCCATCTCTCCAGCACCTGCTATATAGTCCTTAAAGTCCTAACCTAAACCAGAATCACACAGATTAAATGCTGGGATTAAAGCTTTCAACTTGGATTTGGCTCACATAGGTCTCTCACTTAACTTTGAACAAGTGAGATAACAGACATGAACCACTATACTCTGGTATTTATTTCAGGCCACCCTCAAACTCCCAATTCTTTTTTTTTTTTTTTTTTTTTTTTTCTGAGACAGGGTTTTCTCTGTGTAGCCCTAGCTGTCCTGGAACTCACTTTGTAGACCAGGCTGGCCTAGATTTCAGAAATTCTGACTGCCTCTGACTCCTGAGTGCTGGGATTAAAGGTGTGTGACACCACCCCTGGCTCACACCTGGCTCAAACTCCCAATTCTTAGAACTGGAGCCTGAGATGGCTCAGCAGGTAAAAAAAAATGTTCTTTCCCCACAACACCCATGGTGTAGCAAACCAAATCTAGTTATCCTATGACAATCTCCACATAACCACACCCAGGTATACACACAATATTAAACAAATGTACTATTAAAAACCTTCTGCTTCTGACTCTATAGTATTAGAATTAACATCTACCACTAATCCTGAGCTAAATAGAAAACAAATCCCACATACACTGAAGAGATTCATATTAAACAATTACTAGCAAAGACCTTGAAAGCAGCCCCTTCATTGCAGAAACTGACAGTGAGTGGAGTAGCAATGAACGAAAACTATTTGTGACGACCCAGAGACAACTGAAGTGTACTGGCTTTACCTTGTAAATTAATGTGCTGATTAACTTGGTCTCAAAGATGTATCCCAGTGGAATCCAGTTCAGAAATCTCAGCAGTGTTTCTAATGTAGCATGAACAAGGGGAGCATTTTGGGAATTTTCCTGGAAACACAAACATCATACCATAAATATGCTTTCCCCTAACTCTTATTTTAAAAAAGAAGAGAATTAAAACCACTTACCATCACAAACTGACAAAGCTGAAATATTTGTGAAAACTCATTGCACATGCTATGAAAAAAACAAAACAAAGCATGATTTAGAAAGGAGGGACGACATAAATTCTAACTTCAGGGAAGCCCTACCCCTTCTCCAGCAATGTAAAGACTGATCAGATTTCATCAAAAACGTTTACACTTGCCAGGCATGGTGGTGCACGCCTTTAATCCCAGCACTGGGGAGGCAGGGGCAGGTGGATTTCTGAGTTCCAGGGCAGCCTGGTCTACAGAGTGAGTTCCAGGACAGCCAGGCCTATACAGAGAAACCAAGCCTCGAAACCCCCCCACCACCACCACCACCAAAAGTTTATACTTAGAGCTCCACATAGCATGTAATAATCTAAAACATAAATACTTGCCTGTCTTTTAAATGCTTTGCTTTAACTTGGGTTATCTGTCCACTAGAGAAATCAAACACTTCTTCACTCAAGAGTTTAAGAATCACCATATTATTTTGACATAGACTTTCACTGGTCCTACTTGCTCCAACAATGTCACTGATAAAAGTTGGCCAATGCTTAGGCCACTCTTGCTTAAGTATCTAAAATTAAAAATGAAATTTTCATTTCACGTCATTTGACAAAGACAAAACACCATCAAAGCCAGAGTCTTACTCACTTCCCCCCTATTAATATACCATACATAATATAAAAAAGCGCTTTCAATGCTTAAAGACTCCATTCAATTACCCTGACACATTTATATATGGTCTAATGTACATGAATGTTAAAATAAGCTTGATAGATATGTATACCCCAAACTGTGAGACCTAATTAAATAATGAAGAGTGAAGGGTTTAGGGGCCAAGCTAAATGTTCAGGCCCTCAGATCAATCCCTACTATCCCCAAACAGGCATTTTTTGTTGGATATAATCTAGTTGTAACACTATTTAGTGCAGTGCTGAAGCTGAATTCGGGCTCTTACATGACCACCAGGCCCTGTCTGAACATTTTATAAGCTTTTAAATGTTGAGCTCAAGCATTGACAGAGTCATCTATTAATTTGGGCAGTGTCATAGCCAAATACATTCCAAACATTCTACCAAATGATGTTCTGTTGGGGGCAAATAGAGAAATTAGACCAATATAAATATTCTAAACTTAAATATATGGATAGTTAAGAAAAAACATATGGAGTTTAACTAGGAGGCCACATTCCATGCAAAGATATATAAACTGAGATTAGAAAAGCCACATGTAAGTGAAGAAATAAATGCACAGTTGCAGGCAAAGTTTAAGAATCCAGCCCCGGGGGCTGGTGAGATGGCTCAGTGGGTAAGAGCACCCGACTGCTCTTCCGAAGGTCCAGAGTTCAAATCCCAGCAACCACATGGTGGCTCACAACCATCCGTAACAAGATCTGGCGCCCTCTTCTGGAGTGTCTGAAGACAGCTACAGTGTACTTACATATAATAAATAAATAAATCTTTAAAAAAAAAAAAAAAAATCCAGCCCCACTGAAAATTTCAAACTCCATACTCTAATCCAAATCATAATTATATCCATCTAATTGAGTCTTAAAATAATTGTTGATCCTTATCACCACAGATATATCAAATGTTAACTAAAACCTGACTTTAATCCCCAGGACCCATGTCAGTAATAACCATCTTTAATTCAGGCCCAGGTTTCATATGCCTTCACGCCTTTGTGGAAACCTTCACTTGCATGCATATACTCACTGGCAGACAAACACATCTACACATAATAAAAATAAAAGTAAGATCCAAATATTAATCATTTGATTTTTCTGAGGAAGATGGCTAATATAAAGCTTACCTGAACAAGAATCATATTCAACTTCCCAATATACACCTTTTCTTTCTAGGGAGGGTGAAAAGGGGTCAGATTAGAATTCAATACAAACATAAGCACAGAAAATAATTAATGTCTATTCATGCTCCTGGGACTATTAAAAACAGACTAACATTTAAATAATTTTCCTTTCTTTAATACATTCTCTCTGGGAAGCAGGGAGGTACCTCAGCATGCAAACTGCCAACAAGTCTGACGACCTGAGCTCACTCAAGTCTCTACATCTGTAATGGTAGAACCAACTCCCCAAAATTGCCCTGTATCCTCACATAGCACTCAAGTGTTTACAAACACACACACAGAATATTATTAAAATAAATAAATTTAATTTTATAAAACCTTTACATCTCTGGGGCATTTGAGATGGTTTACAGGGTAAACATGAATTCAATCTTCAGACCCACGTACTTAGTAGGAGAGGAGGGGAGAAATGACTCTCAAGTTGTCTTCTGACCTCCACACCCATGATACTCACACTCACCTGCACTTGTACACACGACAAACACTGAAATGAAAACTTAAAAACTAACATTTTCCTTACCTCTACACAAGTTGGGTCAGAGGATGTCTTGATAATGAGACCAACAACATATTTTTTTATTCCTATAAAAATATATAATGCATAAAAAAATTAACAAAAAAATCAAAATAAATTAGGCAAGAAAATTTATGAATCTAATTCCAGCACTAAAGAGTTAAGAACACCCCGGAATTAGAATGTGACTCTTAATTTAAGAAAGACACACTTTGCAGGGTGTGGTGGTACATACCTTTAATCCCAGCACTTGGGAGGCAGAGACAGGCAGATTTCTGAGTTTGAGGCCAGCCTGGTCTACAAAGTGAGTTCCAGGACAACCAGGGCTACACAGAGAAACCCTGTCTGGAAAAAACCAAAAACCAAAAACCAAAACCAAGAAAGAGAAATAACTCCAATTCCTTCACCAGTGCTGGCAACTGCAAAGAATGCCAATTAGGACTTTGGATATAGGTTCAATATCCAATAGTAAAGCAGTTGCCTAACACAGTAAACTCCCTAGGTTTGAGTAAACACTTCAAAAAATGTTAAGGATGTTCTCTTCCATGCTTTTGACTTTAAGCTCAGAGCAATCAAGAACTATGTAGCCATGAACTAGGCATCCATCTTCCTCTGTCACATCAATTTTATAGTCAAAGTCTAACAAGTGCCATGCATTCTTTGATGAGATAGATACATCTGCCTGGTCCTAAGCTAAAGCAGGACAGCTGCCTAGAGCTATGGCCAGCCTGGCTAAATAGTGAAGCCACCAGGCACACTTCAACTCCTGGCTCCAAAGTTCTAGGATTATAGGACCATGAAAGCATGCCTAAATTACCTATTTTTAATCTTCTTAATTTTATCTTTTTTCTTAAAAAAAAAAAAAAAAAAAAAAGAGGCTGTCCTTGAACTGCCTGTCTCCGTCTCCTGAGTGCTGAGATTAAAGATGTGCCCACCACTGTACAGCTACATCTTTTAAACTTTGCCACTTATTTGTCTGTGATTGTATGTCACCTGTGTGTGAAAGCCCACAGAGCAAAAGATGAACAGCTAATGGTGTCAAAAGCTATATAACTTGGGTGCTTCAAACTGAACCTAGGACTCCTGTAGCAAGGGCTCTCGTAATTGTGAAGACATCTCCAATCCAGAATTTTTTCTTTGCAACTGTCCTCTATTTTTTTTTTTACAAAGAAAACCCATACATCCATAGGTACATTTTCTTCAAAGGATCACTTACTGCTTTAGCTTTTACTGAGTTTCTGTTTCTTTTTTAATTAAGTAATCATTTGCCTTCTGCCTAATAATAGAACAACAGTATTTCTTATTTCCTGTAGCTGGACTGGCCTAAATAAAACTCCTGTGTAACTAAGGATGATCCTGCCACCCTCCAAAGCTATTTTTAAGAAAGGAACTAGCCTGAAACACTGTGTATACTACACAGGTCTTGAATTTGAGTTGATCTTCCCATATCTGTTTCCCAATAGTCAGGCTTACTTCTTTTCACCGTCTTTGAAACAGGGGTCTTAATTTAGACTGATCATTAGCCCTGTGTTATTATTGTCTTGAATTTTTATTTTTACTTTTTAAATGTAAAGCTGGATCTCAATGTATAGTCCTGGCTGGCAGCTGGAATGAGAGCTCAGGAGGCAGAGGCAAGCTTATGTCTGAGTTTGAGGCCAGCCATAACTATGCAGTGAAACTCTCTTGAAAAAAACAAAACCAGGACCGGAGATAGCTCAGTGGTTAAGCGCACCAATTTTTATACCAGAGGTCCTGAGTAAAATTACCAGCCACCACATGGTGGCTCACAACCATCTATAATGGGATCCAATCTTCTGGTGAGTCTGAAGAGAGCAATTGTGTACTCATATACATAAAATAAATAAATCTTAAAAAAAGAAAAATAAATAATAGAAAGCATTGGAAATACAACACGGGTGTAGTTTCTGTCCGTTTTGCGGATAGTTGTTATTGCCTTGGTCTTCACTTGTATGCACACATCTAACATCTATGTGGTGCACACACCCCAGCACCTCCACTGTTAAGAGTTGGGTGCTCAGGCTGTTGAGATGGCTCAGCAGTTAAGAGCACCTGACTACTCTTCTGAAGGTCCTGAGTTCAAATCCCAGCAACCACATGGTGGCTCACAACCATCCTTAATGAGATCTGACTCCCTCTTCTGGTGCGTCTGAAGACAGCTACAGTGTACTTACATATAATAAATAAATAAATCTGAAAGAAAAAACCAGTTGTGTGCTCAGGTTAGGCACAGGTTTTGGAAACAGGATCTTACTGAATAACCAACTCTGACGTGGAAATGGCCTCATACTCCAGAGATTGACCTGTTCTGAGGTCAGATGGTTTTTGGGAACTGCCACGACCGCCCAGCTAAAATATTTCTTTTTAAAACTTAAAACTTCACAGTTTTAAGAGACAGTTGCAGCAGTGGGGAGGCAGAGGGCAGATTGATCCCTGAGATTGAGGCCAGACTGGTCTACAGCACAAGTTCCAGGAAAAAAAAATGTACATGGGACACAAGACAAACTTAAATTTCAGCCAAGTGTGATGGCTTACACCTGCCAACTGGGGTTACACAAAGTGAGTTCTTGGTCTCTTTGGGCTATAGTTTCTCAAACAACAAATAAAACCCTACACTAAAAACTACAAAACATATAGATGTTATTTTCTGGCTTACGGCTAAATGGCCATTACAGCAATTCAGAACAAAATGGTAACATTGCAACAAAGTTCTTTTTACCCCTATTACATGTAACGTCTTTCTCATTAAGATGGCTTTTTACAGTTAGGATGGGAGCAGCAAGTTTGGTTCCTAGCACAGATCCACAAGGTCTAACTTAAGAGCCGGGGGAATCCTGTGCCCTTTTCAAGGACACACACATGTAACATATAAAAATAAGCAAATCTTTACAATAAAAATGCCATTTCAGAACCAATCTCACTTATACAACCCTCAAAGTGCTGGGACTACCTATGTGTACACTGAACTAATGAGTAGTCCCAGCACTTTGAGGGTTCATTAATGTGGTTATAATGATTTGAGGCTTTCTGGCAGAAATCAAGTAAGGTGTACATAGAAGTGCAAAGATGACTTCTTGCAGGTCAGTGAAAGGTGTAGCACACAGAAATAACTAGTACAAGAGTCTGTCCCTTGAATATGTCTTAGTCTGGTCTAGTGGTACACACCTTTATCTAGCCTCAGCACTTGAGATGCAGAGACAGGTGGGTATGTGAATTTTAGGCCACCTGGTCTACAAAGTAAGGTCTAGGACAGCTAGGATGGCACCAGAAAACGCTGTCTATAAAAGAAAAAGATAGCAAACAAACAAAAACTGATGCACCTGTACAGGCAGGGTGGAGATACTAGTCCTGGGGTAACACTGGAGCCCAGACCATATCAGAAGTCTACAGAGAGAAGCTGCTCAGGACTTCAATACAGATCTGAGCTTCCAGAGTGTTAGGGCTATGAGACCTGGTACTTGCTATGTAACCAAGATGGCAATTTTCTTCCTTGGCCTCCACACTGCCAAGGATTCCAGGTATGCATAATTACAATAAAATAGGTTACCTTCTTTGAAGTTACTAACTTTATTATGAATGCCAGGTTAAAACCAGTAGAATATCTGGTATCCCGTGAGTTTTAAAGGTTATTCCACACCAAGGTTCAGACCAGGTCTAATCCCCACCCTTTTCTTTTGTTGACCAAGTTGGCCAAATGTATAACGAATATAACAAATGTATGTGTATGTTTTATGTAGATCAGGCTAAGTTGGTCAAATGTATAATGAATATAACAAATGTATGTGTATGTTTTATGTAGATCAGGCTATGTTGGTAGAATGCCTGTCTACTCTGTTTGAAGTCTTGGGTTTGATCAGTACTCTCAAAGCTGTGGAGGCTCAGATCTGTCCTCCTAGTCCTCAGGTGGAGGTGCTGAAGTCACCCTCACCTATAAAACAACCTGACCATCGCAATAAAAAATAACAAAACTTTCATTAAACAGGAACAGGGCTGGAAAGATGATGCAAGGGCACTCACTCCCTGTTCTTCCAGAGAACCTGTGCCCAGTTCCCATCACAAACATTGTCATTACTTATTTGTTCCCTTTGTTTAAAAAAAAAAAAAAAAAAGATTTATTATGTATAAAATGTTATGCCTGCAAACCAGAAGAGGGCACCAGATCTCTTTGTAGATGGTTATGAGCCACCAGGTATTTGCGGGGAATTCAATGCGCTCATCTCTCCAGCCACCTTGTTTAGTTTTTTTGGTTTTTGTTTGTTTTTTGTTTTGTTTTGAGGCACAGTTTCTCCTTGTGGCCCTGGGTGTGCTGAAACTCACTCTGTAGAACAGGCTAGTTTCTAACATTGCCTGCCTGTCTCTGAAGTGCTGGGATTAAAAGCCAGTGCTACCACCCCAGCTAAATGTCATTACCTGTAACTCCAGCACCAAAAGATCTGTCACCTCCTTCTTTCCCTCACAGATGAAGGGACACAGATGGAGAAGGATGGACAAACTCAAACTACCCTCCCTCAAAAGGAATAAAAGAGAGAGAAAGTGCGTGAGAGAGCGGGACCCTGGCGGTGGTGGCTCATGCCTTTAATCCCAGCACTTGGGAGGCAGAGGCAGGCAGATTTCTGAGTTCGAGGCCAGCCTGGTCTACAAAGTGAGTTCCAGGACAGCCAGGGCTACACAGAGAAACCCTGTCTCGGGAAAAAAAAAAAAAACCAGAAAAAAAAAAAAAGAAAAAGAAGAAAAAAAGCAATGAGCGCTCCTTCAGAGAATCAAGGTTTGGTTGGTTTCTAGTACCCAGTCAGTTCAAAGCTATCTGGGGTTATAACTAATTCTAGGGGATCCAACAACCTCTGTCCTCCAAAGGCACCTGCACACACATGGTACACATAAAATGTGAAGGCAGACACATCACTAACAAGTCTAAGTCAGGGGCTTTTTGTTAAAACTATTAACTTATTTTTTCTGTGTGTACACAGGTGTGGGGATAGATCTGCCAACAGCACAGCTTCAGTTGCTTGCAGGAGTTGGCTCCTGTATATAGGTCCTGGGGATTGAAGTTGCATGGTCATCCTTGATAAAAGTATACCTCTTTTAATCCCAGCACTTGGGAGGCTGAGGCAGGCTGATTTCTGAGTTCGAGGCCAGCCTGGTCTACACAGTGAGTTCCAGGACAGCCAGGGATACATAGAAAAACCCTGTCTCAAGGGGGGGGGGGGGGGGGAAGAGGAGAAGTATACCTCTATTAACTAAGCCACTTTAACAGCTTTGCTCTTTATTGTGTGCATGTATTTAAGGAGCAGGGTGTGTGTGTGTGGTGTTTGTGCTGTGTCCTTAAAGGTAACAATGTAGGGGTCTGAGAAAAACAGGTGTCTTACCAGCTAAGCCATTATACTGACCCTCTTTTTAAAAATTGAGTTGGATCTTGTGTAGCCCAGGACTTGCTTTCTCAATCATCCTGCCTCCATTCAGAGGTAATTATTTTCTTTTGTAAAGATCTAACTAAAGTGGAGGTTGCCTCTTTCCTCTAAAAGATACCTTGCAGGACAATACAAATAGATCCTGCCATACAACATTAATCAACTCAACTGTAATAAAAGCATCAGGAGCCAAAGTCTTCGTTGTTTGCCCTTAAGGTGTTTCCTACCTTCACACTGGTTCCTTGGGAGGATCTTCCACCTTGTTTTGATCACATTTTCCAAAATCTGTAGTCCATAGTACTGAAAATTGGAGAACAGAACTATGTGAATTTCTTGGCAATGGACTAGGACCTTTCAGGATTCACAAATGGACAGACACTCACACATTTATAGCTAACATTTCAAAAACATTATGCTATCAAATTTAATTACATGTATTAAACAAGGATCTATTCACCCCTAAGCTGAGAGTTCATGCATTTTCCTCATTTACTGTTTACTGCTCTATGTAACGTCCTGCTGTTTATACATGCTCACACCAGGAGGAAGAACCAAATAAAAAAAGCCCTTTAGCAGCCAAATGGGCTTATTTGTCTGTAGAGGGAAATAGGAATTCATAGTGTAAGTGACTGCTCATGGGCTCACACATTAACACAACCAGGCTACTAACAAATTAGAAGCTTGGATGCTATCAAGCTTCCTACCACCCTCTAGGAGTTACAAGCTTTCAGCCAAATATCAAGTACTGTCTGTCACAGATATATTCTATATAGAGGGTTTAAACATAACTGGTGTGTTACTTAAAGGAGCAGCAAGACAAACCCATGGGTTTATTTTCAATTTTAGCCCCACCCTTATGCAGTTTCTATTTCTACTAATTTAAAGATAAACTTTTGTGCACAGTCAAAATACAAATGCATGTTGCAATCTGTATCTACCTTTCAGGTATTCCTTACAGACATGGAAGCTGTAATTACATTTGTGAAAACGTTAAATAACAGATACCACTTTCAATCCATTTTATCCCTCCCACTGCTTATGCACTCTAAACAGTCAGCAACATGGAAGAATTTATAATGCTCCAGGATTTACTACCTAAAATTATTACTATGACCAATTAGTGTGGATAGGCAGGAGAAAGAAAAGGAACCAAAATTTGGTTTTGGTATTCCAAAAACCAGCTGTAATACCTGAAAGGTAAACTCTCGCACACAGACATAGCCTCAGATTGCAAGGGTTGGCTGAGAATAAGAGTTCATCTTTAAAGTTGTTAGTCATTTACACAATAACACAGGAGCATTAGTATTTCAACCAAAGGGATCATATAAATGCTCACAGCATTAGCCACAGCACAATATAGACTGTCCCAAACTACATTGTGCTTAAATGTTTTTGCTGTTTTCTTTCATTTTAATATTCCATACTTTACAAAAATAATTTTCTTTTGCAATCTCTACTGAAACTGTATTTGCGGAACATTCCTTAAAGTCGTCTAAAATAAGAATGAGGCCAAAACAAAATCTGAAATTAAGAAATAATGTCACTGCAGTATTTCATAATCAGCAGGAGTAGTGAAGCTCACTATCCTGGGCAGGAGCTCTGCAGAACTGGTGCTCAGAAGCACATAAAAGACAAAAGTTCCTCTAAGCATAAAACTTACTATTCTATAAATTTTTTTCAAGCACAAGATTCAAAAGGAAAAAACAAAAAAAAAGCAGAAACCTAACTGTTACAGAATACGTCCTCTTGCTAATAACCAACTAAAAAGACCCATGGAGCACCAAGAAACAAACACCATAAATACAACAGACTTTTAAAAAAAAAAAAAAAAGCCAACAAAAAGCCTCTTAAGGTATTTATTTTACTTAATCTTATTATTGCTTCTCAATAATTACTATATTTATTCTTTCACTTATTAATAACGATTAATGTATTGTTATATAATATTAATTTACTACCTACAACGCTTTCAAAAGTAGAATCCGCTTACTGAACACATGATTTTAATTTGAGGATTGGAGCCCAATAAAGGATCCTACACATGGTCAAAGGTGTTCCCATCACCATAATCTAAGTCCTAACATCCTAATGACTCTGGGTAAGACATTTGGAAAGAAAATCCTTGTTCCTTTGGGAAAATAATTTTCTTTTTCATAAATGATAGAACATAACCCAATCAATCAATCAATCTCTCTTTCTCTCTGTCTCTCACACAGACCGACACACACACACACACACGCACACACACGCAACCAAACAAAACAAAAAACAAAAAAACCCTACTTCCTTAAATCTCAAAACTGGAATAATCCACTGCTGAGCTATGAAGATGAGGGACAGATAACAGCAAAGACTACATGAAAAACAAATGCATGAAATGATCCCTATGGCAGAAATCTGAGCCCTTAGAAATACGTATTTATGCATTGAGTTCCCCCTTCCCCACCCACCACCCATGAAACAAAAACAATTGATGAACAGAATTCAGTTAAAGGGAATCAAAAGGGTAGACCTTGTGGAGGCCTGCCGTCAAAGCCTAGCTGTGTCAGTTGCACAGGAAGACACCCCTTTTCTTCCTATTACAAGCAATCAACATAATGGAACATTATGATTAATATCAGGTAGTGTTAACATCTTTAAAGAAAAAAAAAATGATTGCATAAAAGCCAAATGTCATAGTGCATAAATTTAGCACCAAATCATTTGTAATTTATGTAAATTGAAGAATTCTTTACCTGTTGCTTTCTTTCTGTTCCTCTAATCATCTCATTTTTCACAAGACAAATTTGAGTTTTTAAAAATACTGTTGATAAATCAACTTAAACATTAGTAATGTCTGTCAGTATAAAAAGCAAAATTTACCAGGCAAGCAAACAGGCAAACACTGTTATGTTACTTAATGTTAGCACTTTGAGGAAGTTCTGGGCTGTATTTTTGCCTTAAAATTTACAAGATGTCAAAACTAATTAATATTTAAAAACTGTTAACTAACACACTCTGGTCTCATAAACAGATGTGCACATGGCGATTTTTCTGTTTTAACACAATGTATATCAAGTAGAAACCCTTTGTGTATTAAACAGAGTGCCATGGCATCTTATTACTTTAAGGCGTTTAAAGAGAAGCGTGAATCACCAAGCAATAAACAGTCAAAACACATTTTGATCAACCCTTCTGTTCAAACTCAAGCCAAAAATATAAAAAAATAAAAACAAAGAGCCCTGAGTTATAACATTTTCAAGTGCAAATAAGAACTGAGTGCTGTCTCATTGAAAATACTGGTAGCACGGAGTAGGATTTTAAGCTGTCCAGACTACTGGGTATTGGTGGTGCCTAACCTATATTAATTGCCCAAAATAATGTTATATCTCATCTCTGAATAACTTTTACAACTTACTCTATACATGTTCTAAGATGGAAAAATACCCAGCCACCCCCAAAAAGAAAAAAAAAAAAAAAAAAAAACACCTTGCACTCTAGTCCCAATTATAAAAACTTCATAATTCTTAGGACTATTTGCAAGAATTCTAAGCTTTAGAGAAATTCTGAAATAAGTTAGCAATATAAAATGATTTGGTAACAACTGCTAATACTAAAAATGAGATACCTTCCTCAAAGTTTACGACTGGAAGAAAAGAATAATGATTTTTAAACCACCACTTGCTTACTTTCGTGTTCATGTTCTGCGAAAACTCCAATATTGTGTCGACCCGTGTCCAAGCATCAGGATGCTCCTTTAAATGTGTCAGTACTTCTTGAGCCATTCTTTGCTAGAATGTTACACCAAAACAATTAAAGTTAGTGCCTTCTTTAGAATTCATTATAAGGTAAAGTACAGAGAATGCACATCCTAACAACGCAGTGAAGTGATACTTCACGTTCTAGAAACGTGTGAGAAATTAACTCTTCCAAGAGTTACCAGTTACCAGTATTCACAACTGCCTCTAACTGCAGCACCCTCTTCTGGCCTAAGGGTGTCTGCATACACACCACCCTATTAGAAATATTCAACATATATCATGCTTGTAAAAGCCACCGTGGAATTTGAAAAAACTCAGTTGCTTGGAAACTACAGGCCTCTGGCTTTTGAGTTCTAGGATTACAAATGATCACCACGACATCCAAAGCTATGAAGTGTCTTATCTTAATGTCCTCCCTGAGAAATGACTGCTGTGTGAACTTGTAATAAAACAGTATAAAGTAATGAATCTTTTCCTAGTCTTACTTGGTCCAACTGCTACTCTCATTCATTCTTTGCCTGCAGGCCTGATGCACAGAGGGTCAGATGGATCAGAGCATTTCAAGTGCAGGGCACCATACTTCAAAAACACAACATGTAACTTTTGTTTCAATCTCCAAATAGCATGGTGTCCTTTGCTATTGGTCCAGTATCTACCCTGGTTCCTGCTTTACTCTGTTTGTTCTATATCCCACTCTTCTCACCTTACAGTCTCAAAGGGGCTACAAAATAGGAACAAAAAATAAAGTAGAGCCGGGCGTGGAAACTCACACCTTTAATCCCAGCACTTGGGAGGCAGAGGCAGGCAGATTTCTGAGGCCAGCCTGGTCTACAGAGTGAGTTCCAGGTCAGCCAGGGCTACACAGAGAAACCCTGTTTTGAAAATAAATAAATAAGTAAATAAATAGGAATTACACATGTAATAAACTGGGAATAAGGAGTATAATCCCACTATTATAGATGGAGGCAAAAGGATCACGCATTCAAGAGGAACAAAGCAATTTGCAGCTACCTACCAAGTTTGCCCTCTAAAAACAGACAACAAATTGCTGGAGACATTGCTAAGCTGGGAGAATGCCTACCTAGCACTGCATGAACCTGATGGTTTGCTACAGAACTGTAATCCAACAGGGAGGCAGAAGGACCAAAAGTTCAAGGTCATCCTGAGGTCAGGTATATGAGATCCATCTTGAAAGACAGCAGCCAAAAGTCATGTGATAGACTACAATTTCTACACCTTATCAGAAATAAGGTCCCATATTTTGGAAAAGCTAACAAACTGCTCTCAGAAATAAAATGTATTTATAAACAGTTCTGTTGAGACAAGTTCTCATGTAATTCAGGCTGGCCTTGAATGCTAATTACCCTGCTTCTACCTTTTCTACAAAAAAAATAACCAACCAA
The DNA here is from genome assembly GCF_978045245.1 of Mus caroli. Taxonomy (NCBI): domain Eukaryota; kingdom Metazoa; phylum Chordata; class Mammalia; order Rodentia; family Muridae; genus Mus; species Mus caroli. The sequence goes on from NW_028227268.1 coordinate 100,212,383, forward strand.
ACAACAACAACAATAAAAACCCCAAAACTAAGTAGTCTGGGCTATACAGAGGTCCAGGTCATATCCATAGCAAAATCTTGTGTGTGTGTGTGTGTCTAGAAAGATGGCTCAGCAGTTAAAAGCATTAGTTGCTACTACAACTAACATTGGTGGCTAGCTACCATTTATAACCTTAGTTTTAGGGGATCCAACAGACATGAATATGGTGCATATATATGCATACAGGCAAAAGCTTCATATACATAAAATAAAAAAGAAATCTTTATGGGGGGAAAAAGCCCATGGAAAATTTTCTTTTCTGCTCATTTGATTTTATTTAACCCTTAATTTTATAGTTGGGTTCTATATGTATTAGTGTTTTGCCTGCATGTATATGGGCACCATACCCGCACTTTTTGCCCTCAGTGGTCAGGAGGCCTCAGATCCCTTCAAGGTTATTATGAGCCTTTATGTGGGTGCCAGGAACCAAATCTGGGTCCTCTGCAAAAGCAACAATTAACTGTGGAGCCATCTCTCCAGCCCTCCCTTAAGCTCTCTGTAGTCAAAGCAACATCTCCCGACTTTCTAAGTGAATGAAAGCACCTGTGCACAGTTTACCTCCCATTCACTTTATATAAATAATACCCAGCTTTTAAGGTTTCTAAAATGTATGATTACACCCAAAGTTAAACAAGAATGCTGAACAGTCTTAGGAGGCAGGGCACATAGATCTAAGTTCAAGGCCAGCCTGGTCTACATAGTGAGTTCCGGAACAGACAGGGTTACAAAGTGAGACCCTGTCTCAACCTACCCCACCCCACAGAAAACCACACATAACAAAATTAAATTCCAGCAGTTAATTGTCCAAGGAATCTAATGTTCTGGCAATAATAGTTGCACTGATAGATGCTGTCATGTTGTAAGACTTTAGGGTCAAAAAAAAAAGTACTCAAGACTGGATTTGAACCTGGACCATAGAAGTTAGTCTTAATTCCTAATCCTCCTATATCCCGAGTATCCCTAGAAGAGAATGCTCCACCACGGCAAAGTTCTACTGAAGAATTTTTGCCCCAATTTCAGAGCACTGCATTCCTCTATTTCTCAACATGTATGTATGTGTGAGAGAGAGAGAACGTGTATATCCTAGTCAGAAGACAACTAAGTTTCTGAAGTGGGTTCTCTCCTCCCACCAAGTGGGCCCCACACTAAATTCAGGTTGTTTACATATCACCAGGCCCACCGCACAGAATTTTACTCAAAACTACTACAATGTTTCAGAATTTTGCATTTATTACATGGTTGTAATAATCTACCTACAATTCTGTCTCATACATTTTCTTTCCATAGATTCCTTTTAGAGCTAAGGCTGACCTGAAACTTGCCTGTCACAAGTGCTTGGACCATAGGCAAACAACCTGTTTTATAATTAAGTGTTAAAATCAAAATATAGCTTATTTTTAAAAGTAATTATCCACACTAACAGAACATCTTTTCAAGAACACAAAATTCAAATAAAAAACAAAAACTCATATATATGTTTTAAGTTCTTACCTAGCCTGGAGCTCACTATGTAGACTGAGCTCATCTCTTTACCTCTTCCTGCCTCTGCCTTAGAGTGCATCACACCCGGCTCATATTGATTTTTAGATAAAAACACCTGAAAGACCTCTGCAATTTCAATGTTTAAAAATTTGGAGTAGAGGTCAGTAAGATGGCTTAGTAGCCATAACCAATTTGAGTCTCATCGCCAGAATCCACCGGATAAAACCAAGTAATCCTGACTCCACATAAGCAACTGGGTGGCACAATGGTACCCACCCCCCCCCACCCCACACACACACTCACACACACTCACGCACACACATTAAAGTCCATTAAAAAAAAAAAAAAAAGATGCCGGGCGTGGTGGCGCACGCCTTTAATCTCAGCACTTGGGAGGCAGAGGCAGGCGGATTTCTGAGTTCGAGGCCAGCCTGGTCTACATAGTGAGTTCCAGGACAGCCAGGACTATACAGAGAAACCCTGTCTCGAAAAACCAAAAAAAAAAAAAAAAAAAGATATTAAAATTCAGGCAGTGGGGGCTAGTAAGATGGCTCAGTGAGCACTGGCTGCTGTTCCAGAGAATCCAGGTTCAATTCCCAGCACCCACATGGTCCCTCACAACTGTCTGTAACTGCATTTCCAGGCAATCTGATACCTTCTCACACAAGCATACATGTAGGAAATATACAAATGAACATAAAAAAATGAATACAATATTTTTTAAAAATCAAGTCAGGCAATGGTGGCAACACACCTTTAGTCCCAGCACCTAGGAGGCAGAGCAGGAGGATCTGAGTTCAAGGCCAGCCTGGTCTACAGAATGAGTTCCAGGACAGGCAGGGCTGTTACAGGGAGATCCATCTCAGAAAACAAGACAAGAACAGGAGAGATTAACTCAGCTGTTAAGAGTAGTGGCTATTCCTCCAGAGGTTCTAGGTTTGATCCCCATTGTAGCTCAATGCCTGTAACTCTAGTCCAAGGGATCTGACACCACCTTCTGGCCTCCATGAGCCCAGGGCACAAAATGATACAAAGACATACAGGCAAACGCCCATATTCATTAAAAAATAAATAAAAGACTATTCGCTCCAAACACACACACACACATACTCCAAATATATAAAAGAACTTCTTTTGTTTTGGGTTACAAGTATCCATCATTAAACCCAGAACAAGTACACTTTAATAAGTTGCAAAGAATTGACATGTGAAGGCTGGAGGCATGTTTCTGCAATTCCAGTGTTCGGTTTCTAGCATCCAAAATTGGGTGGCTCACAACTCTAGCATAAAAGAGCCCAGATGGTGGTGCATGCTGCCAGCCTGGTTAACAATTGAGACTGTCTCAAAAGGAGCCAGACTAGCATATTCCTAATTTTTCCTCTTGACCACGTTCAACATTAATACTTTCCCCAGACTAACTATCATTAGCAATTAATTCCAAATTTATATAAACTATAATCTATATTCTATAAAAAGAAACATTCAACTACTTTGTTACATTTTAATAATTTTATAAGGTTTTGGTCATTTACTTTACCTGGGCTCCTTCTCCATGGTATAAGCAATTCACCACGTTGTCTAAAAGGTTGATATCCAGTTTTTGGCTGAAATCAAGCAGCTGACGAGCTGCATGGTCTGCTAACATTGTCATAATTGCTGGCATAGATTACTGAAAGGAAAAAAAAAATGAAGTTACTTAAAAAGTTTAGACAGTAGTTAACACTCAAGCTTTCTAGTCAAGTAAACTCACTTCAACATTCTTCATACAAAAGTACACTGTGCTGTCTTCAGACACTCCAGAAGAGGGAGTCAGATCTCAATGAGCATGGTTGTGAGCCACCATGTGGTTGCTGGGATTTGACCTCAGGACTTGAAGAGCAGTCAGTGCTCTTAACCGCTGAGCCATCTCTCCAGCCCCAGACAGTTTTTTTTTTTTTCAATGTACACAGTGGCTGTAAGAACCAAGCTAGTCACTAGAGAGGCAGAGGCAGGCAGATTTCTGAGTCTGAGGCCAGCCTGGTCTACAGAATGAGTTCCAGGACAGCCAGGACTAACTACACAGAGAAACCCTGTCTCGAATAAACAAAACAAAGCAAAAAAACAAACAAGCAAGCAAACAGAAAGAACCAAGCTAGTGTGTAGAAAATACAGAATTTATTTTCTACATCCAAGCTGCTCAGCTACATTACTTTCCATTCTCAACTGTGTTTAAACATTAAAATACTATCCATACCAAGAACATGGTATTACATGCATGTAACCCAGAACTTGAAAAGTTGAGACAAGGAGTCTTTAATGTGAAGCCACCCTGGCCTATATATAACTACTGACAAGAGCCATGGCGGACTGAGATATACAGAGAAACCCTGTCTCAAAAAACAAACAAAATGAACCAAGCCATGAATCCAAAGTTAGCCTGGACTAAACAGTAAGACCCTATCTTAAAAGACAATGAGGAGGGGAGGAACGTAACTAAGGAGCTCTCATAATTCAACTAGTCAATCCTGAGCAGTATTAGCTTTGAGAAACTAACCAGAGAACAACATGTGGCACTCATGCCTCCAATTCCAGCACTATGGAGGTAAGAGGAACACATCCCTGCATTGGAGACCAGTCTGAGTTACACAGTAAGAACTTGTCTTAAACAAACAAACAAACAAACCAACAAACCTAAGGCAGGCTTAGCTGCAACACTGAGGAGGTAGAGGTGGGCTCAAAAGCATGTAAAGCTCTGTGATACCAGTCTGAGCTACACTGCCAATTCCACGACAGCTAGGTCTACATAATAAAGCTGCACCCAAAACTAAGTATATCAAAAAATAAGGCAACTGAAAAAAAGTATTATATTTTGGACAACAGGGCCTGGCAAAATAGTCCAATGACTAATGTACTAATGCAGCCAAATAGCCAGAGTTCAATCCAAGGGACCTACACGGATGCAAGCACACACACACACACACACACACACACACACACACACACACACAATGGAGAGACCTGGTCCCCACAAGTTGACCTCTTACCTCCAAAGTGTACACAAGCATATAAATATTCTGCCAACTTTTCTTATTTTTGTGGTACAGAGGGGCTGAACTTTGTAAATGCTAGGCACAGCACACTATCACTGGGCTGTATTTCTCCACCCCTTGGTTTTATTTTCAGATAAGACAGAGTTGCTAGCTGGCAATGAAGTCACTCTAGCCAGGCAACCCTTGAACTTGCCACCCTTCTGTCTCAGACTCAATATACAGCTTGGAGATTACAGGCTGGATCCTCTCCTAACTATAGAGCTGCATATGAATACTCTGCCTCAACCTTCCAGGCACTGCAACTACAGGTGTAGTGTGAGCCACTACATTGGGTTTGTAGTTCAAATTTAAACAATTTTGCATACCATTTAAAGAGGATACTTTAAGCATATCCATAATACCTTTTACAGCAGTGTTTACAAAACCTCCAGAATTTGGAAAATGAATAGCATGCTTGATCACGCAGTTTCTGAATAATTAGGTTAGTATGAAAAAAGTTGTGTTTTAAAGAATTTATATTTTACTGTGTTTGTGTGTGGGTCTGTGTGTCGGAGTGCAGGTGCCTGTATAGGCCTGAGCAGGGTGGAATCCCACTGAGCTGGAGTCCCAGAGATTATGAGCCACCCAGAATGGAGACTAGAGACTAGGTCCTCACCAAGAGCAGCAGGAATTCTTAACTGCTGAGCCATTCTGTACCATCCTTTTCTTAAAATAACAGTTTGAAACCTGTACAAAGTGGGCCTTGGTGGTCTAGTCCTATGTCCCACCACCTAGGAGGTGAAGGCAGAAGTGTGAATTCCAGGATATCTTGGACTGCAGAGATCCTGAATAAAAAACAAGGAATGGTCACCTCAGCCTTTCCCTCAGCCAAGGCTTTGTAGTGAAACCTGTCTCAAAACACAGCTAGGACAAGTAGTTTTTCCACTGTATTTCTGTAGTAGTGCTGCTGATACTTCAACACAAAGGTTTTATTAATCATGTCCAAGATAAAACTTAGTTATAATAAATCAAAGATTAGGTTTGGCTCAGTCAGTGAAGTGCTCTACTATGCATAAACTTCTGGGTTTCAAACCAGAAGTGTGCATCTGGAACCCCAGCACTCTTGACACTCAAATCAGAAAATCAAGACCAAGCCTCACCTACATACAGAGTTTAAGACCAGCCTGAGCTATGAAGCCCTATCTCAAGTAACTAATAATCAGGCTAAGGCTAAACCAAAGCCCAGGAAATGAACCCAGCATATTGCTGGGTTTGTTTTTTGTTTTTGTTTTTTTTTTTTCCTTTTTTTGGTTTTTCGAGACAGGGTTTCTCTGTATAGCCCTGGCTGTCCTGGAACTCTCTGTAGACCAGGCTGTCCTGGAACTCAGGTTAAAGGCATGCGCCACCACCGCCAGGCATACGACTGTTAACAGACAAAGGCAACAGAGTAGGACCTATCTGTGCTCCATACTCAAACTCCTCAAGAGTCCAAAAATTATTTCACAGGTAGAGATATGCTCACATTTACACTCATGTAAAGATAAAGAAACTGGGCTGGAGCCCGGCAGTGGTGGCGCAGGCCTTTAATTCCAGCACTTGGAAGGCAGAGGCAGGTGCATTTCTGAGTCTACAGATTTGAGTTCCAGGCCAGCCAGGGCTATACAGAGAAACTCTGTCTCGGAAAAAGACAGACAGACAGACAGACAGAAAAGAAACAAACAAACAAACTAACTGCGCTGGAGAGATAGCTCAGTGGCTGTGCTTCCAAAGGACCCTGGTTCAATTCCCAGCATCCACATTGATCTGTATGTAACTCCATTTCCTGGTTTTCTAACACCTCCACAAAGACATACATGCAGGCAAAACACCAACAAAACAAAGTAAAAGTAGGTTATATATTAAAAATTAAAGAAAGCACCTGGGAGGTGAAAGGACAATTAACACCAAGGCTATTAGCCTCATTTATAAGGCTCAAAACCCAAAACACTCCCCTCCCTAAGAGATGAATGGGATAAGACATATGCAATTCCAGAAGAGATGAAGCACAGACTGGAATATACAGTGAGACCCTGTCTGTCTTAAGAAGGGAAAAACAGAACACTAATATACAAGAAAAATAAATCCCACGAACAAATAGCTATTCTTTCCAATAACTTCAAGTGTCATAACTTTTACAGATTAAAATAGATTTTTCGACTTTATGGTTAAAAATTGCAACCAACTTGTCTTAGACACTATCACAATTTATAGTTCTTTTTTAAAAAAAGTAATGATTAAATGTTTAGTCAAGTGACCCTACACTTAAGTCCTAAGTTTCATTTTCAAGTTGGTCTTCTCTAAGAATTCAGATACTAGACTCATGTGGGGGAAGAGGTGCAATCTAAGAATACTTAAATACAGTTGTTGGCCTTTCTCAGAACTAGCGGTTATCTTCCAACTTCAACTATAGGTAATCCAGAAATGGCGGCTCTGTGGTCAATGCCAAGCACATTTAAGCAGTCCCAAACAAACAGCTTCCAAGCTATGGAGGGATTGTTCACTTTCTCATTGGTTCACCTGTCTCGTTGGTGTCCCCCAATCCCAAATTCCACTCACTGGATTGTGAACAGTAGGGACCCATCAAGCAATGCTGTGACTCTCTCTACAAGTGATTGCCCATATACCTTCAATGGCATTGCAAGCAGCAAAACACTACCTACCAGTAGCCATCTAAAAGGTAAGTTCACAATGAGTCAAAAAACAAGATGCTACAAAAGACTGCTACTCGGTGTGTGGGCAATCGCCTGCTTCATTCAGTAAGAAACACACGCCTCACTAGGAAGGGACCGCCCTCCCCTGGCTTCCCACCCGAACGACTCTCAGCACTTCTAACTATAGCTCACAGGAGCACGCACTCACCCCGCCCATACTCGGAGGAGGCATTTAGACCCGGCGCCTTAAGTTCACCGCCCTATTCTCTATGCAGCATGTCCTCTGAGTGATCCGAGGTCCCGCCTCGGCGAGTATTCAGTGCATCCTCTACCACCACTTCCTCTCCTCCACCGCAAACTCAAGAAACCAGAAGGAGGAGCAGGGAGGGCATCATTCACTGTCCACGGCCAGCAGTACACGGTTTCACCAAGACATATATGCCCCGGGCGAAAACAACCTACAACACGGAACCCCAACTGCAGGCCCCCGAAAAAAAATAAATTAACTCGTCTTTCCTACTTCTTGTTATACACACACTCACAAAACCAACAACAACAAAAATCACCCACAAGGCTTTCGAGTTTCTTCACAGAAGAAGGGACTCGGTAGCCCCTCCCTCCCCCATCCCAAGCTCTCCACCGAGGGGGCCACGTGATGCAGGCGGACGTTTCAATGCTGCTGCACTAAATATTTCTGGAAACTTCCACTCCTAATAATTTACAGAGACGTTCCCGAAATCACCCCCGACTCTCCCCAGCCCTTTGGACTGGGGAAGCCCTTCCACCCACGCGCAGGGGCTCAGCCTCACTACCACGCTCCTCGCCTTCCTCCACCGCCACCCGCACACGAAGATGACCCAGCAAGCGCTCCCCTCCCGCGGCCGCCTCCCCACCTCCATCACCGTGCGACAGAAGCGCTTCCATTCAATCTCAGGCTCCTCCGAGGGCCCCGCGCCCGCCGCCCGCCTCGCCTCATGCCCGCCGCGCCGCCGCCGCCCGACCCTCGGCCCCGAGCACACGACCGACTTACCCAGAAATTCAACCAACTGCTTCTTCCTTCCTTGTCCGGGCTTGGGGCGAGGGAAGGTGGGGAGGAGGGAGAGGGGAGGAAATCAAGGTGGGTTTCACAGTTTTCCCACCTTAAACAAAAAAGAAATTAAAAAGCAGAGAAGGGCAAAAAAAAAAAAAAAAAAAAGCTCAGTATTTACTATTCCAGGGACAACTCCACCCAACACACACTCACGCACACACACGCGCGCACGCACACACACGCGCCCCACCAAAAAGGGGAATTAATCCGAGGAATAAATGCTCCCGCCCGGCTGGGGAGGGAAGGAAGGGGGAGGGGAGCGGGCCAGTCCGTGAGACAGAGCCCAGGACCCTCCAGCCACAGGCGGCGGCGGGAGCAGCAGCGCGAGTCCGTACGGCCGGGGCCGCTCTGCCGCCAGTTGCAGTCCGGCTCCCCCTACCACACAGGGCTCCCTCGCTCTCACGCCGCTCCGGCGCCGGGCCCCCCCACCCGAGCTAACCTAAACTTTCCCCCCTTCGCGTGCTCCTCAGCGACTGGTGCCTCCCCCCTCCCCCTCGGGATGGTTGCACGACTGCTGCAGCAAAGGCTGGAACAGGCACGGCCGCCGGGGCTGTAGCTACTGTTGCTCTTGCTGATGCTGAAGCTCCCGCTGCTCCTGCCGCGGCCGCTGCAGCCGCTTCTCCCCCTCCTCCTAGTGCCTCAAACTCGGAACCGGTTGAAACCGGTTCAGACTGGGAGATTCCATCTCGGTTGAGTTTTCAGCCCATGGCGCCGCGGAGCGTTTGGAACCTGGGCCTCCGCCCCCAGGCCGCGCGCCCATTGGTCGGCCTCGGCCACAGCCGCGCCATCAGCCTACCTCTTATTGGTCCGAGCTCCCGTCAATCCCACCTCAAGGCTCCACACGAGCCTGCCGCTTAGGCCCCCGCCTCTTTCCAGCAGTGATTTGCCCGCAGAGTGGGGGAGGGGAGGCGGGGCGGGACGCAAAGGAGTGAGGGGGGGGGTGGAGGAAGAGAAGGTGGGACGTCGAACAGAGCCCAGCAAAGAGGAGAGCGGAGAAGCCTCACAGAGGATTGGCTTGAGTGAGCTGTCAGTCAAGTGCAGCCCGCCTTCTACATCCCTTTCCCCTCGAGTGGCTCCCCCTCTCGGTCCCTCGCTTGTAAGCCCGGCCTTTCCGGCTCGCCCATTGGCTGGGCGCCTTTGGTGACGGAGAGGGTGGGGTTCGCCCGTGAGCTGAAGGCAGCGCGGGTTTGAGCGCCGCGCGCGCTGCTCGTCTCTCTGCTTTCCCCCCTCCCCGTTCCCTGGCGGCCCGCCCCCTCGAGCTCCCGCCAACCTCAGGGGCCTCGTCCTGGGGCCCCAGCATCCGCCCTTAGGATGGGGTCTGTGCTCGGAAAAGGGAGGGCACACCCTGTTTCTACGTGGAAATAGACGGCGGCGAAGGACCGAAAAGAACACATAGGTGCCGGATGGTAGGCCCTGGGCCTTGGATCCGTTGTAGAGGCCTGGGTTTGGGCACCGCAGTTGGGAACGGGAGTAACACGGGCAGAGGTTGGCATAAACTGGGGCGTGCAGTTTGGGCGCCTGGAAACGGTTGTCTAGTTAGTTATTGGGCGAGCCTCCTTAAAAATTTAACTCTACAGGGCAGAGGTGGCGCATGCCCTTAATCCCAGCACTTGGAAGGCAGAGACCCGGACTTCTGAGTTCCAGGCCAGCCTGGTCTACAGAGTGAGCTCCAGGACAGCCAGGGCTACACAGAGAAACCCTGTCTCAAAGAAAACAAAAAACAACAAAAAATTAACTCTCCCCAGACTGCTTCAACAAGAAGTTATTTCTAAAAATTAGTCCTAACACACTGAAAGTCCTGTTGCTAACTTAACAATGAGTATAGACAGATTTTGTGCCAACTTCTTTTAACTTGGTGCGTGCCCTTATTCTGCCACGCCCCTAGGTTAACAGATGGCTCCCAAGTGCCAGGTCAGTTTTGCTGATTAGGGTTGCTTAAAACAACCAGCAGTTGGGTGGTGGTGACAGAGGCAGAGGCAGGCAGATCTCTTGAATTCAAACAAGCCTGGACTACAGAGCAAGCTCCAGGACAGGCAGAACTACAAAGAGAACCCTATCTGGGGGGAAAACAGCCAGCAGTCCACCAAAATCGACTGGTCTGTTGTGCCACAACATTTATTAAGTCAACACAGTTGACCTGGCATATTGCACAGGCCTGAACTCCCAGCACTTGGGAAGAAGTGACAGGAAGAATAGGAATGCAAGGCCATCCTCAGCTACAGAATAAATTCAATGTCAGCTGGAGGCAAGAAGATGCTATCCCTATACACAAAAACAAATATTCGGAACACAGATCTGACACTGTTTATACATTTTCATTACCTTCAATAGTTAAAAACAATCCTACCCCCAAGGATAGAGATACGGAAATGTAAATAAACTAAGTCGAATACCTGAATTCATTGGGTATGGAAGACCTTATGTTGCAATGTTCTATTTAATTCTTTATAACCTCGTGAGGAAGTGATTTTGTTTGTTTGGGTCAGGAGCTGCTTGCCACAGCTCAAGTGAGGAATGAGAGCACCTTGTTGAGTTAATTCATCGGCTCCTTTTTCTTTTTTTGAGACAGTGACTTGGTGTATAGCCCTTGTTGGCTTAGAACTGGCAGTGATCATCCTGCCTCTGCCTCCCTCGTGCCACTCTGTATCACAGGATACACTGTGACTAAATAAATTGCAAGCTGACCTTAAATTCAAATTTTTCCTGTGTTTGTCTCTAGTACTGACTGGAATTATAGGTATATGGATGCCCTTCTGAAAAATAGCCTTTGTGGCTGGGCATAGTGGGACACACCCTTAGTAGAAGGACTGGGGAGGCAGAGGCAGGCAGATCTCTGTGAGTGGAAGGCCAGCCTGGTCTACATAGAGTTCCAGGCCAAACAGACCCTGTCTTAAAAACAAACAAATAGTAGTTTTCCAAGTGTGGTGGTTTGAATAGGTATGGCGCCAACATATTCATAGAATGCTTGTCCCATAGGAACAATTAGAAGGAATGGCCTTGTTGAAATGGGTATGCCCTTGTTGGAGGAACTGTGTCACTATGGAAGCAGGCTTTGAGGTCTCCTAAGCTCAAGCTATGCCCAGTGTGGCACACAGTCTCCTTCTGATGCTTGCAGATCTCTCAGCTCCTCCTGAACCATGTCTGCCAGCAAGCACTCTGCCATGCTTCTTGCCATGCTGATACTGGACTAAACTTCTGAAACTATAAGCCATCTCCAATTAAATGCTTGCTTTTATAAGAGTTGCCATGGTCATGGTGTCTCCTCACAGCAATAAAATCCAAACTAAGACACTTGCCCAGACCTTTCTGTTGTTGTTGAGACAAGGTCTCTATGTAGATCTGTATGTCATAGAACTGACTGTGTAGACCAGGCTGGCCTTGTACTTACAGAGATGTGCCTGCCTTTGCCTCCTGAATGCAGGGATTTAAGGTACATGCAACCATAACTCTTGCTGGCCTAGAATTTGCTGCACATACCTAGCTGGTCCACTGTCTTCCCTCTCTCTGCCCTGAGAGCTGATTGCAGGTGGAAGCAACCACTCCTCATCTCTTCAGTATTTCTAGATACAGGATTGCCCTACCCCAATGAGACAGTCAGTATTTGAACAACCCTGAGACTCTGTCTCAAAACAAATCAAAGAACGTTTCCTTTAAAACAAATCAAAAGGACATTTCCAGCCAGGCACTGGCGGTGTGCATCTGTGGTCCCAACTGGGAATGAAAACTCCTGAAAAGAAGAGCAAAGACTGATAAAAATCCCAGTACTGGCCAGGCGTGGTGGCGCACGCCTTTAATCCCAGCACTCGGGAGGCAGAGGCAGGCGGATTTCTGAGTTCAAGGCCTGCCTGGTCTACAAAGTGAGTTCCAGGACAGCCAGGGCTACACAGAGAAAACCTCTGTCTCCCGAGTGCGGGGGAGTGCGGGGACTAAAGGCGTGATCTTAAAAAAAAAAAAAAAAAAAAAAAAGAATGAAAGAGGAAGAGAAAGAAAGAAGGGGGAGGGAGGGAAGGAGGAAGGAAGAAAAAAAGAAAAGAAGAGGCAGTTCCTCCAAGTCACAAGTCACCATGAAGTTTGCCTGGGTCTGACAGTGTTTTGGCCTGAGCCAAAACAAGCACAACTCTTTTTTAACTTTTTTTCCTTGTTCTGTTTCTCCTCTCTTTTAGTTGCTGGCCAGAACTAAACATGCTTTTTCTGCTGCCCTGAGCTCTTGACTTGTTTTCTTTCCTTTCTTCTTTTTGTTTTTGTTCTGTTTTTCAAGACAGGGTTTCTCTGTGTAGCCTTGGCTACATGGTTGCTTGTCCTCTGATGCCAGCTTAATTAACATGGCTTCTCACCTCCTTCATTCTCTTCCTGAGATGGGAGGAGGGAGGCAGCTGGGGAGATTTATAGCTGTATTAGTCGGGGTTCTCTAGAGTCACAGAACTTATGGATAATCTCTATATAGTAAGAGAATTTGTTCATGACTTACAGTCTGTAGTCCAACTCCCCAACAAAGGTCAGCAGCAGCTGTGAATGGAAGTCCAACGATCTAACAGTTGCTCAGTCCCACAAGGCAAGCAGGCAAAGACCCAAGTATCTTCTTCCAATGTTCTTAGGTAGGTTTCCAGGAGAAAGTGTGGCCCAGATTAAAGGTGTGTACCACCATACCTGGAGACTTGCTTTGTCTCAGATGACCTTGAACTCAGAAATCTCCTTGCCCTAATCTCCTGGGATGAATAGCTACTTTGCCTCAAGATCTCCATGCCTTAATCCCAGCACTCGGGAGGCAGAGGCAGGCGGATTTCTGAGTTCAAGGCCAGCCTGGTCTACAAAGTGAGTTCCAGGACAGCCAGAGCTATACAGAGAAACCCTGTCTTGAAAAACCAAAAAAAAAAAAAGAGAAAAGATCTCCATGCCAAGATCCAGGTCAGAAACGTATCTCCCAGCCTTAATTAAGATCAGGATCCCAGTTGCCAAACCCAGATGCTATTGTAGATGCAAGGAAGTGCTTGCTAAAGGGAGCCTAATATGGCTGTCTCCTGAGAGACTCTGCCAGAGCCTGACAAATACAGAGGCAGATGCTTGCAACCAACCCTTGGACTGAGTCCCCTATGGAGGAGTGGGAGAAGGGTCTGAAGGAGCTGAGGGGGCTTGCAGCCCCAATGGGGGGAGCAACAGTGTCAACTGGCCGGAACCCCCCAGAGCTCCTGGGGACTGAACCACCAACCAAAGAGTATATATGGAGGGACCCATGGCTCCAGCTGCTTATGTGGCAGAGAATGGCCTTGTTGGACACTAGTGGGAGGAGCAGCTTTTGGGTCTGATGGGGTTCGATGCCCCAGTATAGGGGAATGCCAGGGCGGGAGTGGATGGGTGGGTTGGGGAGCACCTTCATAGAGACAGGGAGAAGGGGTTGGCATAGGGGGTTTCTGGAGGGGAGACCTGGAAAGGGCATAACACTTGTAAATATATATATATATATCAAGATCACAGGTGAGCCTTCCAATTCTGGATTGTAATTCATTCCAGATATAGTTAAGCTGACAACCAGGGATAGTCACTACAACAGGTTCCCAACTGTAGGAGCTTTTTCTTCTAATAAAATCGTCTTTGAGCTGAAAAACAGAAAAGAAAGGTCAACAAAGCTACAAATCCAAATAAATAAATATATTAATTATTGATTAATTTTAAAAAGGACTGAGGCTGTGCTGAGCAGGAGAGCACCCACCTAGCATGCACAATGCCCTAGGTTCAATCCCTACTACCAAACAAAAAAAGTAAACAATATTGTCTGCCAGTATCAGAGTCAGAGCACATTACAGATAGGCTAGAGTGGAAATAGCAACAAAGTGTAATAGTTCCAGGACAGCCAGTGCTGTATAGCGAGACCCTGCCTCAAAACAAATGGAAGGAAGGAAGATTGGAAGAAAGCACAATAGTAAGGGGTAGATGATGCTCTGTAGTTAGGAGCATTTGTTCCTTTTGCAGAAGACCTGGGTTTGTTTGCTGAAACCACAGAATGGTTCACAATCATCTATAAATAGCTCCAGTTCCAGGGGAATATAGTACCCTCTTCTGACTTCCACAGACACCAAGCACACATGTGATCCATGGGTATACATATTGAAAAAACATAAAATCAATTGAATAAATATTTAAAAATTGAAAAAATATAAACTGAGTAGTGGAGTTGCATGCCTTTAATCTTTTTTGTTTGATTGATTGTTTTTTGTTTTTTGTTTTTTTGAGACAGGGTTTCTCTGTGTAGCTCTGGCTGTCCTGGAACTCACTGTGTAGACCAGGCTGGCTTCCAACTCAGAACTCTGCCTGCCTCTGCCTCCCAAGTGCTGGCATTAAAGGTGTGTGCCACCACTGCCCGGCACATGAATTTAATCTTAGCATTTGGGAGACAGATGCAGGAAGGTCTCTAAATTCAAGGCCAATCTGGTTTACAGAGCTACTTCCAGGAGAACCAGAGCTAAACAGAGAAACCCTGTCTTAAAAAAAAAAAATAGTAATGTTGCGTGAAATAATAGAAAGGTAGCATACATGCTAACACCAGCTGTGTTCAAGTAACTCGGTTTCCCGCCACCAGGGTCTCCATGGTCCCCAACTCCTTCTCTTGCTGGGGATCCTGCTTGCATTCCCAGCCATTTGCCCCCCCATGGTTAGCTGTCACAAATCCCTGTAACCTCGCAAAATCAAAACTCTAGAGGCTTGGAATTTATCAGTCAGATTTATATCAGTAAATTCTCAACCCACAAAATGCCCACACAAAGAACTTAAAACTCCTCGGGAGGCAGAGGCAGGCGGATTTCTGAGTTCGAGGCCAGCCTGGTCTACAAAGTGAGTGCCAGGACAGCCAGGGCTACACAGAGAAACCCTGTCTCGAAAAACCAAAAAAAAAAAAAAAAAAAAAAAAAGAACTTAAAACTCAATTGATAGAAACAGAAGCTGCACACCTAGAAGTGGCAAACTCACCCTACTTATTATTTAATCATCTAAGAAATCCCCAATGCGCCGGGCGTGGTGGCGCACGCCTTTAATCCCAGCACTCGGGAGGCAGAGGCAGGCGGATTTCTGAGTTCGAGGCCAGCCTGGTCTACAAAGTGAGTGCCAGGACAGCCAGGGCTACACAGAGAAACCCTGTCTCGAAAAACCAAAAAAAAAAAAAAAAAAAAAAGAAATCCCCAATGCATATGGGTCCCAGGACTGCATAGTTCTGATTCCTCTTTCTCTCCTATAGGTTTCATCTTGTCTCATCTCTGTCTCTCAGTCTCTCTGTACTCTAAAGTTCTCAGCCTGCCTTCTTTTTCCACTGCCCAATCCCAGGATCTAGCCTTATCTTGTACCTGCCCTCATCTGCATATAGACAGCAATCCACATGGTAATAACTGACTTGTAGCCGTTTTTGAGGGTTGCAACTGGTCAAGGAGGAGATGCTAGTGGCATCTAATACAGGCTACAGATGCTGCAAAACAGCAGAGGAGAATCAACCCTGACTGCCACCTTCCCCCAAAATGTTAACAGCAGCAGGGGACTGAACTACAGGATGTTTGAATTGATTCCAGCCCACTAGGGGAAGGAAGAAGAGGAGAGAAGGCTGCAACCCAACTGGATTAACTCTTTTCAGACTTTACCATAAACAGGAATCACCCTGCAGTCTTATGGAAATGCATGTTTTGATCTGGTTCTGGCACAGGCCTGAAATTGTTCTCTAGAAAACTTTCAATCAATGTTGATGACAATCTACCAACTATAGTCTCAATAAAGACACCTAGATTATACCAGTGAAGTGTCTTGTGGTAGGATGAAGACAGAGAGTCTATTCAAATTTGAACTGAGCTGGGTATGGTGGAGCAAACCTGTAAACCCAGCACTGGAGAGACACAGCAGATTTCTATGAGTTTGAGGCCAGACACGTCTGCATCATAACACTTACCTCAAAAAACCAAACCAACCAAACAAACAAAAACAGAATAGATCAAAGAAAAAATTTGAGTTGAGCTATGCATTGTTAGTATAATGGCTATTCCTGGTTGTCAACTTGACTATATTTGGAATGAACTACAATCCAGAATTGGAAGGCTTACCAGTGACCCTAATCTGGAGGCTGGGAGATAGAAATTTCTGATCTGGATCTTGGTATGGAGATCTTGAGGCATAGTGGCTATGCCTTCTAGAAGAGACCTTTGGAATTTTGGAGCAAAGCTCTACCATCATCTGCAGACAACTATTCTGTCTTTGAAAAACAGCTCTTGGCCTGCTATTGGGCCTTAGTGGAAACTGACAATAGGACACCAAGTTACTATGCGACCCGAACTACCCATCATGAGCTGGGTACTATCAGACCCTGCAAGTCATAAAGTGGGACGAGTACAGCAGCAGTCTATTATCAAATGGAAGTGGTATATACGTGATCAGGCCAGAGCAGGTCCTGAAGGCACAAGCAAGTTACATGAAGAAGTTGCTCAAATGCCTATGGTTTCTACTCCTGTTACAATGCCATCTGCTGCCAAGCATGCACCTATAGCCTTATGGGGTGTTCCCTATGATTGGCTGACCAAAGAGGAGAAGACTAGGGCCTGGTTTACTGATGGTTCTGCATGTTATGCAGGCACCACCCAGAAGTGGACAGCTGCAGCATTACAACCCCACTTCTGGTACCAGGAGTGGGGTATTGCTGTGATGGGCCTGACCATGCTTTTAATGTGGATTTTTGGACTTTGGATTTGGAACTCAGTGGAATGCTTTAAATGGGGCTTAATGGATCATCCTAGTAGTAATATGGAAGACTTTGTTGCTGGGAGTAATTTGAACTGTGTTGACTTGGCCCAAGAGATTTCAAAGGAGAAGAATTTCAGTATGTGGCATAAAGACTATTTTTGTGGTATTTTGGTGAAGAATGTGGCTACTTTTTGCCCTTGTCTGAAAAGTCTGTCTGAGGCTAAGGTGAAGAGACTTGGATTAATTGCATTAATTGCATTGACAAAGGAAGTTTCAGAGAAGCCCAGCAGAGACTTTGTTCTCTGTTAAGTCTCACAAAGAGAAGTTTGAACAAGCATAGCAAGCTTAGAAAGGAAAAATGTAAAATATATGGTTCTGGTATTAAGGGGGTACCAGGAAGTAAAATGGAGCAAATTCCTGTGTTCTAGGAGATAACAGATTAAGGGAGTGGGACCTTGGGGCAAGATCCTACCAAGCTGAATTTAGATCCAGGCATGGTGGTACACACCTTTTTTTTTTTTTTTTTTTTATTCGAGACAGGGTTTCTCTGTGTAGTCCTGGCTGTCCTGGAACTCACTCTGTAGACCAGGCTGGCCTCGAACTCAGAAATCCGCCTGCCTCTGCCTCCCGAGTGCTGGGATTAAAGGCGTGCGCCACCACGCCCGGCTGGTACACACCTTTAATCCCATGAGACAAGCATGCTGATCTCTGCATTCAAGGTCAGTCTACAGAGCAAAACCAGGATAGCCAAGCTTAGGCAGTGAAGGATTTAGAAAACATAAAGCCAGTGATAATGTAATAGTACAAGGGGATCATGTTCTAGTTCCTGTAAGCAGCAGAACTCGGCAGCTTCAGCCATGTGGCTCTGGCTCTAGAGTTAAGAATGGAAGGAACTACTGGGACAATTGATGCTAGTTAGCTGGAGCTAAGACATTAGCAATGATTAAGAAGAGACCAGCATCAGTGAGTTGAAATCTGGAAGTTGTTTCTGGGAGGACAAAGAAGCTGTGTTCCAGAGATAGCCAAGGTTGTACCTCATGCTGCAGCTGGACTTGGTAATGTGAAAGAGTCACCCAGGTGATACTGGTTTTGAAGGCATGAAGGTGTCATGAAGAACAGCTGAGGCTTGGCACTGTGAGAGGTCATGGAAGGCCATTGGAAAAGGTAAAGCCTCAGCTGTAGTTGATGGCCCAGGACTGAAGGGGTCAAGCAAAGGGTTTGAGAGGCTATTGGTGAAGCCTACTTGGAGTGGAACACCCCAGTGTATTAGAGATGTCAGTACCATGGGATGATCATCAAGAACAGCAGCTGTAGTGGAGTGGATCAACCTGAGCTTAGAGTGCTACAGAGGGCAGAGCTGGAGAAGTGATGCCAGCCCTTAGGAGGATCCCAAAAGGTCAAGTGGAATCCCAGACACTGAAACAAGAAGCTGTAACATTGAAATTGCCTTGGAGACTCAAAGATGTCAAAGATGCCAAAGCCATGGGATACATGCTGAGGAAAGCTGCTAACAGGGAGTGGATCTAGCCCAGGAGAAAGCAGTTTGTTGCAGTCAACAAGGATGAAAAAAGAGTGGAGATCTGAAGACTGCTTTGACATCAGCCATGGAGATGCAGAGTTTGGAGTTTGCCCAGCTGGTTTCCTGCCTTGCTTTGGGGATTACAGTTAATTCGTTGGATGAATCTCAGAAGAGCCCTTGAACTTTGGACTTTTAACATTGTTGAGACTGCTAGAGACTATGAGGACTTTGAAAGTTTGACTAAATGCATTTTGCATTATGTTATGTTTATGTATGGCCCACCCCCCATAGACTCATGTGTTTGAATAAGTCTATGAGGGCCAGGGAATGGAATGTGATGGTTCATATATTCTTGGACCAGGGAGTGGCACCATTTGGAGGTATGGCCTTGTTGGAATAGGTGTGACCTGGTTGGAGTAGGTGTGTCACTGTGGGTGTGGGCTTAAGACTCTCACCCCAGTTGCCTGGAAGTCAGTCTTGCACTAGCAGCCTTTGGATGAAGACGTAGAGCTCTCAGCTCTGCCTGTGCCATGACAGCCTGGATGCTGCCATGCTCCCACCTTGATGATAATGGACTGAACCTGTAAGCCAGCCCCAATTAAATGTTGTTTTTCATAAGACTTGTCTTAGTCATGGTGTCTGTTCACAGCAGTAAAACCCCAACTAAGACAGTTAGCATCTTGCATTCCCAGTGGCAGAAGCAGAAGAGCTAGGAGGCTCAAGGTCATCCTTGGCTACATAGAGAATTTCAGGTCTAAAGGTGCAGAGTGAGATTGTCTCAGATGATGGTGGTGGTGGTGATGATGATGATGACGACTGATAGACTGGAATTCATATTAGTTCTGAATGTTTCTAAGAATATTGCTCAAAGTGGGAAATCCAAACTCTCAAAACAATATAGGTGATTGTAATGGCCCTTGGTAATTCCAGAACTTAAAAGATAGGATGCTATTTTGAAGACACCACACACTTCTGCCACATGGCTTGAAGGAATCAAGCTAGCCCTGACCTGAGACCTGAGGACTAGCTCTCATAGGACTGTAAGATGTTGCTGTGCAAGGAGTTCACAACCCTGCCTGGTTGTTAAGCCTCAGAACATAACTAACCTGGCAAGATATCTCCAGAGGTTCAAAGTGGCACTTTTCTCTTGGGGCTAACCAACAGCTATCTAATTGGATTTAAAGTCTGCTCAGTAAGAGAGAATTCATGCTTGCTTGGTCCAGCCAATCTGCCTGGAGAACATGGACCCTGGAAGAAAACCTACTGCTGTGCTTTTCCTACGTTATCATAGCCCTGACTGTTGTAAACAGCTGTCCTAACACTCCGGGTATGTACAGGTCTCACCTCTTCTCTCTTTCTACAGCAGTGAGGACAGTGCAGAGACCCCCAGCTGGCCAGACTGCAGACAACAGCTGCTCAGCCCCACTTAATACATCTACAGCACAATCCCTGAACTTAAAGCTCTTGGAACATTGCAAAAGAGGGGGAAGAAAGACTGTTGGAGGCAGAAAACAAGGCTACCTGCTGCTAGATAGCATCTTCTAGACATGACAGAGAAGTTGCACCCATGAAATCTCAACAATATGATTGCCTAAATGACACCTGCATAATGATAATACCAGTTGTCATTGACAATATTGTCAATAAGAATACAAGTTGGGGACTGGAGAGATGGCTCAGCGCGGTTAAGAGCACCTACTACTCTTCCAGAGGTCCTGAGTTCAATTCCCAGCAACCACATGGTAGCTCACAACCATCTGTAATGGGATCTGATGCCCTCTTCAGTTGTGTCTGAAGAGAGCAATGGTGTACTAATATAAATAAAATAAATAAATCTCTTTTTTTTTCTTTTGGTTTTTCGAGACAGGGTTTCTCTGTATAGCCTTGGCTGTCCTGGAACTCACTCTGTAGACCAGGCTGGTCTCGAACTCAGAATTCTGCCTGCCTCTGCCTCCCAAGTGCTGGGATTAAAGGCATGCGCCACCACTGCCCGGCAAAATAAATAAATCTTAAAAAAGAAACTGAAAAAAAAAATACAGTTTGGCATGCCAATGTGTATAGGAGAAACCAAACAAGGTCTCTCCCCTAGATGAGCAGATACAGGAAATCAGTGGCTACGGAGAAAGAAAGAGACAAAGTTTACTCCAGGGATGAGCCTCGTGATAAGATGTTATATAATCCCAAGTGGGTCAGTCTGAAATGTGTGCAATGGTTCAGTAAGATGTAAATACATAATTTGAGGAGGGACAAAAATTATGTAAATTCTCACTGGCCTACAAGGGTAATGCATGCATGTAGTAAACAGACCTATGTGCAGGCAAAACACCCAAACACATAAAATAAAGGATAATAAAAATCAACAGTGCAGCCGAGCATGGTATCGCGTGCCTTTAATCCCAGCACTTGGGAGGCAGAGGCAGGTGGATTTCTGAGTTCCAGGACAGCCAGGGCTATACAGAGAAACCCTGTCTCGAAAAACAAACAAAAAATCAACAGTGCTAGGCAATGGTGGCATAGGACTTTAATCCCAACACTTGAGAAGCAGAGGCAAGTAGATCTCAGAGTTCAAGGCTACCCTGGTCTACAGAGTAAGTTCCAGGACAGCCAAGACTATAAAGAGAAACCCTGTCTTGAAAAAACAAAA
The DNA here is from genome assembly GCF_978045245.1 of Mus caroli. NCBI lineage: Eukaryota > Metazoa > Chordata > Mammalia > Rodentia > Muridae > Mus > Mus caroli. Next base: position 100,233,561 of record NW_028227268.1, read on the forward strand.
AGCAAACAAAAAACACCTTTTAAAGGCCATTTTATGTATATACCTTTTATGTATGTATATTATATATATGCATATGTACACACACACACATACGTATATGAATGATATAGTAGGTAGCACATGCCTGTAAGCCTAGTGATAGGAAGGTAAAGATAGGTGGATTAGAAATTCAGGTTTCCCCTCAGCTACATAGGAAGTTCCAGGCCTGCCTGAGATATATGAGCCCTTGTCTTAATAACTAAATAAGTAACACGACAGCTGAGCACGCACCATATGCTACACAGGACGCTGGGACAAAACAAGCCTGCAGACCTGTATACTAAAGAGTGAGAAAGCAGGGCTGGCCTCCTGCAGAGGCCCAGGCTAGGAATTGGTGATCCTTTGCTTTAGTCTCACAAAAGCTGGCATTGCAAGCCAGCATGCCTAGCTTTGAAAAGGGCTTCTTAGTGGGAGGGAGCAGGTTGTAAATATGATCAAAATACATTGCACATGTGGAATTCTCAATTAATAAAACTATTATAGTTAAATGAAAAACAACAGAAACTTTTAAAATGGCATTTTATGAATTTCACCAATGTAAACAGTTCCAACTTATTCCCATTGTACCAGGATACAAACTACAAAGCTCTTTCTCATGTACAGAGGTCTCACTTTATGGCTGTGCAGAAAGTGATTCTGAAGGCCAAGAAATCCATGCTATACAGGTTAGTCCAGGGGCTCAGAAAGCATCAAGGTCCTACACCCATTTTTTTAAGGTTTATTTAATGACTATATGTGTGTGTGTTGTACACAGGTGTGTGCAGATTGTCTCAGAGGTCAGAGAGAGTGTTAGATTTCCTGCAATGGGAGTTATAGGCTGTTGTGAGCTGCCTAATGTGATGCTAGGAGCCAAACTCAGGTCCTCTGGAAAAGTGACAAGTGCTGTTGTTAACCCCTAAGCCCCTCATCTAGTCCAGCATTTGCAAAACTAAGTTGTCCCAAAGGCCTGTGTTGCCTGAAGAATTCATGCTTCTAGTGCCACAATTAGGAAGCTTGGAAGCAAGACAGTGGAATCCTCTGTCAGAATTTAGCCAGGTTTACCCCCACAGTAGGAAGGGCTCTAGTGTTCTAGGGAAATACAGAATACTGTAACCGTTACTGGAAGCTAGCCTCCAGTAGAGCTCTTAGCATTTAAATGTCTCCACATTTTTCTGTTGCACAAGTTTACCTGCTCCTAGCTCCAGGGAGCCTGCAGCCTTTGGGCCTTCAGGCTCCTGCCATCTCTGTTGAGGACCCTCTGGCTGAATCTCAGTAGTGGGAGTACTTTTGTATAAGCTGTGACCAAGAGGGCGGACCACCACAGCCTTTTCACACTTCAGACTGGAGCCAGAAGACTGTAGGCACCAGGATAGCCCCCTAGAACTTCCATCTGTTGATCTCTGCGTTTAGGGAATCAAAATTGAGGTTGGGACAAGGGTGGCTTCTCTCTTCTCTCCATTTTCTTGTGGATGGAGTAGGGCTGGGTCTGTATGTTTAAGCACTGAAGCTTAATTGGGAGGGGGGGAGATTAACAAATATTTCTTCAGAAGCAAAAATAAGGTGAGAGTGCGCACATGCGTGCGCGAGAGATCAGAAGATCATTAAACTGACTATAAAAGGAATCCAGGCACAACTACAAACCCAGCGCTCAGAGGTGGAGGGAGGAAGGCCGGCTGGTTGAGGATAGTCTGGGGTATATAGTGATTTCCAGATACAAAACAGGAGCCCATCTCAAACAAAACAAAGTTAAAAGTGACCTAGGGGGGAGGGGGTATAGCTTAGTGGCAGAACATGCAGGAAGCGCTGGGGTTGGTGCCCAGTACTACAAATAAATAAAGGGACAGAGAAAGAACCGGCAGAAACAGCAAAGTAAAATGGGGCTTCAAAGTTGAATTGCCTGAACTGCCTAGAATGTTGAGAGAAAAACAGAGTCACAAACAAATCTATGAAGAGAACCAACAGAAGACCACCAAGGTCTTGTGTGCAGGAAATAACATTGATGGCTGTCTAAGAAATGAGACAATGTGGCCTCCTGGCATACAGCAAACTTGCAAGGTTTGCTCAGGGGACATGCTAACCTTCCTTAGGAATACATATCTCTATTCCAAATTCTGCAACTACAGGGAATATGTTACTGCAATATGGCAAGAATTACCCAGGGTGAACTCTTTGTATCTGCCCATTCTTTGAAAACTTAAAACTTAGTGTTATAAGTCAGGTATGGTGGCACACAGCTATCATCCTAGCAGCAGAAGATGGAGCAACAGAAATACCAGGCCAGTTCTGGCTATATGAGACCTTGTCTCATAACAAACATAAAACCAAAAACAATCCTAAGAACAACAACAAAAGTTTAAGTTACAAAATTGGACTGTGAAAATGTTTGGAAGCAGGACAGGGATCTGAGGCTGGAGGATGGCTCAGCAGCTGAGTGTTAGTGTTCTTGCAGAGGACCCAAGCTTAGTTCTCAGCATCCATAGCCAACTCACACCTGCCTGGAACCCCAGGTGCAGGGCATCAGATGCCTCTGGTCTCTGTGGGCACTTGTACATTTCTGCATACACAGACACACACACACACACACACACACACACACACATTCATATATAAAATTAAAAGTTAAAAAAAAAAATAGAGCCAGCACTCCAGAAGCAGAAGTAGGCAGATCTCTTTGAGGCTAGCCTGGTCTATAGTTCAAGTTCCAGGATAGCCAGGGCTACACAGAGAAACCCTGTCTTGCAAAGAAAGAAAGAAAGAAAGAAAGAAAGAAAGAAAGAAAGAAAGAAAGAAAGAAAGAAAGAAAGAAAGAAATATGAGCCCCGTGTATATATATGTATATATATATATGTATATATATATACATATATATACACACACACATACACACATACATGTATGAATGATATAGTAGGTAGTACATGCCTGTAATCCTAGTGATAGGAAGGTAGAGATAGGAAGAAAGAAAGAAAGAAAGAAAGAAAGAAAGAAAGAAAGAAAGAAAGAAAGAAAGAAAGAAGCCGGGCGTGGTGGCGCATGCCTTTAATCCCAGCACTCGGGAGGCAGAGGCAGGCGGATTTCTGAGTTCGAGGCCAGCCTGGTCTACAAAGTGAGCTCCAGGACAGCCAGGGCTATACAGAGAAACCCTGTCTCGTAAAACCAAAAAAAAAAAAAAAAAAAAAAAAAAAGAGAGAAACAGAGAGGGGGGAGGGAGAGAGGGAGGGAGGGAGTGAAGAAAACAAATTAGAAAATGACAATGGGGAGTCTCATCAGAGGTTTGCCTCTTCCCCTTCTTTTGTCTTTTATCTTTCTTTGTTTGGTTATTGTTTTATTTTATTTGACAGTTTCACGTAGCCCAAGCTGGCTTCAGATTCTCTAGGTACCTGAGGATGACTTTAATTCTAGATCCCCCTGCCTCTGCCTCCAGGGTACTGATATTGTGGCATTCTTTGCCACTCCTACTTTCCAGGTTCCTTGCCTCTGTTGGAACTGTATTAGAACAGTCCATTCTGGGCAGGGCGGGGCAGGGCGGGGCAGGGCGGGGAGGGGAATGGTTCTCGGTTCTCCTTTCTTCCTAAAAGGGAAATGCAGGACAGGTTTGGTGGCACATATCTCCTATCCAAGAACCGTCATCTCCAAAAACAACTTTTTTAGCTGGGAGTGGTGACTCTCACCTGTAATATCAGCTTTTGGGAAACTGAGTGGTGGTGATGGTGGTATACACCTTTAATACCAGCACTTGAGAGGTAGTATCGGGCAGATCTCTGTGACTTTGAGGTTAGCCTAGTCTACACAGTGAGTTCCAGAACAGCCAGGGCTAGACAGTGAGACTGGAACTAAAGAGGAAGGTGGGTTTCTTCAGATCTGGTTTCCTTTTCCTATAATTTATAAATAACCAACACCTTAAAATTTTGCTTGAACTTTTGTACATTTATTTATCTTTGCATTTGATGTCTATTCTTGGTTGTCAACTTGACTACATCTGGAATTAACTAAAACGTAAGAATGTGGGGGTTGTAAATGCTGCAGCTGTCTACTTTTGAGTGGTACCTGCATAAGTAGAACCATCCGTAAGCCAGGCCCAGTTGCTTTCTTCCTTCTGCCTGAGAATCCAGGTGTAGAACTCTTCCGTTATTTCTGTAGCGCCATGCCCTGCCTATGCTGTCGCACTGCTCGCTCGCCATGATAGTGGCTAAGTCGCTATCAGCAAGCTCCCATTGAATGATGTCTTTTATAAGGGTTGCTGTGCCATGGTGGTTGTGGTCACCTTGATAGAGCAGTGACTAAGTGTGTATCTATAAGTTATGTCTGTGGGTGTGTGGAGGTCAGAGAACTCCTCCTGGAGTCTTTTCTTTCCTGTGTGATCCCAAGGCTTGAACTCAGGTCCTCAGGCTTAAAGGCAAGAGCTTTCATCCACTGAGCCATCTCAAGGGCCCAGTGTTGTTATATATATTGTTTGTTTAAAGATGCCTTTAGTTCCAGCACTCCTGAGGCAGACAAAGATGAATCTCTGTGAGTTCAGCATGGTCTACATAGTCAGCTTCAGGTCAGCTTTAAAACTTCATTCTTAGCCGGGTGTGGTGGCGCACACCTTTAGTCCCAGCATTTAGGAGGCAGAGGCAGGTGGATTTCTGAGTTCAAGGCCAGCCTGGTCTACAAAGTGAGTGCCAGGACAGCCAGGGCTACACAGAGAAACCCTCTCTCAAAAACAGCAACAACAAACAAACAAAACAAGGACTTACTAGGTAGCTATAGCTATTCTGGAACTCACTATGTAGACTAGGCTGGCTTCAAACTCACAAAAATATGCCTATCTTGACCTTCAAAGTGCTGGGATTATAAATTTATACCACCATACCTGAATCCTAAATGATGTTTTAATGGAATTGTTTAAAGGTTTAAAGTGGTCTTTGTTTTGTCTTGTTTTGTTTCTGAGACAAGAGTCTCACTATTCAGGTCTGGTTCTCCTGGAATCACTATGTAGTTGAGGCTGGCTTGTCCTGCCTGGAACTCAGAGATCCACTTGCCTCTGCCTCCTAGGAGCTGGGATTAAAGGAGTATGCACCATCATGCCCTGCTTTATTGTGGGGAGCCTTTGGGGGGCCGCTTGGCAGGAGTCTGACCTTGGCCAAGGACAAGGAAATGGCTTTGAGGCAGGAATTTGACTTTAGGCCATGACAAGGAAGTAAGCTCAGGCAGGAATCTAATTTTAGACTATAACATGGAAGTAAGTTAGGCAGGAATCTAATCTTAATGTGAAACAAAACAAGTAGGTTTCAGGCAAGAATCTGATTTTGGGCTAGGACTGGGAAGTAGGCTCAGATATCTTGGTCATCCTGATAAGCCCTTAGAATCAGTGATCAGGGACTTTGCTTACTGCGTTGCTTGTTCCTTATTGTACTGCTCGCCCTTATTGCTTGCATGTAATTAAAATGCTATAAAAGCAGACTGGGAAAAAATACACCTGCCTCAGCCTCAGAGCTGGCTGGGGTCATGCTACAGTGTTGTCTAATTGTCTCTTTCTTCTTAATCCTCACTCATGCACTGGAGAACCTGCTGACTGACTGAGCTGGCTTGGTCACTTTACAAGCTATCTTAACGAATCTAGCTCTCCTCTCCTCTCCTCTCCTCTCTCTCTCTTTCTCTCTCCTTTTACATTTGATCTTAGCCAAAAGGCTGAGAAGCGATTAGGCAACTTTTTTTGTTTTGTTTTTTGAGACAGGGTTTCTCTGTGTAGCCCTGGCTGTCCTTCCTGGAACTCACTCTGTAGACCAGGCTGGCCTCGAGCTCAGAAATCTGCCTGCCTCTGCCTCCCAAGTGCCTCCCCACCACTGCTCAGCGATTAGGCAACTTTTTAAATGAACACCAAGGGACAATTTTTTTTTTTTTTTTTTTTTTTGGTGGTGTCACTGAAATGGAGTCACATTCTATAACCCCAAGAAGCTAAGTAGTTCCACCACCTATCCCTGAAAAAAAGCAGTCAAAACAGACAAATTAATAGTAAAAGGCCACCCAGTTCATGGTGGCTACCCACATAGAACCTCTCTCTGGATTTTTGAGGTACAGAGTGTGACTGAGTGGTGGTGATGGTGGTATACACCTTTAATACCAGCACTTGAGAGGTAGTATCCGGCAGATCTCTGTGACTTTGAGGTTAGCCTAGTCTACACAGTGAGTTCCAGAACAGCCAGGGCTGTTTGGTCATCTTGTTTTGGTGCTCATGATAAGATCTCATATAACCCCACTAGGCTACTCACTGTGTGAACAAAGATGACCTTGAAGTGGCAGGTAGATCTTTGAGTTCGAGGCCAGCCGTGAGTTCCAGGACAGCCAGGGCTACACAGAGAAACCCTGTCAAGATGACCTTGAACTTCCAGTGCTCCTGCTAGGGTTATAGGCCTGTCACTGCACTTGCTCTAGGAATTTTGTAACTTATAAATTATTAAATTGTGGATTCCTGAAGTTACAAAGCAAGCCAACCCACAAGAAAATGTATCACTTATGGGAGGAAGTCCTTATAGTTTATTGATAACCCATTAATGAAAATCAGCAATAATCTTCACAATTATCATACAAGTACACTTAGTTTAGGTTTTGTTTGTTTGTTTTTGTGTTTGTTTGTTTGTTTTTCTGAGACAGGGTTTCTCTGTGCAGTCCTGGCTGTCCTGGAACTCACTCTGTAGACCAGGTTGGCCTCGAACTCAGAAATCTGCCTGCTTCTGCCCCCCGAGCGCTGAGATTAAAGGCGTGTGCCACCACTGTCTGGGCGTACACTTAGTTTATAATGAAGGCCTTGAATTGTATTTCAACCTTTACTTAACTGTTCCCACAATGTAAAGAGAGATAAAATAACTGGACATAGTAGATCCTGTCTGAAATCCCAATAGTTAGCAGCTTTTATCAGAAGGATCATCAGAGCTGCAGAGTCATTCACAACAGCTTAGCTATGAACTGAGCTAGGTGTCCAATAAGGAATGAGTAAGGACAACTTGGGTTCTTGGGTTATATTATGTAAGAGAATTATAATAAATGTAGTTCAAAAGATTTACTTCCCCAAGTGTGTGTGTATGTGTGTGTCTGTCTGTCTGTCTCACGCGCGTGCAGGCCATGGAGGAATATGCCTTAGAGGTCAGAGGACAACTTGAGAAAACTGGTTCTCTCTTTCCACCACGTGGGTCCTGGGGACGATGGACCAAGAAATCTCACTAGTTTGGACAAAGTCTTACTTTAGTAGGGTGTTCCTCACTTTCTGCACTTTGTGCCTCTGCCAGACCTACATGCTTGCTTACTGTTCTGATAAAGCGATTTGAGGCATCTCGTAAACAGATCAAAGGATGACTGCACCCCTTGGAGAAGCAAGAAAGGGGCTTGGAAGTAGGTAGCCCTTGTTTTGGGAAGAGAGATTCACAAGGGCCAACTCCCCTCCCTCCCCCAACAAAGAATGTTTCTTTTTTTAAAGATTTATTTATTATATGTAAGTACACTGTAGCTGTCCTCAGATACTCCAGAAGAGGGCATCAGATTTTGTTACGGATGGTTGTGAGTCGGGACCTTCAGAAGAGCTTTCGGCGCTCTTAACCACTGAGCCATCTCGCCAGCCCCACAAAGAATGTTTCTACTTATCCTAGGCCAAGCCCTCATCTGAATCCTTCACATACTATCTTAGTCAATTCTTGTGACAACTGCTTTTGGTTGGCATTCTGTAAAGGTGCCCAAAGGATTGAGGAGATAGCTCTGCAATTAAGAGCATTTTCTTTTCTTGCAGAGGACCTGGGTTTGGTTCACACCACCCATCTGGTGGCTCACAACTATCTGTAACTCCCATTTCAGGGGATCAGATACTTTTTTCTGACCTACGTGGGCACCAGACATGTATGTGATGCAATGCATACATTCAGGCAAAACACAGGTACATGTATACACACACACACATAATACATACACATACATGCATACACACATATACACATACATATATACATACACACATATACATACATACACACACATATATGTATACATAAACAATCAAAGCTATGACCAATTTTCATCCAGTATATCAAGGCCATCTGGGTCCAAAACAGAACACAAGGCATACACCAGTCAAACAAGTCCCTGGGATATGTGCATAATTAGCTCAGTAGGCCCCAGTAACCCACTTAAACATGTTTTTGCCACACTTTTACTTTGAGTAGACCATGCAGTCTCATGATTTAAGTACTTAAAAATAGTTTTTATTCTAATTCAGAAGTGGAGCCATAAGGACCAGGTGGAGTCAAGACTGGCCTTGGCTACATAGCAAGTTCCAGATAAAGGTGGTCTACAATGGAACACTGGCAAGAAAACTAAAACCAAGGGCTGGTCTTAGCAGAGCACACCTTTATTTATTTTTATTTATTTATTTTTTAGACAATTACTTTTTAAAAATTTATTTGTTTGTTTGTTTGTTTATTATATGTAAGTACACTGTAGCTGACTTCACACACCCCAGAAGAGGGTATCAGATCTCATTATGGATGGTTGTGAGCCACCATGTGGTTGCAGGGATTTGAACTCAGGACCTCTGGAAGAGCAGTCAGTGCTCTTAACCACTGAGCCATCTCTCCAGCCCCCCCAGAGCACACCTTTAATCCAAACACTTGGGAGGCAGAGGTAGACGGATCTCTCTGAATTCAAGGCCAGCCTGGTCTATATAGTGAGTTCCAAGTCAGTCAGGACTACACAGTGAGACCTGCTCTCTCAAAAACCAAACCAAAACAACCATAAGACAAAACAAAATCAAAACCTGTTCTACTCTTACCTGCCTATTGGACACAGATGAAAAAGTAGGCCTGTTGTAATGGCCTTGTAAAATAAGAATTATCATTCCAGAACTGCCTTGTGAATGTACAAGTGGTGTTAGGTATTATTTTGGCCTTTTTTCCCTTAAAAATAAAGTAATGTGCTACATGCATTTTCCTGAACCTTGTTTATTTAGTCAGCGATCTTGTATATATTTATTGAGACTGATTTTAGTGTATAGCCTAACTTGATGCTTGTTGCTGGTATGTAGCCCAGAGTAGGCTAGGACTGACGGCAATCTTCCTGCCTCAGCCTTTTGGATACTAGAGTTAGGACTTCCCAGTGCGTGTTACCCTTCCAGGCTTACAGCGGTATCCTGAAGATCTTTGTTTTAGTTTGGTTTTTATTTTATGCATTTTATTATTTCTAAGTGCGTGCAGAAGGTCAGAAGGTGGTTTTGGGTAATTGGGTTTTTCCTTCCACTAGGTGGGTCCCAGAGTTTGAATTCAGGTTTTTAAGTTTAGGGGGTCATTCCCCACTGAGGTATCTATCACACCTGCCTGTTGGTTGCTCTGAATTTTGAAAGAAGGTCCTTCTCTATATGATAAGCTGGCTTTGAACCATGCTTCCCAGGCTAACCTGGACAGCATCACCTCTTTGCCTGAGACTTCTAAGTGCTAGGATTACAAGAGTTTCATCATGCAGTCTCTTAGATACCCCTTTCCTCTCTTTTACAGCACATTGCTTTTTCTTGGTGGTATAGTATTCCATCTAATGGATAAACTAGCATTTGTTTACTAGTTCCTACTTTAAAACCTTTGGATTAGTGCCAGGTTCTTGCTTTTTCAAACATGGCTGTGATGAATCACATTTATAGACCCATTAGTACGTGGCAAATACATCTGAGGAACAAATTCCTAGCAGGGTGTTGTTGTTGGGTCAAACGGTTGATGCATTTGTAATTTTGACAGATATTGCCAAACTGGCCTCTACAGGGATTAAATCAATTTACACTTCCATCAGCGTTAGGTGAGAGCACCTGTTTTCCCAGTTGCTCAGCAGTGTTAATAAACTTCTGGACTTGCCAACCTGAAGGATAAAAAAATGGCACTGGGGCTAGAGAGATGGCTCAGTGGTTAAGAGCACAGACTGCTCTTCCAGAGGTCCTGAGTTCAAATCCCAGCAACCACATGGTGGCTCACAACCATCTGTAATGGGATCTGATGCCCTCCTCTGGTGTGTCTGAAGACAGCTACAGTGTACTTAAATATAATAAATAGGTAAATCTTTAAAAAAAAAATGGCACCACCACATTTTTCTCATTGTAAGGGAGGTTGAGCATTTTGCCCTCAGTTTAAGAGGTTTTATTTTCTTTTGCCTGAATGCATAGCCTTAGTCTGTTTTCCTCTCATTGAGCTATTATTATTATTATTATTATTATTATTATTGAGACAGGGTCTCACCATGTAGTTCTGGCTGTCCAGGAACTCACTATATAGACTAGGATGCCTTGAACTCACAGAGACCCACCCACCTCTGCCTCCCAAGTGCTGGGTGCCACTCAGCTCAGCTTGTTTGTTTGTTCTAATTCTGCATGTGCAGGTCTGTGTATGGGTATGTACACTTGAGTTCTGTGCCCAAGGAGGCCAGAGGCTTCAAGTGTTCATAGAGCTGGAGTCACAGGGAGTTGCAAGCCTCCCAGTATTGGTATTTGGGCTCAAACTTGTCCTTCACAAGAGTAGCAAGCACCCCTAACCACTGAGAACCTGGTAGGAACACAAAACTGGCCTGGGACGTTTTACCAACTCTCCTGCTTCTGCCTCCAAAGTCCTGAAATCCCAGGTATGCATCAGCATGCCTGGCTCTTTGTCTGATACAGGATCTGCTGGACTCAGGCTGAACGTAAACTTGTTATGAAACCAAGGTGACCTTGAACATCTCTTCTGTTTGTTTTTGGTTTAGTGTGTGTGTTTTTGTAGGCAACCCTAGAGGATGGAGGTTGATAGCAGCCTCGTTTCTTTATTGCTCTGTCTATCTGGTTGTCCACATTATTTCTTTGAATGCTCTTTTACTGACCCTGAAACAGTGTTGGCATATAAACTTCCAACTTTTGGAGATAGGCCTCAATATGTACTGCTGGCTGGCTTGGAATACTACGTAGGCCAGGCTGGCTTGGAACTCACAGAGATCTGCCTGACCCTACCTCCTGAGTGTTAGGACTAAAGGCATACACCATCATGCACAGCACTGGCTTTTTCTTGCTCACACAGGTACTGGTATTAGAACTCAAATCTTCATGGTTGTTGACAACCACTCTATTAACGGAGTCCTCTCCCCAGCCCTGACTTGATTCTCCTACCTCTACCTCTCAAGTGCTAGGGTTGCAGTGTGGGGCACAATGCCTGCCTTCAAAATGCACCTGTATTTACCTCCATGCAATTAATTCTCATATCATTCCTATGAGGCAGATGCAACTCAACTGGGGCACAATGTTAAGTGTCAGGTTCAAGTCCTGCAATGACCTAGGAAGTGACTAGTCTTAAACCTAGGTAATCTGGCTACAGAAACAGGGGTGTTAACTATTTATAATCAAGACTAGTTCAGTTGCTAGTTTGTTAAAAAAAAAAAAAAAGAAAAAGAAAGAAAGAAAAAAAAGAGAAAGAAAAGAAGGAAACAGAAATCAGTGGAAAGAACATGGCAGCTAGGGATATGGCTCAGTTGGTAAAGAGCTTGCTTAGAATGCCTAAAGTCGTCCCCCCCCCCATATGTATATGTCTTCCAACTCACTTCTGAAATTTTTCCTTTGACTCCGCAGTCATTTCCTTGATGATCCCCGATCATTATGGGATACATGCCAGGTTCTTCAAGGTATCGCCCCAAATAGCTCTGAGCTCTGGCTGACTTGCTCTCCACCCACCCACATCTCTAGATTTACAGCCAACCCAGGGCTTTTGCACTTGCTGTGCCTCCTTCTGAGGTTCCTCCTGTGTCACTCTCATCTCTACTCAGATGCCACGCCCTTGGGGGCTCCTCTGGTTTCTTTCTTCTTGTTTCACAGTTTTCTTAGACTTTACTTCTCCCCTCCTGGACTTACCTGTCTTGTTTACTGTTACAGCTCTAGCCCCTTGAACACAGACAGGATGGTGCTCACAGGAAGAGGCTGCTCACTCCCTCAGAAGGCCCCTCCAGCAGCCCATTCCCACCTCCTGCTGTCTTCTAGGGAACACTGAGGATTGACTCAAGGGTCTCATGCCTGTTGGGCAAGTACCGTGCCACTGAGGTACTTGCCAGTTCTGCCTCATTCCCAAGGAGCCATTTAAATAGCAGTACCCATGGTGTCTGCCTGTCAGGCTGGCTTAGCTTGGCCTCCCCTTGTGTTCATTCCTTCTGCCCCTAGTTATGTTCAATCACCAGAGTGCCTTTTTGTTGTTCTTGTCATGCTTTCCAAGAAAGGCTTTCTCCGTGTGACCCTGCAACTCACTCTGTAGATCAGGCTGGTCTCACACTCAGAGAACGGCTTGTCTCTGCCTTCCGAGTGTTGGGATTAAAGACCCACCAGAATGTCTTAATTGCTTGTTTTCTTTCTTGCCTTTTCCACTCTACAGCGATGTCTTTTACAGTTCTAATTAAAGGCCACAGCCACTATTCCCTTGGGATTAAGAAATTGTGCTCAATAAATGTTTAGGGGAATGAATGAATGAATAAATAGAATTTCATTTCTTTTAAAAATAAAGGATTATTGCATGGGAATTTATAGTTATTACTTTAGAATCTCTCTCTCCCTCCCTCTTCTCCCTCTTTTGTCAGTGCTATGCTTGGATTCATGGCCCCTGTTCATGATAAGCAAATGCTAAAACCACCAAGTTATATCCTTAATCCTTAACATTTTTTTTTTTTTCGAGACAGGGTTTCTCTGTGTAGCCATGGCTGTCCTGGAACTCACTCTGTAGACCAGGCTGGCCTCAAACTCAGAAATCCACCTGCCTCTGCCTCCCAAGTGCTGGGATTAAAGGCGAGTGCCACCACTGCCCGGCTCTTAACATATTTCTAAACAAAACATTTGTCTATTATGGACATCAATGTGCACTTGTAATCCTAGCACTTAAGGAATCAAGACAGGAGGTTGTCACAACTTTGAGGCCATGCTAGTTTACACAGTCAGTTCTAGACTATCTTGAGAGGAAAGGAGGGGGTACACAACAACCAACCAACCAACCAAGTATAAACCCCAAGTTCCATCTCAGTAACATACACACAAACTTTTTAAATCCTGAGTCCAGTGATATCAGAATTCAATTAACTTGGATCAAGTTTTTGTTGTTGTTTTTAAAAGATTTATTTATTTTATGTATATGAGTTCTATAGCTGTCTTTCAGACACTCCAGAAGTGGGTATCGGATCTCATTACAGATGGTTGTGAGGCACCATGTAGTTGGTGGGATTTGAACTCAGAACCTCCAGAAGAGCAGTCAGTGCTCTTAATCTCTGAGCCATCTCTCCAGCCCTTGGATCAAGTTTTATACACCTAACAAACCATTAAGATGAAAGAAAAGGTGTGTTGGCCCCTGCCTCTGCCTGTGAGTGCTAGGATTAAAGGTATGTGCCACCACCCCAAACTGGGGCCTTGAAGGACAAATGCTCAGTCGCCAACCCGTGTCTCAACTTCCAGTCACCTTTTTTTTTTTTTTTTTTGTAATATAACGTGTGTTTGTGTGTGTGTTTATCTGTCTGTCTGTTTGTCTGTCTGTCCCAGGTCCTCTGCAAGAACAGCAAGTGCTCTTAGCACTGAACTCTCTCTGTAGCCTCTTTCTCTGTTCTTCCTTAAGGCCTCCCACTTCAATCTTTTCCCCTCATCCTTCCAAGGGCTGGAACTCCAGGTGGATGCCACCAAACCGGACCAGGAAGCACATATGCATTCCTTTGGCAATCTAGTACAGGTATTCAATGCCTTGTGTAATGCATTCTGATTGCCGCCCCCACTCCCCATATTTTCTTCTTTCCCCCTCTCTTCCCTTCCCTTTGAGCCCTTACCACCAGCAGCCCATTTCCCAGAGTCATGACTTTGGTTTTTTGGGACCTATTTAGTTGAATTAGAGCCCTATATTTGGTTGCTGGAGCCTGGTGGACTTACCACTGCGTCCAGGCAATGACTTCCAGAATCTGTACCCAGCTCAGCACAGAGGTGCTAGGCCCCTGAGCCCCTCCTCTACCACACCTGACTGTTGATGGGCCTGTTCATGCAGAGCTGGTTAAGTCACCTAGTTCTGTAAGCTGTGACTGGATGGTTGTGTCTCGCCCAGAGGACGCCATTTCATAGCCCTTCCCCCACCCCTGCCTTTACATATCTTCCCATTTGTCTTCTGTGCTGAAATGTCCTTGGCTCTTTGTTACTGTTGTTTGTTTTAGTCTCGCAGAGTTCTGGCCAGCCTGCCCATGGGTGTCCTTGAACTCTTGATCTTCTGACTCTTAAGTGCTGGAGTTATAGGTGTGTGCCCAGGGAGAAAACCTTTTTGTTGTTGTTGTTGTTTTTGAGACAGGGTTTCTCTGTGTAGCCCTGGCTGTCCTGGAACTCACTCTGTAGACCAGGCTGGCCTCAAACTCAGAGATCTGCCTGCCTCTGCTTCCTGTGTGCTGGGATTACTGCCTCCACAAGAAATACCTTTAAACACTTCCTTGGTTTTTAATGGAAATGGTATATTCACTGGAAATGAAGAGACATTTGTATTTTATAACTGTATTTATGTATGCGTAGTGAGAGAGGACATAAATATAACAAGAAGTGTTAACAACAGGACTCTGTGAACTTGAGAGTTCATAGAATACAGAACACACTTACAACTTTGCCCTGCCCCCTTCTCCTTCAAGGCCATGTTCCTTCTCCCCTCACGCATCCCTTCTCTAGCCTGTGCCCTTGGCTCAGCAGTTTGACTGGCTGTTGGTGCTGTTCCCTTCTGTAGTGCCACTGGCAAGAGGCCTGGGCTGTGACTGAGAGCACCCAGTTCCCAGGAGCCACACGGGAACACCACAAATCCTCCGGCTTCTGCCTGGAGGAATGACCTCACTCCAATTTCAGCCTTCAGCGGAAGCAGAAATCTTTAAAAGAAACTCCCCCAACTTCCTGCTTCTAAAATAACACCCTTCCTTTCACCTATTAAAGCTGTTCTCCCTCCCTATGCTGAGGATCTCTCTCTCTCTCTCTCTCTCTCTCTCTCTCTCTCTCTCTCCACCCATTTTTAACATTGTGGGTGAATGTGTCAATGTGTCGCACAGCACATGTGTGGAGGGTCAGAGATCAACTTTTGAGCATTCTCAGGCTGGCCTGGAACTTTCATTCTTGTAGATCTGGCTGATTTTGTACTCACAGAGATCTGGATTCCTGGGATTAAAGAAAGATGGGACCTGCTATGCCTCATCCCCATTTTTTTTTTTTTTTTTTTTTAGACACAGATGTTGTATCTCAGGTTGACCTTGAACTCATTACCTACACAAGGCTCACCTTGAATTTCTGATCCTCCTGTCTCTAAATCCCCAGTTGTTGAGATTACAGACATGTATTACACTACACTTGGCTTTGGGTTTTGAAATGGTCTTGCTATGAAGTCCTTAGACTTTCAGGTCTCCTTCTCATACTCTGAGTCAAAATGCCCAACTGTTAGGTTTTGTTTTTGAGATAAGTATCCTGTAGCCCTCCTGGCTTTGAACTCTTGATCTTCCTGCCTCTTTTGTTTGTTTGGTTTTGGAGACATAGTTTATCTGTGTAGCCCTGGCTGTCCTGGAACTTGCTTTGTAGACCAGACTGAACTCAAACTCAGAGATCCTTCTGCCTCTGCCTCCAGAGTGCTGGAACTAAATGAAGGTGTGCAACCTGCCTGCCTCTTTCTCTTGGAGGTTAGAGTTGAGCCGAACCGGGCCAAGTCAGCAGCCAGTACTGTTCATTTGCATTTTCTGTTTTCTAGTGAGGCACATCTTCTCATGTCTATCAACCGTTAAAGACTTTCAATTTGTGAAATTTCTCTTCAAATATTTTGCTTTACATTGTTCTATGTTTTGAACTAACATTTTGTAAGAACTAGGCATACAGCCAAACGATTTCAACTAGATTATCTCCTAATCCTCACAATCTACTGTCTTGTGTACTTTTTTGAGAAAGTGATTTGTCTATATTAGTAAATCTTAGCTCCTGTATAAAGTGCTCTATATATGTTTCTTAGTCAGGGTTTCTATTCCTGTACAAACATCATGACCAAGAAGCAAGTTGGGGAGGAAGGGGTTTATTCGGCTTACACTTCCATACTGCTGTTCATCACCAAGGAAGTCAGGACTGGAACTCAAGCAGGTCAGGAAGCAGGAGCTGATGCAGAGGCCACAGAGGGATGTTCTTTACTGGCTTGCTTCCACTGGCTTGCTCAGCCTGCTCTCTTATAGAACCCAGACTACCAGCCCAGAGATGGTCCTACCCATAAGGGGCTTTTCCCCTTGATCACTAATTGAGAAAATGCCCCACACCTGGACCTCATGGAGGCATTTCCCCAACTGAAGCTCCTTTCACTATGATAACTCCAGCCTGTGTCAAGTTGACACACAAAATCAGCCTTTACAATATGTGAATATGTATATTATGTATATAGGTGATGTATATATAAATGTATGTATAAATATTTAAATACCTGATATTAAGGATGAATTGAAATCCAGGCCCCTATTTATTTATTTAAAGAAAAATAAATATACTTCTGTGCTAATTAGTTTTATTGTCAACTTGACACAACCTCAGGTCATCTGGGACGAGGGATGCTCAGCTTCAGAATTACCTGGTGCAGATTGGCCTGTGGCCTTGTCTGTGAGACATTGTCTTAACTGATGGTTGCTGTGGGAGGGCCTAGGCCAGTGTGGGTGACACCTTCTTTATCAGTCAGGGTTCTCTGGAGTTACAGGACTCATAGGATGTCTCTTTATATTAAGGAAATTTATTGTGATGACTTACAGTCTGTAGTACAACTGACCCAACAATGGGCAGCAGTAAATGGGAAGTCCAAGAATCTAGCAGTTGCTCCGTCCAATGAGGCTAGTTGTTTAAGTTGATCTTCTGTAGAAGTAGGTTCCAACAGATGTGCTGGCAAGTAAGTACAGGCAGTCAAAGAAAAATGCATCTTACTTCTTCCAATTTTGGCCTCCAGCAGAAGGTTTGTACCACCATATCTGGATCTGGGACTTGCTTTGTCACAGGCTGACCTTGAACTCAGAGATCTCCTTGCCTCAGTCTCCTGAGATTAAGGGCGCATACTACCTTGCCCGGGCCTAAGCTTTTCTTAGCTACTATACCTCAAGATTTCCATGTCAAGATCCAGGTCAGAAACGTGTGTCTTTCAGTCTCAAGATCTGGATCACAGGGCTGGAGAGATGGCTCAGTGGTTAAGAGTACTGACAACTCTTCCGGAGGTCCTGAGTTCAATTCCCAGCAACCACATGGTGGCTCACAACCATCTGTAATGGGATCTGATGACCTCTTCTGAAGTGTATGAAGACAGCTATAGTGTGCTCATAATAAGTAAATAAATCTTTAAAAAAATGATCTGGATCACAGGTGTGCCCTCCATCCACTTCTGGATTGTAGTTCCTTCCAGATGTAGTCAAGCTGATAACCAGGAATAGCCACCACACCTCCCCCAGGCAGGTGAGCCATTAGCCAGTAAACAATGTTCCTCCCTAGTTTCTGCTCCAGATTCTTGCCCTGGGTTCCTGCTCTGATGCCCTCAAGTAACAGATGAAAAACCCCTTTCTCCCCAAGTTCCTTTTAGTCACAGTGTTTTGATAAAACATAAAAAGAACAACTTTTAAAAAAATTTTTTTTTTTAAATTCAAGACAGGGTTTCTCTTTATAGCTCTGGTTGTCCTGGAATTCATTCTGTAGATCAGACTGGCCTTGAACATGGAGATCTGCCTGCTTCTACTTTCCAAGTACTGGGCTCGGAGGTATGTGCCTCCACACGTGGCTGCAGTGGGTGTGGCCGTAGCAGAACCATGCGCTAAAGAGAAGTTTATTTCCGTCTCCCAGTGCCACCAGCAAACCTGTGTATTCATGTCCTGCACATTTGTTGTATGACCTTCATTCCAGTTGTAGTTCACAAATGAAATTTGAAAGGGGTATTTGTTTATTAATTAAAGAATTAGTTGTTTTTCATTACAAATAACATCCATTTCCAAAGGGAGTTAGAAACCCTAGTGACAGACGTAACAGCTTATCTCCTTGTTAATTTAGATATAGAGCATAAAGCAGCAGCAATTGAGCACTTGTTAAAATGAACATTTTTAGCCAGGCTTGGTGGCTCAGGCCTTTAACCCCAACATTCAGGATGCAGAAGCAATTGGATCTCTTGAGTTTGAAGCCAGTCTGGTTTAAGGCCAGCCTGGGTGACATAGGAAGACTGTCTTGCCCCACCATCACACTCTCCTTCCCCAAAAGACAGAAATTTAAGATGCTTATCCAGGCTTTGGTGACAAGTGTCTATAATCCCTATACTTGGGAAGCAAGAGCAGTATTGCAACTTCATGTCAGCTAGTACTGCATCAAGAGATCACATCTCAGGAAGAGACAAAGAAGGAAAGACAGAGAGAGGGTGGAGGGAGAAAGAACATTCTGTATTCTATTATGATTTACCTATTTATTATTATGTTTAAGATGTGTGTGTGTGTGTGTGTGTAGGTATGTGTGCATGAGTGCAGATGCCTTCAGAGGCCATGGTATTCCCATGGAACTGGAGATGTGACCCAATTGATGTGGGTGATGGGATCCTAACTCAGGTCCTCTGCAAGAGTAGTGTGTGCTCTTCACTGCTGAGCATGTCTCTAGCATGCATTCTGTATGGTAAGTGATGCCCAGGAGACTCATGGGCACTTGAAACTTTGAGAACTGCTGGTTACTCAATGGCGATAGACACTGTGTTGTGTGAACACTGGTAGGGCCTGAGGTGAAAGGACTAGTTTGCTTTGATAGTGCACATAGAGCAAAATGATTGTGGGATGGCTAAAGACTCGGAAAGGGCTCCCCTAGGTCAAATGGAGCTCAGTGCAAATGAATTCCCTCCATCTATCAGGAGGATCCTGTTCTAATGGCTCCAGGAAAACAAACTAGAATAAACAAATAATTCAGCCTAAAATATAACTAAGTGTGACCCAATTTATTTTTCATTAATTTCTTTCTTTCCAGAGTGATCTATACAGTTGATCCGATTTGTTACTTTCTCCTGAGCATATGACGTATCGACAGTCATGCATTAACTAAAGGAGATTAAATAATAGCTTCTGAGTGCTTGGGACCAGAACTGTCAGTTCACACCTCCCCTTTGCAATGAGAACGCCATGATAAAATCAGGTGAGAGAGCATATATGGTCATTGGCAGAACAGCAGCCCCAGATGGGGGCATTTCCTGTTAAATGAGGTGCCCAAGTTAGAGAAATCCCGACCCTGACTTAGGCAAGGTAAAACACACTAACACATTTCAGATGGAGATAAACAACAATCCAAACAACACAGACTACTCTTTTGTTTTCCTGTGTATGTGTGTGGTGCAAACACTCATGTGCATTTGTATCTCCCTCGGTGTGTGCACATGGATGTGTAAGCCTGTGGAGGCCCAGGGTAGGTGTCAGGGGTGTCTTCAGTAGCTGTCCACCTTATTCATTGAGTCAGGGTCTCTCAAGTGAACCCAGAGCTCATTATTATTATTATTTTTTTAAAAGATTTATTTATTATATGTAAGTACACTGTAGCTATCTTCAGACACTCCAGAAGAGGGCGCCCGATCTCATTGCGGATGGTTGTGAGCCACCATGTGGTTGCTGGGATTTGAACTCTGGACCTTCGGAAGAGCAGTCGGGTGCTCTTACCCACTGAGCCAACTCACCAGCCCCGAGCTCATTATTATTAACTAGCTTTGTGGAGGGTGTTCCCTATTTCTGCCTTCAGTGCTGGAATTACTGAGATCCAAACTAATCCTCCTGTGTTCATGAATAGCACTTTAATGGAGTTGTCTCTCCAGTCCTGTATTGTAATTGCTTTGGTTTTGGGATGGAATCTCATTATGGAGCCTTCCCCCGCTTTGTAGATCAGGCTGGCCGGGGACTTACTGCTTAAGCCTCCCAAATGCCAGGCATGTATACTGAACGGAGCAACAGCAAATTTCTAGCTGGTGACCTACCCTGGCACTTGGGGGAAACAGGTAGATGAGAAGTTCAAGGTCATCCTTAACTGTATAGAAGGTTTGAGACTAGACAGGATTCTTGCTCTGCAGCTCTGGCCAGCCTGAATGTTGCAGAAACCTTCTGCCTTCTGCCTGCCAAGTACTGGGAGTGCAGAGTGCAGGTTTTTTGTTTTTGTTTTTAATTTATTTATTTATCTATTTTATATGTATGAGTATCCTGTAGCTATCTTCAGACACACCAGAAGAGGGCTTCAGATCCCAATACAGATGGTTGTGAGCCACCATGTATGTGGATACTGGGAATTGAACTCAGGACCTCTGGAAGAGCAGTCTGTGCTCTTAACCACTGAGCCATCTCTCCAGCCCCAGAGTGCAGGTCTAAGAGCAGCTTTCTCTATGAAAAGATTTTATGACATCACTGATAAATTTAATCCCTATAGAAACTGTCAAGCTGGGCTGGTGAGATGGCTCAGTGGTTAAGAGCACAGACTGCTCTTCTGAAGGTCCTGAGTTCAAATCCCAGCAACCACATGGTGTCTCACAACCATCTGTAATGAGATCCGCCGCCCTCTTCTGGTGTATCTGACGACAGCTACAGTGTACTTAGATATAATAATAAATAAATCTTAAGAAAAAAAAAAAAAAGGAATTGTCAAGCAAACACGGGAGTGTGGTGGCACACTGTCTGGAATCTCAGTGTTTGGGAAGAAGTCAAGGGATCAGGAAACTCAGGGTCGTCCTCAGGTACAGCAGGTTTCAGCCCAGCCTGGGCTATGTGAGATTCTAAGTAAAAAAAAAAAAAAAAAGAAAAGAAAAGAGAAAAAAAAAAACTAAATAAAAACAAAGAAAGAGACTAATTGAGGTGCTGTTGTCGTCAGTGACCCCATCTCGCGGCAGTGAAGTTAGAAAGTGGGGCCTGAAGAAGCGCCTGGTCCTGGAGCCACTTCTCTTCCCACAGCCACATTTAGAGTTCACAGAAAATATTTAAAAGCCTCTGCGAGGTAACTTCTAATCCCCATGCACTGTTTTGAGCCAATCCCACCCTTGAGGCAGCCGCGCCTCCCCGGAGCAGAGGTGGAGGGGCGCTATTGTTCTGGGTTTCCTTTCTTTGTCCACTCCCGCCCCTGCCTCCGCTGGCTAGCCACCTCAGCCTTCCCCCTCTGCTCTGGGCCTGGGTTTTCCTTGCTCAGCCCGTTAGTTCACAACACACAGTGTTGCACCCGTTTTTAAACTTCCTTTTCTCCAAAAAGAGCATTTCTGTAGTTCCCAAGGACTGTTCTGTCTAAGAATAAACACTGGCATTCAAGCGGAACGAAGGGATCTACTTATTGGGGCTTGTTTGTTTTGAGACAGGGTCTTACCCTGTAGCTGAGACTGGCCTGGAACTGGAGAGCCTCTGCCTTCACCTACAGAAGTACTGGGTTTACAGGTGTGTGCCACCAAGCCAACTACAACACATTTCTGTCTGAGTCGTTGGTATATTCTGTAAAATAAAGCAACTAGTCATAGTAATTGGTTACTTAAAAATTTAAAATCAAACCCAGCATATCAGATGTATATATGAAATTTGGACACTGCCTCCAGCCCTCATTCCCTCACCCCCTACCCCCATCCCCCCACCCCACCTCGTGGCAGCTTCCTGAAGGCAAGGAACACTGGTGTCATGTGACACTGCTCATTCTGCTCCATTCTAAGGATTTTGATCAGTGCATAATTGTAGCCCAACACCTCACAGTCGCCCCCCCCCCCCAGTAGACACAAAGTCAATACACACAATTAAGAGGTAAAATTGTATTACTACTTATATAAGGAGAGCATCAGGACTAATCCCAAAGAAGTGTCTTGGGAGGGAGCTTTCACTGGGAAGTGAATCAAATCCATACAGAAAAGTCTCTTCATGTAGACAGTTTTCTGAGCATGTAGTAAGACAACATGTTTTTTCACCTAACATACTGTTTGTTGTTTTTTTTTTTTTAAAGGGGGGATAGACTGGGTGGTGACAGATACCTTTAACCCAGCGTCTGGGAGGCTGACGCCGGTGGATCTCTATGAGTCTAAGGTCAGTCTGGTCTACATAGCAAGTTCCAGGCCAGCCAGAGTTACTTGGTGAGATCCTGTCTCAGAGGACTAGAATTTTGTTCCCTGTGTTCACATGAGGCGACTCGTGGTTTCTGGCCTCCATGAGCACACATACATGTGTGTAGACATACACACTTACACATAGGCCAAGTGTTACATTTATAAACAGTACTGATCAGTAAGTTACATTATATTGAAAAAAAAAGTGCTACAACATAAATTTCGAAATGATGTTAAAGAAAAAAAAAAGGATCAAGTTGGGAGTTGAGGGTTGACTCAGCAGTTAGGAGTGCTTGTTTCACAACCAGGAGGACTGGAGTTCTGATTCCAACAGCCATATAAAAAGCTGTGTGCTCAGTACATACCCAGGTGTGAGTGGAGCTGGTACTGGAAGATCTCTGAGGGTGGCTGGCTTCCAGCCTAGCCCAGAGAATACGAGCTATATGTTCAGGCAGAAACTCTTCCAAGAGGCAGGAGAGATGGCCCTGTGGTTAAGAGCACTGGCCATTTTCCAAAAGGACTTAGGTTTGAATCTCAACCTACAAGGTGGTTCACAAACATCTGTAACTCCAGGTCTAGGGATTCTGATGCCTTCCTCTGGCTTTTGCTGTAATCAGGCACAGACACAGTAAACAGATACACATAAAGAAAAAAATATTCCATAATAATTAAAAAAAGGAATAGGCTGAGAGTGATAGACAAGATACCTGATGCCTTCAGGTGTCTGCACCTATATACAAATGTGTACATACACTTACACAAACTCATATGCACGTAGATAAATAGATAAATAAATAAATCATCTAAAAAAATAGAAGAAGGGCCGGGCAGTGGTCCCACACACCTTTAATTCTAGGCAGAGGCAGGCGGATTTTTGAGTTTGAGGCCAGCCTGGTCTACAGAGTGAGTTCCAGAACAGCCAGGGCTATACAGAGAAACCCTATCTCAAAAAACCAAAATAAATAAATAAAGGTTTGAAGTGGAAATTTCTGGTTTTTTTGGAAATTCAGTTGTGTCATATGATGTTTCTTGGGGCAGACAGGTGAAAGGATGTTTAGAATATTGCAGCAGACACATGTGAGACATGTTTTGCTGACGTGGACATGGGATGTCTAGAAAGAATGTAACTGTGACCCCACAGACAGTGGGAGGGGCTCTGACATTGGCTCACCTTGCTCTACTTTGCTAGTTGTCACTGACGATGCTGTTGTATTGGTTCACCTTGCATCACACTGCTGGTCTCTCCTTGGCATGACTTCATAGAGAGTAACTCACCAAAGAACTTCTCCTGATGTTCTGGTGACTTCTTGTTCTTCTGCTGAACAGGCTGATTCACTGAGCCTCACGGTTTCTTCTGGCTGGAACTGCAGTTCATGAGTGGTGATTGCCCAGTGGGCTGGAGTGCATCTGCTGCTGATCTGTGTTGGTGCTTTGCTAAAGGACTGAACTTCAGACAACAAAGATTGGAATCATCCCAAAGAACTGTTTCTATAAGAGGTCCACAACTCTGTTGCCTATCTTTCCCCATGACCTTTGCTGGGTGCTGGGCTAAAAGGGAGGTTGAAGCGTTTACAAACCCTTATTAAAGTAGGTTTGGAAAAAAATCAAAGCCTACAAAGGTTGGATACAGTACAACAGATTTCTCCCTCCAGGAAGAAGAGGAAGGCTTATGTCTAGGAAGGTAGAACCTGGCAAAATTCTCCAAGGCTCTTCACTAACTATAGACAGAATAAACAACTATCTAGGGAGTAGGCACTGACCAGTAGAACAGCAGAGAGCCAAGCTCTGGGACCAGAGAGCTACCATCAAGGCCTGCAGGGAGCTCCAGGCCTGAGGCTGCTATATCCTCAACTATTTTGGGGTGGACTTAGGTGATGCATCTGCTTTTTAAAAAATGATTTATTTTATGTTTATTTCTGTGTGTGTGTGTGTGTGTGTGTGTAACTGTGCCGTGTGTGTAACTCTGTGCTGTATGCTGGTGCCCAAAGCGATCAGAAAAGAACATTAGAACCCCTGAAGCTGGATGTGGGTGCTGGGGATTGAACTCCAGTCCTTTTCAAAGTCAGCATGAGCTCTTACTGACTCAACCATCCATCTCTCTAACTGCTTCTTCCTTCCTTCCTTCCTTCCTTCTTTCCTCCCTCCCTCCCTCCCTCCCTCCCTCCCTCCCTCCCTCCCTCCCTCCCTCCCCCTCTCCCTCTCCCTCTCTCTCTCTCTCTCTCTCTCTCTCTCTCTCTCTCTCTCTCTCTCTCTTTCTCTCTCTTTCTTCCTTCCCTTCTGTCTTACTCAGGGTTTTTATTCTTGGACAAAACATCATGACCAAGAAGCAAGTTGGGGAGGAAAGGGTTTATTTGGCTTACACTTCCATACTGCTGTTCATCACCAAGGAAGTCAGGACTGGAACTCAAGCAGGTCAGGAAGCAGGAGCTGATACAGAAGCCATGGAGGGATGTTCCTTACTGGCTTGTTTTCCCTGGCTTGCTCAGCCTGCTCTCTTATAGAACCCAGACTACCAGCCCAGAGATGGTCCCACCCAAAAGGGGCCTTTCCCCTTGACCACTAATTGAGAAAA
The DNA here is from genome assembly GCF_978045245.1 of Mus caroli. NCBI lineage: Eukaryota > Metazoa > Chordata > Mammalia > Rodentia > Muridae > Mus > Mus caroli. The sequence continues at coordinate 100,258,209 of NW_028227268.1, forward strand.
TGCCTTACAGCTGGATCTCATGGAGGCATTTCCTCAACTGAAGCTCCTTTCTCTGTGATAACTCCAGCTTGTGTCAAGTTGACACAAAACTAGCCAGTACACCTCTTCTTCTTCCTCCTCCTCTCCCTCTTCCTCTCCCTCTCCCTCTCCCTCACAGTTTCCTCAAGCTGGACTTTGTGTGATTATTACTTTCGTCTGTTGTAGGTTTCCATATCAAGGAAGATCACTGACCATTCAAGGCCAACCTGGTCACTGTGAGCTCAGACACACAGGCTACACAGTGAGACTCTGTCTCAAATTAACAAAGTAAAGGTTATTCCAAGTCACTTTGAAGAATAATTCTGTTAAATTGCCTGGTTCCTTGTATGTTTTTCCTGATTCCTTTACTGATGAATGAGAAACCACTGTCTGTCTGATGTACAAACTGTCTATTCTCCTGCCTAAGAAGATTATGGTTTATAGACTTAATTGCTTTTTGTTTGTTTGTTTGTTTTTTGTTTTTGTTTTGAGACAGGGTTTCTCTGAGTAGCCCTGACTGTCCTGAAACTTACTCTGTAGACCAGACTGGCCTTGAACTCAGAGTCTGCCAGCCTCTGCTTCCAGAATGTTTTGATTAAAGGTGTGTGCTGCTGCCACCATCACCCAGCACATTTCATTTTATAAAAATTCAGAGCTGGGCCCAGTGTCACTATCCTGTAAACCCAGCTACTCAGGAGAGTCAGATAGGAGATCATGAGTTCAAAGTCAACCTGGCTAGCTAGTGTGAGGCAAATCTGGGTACTTTGAGATACCCTAACTCAAACACACACACAAAAGGAGGAGAGGAAGGAAGGAAGGAAAGAAACAAAACTTTTTTTTGGGGGGGGAGGGGGAAGACAGGGTTTTTCTGTATAGCCCTGGCTATCCTGGAACTCACTTTGTAGACCAGGCTGGCCTCAAACTCAGAAATCCACCTGCCTCTGCCTCCCAAGTGCTTGGATTAAAGGTGTGCACCACCACGCCCAGCCAAGAACAAAACTTTTAAACTAGAGTTTCTTTCTTTCTTTCTTTCTTTCTTTCTTTCTTTCTTTCTTTCTTTCTTTCTTTCTTTCTGTTTGTTTTGTTTTTTTGAGACAGGGTTTCTCTGTGTAGCCCTGGCTGTCCTGGAACTCACTTTGTAGACCAGGCCGGCCTGGAACTCAGAAATCTGCCTGCCTCTGCCTCCTGAGTGCTGGGATTAAAGGCATGAGCCACCACGCCTGGTTAAACTAGAGTTTCTTGTTTTGGTTTTTGTGAGTTTTCTCTTTTAAAGAGTTATTTCATTTTATTATTTTATTTTATTTTGTATATATGAGTGTTTTACCTGGATGCATGTCTCTGTACCATGTATTTCTGATGCCCAGAGAAGTCAGAACAGGTGTCAGATGCCCTGGAAGTGGAGCTATGAATGGCTGCGAGACACCAGTGGGTACTGAGAATTGAACCCAGTTCCTCTGCACAGCAACAAGTGCTTTTTCCTGTTGAGCTGTCTTCCCAGATCTTTTGTGAGTTTTCCTAAAAAGCATTTGTCCTTGCATTCATGAATACTTCCTAACTTTCAGTGCAAAAGCCCGAAGTGGGTATCAAGTGTCCTTTATCACTCCACCTATTCCTCTGAGGCAGGGTGTCTTCCTGAACCCAGGCTTACATTGTCTGTGCTAGTCTAGGAGCCGGCAAGGCCCAGTGATTCTCCTATCTCTGCCCTCACTTGGAGCTGGGGTTATAGGCACACATATGTAGGACAGCTGACAGCTGACCTGTTGCATGAGTGGGATCTAAACTTTGTTCCTTAGGATTATACAGCCAAGTCCTCCTACCCACTGAGTTGAGCTCCATGTATGTGAGTATGTGTGTGTGCTTGTGAGTGTGTGAGTGTATGAGTGTGTGTGAGTGTATGTGTGTGAGTGTATGTGTGTGAGTGCATGTGTGAGTGTATGTGTGTGAGTGTATGTGTGTGAGTACATGTGTGTGAGTGCATGTGTGAGTGTATGTGTGTGAGTGTATGTGTGTGAGTACATGTGTGTGAGTGCATGTGTGAGTGTATGTGAGTGTATGTGTGTGAGTGCATGTGTGTGAGTGCATGTGTGAGTGTGTGTGTATGTTTCTGTTTGAGTCAAGGTTTCACTGTGTAGTCTATGTGACCTAGAACTCCCTATGTAGCCTAGGCTGACCTCAAATTTACAGCAATCTTCCTGCCTCAGTCTTTAGCCTCTCCAATGCTGAGATTATAGATATGTACCATGAAGTCTAGCTCAAACGATTTTTTAGGGTTGTATGTTTTATGTTTTCACTTCTGTGGTGGGAAATATGCTGACATGTGTGTAAGGAAAACACACTTCAGAGACAAGGGAAAAGGGTGGGAAAAGACTTTAAACACGTTTTTATAAATTATTTCCTTTGTCTTACGAAGGGTCTCTCTATGGATTCTTAATTATCCTGGAATTCTCTACAGAGCCCTGGCTATCCTAGAACTTGCTATGTAGACCAAGATGGCCTCAAACTCACAGAGATCCACTTGCCTCTATCTCCTGAATGCTGGGGTTAAAGGCATGAACCACTATGCCCAGCTTACTCATTCATTTGTGTGTGTGTTTACATGTTTCTTTCTGTGTATGTGTGTACATACATGTGTGTGTGTTCACACCTGTGTGTGGAGAAGGTCAGTCTGCCTTGGACATGGTCACATGATCAGCTTAGGTCCTATGCTTGAGTGCAAGCACCCTACCAGCTGAGCCTCCCCAGCTCAGCAGACTTTTATCTTTACAGCTTTAATATTGCTTCTATTTTAGATTGTTAACACACTATATTGGGGGTTAATATAAAAAACTCAGAGTCTGAGGGATAGTTCAGAGGTTAAGAGTTCTTAATCTTTCCAGGGACCCAAATTTGATCCCCAGCAACCATGAGAGGTAGCACAACTGCTTGCAACTCCAGTTCCAGAGGATCGAACCACCTCTTCTGTACTCCAAAGCACATGTACTTATTTATACATACCCAGACATAGACACATATGCACACACACATATATATACAGATTTAAAAAAGTATTAACAGCCAGGCGGTGGTGGCACACGCCTTTAATCCCAGCACTTGGGAGGCAGAGGCCAGCCTGGTCTACAAAGTGAGTTCCAGGACAGCCAGGGCTATACAGAGAAACCCTGTCTCGAAAAATCCAATAAATAAATAAATAAATAAATAAATAATAATAAATAAATTCTATTGGGAGCCAGGTATGACATATGACTATAATCCTAGAAGTATGGAGTCCGAGGAAGGTCTGAGGTCAGCCTGGCCTACACAGAGAGCTCCTGTCTCAGAAAACTAAAACAACAACAACAAACAACAGATCTTTCATTGTTCCTGGGGCATAGCTTACTGACAGAGCTCTTGTCTTGCTTGTGTTAGCCTGCGGATTTTATCCTTCACTAAAAATAAAATGAAATAAATAAATCCTTTATAAATAAAGTGTTGGGAAACAGATATGGTGGCTCACACCTGTAAGCCCAGCACCTGGAAGGCTGTTGTGGGAAGTTTGAGGCATTCCCAGACCACAGAGTAACTGAAGGTCAGCCTGGTGTACAGAGTAAGACTGTCTCAAAAAAGAAAAACAAAAGACACCCCCCCACACACACACATACACAGGAAGCACAGACCACTCATACCAACCATCTCATTACTTGAGGGGTGGAGGCAGGAAGATTATGAGTCCAGTGTCAACATCTTAGCTGTGTAGTCAACTAGAGGCTAGCCTGGGGTACATGAGACCCTATCTCAACACTGCCACAGACCTGTCAAAAATGGAGAAAGCATTTCTATTGCAGGAGACACAGGTGTGGAAACACTGTAGAGGACACAGGTGTGTCACTAGGGTGGACCTCAGTGTTTAGCCTCTCAGTAAAAGCAGCAGGCCCACAGAAAGCTGTCTTTTTCCTCTTTTCCTGTGTGTAGGTGGGGTTGAGCCCAGAGCTTCACCTTGTGCCTGTTTAGCAAGCTCTCCACCACTGGGCTCCACCCTTAGCCCCAGTGGAGTTCTTCCTCCCAGGGGGCTGAGTGTCCGGGATCCAGAGAGGTGTGCTAGCATCGTCAGGCCGACAACGCTGTGTCTGACGCTGCTGATGGGTAACTACGGGTGATGAATCTCCTCCTGCACAGCACTGCTGCAGCTCTGGGCCCAGAGGATAGGGAGAGAGGGTCCGGTGATGTTCTAGGTCCACTTTCAGTTTCTGAGGACATGAAGAGGGAGGAGACCAGGTGATGCCAGGCCCCAAAGGAAAAGAAACCCCAAACAAGTCATATGGAGGGTGTGGCGGGAGAGAAGAAGGACAGGCACTGAGAAGAAAGACCTTCCTTTGGGGCTACACAGTGAAGGCAGAGGAAGGTGGAGCATCCGTTTTCTGAGGCAGGTCATGGGAGACCTGTTGTGGGAAATATGAAAAAATGAACCAGCTCGCTCCTGCTCTTGTGCTGGCAACTCTCTGCCCAGGCAACTCTGCCCCGGCTGCCTGGCCGTCCATACACTGGCAGGCAATGGCCAACCTGTTTTATCTTGTGGAGACTCTCTGACTCAGAGCTCCAAAATCTTTCCACCCAGCTCACTAGGTTCCCACTGGCGGGTTACCACGCTAGCCCCATGCTTCAAAGCCCCCACAGCCTTTGTGGTGCACATCAGGCGAACCAATGCTCTGCCGCCGTACCTTTGTCTTTGGAACCCAGTAGAGTTTCCGTGAGAAGAAAAACACCACACAAACTTAGCTCAGAAACAATGGTAACTCAATCTGTGGGTGCAACCACTAAAACTTTATCTTGTAAGCCCTATTAAATCTGATTCCTCCAGCAGCGAATCCAGACGGCAGGAATCTCTAGCAGCTACATCTTACCCTTATGTGGTGTTTTTCCTCTCCGGTGATTCGACTGAGTTCCAGAAAGAAAAAGAGTGTATTGGGGTCCTTGGACCTGTAATATAGGTGGTTGCAATATACTTGATATGGGGGCTGGGAATCGAGCTCAGGTCTTCTGCAGAGCCCCACATGTTCTTTTAACTGCTAACCAATCTCCAGCATCCTGTACATGGGCTTATTATTATTATCAGTTGTAACCTGAATCCACTGAAGGCTGGGGCCACTTTGCTTCTGTCTCTTGGCCAGGAAGTAATAGGTTCTGAAATGGTGGGAATCCGTGCTGAGATAGGAAGGCAAGGACACACAGCACAACAGCTAAGAAAAGAAGAGATATGGCTGTGTGGTTGAGGATAACCTTGAACTACTGATCCTCCTGCCTTCTGCCCTGAACACTGGGGTTACAGCATGTACTCTGACGTTTGGCTTATTATACATCGTATTCTCCTGATCTTGGAGGCAGGGTTTCACAGTCATCAGCTGGCACAGAACTTATGGTGTTTCTTCTGTCTCAGTGCTCTGAGTACCGAATCACAGTAGAACATTTCTTAAGTTGATGTGTGGAATTAAAGACTAAAAAAAAACCACTCCTTTTACAGAATGAGTTGTCTGTTCCTCAATGGGAGTTTAAACATATGAATTAGTAGTTCAAATTTTGTAGGTAATATACATTTACTATAGCTGTTTTTTCCAAAACAATATTTTGAAAAATAGGGCATGTGTATAGTGATGTATGATCTTGGTGGGTGGAGTCAGGAGGATATAGAATCAAGGCCAGTTTGTGCTAAGGAAAACAGAAAGAAAAAAATAAAAGAAAGAAAGGATAAAATACTGTCATAGCACAGCAAGTGGTCTGTCAATATGTCTTTCTCTGTGTGTGTGTGTGTGTGTGTGTGTGTTCAGCCCATTTCTAATTTCTGATGGAGTTGTGTAACCTAGGTACCTCTTGGAGAACCAGAGATCATTTTAGCTTGATACATTAATATTTAACAGACTTGCGACTGATGAGTTGAAGATAAGAAAATTAATTCACTCTCCCTAGGTTTTAATTTCTTGATAGAACCACAAGTCTGTGCCAGGGCTAGGCCGCTCCTGGAGGTGGTTTTGGCCTCTAGACTCTGGAAACAGAGCCAGCTCCTCCCCTGGGTTTCATTCATCTTTGTTCTCAGACAAGTGTCTCTTGATTGGCTGCTGATGTCAGGTTACCTTTATCCCCCACTGTGTACTAAGATCTTGAGCTCTTAGAACATAGATTGGGAGAGAAAAATTCTTTGCTTAGATAATGCTGTCATTTAGCAATTCAGCTTTAAATACTGTATTCATAATGAATTACAGATAATTAATTGGTCCATTGGTCTTACACGTTGGCTGAATATTCCACAGAATCAAGTAGATTGGTTTTCATCAGCCCCCAGCAACCTGGGCCTCTGTTCGTTTCTCAGCTTTTTACTTACAGGCTCTGTTTAAGGAAGGTATCCTAGCAGCCGTCTCTAAGCTACAGTTTTGTGGGTTTGTAATTGCAGGATCTCTCTAAGATATGGGGGGAGTCACCCCTGAGCATAGCGTGTGGTATACCCTATAATCCCAGCACTTGGAAGCAGATCCAGAAGGAAACATGTAAATTTAAGGCCAGCCTTGTGTACAAAATGAGTTCCATGCTGGCGAGGACCACAGATTGGGATCCTGTCTCAACCACACAGAATGGGTGAAGAACACTCCCTGGGTTTGTAGAGGACCTGGGTTCAGTTCCCAGCATCCACATGGCAGTTCAACATCTGTGGTTCCAGTTCTAGGGTATCTGGTGTCCTCTTCTGAATAAAAGGTATAATAATAATAATAAAAAAAAGAGCCTGTGTCAATAGGGAATCCTGGTGGCAGGCAAGGGGGCACCAGCAAGAGGCTGAGGGTCACATGGCTTTTACTTTTTTATTTTTATTTTTTTGAGACAGGCTCTTAGTCTCTCTACATAGCACTGGCTGTTCTGAAATTCACTCTGTAGAACAGGCCGGCCTGAACTGACAGAGATCCACCTGTCTCTGTCTACCGAGTGCTTGCTTAAAGGTGTGAGCTGCCACATATCACATCTATGATCAGAAGCACACAGCTGGGCGTGGTGGCGCACAACTTTAATTCCAGCATTTGGGAGGCAGAGGCAGGCGGATTTCTGAGTTCGAGACCAGCCTGGTCTACAGAGTGAGTTCCAGGACAGCCAGGGCTACACAGAGAAACCCTGTCTCTAAAAACAAAACAAAACAAACAAAAAGAACTAAGAGGTTAATGAGTAAATGATCTACATTTTTTTTTTTGTTTTGTTTTTGTTTTTGTTTTTTTTTTTTTTGGTTTTTTTTTTCGAGACAGGGTTTCTCTGTATAGCCCGGGCTGTCCTGGAACTCACTTTGTAGACCAGGCTGGACTCGAACTCAGAAATCCGCCTGCCTCTGCCTCCCGAGTGCTGGGATTAAAGGCGTGCGCCACCACGCCCGGCTATGATCCACATTTTTAATGTTCTAGTGTGTGGGTTTCGTTTAGGCAGCAGAGTAAAGCTAGTAATTTCTCTCAGACTACACGGTGGCTGACATATGGTTCCTTGGTGAACTGAATTCATATAATTACAACTATTCCTGGAACATCATTTTGAAAGCAACCACTCTGGAAATCAGTTTGACGGTGCCTCTGAAAATTGGACATAGTATTACAGGAGGATCTAGGAATACCATTCCTGAGCATATACCCAGAAAATGCTCCAACATGTAATAAGGACACATGCTCCACTATGTTCATAGCAGCCTTATTTATAATAGCCAGAAGCTGGAAAGAACTCAGATGTCCCTCAACAGAGGAATAGATACAGAAAATGTGGTACATTTACACAATGGAGTACTACTCAGCTATGAAAAACAATGAATTTATGAAATTCTTAGGCAGGTACATGGATCTGGAAGATATCATCCTGAGTGAGGTAACCCAATCACAAAAGAACACACATGATATGCACTCACTGATAAGTGGATATTAGCCTAGAAGCTTGGAATACCCAAGATACAATTTGCAAAACACATGAAACTCAAGAAGAGGGAAGACCAAAATGTGGATACTTCAATCCTTCTTAGAAGGGGGAACAAAATACCCATGGAAGGAGTTTCAGAGACAAAGTTTGGAGCAGAGACTGAAAGAATGACCATCCAGACACTGCCCCACCTGGGGATCCATCCCATAAACAACCACCAAACCCAGACACTATTGCAGATGCCCACAAGAGCTTGCTGACAAGAGACTGATATAGCTGTCTCCTGTGAGGCTCTGCCAGTGCCTGACAAATACAGAAGTGGATGCTCTCAGTCATTCATTACATGGAACACAGGGTCCCCAATGAAGGAGCCAGAGAAAGTACCCAAGGACCTGAAGGGGTTTGTAGCCCAAAAGGAGGAACAACAATATGAACTAACGAGTACCCCTAGAGCTCCCTGGGACTAAATCACCAACCATGGTGGGACTCATGGCTCTAGCTGCATATGTAGCAGAGGAGAGCCTAGTCAATCATCAATGGGAGGAGAGGCCCTTGATCCTGTAAAGGTTCTATGCCCCAATAAAGGGGAATGCCAGGGCTGGGAAGCGGGAGTGGGTTGGGGAGCAGGGGAAGGGGATAGGAGGTTTTCAGAGGGGAAACCAAGAAAGGGGACAACATTTGAAATGTAAATAAAGAAAATATCTAATTAAAAAACACTATAAAAAATGAAACATGAACTGAAAGTTTCTAGATTGCTTTGGTAAATCTATCTATCTATCTATCTATCTATCTATCTATCTATCTATCTATCTACCTATCATTTACCTTTATCACCTATCTCTATATGTAGCTCAGGCTGGCCATAAGCTTACCCTCCTGATCTGCCTCCCAAGTCCCAAGGACTGAGATTACAGATGTTCACCATTCCTCCAGTTTTCTTCATGACTTTTTTTTTTTTTTTTTTTTTTTTTTTTTTTTGAGACAGGGTTTCTCTGTGTAGCCCTGGCTGTCCTGGAACTCACTCTGTAGACCAGGTTGGCCTGGAACTCAGGAATCCAAGTGCTGGGATTAAAGGTGTGTGCCACCACGCCCAGCTTGATTTTGTTTTTGAGACAAGGTAGCTCAAGCTGGCCTCCTCCTCCTCCTCACAGAGTACCTCAGGGTTTTCCTTTGCATTCGTGAGCTATCTGTTCCCACATTCCAAGTGCAAGGAATGCTGGTGTGCCTTCTCAGAGGTGATCACTGTGTGGTTTCTAATATTTGCATTAGAATGTGTTCTCTGTGCTGCATACACCTAGATTTAACTAGCCAGTTATGGAAACGTAGGATGTTATCTTAGTTAAGGTTACCATTGCAGTGATGAAACACCACGACAAGCAACGTGGTTATTTCACCCAGTTCATATAACAGTTCCACATCAAAACCCTCAGGACAGCAGGGACCTGGAGACAGGAACCTGGAGGCAGGAACTGATGGAGAGGCCATGGAGTGGTCTTCCTTCTAGCTTGATCTTCATGGCTTGCTCAGTCTGCTTTCTTTTTCTTTCTTTTTTTTTTTTTTTGATTTTTTTTTTATTACATATTTTCCTCAATTACATTTTCAATGCTATCCCAAAAGTCCACCATACCGCCCCCCACTTCCCTACCCTCCCATTCCCATTCTTTTGGCCCTGGCATTCCCCTATATTGGGGCATATAAAGTTTGCAAGTCCAATGGGCCTCTCTTTCCATTGATGGCCGACTAGGTCATCTTTCGATACATATGCAGCTAGAGACAAGAGCTCCGGGGTACTGGTTAGTTCATCATGTTGTTCCAACTATAGGGTTGCAGATCCCTTTAGCTCCTTGGGTACTTTCTCTAGCTTCTCCATTGGGAGCCCTGTGATACATCCAATAGCTGACTGTGAGCATCCACTCCTGTGTTTGCTAGGTCAGTCTGCTTTCTTATAGAACCCAGTTCTACCAGCCCAGGGACTTTGGCATCACTAACAGTGGGCTGTGTCCTTCCTCACCAATCATTAATTAAGACGATGCCCTATAGCTGGATCTCATAGAGATAATTTCTCAATTACGGCTCCCTCCTTTCAGAGGCAATCGAGAAAATGCCACAATAAAATCCAGCTGTAGAGTTTGGACAGTAGTGGCACACACCTGTAATCCCAGCGTTCTGGAGGCAAAGGCTCTGAGTTCAAGGCCAGCCTGGTTCACTTAGAGAAACTCTGTCTTGAAAACCAGAAAAAAAGGGTGTGTGTGTCATTTTATTAATTATGATGGGTAGTGCCCATTTGTATAGTGCCACCCCCTAGGCAGGTGGTCCTGGTTTCTATAAGAAAGCAGGCTGAACAAGGAACAATCCAGTAAGCAGCACCCCTCCATTGGTTTCTGCATCAGCTCCTGCCTCCAGATTCCTGCCTTGCCTAAGTTCCTGACCTCACTGCTTTGATGTTGAAACTATATGGAGCTGAGTGAAATAAACCCTTTCCTCCATGTTTTTGTTCATTGTGTTTCATCCCAGCAAGAGAAACCCTAAGATGCAGTGCATCGTGGGAGAAAAGGCATGGCATGGGGAACACATCTCCAGCCAGGATGCGGGAGAGAGAGGAAGACTGCTGCCCGTTCAACTCTCCTGCTCCTTCACCCTCAGTTCAGCGTGGGCACTCAGCCTTCGCTCTGGGGTTTAAAATGAGGTTTCCCCTCTGTGATGGTTTCTATGTGCTTGGCCCAGGGAGTGGCACTATTTGGAGGTGTGGCCTTGTTAGAGTAGGTGTGTCACTGTGGGTGTGGGCTATAAGACCCTTGTCCTAACTTCCTGGAAGCCAGTCTTCTAGCTGCCTTCAGAATGAGAAGTAGAACTCTCAGCTCCTCCAGCCCCATGCCTGCCAGGAGGACACTACCATGCTCTCACCTTGATGATAATTGACCGAACCTCTGAACCTGTAAGCCAGTCCCAATTAAATGCTGTCCTTATAAGAGTTTCCTTGGTCATGGTGTTTGTCCAGAGCCATAAAACCCTATCTAAGACACCCTCTTCAGTTCTAAAGTTGTTTTCAAAAAGACTTAACTGAAGAGGGTGTCTTAGTTAGGGTTTTATGGCCTCAAATTCACAGTGACCTGCCTGCCTCTGCCTCCCAGGGCTGGGGATAAAGGTGTGAGTCACCTCTCCTGGCTATTCTGTTGCCTTTTATTTTTAGTTAGGAAAAGTTTTTTTCCCCTCCTTCTTCTCCTTGTTAGTAAAGTCTTGGTAGTTTTGTTGAAACAGGGTCTCATGTAGTCCAGGACAGCTCTAACTTGCTGGTAGTCGAGGATAGCTCAAACTTGCTGCTTGCTGAGTATTGACCTTTTATTTTATTTTATTTTATTTTATTAGATATCTTCTTTATTTACATTTCAAATGCTATCCTGAAAGCTCCCTATACCCTCCTCCCGCCCTACTCCCTTACCCACTCACTCCCACTTCTTGGCCCTGGCTTTCCCCTGTGCTGGGGCATATAAAGTTTGCTAGACCTAGGGGCCTCTCTTCCCAATGATGGCCAACTAGGTCATCTTCTGCTACATATGCAGCTAGAGACATGAGCTCTGGGGGTACTGATTAGTTCATATTGTTGTTCCACCTATAGGGTTGCAGACCCCTTCAGCTCATTGGGTACTTTCTCTAGCTCCTCCATTGGGGGCACTGTGTTCCATCTTATAGATGACTGTGAGGATCCACTTCTGTATTTGCCAGGCACTGGCATAACCTCACAAGAGACAACTATATCAGGGTCCTGTCAGCAAAATCTTGCGGGCATATGCATTAGTGTCTGCGTTTGGTGGCTGATTATGGGATAGACCCCCGGGTTGGGCAGTCTCTGGATGGTCCATCCTTTAATCTTAGCTCCAAAGTTTGTCTCTGTAATTCCTTCCATGGGTATTTTGTTCCCTATTCTAAGGAAGAATGAAGTATCCACACGTTGGTTTTCCTTCTTCTTGATTTTCTTGTGTTTTGCAAATTGTATCTTGGGTGTTCTAAGTTTCTGGGCTAATATTCACTTATCAGTGAGTGCATATCTAGTGACTTTTTTTGTGATTGGGTTACCTCACTAAGGATGATATCCTCTAGATACATCCATTTGCCTAGGAATTTCATAAATTCATTGTTTTTAATAGCTGAGTAGTACTCCATTGTGTTAATGTACCACAGTTTCTGTATCCATTCCTCTGTTGAGGGGCATCTGGGTTCTTTCCAGCTTCTGGCTATAAGGGTGCTATGAACATAGTGGAGCATGTGTCCTTATTACCAGTTAGAACATCTTCTGGGTATATGCCCAGGAGAGGTATTGCTTGGATCCTCTGGAAGTACTATGTCCAATTTTCTGAGGAACCGCCAGACTGACTTCCAGAGTGGTTGTACAAGCTTGCAATCCCACCAGCAATGGAGGAGTGTTCCTCTTTCTCCACATCCTTGCCAGCATCTGCTGTCACCTGAATTTTTTATCTTAGCCTTTCTGACTGGTGTGAGGTGGAATCTCAAGGTTGTTTTGATTTGTATTTCCCTGATGATTAAGGATGTTGAACATTTTTTCAGGTACTTGTCAGCCATTCGGTATTCCTCAGGTGAGAATTCTTTGTTTAGCTCTGTATCCCATTTTTTAATGGGGTTATATGAATTTCTGGAGTCCAGCTTCTTGAGCTCTTTGTATATATTGGATATATTGGATATCAGTCCTCTATCAGATTTAGGATTGGTAAAAATCCTTTTCTGATCTGTTGGTGGACTTTTTGTCTTATTGACAGTGTCTTTTGCTTTACAGAAGCTTTGCAATTTTATGAGGTCCCATTTGTCAATTCTTTTTTTTTTTTTTTTTGAAAAGTTAAAAATTCCTTAATTTTTTATTCCTGGTACCACTACCACAATTTACAGGGCAATATACCTGATGTAATGAAAAGAAAAAGAAAAAGACAAAGCTACAACAGATAAAAGACCTCAGGAATGTACATCTAATTGACACTACAATTGCATTAATCAATAGCTGCACTTTTTGCAAACTGTGGCTATGACAGTCCTGAACAAGAAGGGTTTCCTGTTTAAGCTGCAGTGACTTTTCTGACTATGGATCATCGTTCCTTCTGTGGCAGATTTTTACAGTTCCTCTAATGCATTTGGGACGACTGTCTCAAAGTAACCTGCAGCTTTCCTGACAACTCCTCGCTCTCTCTCCTGCTAAGAACTGTAGCCGTTTCTGTTTTATTTTAAAACCTTCTGCTACCATATCCACCACTTCCACCTCCAGATCCATAGCCACCACCATAGGGACTGCCTGAGCTTCTTCCACCAAAACTGCCCCCCTTCATGGGTCCATAATTTGACTGTTGCTGTCCACTATAATTTCCAAAGTCATTATAGTTTCCACCACCACCATAGTTACCTCCACCAAAATTTCCTCCTTCATTGTAACCATCATAGCCTCCTCCTCCACCACCATATCCACCACCCTGGTTTCCATAGCCTGGTCCACCACCTCCATAACCTCCTCTACTGCTGTAACCAGGACCACCACCATAGTTGCCACCATCACCTCCAAATCCATTATATCCACCATCACCACCTCCATAACTACCTCTGCTGCCACCACCTCCACCACCATAGCCACCTCTTCCACCAAAGTTTCCTCCACGATCAAAGTTTCCACCACCACCTCCAAAGTTTCCTCCACGACCCATAAAGTTGCCAGATCCACCTCCACGACCTCTCTGTGATCCAGCAGACTGCATCTCTTGTTTAGAAAGGGCCTTTTTCACTTCACAATTATGCCCATTAATAGTGTGGTATTTCTGAACAACAATCTTATCAACTGTGTCATGATCATCAAAAGTTACAAAAGCAAATCCTCTCTTTTTGCCACTCTGCCTGTCTTCCATAACCTCTATGGTTTCAATCTTGCCATACTTTTCAAAGTAGTCTCTCAGGTTATATTCTTCCGTATCCTCTTTAATACCACCAACAAAAATTTTCTTCACCGTTAAATGGGCACCAGGCTTTACAGAATCCTCTCTAGAAACAGCTCTCTTTGGTTCCACCACACGCCCATCAACCTTGTGTGGCCGAGCACACATTGCAGCATCCACCTCTTCAACACAAGAGTAGGTCACAAAACCAAAGCCTCTGGAACGTTTTGTTTGGGGATCTCTCATTACCACACAGTCTGTAAGTGTGCCCCATTTCTCAAAATGTTCTCTTAAGCTATCATCTGTGGTTTCAAAGCTCAGACCACCAATAAACAGCTTCCTCAGCTGCTCTGGTTCTTTTGGATCATGGCCCTCCATTTTGAGACCGGACTCGCCTCTTCCAACTCGAGTTCAATATGGGACCGAGAGGAAGAGCCATTTGTCAATTCTTGATCGTACAGCACAAGCCATTGCTGTTCTGTTTAGGGATTTTTCCCCTGTGCCCATATCTTCGAGGCTTTCCCCCACTTTCTCCTCTTTAAATTTCAGTGTCTCTGGTTGTATGTGGAGGTCTTTGATCCACTTAGACTTGAGCTTTGTACAAGGAGATAAGAATGGATCAATTCGCATTCTTCTACAGTTGTGCCAACACCATTTGTTGAAAATGCTATCCTTTTTCCACTGGATGGTTTTAGCTCCGTTGTCAAAGATCAAGTGACCATAGGTATGTGGATTCATTTCTGGGTCTTCAATTCTATTCCATTGATCTACCTGTCTGTCGTTGTACTAGTACCATGTAGTTTTTATCACAATTGCTCTGTAGTACAGCTTGAGGTCAGGCCTGGTGATTCCATCAGAGGTTCTTTTATTGTTGAGAATAGTTTTTGCTATCCTAGGTTTTTTATTATTTCAGATGAATTTGCAAATTGCCCTTTCTAACTCAGTGAAGAATTGAGTTGGAATTTTGATGGGGATTGCATTGAATCTGTAGATTGCTTTCAGCAGGATAGCCGTTTTGACTATATTAATCCTGCCAATCCATGAGCATGGGAAATCTTTCCATCTTCTGAGATCTTCTTCAATTTCTTTCTTCAGAGTCTTGAAATTCTTATTATACAGATCTTTGGCTTCCTTAGTTAGAGTCACACCAAGGTATTTTATATTATTTGTGACTATTATGAAGGGTGTTGTTTCCCTAATTTCTTTCTCAGCCCATTTATCCTTTGTGTAGAGAAAGGCCACTGATTTGTTTGAGTTAATTTTATATCCAGCTACTTCACTGAAGCTGTTTATCAGGTTTAAGAGTTCTCTGGTGGAATTTTTAGGGTCACTTATATATACTATACTATCATATCATCTGCAAATAGTGATATTTTGACTTCTTCCTTTCCAATTTGTATCCCCTTGATCTCCTTTTGTTGTCGAATTGCTCTGGCTAGGACTTCAAGTACTATATTGAATAGGTAGGGAGAAAGTGGGCAGCCTTGTCTAGTCCCTGATTTTATTGGGATTGCTTCAAGTTTCTCTCCATTTAGTTTGATGTTGGCTAATGGTTTGCTGTATATTGCTTTTATTATGTTTAGGTATGGGCCTTGAATTCCTGATCTTTCCAAGACTTTTATCATGAAGGGGTGTTGGAGTTTGTCAAATGCTTTCACAGCATCTAATGAGATGATCATGTGGTTTTTGTCTTTGAGTTTGTTTATATAGTGGATTACGTTGATGGATTTCTGTATATTAAAACATCCCTCCATCCCTGGGATGAAGCCTACTTGATCATGATGGATGAACTTTTTGATGTGTTCTTGGATTTGGTTTGAAAGGATTTATAGAGTATTTTTATATCGATATTCATAAGGGAAATTGGTCTGAAGTTCTCTTTCTTTGTTGGATCTTTGTATGGTTTAGGTATCACAGTAATTGTGGATTCATAGAACTAATTGGGTAGAGTGCTTTCTGTTTCTATTTTGTGGAATAGTTTGAGGAGAGTTGGAATTAGGTCTTCTTTGAAGGTCTGATAGAACTCTGCACTAAACCCATCTGGTCCTGGGCTTTTTTAGTTGGGAGACTATTGATGACTGCTTCTATTTCTTTAGGGGAAATGGGACTGTTTAGATCATTAACCTGATCCTGATTTAACTTTGGTACCTGGTATCTGTCTAGGAAGTTGCCCATTTCATCCAGGTTTTCCAGTTTTGTTGAGTATAGCCTTTTGTAGTAGGATCTGATGATGTTTTGGATTTCCTCAGGTTCTGTTGTTATGTCTCCCTTTTCATTTCTGATTTTGTTAATTAGAATACTGTCCCTGTGCCCTCTAGTTAGTCTGGCTAAGGGTTTATCTATCTTGTTGATTTTCCTCAAAGAACCAGCATCTAGTTTGGTTGATTCTTTGAATAGTTCTTTTTGTTTCCACTTGGTTGATTTCAGCCTTGAGTTTGATTGTTTCCTGCCGTCTACTCCTCTTGGGTGAATTTGCTTCCTTTAGTTCTAGAGCTTCTAGGTGTGCTGTCAGGCTGCTAGTGTGTGCTCCCTCTAGTTTCTTTTTGGTGGCACTCAGGGCTATGAGTTTTCCTCTTAGGACTGCCTTCATTGTGTCCCATAAGTTTGGGTATGTTGTGGCTTCATTAAACTCTAAAAAGTCTTTAATTTCTTTCTTTCTTTCATCCTTGACCAAGGAATCATTGAGTAGAGTGTTGTTCAGTTTCCACGAGAATGTTGACTTTCTATTATTTACGCTGTTATTGAAGATCAGCCTTAGTCTGTGGTGACCTGATAGAATGCATGGGATAATTTCAATATTTTTGTATCTGTTGAGGCCTGTTTTGTGACCAATTATATGGTCAATTTTGGAGGAGGTACCATATGGTGCTGAGAAGAAGGTTTATCCTTTTGTTTTAGGATAAAATGTTCTGTAGATATCTATTAAATCCATTTGTTTCATAACTTTTGTTAGTGTACATGTGTCTCTGTTTAGTTTCTGTTTCCAGGATCTTTCCATTGGTGAGAGTGGGGTGTTGAAGTCTCCCACTATTATTGTGTGAGGTGCAATGTGTGCTTTGAGCTTTACTAAAGTTTCTTTAATGAATGTGACTGCCCTTGTATTTGGAGCATAGATATTCAGAATTGAGAGTTCATCTTGGTAGATTTTACCTTTGATGAGTATGAAGTGCCCCTCCTTGTCTTTTTTGATAATTTTGGGTTGGAAGTCAATTTTATTCAATATTAGAATGCCTACTCTAGCTTGTTTCTTCGGACCATTTGCTTGGAAAATTGTTTTCTGAGGGAGTGTCTGCCTTTTTCCCTGAGGTGGGTTTCCTGTAAGCAACAAAATGTTGGGTCCTGTTTGTGTAGTCAGTCTATTAGTCTATGTCTTTTTATTGGGTAATTGAGTCCATTGATGTTAAGAGAAATTAAAGAAAAGTAATTGTTGCTTCCTGTTATTTTTGTTGTTAAAGTTGGGATTCTGTTCTGGTGGCTGTCTTCTTTTAGGTTTGTTGAAAGATTACTTTCTTGCTTTTTGTAGGAAGTGGTTTCTGTCTTTGTATTGGTTTTTTTCTGTTATTATCCTTTGAAGGGCTGGATTTGTGGAAAGATAATGTGTGAATTTGGTTTTGTCGTGGAATACTTTGGTTTCTCCATCTATGGTAAATGAAAGTTTGGCTGGGCATAGTAGCCTGGGCTGGCATTTGTGTTCTCTTAGTGTCTGTATAACATCTGTCCACGATCTTCTGTCTTTCATAGTCTCTGGTGAAAAATCTGGTGTAATTCTGATAGGCCTGTCTTTATATGTTACTTGACCTTTTTCCCTTACTGCTTTTAATATTCTATCTTTATTTAGTGCATTTGTTGTTTTGGTTATTATGTGTCAGGAGGAATTTCTTTTCTGGTCTTGTCTATTTGGAGTTCTGTAGGCTTCTTGTATGTTCATGGGCATCTCTTTCTTTAGGTTTGGGAAGTTTTCTTCTATAATTTTGTTGAAGATATTTGCTGGCCCTTTAAGTTGAAAATCTTCATTCTCATCTACTCCTATTATCCATAGGTTTGGTCTTCTCATTGTGTCTTGAATTTCCTGGATGTTTTGAGTTAGGATCTTTTTGGCATTTTGCATTTTCTTTGATTGTTGTGCCTATGTTCTCTATGGAATCTTCTGCACCTGAGATTCTCTCTTCCATCTCTTGTATTCTGTTCCTGATGCTTGCATCTATGGTTCCTGATTTCTTCCTAGGGTTTCTATCTCCAGCGTTGCCTCACTTTGGGTTTTCTTTATTGTTTCTACTTCCCTTTTTAGGTCTTGGATGGTTTTGATCAATTCCATCGCCTGTTTGGTTGTGTTTTCTTGTAATTCTTTAAGGGATTTTTGTGTTTCCTCTTTAATGTCTTCTACCTGTTTAGCAGTGTTCTCCTGTATTTCTTTAAGTGAGTTATGAATGCCCTTCTTAAAGTCCTCTACCAGCATCATGAGATATGATTTTAAATCCGAGTCTTGCTTTTTGGGTGTGTTGGGGTATCTAAGACTGGCTGAGGTGGGAGTGCTGGGTTCTGATGATGGTGAGCAGTCTTGGTTTCTGTTAGTAAGATTCCTACTTTTGCCTTTCACCATCTGGTAATCTCTGGTGTTAGTTGTTATAGATGTCTATGGCTGGAGCTTGTTCCTCCTGTGATTCTGTTGGCCTCTGTCAGCAGTCCTGGGAGTCCGGCTCTCTCCTGAATCTCAGTGGTCAGAGTTCTTTCTGCAGGCAAGCTCTCCTCTTTCGAGGAAGGTGCACAGAGGTCTGGCTTTCAGACCTACCTCCTGGATGAAGATGAAGGCCCGAAACAGGGCCCGTCCCAGAAGATGTGTTGCTTCTGCAGTCCGTACTCTCACCTGCACAGACTGGTCTCCGAGGGACCCGGGAAACAAGATGGCTCCCTCACCTGCTCCAGCAGTCAGAGCCCTCCCAGGTGGACACCTCTCCTCTGGCAGGGAAGGTGCCTGAATGTCTGGAGCCCAAAACGGGGTCTGTGTCGCTTCTGCAGTCTGCTCGATCACCCTCCCGCAGTCCGAAAGCTGACCTGCGCAGACTCTCCACTACTTTCTAAGGTGTCAAACCAACAATTGGCCTTGATCTTCTGAGCATCCTGCTTTCATCCAGCCCCACGCCTGCTTTGTCAGACAAAATTCTAAACTAACATATTGCTCCAGGCACGGATTGTTTTCTAATACTTCAGTAACTAGTGCTGATTGAATTGTGGAGTCTTATTCCCAGGGATTACATTTTTTTAAAAAAAATTAGGGACTGGAGAGATGGCTCAGCAGTTAGCACTAGCTGCTCTTCCAGAGGACTGGCATTTGGATCCCAGACCCCACATGGTATCTTTCATCTCTCTGTACTTCCAGTTCCAGGGGGTCCATGTCCTCTTCTGACCCCCTCAAGCACTAAGCATGTATGTGATGCACACACATACATATGTGCAGGCAAAACCCATGCACACACACACATATATATATGTACGTACGTATATATATATATATATATATATATATATATATATATATATATATATATATAGCAGGGTCTCGTGTAGCCTCGGCTGGCCTCAAATCATCGTGTACCTGAGAGTGACCTGCAATTACTACCTTCCAATTACTGAAATAACAGGTGAGGCTATACTCAGTGTGGCACATAATCTTCTCCTGCCTTCAGATCAAGATGTAGAACTCTGGGTTCCTTCTCCAGCACCGTGCCTGCCTGAATGACACCATGCTTCCCATTATGAAAATAATGGACTGAACCTCTGAAACTGTAAGCCAGTCCCAATGAAATGCTTTTCTTAATAAGAGTTGCCTTGGTCATGGTGTCTTCTCACGGCAGGAGAACCGTAAGATACCAGGCATGCCTCATATCAGGCCTTGCTCAGGAACGACCTCTGCTGCTTTCTTTATTGGGAATCATGTTTTAACTGTAGAGACAACTTCTGGATTAACATAATTATTAATCCGTAGCGTCAAAGCTCATAGTCCAGTGTGACGTTTGCATGTGCTGGATATTATCTTAATTCCAGATGCTGTTTCAGGAAGTTAAACCTACATCATGCTGAAGGCCTCTTAATTTGAGGACAGATCCTGGAACACTAAACAGTTGCTTCAATTGTTTGAGACAGACGCTCGTTATCTGGTTGGAGCTCACCTTGAATTTAATCCTCTTGCCTCAGCCTCCAAGTTCTGGGTTTACAGAAATGTGCCCTTCGCTGACTTTCCCACATCGCCCATGTGACTTAAGGCTGCTTCCTATCTGCCTGGCAAGGGGCTCTTCTCTCCTTCTTGCTTTCTCAATTGTCCCATGTTTTTCTAAGGTACTGTCCTGGCCAGGGGTCTTCATAGTTGTCACTAGGGAAAGCAGCTGACAGCATTAGAATGTTCTGCACGTCCTGAAGGCTCTTCCTCTTTATCCTCACCCCCAGGTTTGTGGCAGCAATGATGTGAATGTCCCCTGCTCCCAGCCAAAAGGGATCAATGTGTGTGACTTGCTGAAGAGCAGCAGATAGGCTGGCAAATCACCTTTTTAAAATCTTTATTTATTTATTTATTTATTATTTTTTTTTCAAGACAGGGTTTCTCTGTGTAGCCCTGGCTGTTTGTAGACCAGGTTGACCTTGAACTCAAATATCTACCAGCCTCTGCCTTTGAGTGCTGGGAATTAAGCAAAGACCTTGTACACTCAGGGCAGCCCTCTGCCCAGTGTCCCAGCCTGCAGCTCCTCAGTCTCTATGGTGCTTGCTATATGAGGCACTGGAAACATCGGCTGCACTGATTTGTTTGTTGTTTGTTTGCATGCAAGGTGATCTGTCTTCTGTAGCCCTGGCTGACCTGGAACTCACTGGAACCTGGAAAGTTGTAGGCCAGGGTGGTCTTGAACTTTCAACCTTCTTTCTCCCTCACCCTTACCAGTGCTGGGCCACTACACTAGGCTTTGTTTATTGCATTTTCCAGGTTTTGAAGATGGTGAAAGATAGCTGGTGAGGCACAGAAGCTGAAGAGAAGAAACCATTTGCTGAGTCTGAACTAAGCAACTATGTCACAGTAGATATTAGTCCTGTTCAATGCTGCAGTCCTGGATGCCCAGTATTAAGGTTCAATAAACTATTCTTGCTTAACTGAAATCAATGTTTGGTTTGAGAGGCCATTCCTGAACCCCAACAAATCCATGCAAATCTGTGGCCATTGCCTGAAAAAACAAACATATCAGAACACCTCAGCTGGTCATAGTAGCACACACATTAAATCTCAGCATCTCGAGGCAGAGCCAGGATGATCACTGTGAGTACAAGACTAGAATGGTCTACATAGCAAGTTTCAGGACAGCCAGAACTACATAAGAAGACCTTATTTCACAAACTAAAACCCAAACCACAAACTATTCAAAATAGAAATTTTGCTCATGTCACTGGAGAAGCAATATTTTCTTATAGACTATTGCAGCTTCTGGTTTGCCTACCAACTTCCTGCATCCACCAGAGATCTCTTTCATCATCTCTCACATCAGCCAAAGTAGCCCTGATACTTAGAAAAGTACAAACTGGGCCAAGGACATGGCTCAGTGGAATACATCCCAATGTAAGACCAGAACTCAGATCCCCAGCACCTTCATAAATGCTGGGGTGGCATGGTGACTCACTTGTAATCCTAGTTTATCAAGAATTGGGTACAGGGCTCTCTCAACAACCTGGCTAGTTAGATTAGTCAAACTGGTCAGTACTGGGTTCAAGTGAGAGACTACACCTAAATGTAGAGAAGAGTGACTGAGGAGGCACCAGCATCACCCGTTTATGCCCATGGGAACACACGTGGGGCAGGCTGTGATGTAGCTTAGGCAAGGGTTTGCCTAGTATAGTATACTCAATGCCCCAGACTTGATCCCCACCATGATGGCGCTTATCCATCACTTCACAAGGACGTGGAGGTACGAGCATCATAAACTCAAGGTCATTGTCCACTACACAGCAAGTTCAAGGCTAGCTTGGAAACTTTCTACAACAAACAAAATTAAACAAAAACAAAAAATTATAAACACAATTATGTTTCTCTCTTATTAAAGAGCCCCCACGTCAGGGGAGCCCAAAGAGTCTTGCATGGTGTCCAGCCTTTGCCTGTTTCCCTAGATCTGTACTGGACTCTTTCAATTGCTTTCTAGCTTCTGCAATTGCTGAGTGTCTTTCCCCAGACTTTGAATAACTCCAACATTGCTTCTAGGTCTTGGTACATTCTGATCCGTAGTAAGGTTCTCCTGATACCACTTCATGTTTCCTTAGGTTTCATATTTATCTACTTGACATCTATGAGTCATAGGACCAAGCTAAAGGCCAGGATTTCGATTATTTTAACAAGATTTGTATTATTTTCATTTGTGTGTGTGCGTGTGTGTGTGTGTTGGGAGGGTGGTGCCAGAAGAACTTGTTGGATCCCTTGGAGCTAGAGTTACAGGCACTGCTAGGAAAACACTCAGCCCCTCTGGAGAGCAGCAAGCACTGTTAACTGCTGAGCCAGCAGCTCAGCAGCAACTCAAAATTATTTTATCTCCTTTGTAGACTATCATCAAGGGTGCACAAAAATTGTGTTTCAAAGCCTTGGATTAACCCCAAATGTATAACCTTAATAACTTTCTTTAACACCCACACACCAGGCTAGTGTTTCTCATTCCATAACCTGGCACTGGGTGAGGTGCCCGAGTACTGAAGCCTGGCGCCCCAGGATCATTATTAGTCCTGTTGTTATTGAGAAGAGGGTCCCACGTAGCCTGGTGTAGGCTCACTGTGTAGACAGTGATGAACTCAAACTTCTGATCCCCTTATATTCTTAGTTCTTGGATGGTAGATGATTATACTCAGTGTTTGTGACACGGAATTAATCTAGGCTTCATATATGCTAGGTAAGCACTCTATCAACTAAGCTAAATTTTTAGTCATACCTGTGTGTATGTCTCTGTATGTATGTGTCTGTCTGTGTGTGTGTGTCTCTGTGTGTGTGTGTGTGTGTCTGTATGTGTGTATCTCTGTATGTGTGTGCCTGTCTGTGTGTGTGTGTCTGTGTGTGTGTCTGTCTGTATGTGTGTGTATCTCTGTATGTGTGTGTGTTTCTAACCATATAAAATATAGAATTTTCTAAGCATTTTATATATTTAAGACAGGGAGTTACTATGTAGCCAGAGCATTCTCAGACTTCTGATGCCACTGCTTTGGTACTGAGCCATCTCCCATGCCAGCCTTGCCTTCCCACAGAAAACACATGAAGGTTCTGGACCCTGCTTTCACCTTCTCCATTTCTGCTTTCTGACCAAATTTGGCACCTCTGTACCAGATCCTACAGGATGTGGCCTGTCTCTTCTCCTCTCCTCTGGAGCTGTAGGAGACTTTCGGTGGCTTTAAAGTCTACCCATGCTGTCATTGAGTCAGTTTTGCAAGTTATAACCAGAGTACACATCCAACTACCCCATCAACAGTGGCTTCTCTTAGAGGAAATTACACCTGCTTATTTTCTTCAAAATATTTTTCTCAGTGTGATGTTTCCATACCTATTTCATTTCTGTTTGAAAACTAAAGTAGGTACCATAAAGACTGCCCCTGGTCAGGCTGTGAACACCTTTAATCCCAGCACTGGGGAGGCAGAGGCAGGAGGATCTCTGTGCAAGGGCATCCATAACTAACAAGTAGTCTACATAGCAAGCACCAGGACAGCTAGGACTACATAGAGAGACCCTGTCTTAAGGAAAAAAATCCAAAATCACTCTTGATCATTTTTATGTCATCACTATTTGACTCACAGTAGACATTAATATTTACTAAATGATTATAAATGCATTTAAAAGGAGTTATTGTTATGATAAAGAATAGGGGGGGATAGTGCTCAATTTAATTTAATTTAAAATTATTTTGAAATTATGGGTGTGTGTGTGTGTGTGTGTATGTGTGTATGTAATGGTGTTCACAGAATTCATAGGATGGTGTCAGATCCCTTGAGTGAGGCTGGACTTAGAGGTGATTGTAAGCCACCCAACAAGGGTGCTACGAAATGAACTCAGGTCCTCTAGAAGAACAGAAAGCACTTACAAGTTTTGAGCCATTTCTACTGCCTTTGTTTATTTGTTTTTGATTTAAAAGAAATCTTGGCAACAAGATCACAGGATGTTAGGCTGGCCTTGAATTCATTATGAAACTGAGGATTACCTTAAATTTCTGATCCTTCTGCGTTCATCTCCCTAGTGGTGGACTTACCACATCTCCACATCTCCATCCAGGTTGTGGATAACACATCACACACACACACACACACACACACACACACACACACAGAGACACACAGACAGACACAGACACAGACATAGACACAGAAACTCATACACACAGAGACATGCATTCATGCTTACTGAAGCAGAGCAAACATGATTTATTAAGGGAAAATAAAACTCATGAGAGTAACAGGCAATTCAAGGAGGAATATCAGGAAGTATATTAAAAAAAAAGAAAAGAGAAAAAAAGTTTTCCAAGACTGAGGCTATAGCTTGATGGTAGAGTACTAGGGTATCAAACGAGAGCCTTGGTTTGATCCTCATAACTGCAAAAAGAAAAAGTAATACAATAATAAAAGTACAGTAATACAATAAAAAGCCATCTTATATTACTATCCTCCCAGAATCTTGAAATATAATAATTTTTCTTCTTTATATTTTTTATTTTTAACTATTGTTAAATAGTTCTATGTAGTTGAGGTGTGGTGTAAACACAATGATATTTACTTTGGAAATACAGATATGAAAGCTCCTTGTATTTTACAAGCTTAAAGTAGAAATATGACCGCTATGCAATGCAAAATTTGCTATTTAGCTGAAAACAGACAAGGCACTGGCGTTCCCATCTATTATAACTGGAGGGGAGCTTCAACCACCAGCTGAAAAAATAAACAGAGGGTCAGCAGGCATTCCCTCAAAACATTCCAGAGCAGAGACTTCATGTAAACGATCTAAAGAGCTGATGCCTCCTGATTAGAATTCATAGTTGTAAAATTCATACAGAGCAAAGGGTCCTGGAAATTAATGCCGATTGCGGAGAATGAGTTAGGAGACAAGGAAATCATACTTGGGCTCAGAGAAATGGAATCCGGTTTCATAGTCTTAATTTCTCACCGTCTAACAGCTGTGCCACAAGCAGAGCTCTGGCTCTGCGCTATGGTGAGTGGGACGATCAGTCCCATCTGAGTGCTGCGTGTTCATTTCACAGGCACCACAAGGGAAAGGTGGGCTTCTGCACTGGCTGTACTGCTGTTCTGGCTGGTGAATGATAGCCTGCTTACCCCATTTGGGCTCTACTTTGTAGGTTAAAATATCCTCTTACCTCCTGCTGGTACTGGGGATTGAACCCCAGGACCACACGCATATGAGACAAATACTCTACTTGTGAGATAAGTATCTACTTTCTATCTTATGAGATAAGAAAGTAACTGTCAGGGGCTGCAAGATAACTCAGTGGCTAACAGAGCCACAGGAATTCAGTGACCTGAGTTTCAATCCCCAGAGCTTATATAATGGTGGAAGGAGAGAACTGACTCCAGGTCTTGTGGTATCCATGCATGTGCTGTGGCACCCCATTTCCACACACATTTGATGCACTCACACACATGCACACACAATAATCGTGATAATGATAATAAAAGTCAGGGCTCTGTGTTTAAGAACCTCGGCTTGGTTCTCAGCACCCACATCGTGGGTCACAACTATGTGTAACTCCAGTTCCGAGGGATCTAATGCCCTCTTCTGGCCCCTGTGGGCACTGCATGCATCTTATCTATAGATACACACAAGGGAATCACATAAAAAGTGAAAAAGCAACTGTCACTGTGTTCCAACTCTGTGGATTAAGTATCTGTGTATTGTATGGTGACTGGGCTAAATATTCTTCAGATCCTCGGAAGCCAAACTGGTGCTTGATCCGGTAAGCATCTTGGGGGCCTTAGTTAAGATCAACATTCCATCGTACATGTTGTGAGGGTCTGTGTTCCTCTTACAGAGCTCGCTAGAGTAGGTTCACACAGCTTGAAGATGACTGTGATGTCAGCGCATTCCTCCCTTGTCAAAGCATGCTGTGTGCAGAGCTGGATAGGCCTGTCTGTCATTCTACCTGGTCTTTTGTGCGCGTTGGCAATGGTAGGGCTGGGCATACAGCTTGCCATGTATCAGGTCAGCTATTGCTGATCAGCTCCATCCCCTGCAGTTTTCCATTCCTGTATGTGTAATTGATGTCCAGATAAGATTTCTTTTATTTTTAATCAAAAATATGAATGTGATACATTCTCTCTCTCTCTCTCTCTCTCTCTCTCTCTCTCTCTCTCTCTCTCTCTCTCTCCATGTCCAAAGAAGGTAGAGGTATCAGGTCCCCTGGAGCTAGAGTTGCAGGTTGTAAGTTACCTGGTATGAGTGCTGAGAATTGAACTTGGGTCCTCTGGAAAAGCCATACCTGCTGTTAACAAGTGAGCAATCTCTCTAGCCACACCCCCATCCCTTTTGGGACAGTCTTACAATGTTGCCTGGGCTGAACTCCTGCCTTAGTCTCTCAACCTCTTAATTTCCCAAGTGCTAGATGTGAGCCACTACACCCAGCTCTGCCCCACATGTTTTAATTTTAATTTTATATATTATTTTTGGGAGAGTTCTTATTCTCTGATATAGAGAAGATTGCTAAATAACATGCATGTTAGATTTCTAAGCCTCTGTGAACTCCAGAAAAAAAACATATAATGGGCTGGGGGCAGGGGAGGTACTGAGCTGGTAGAGCACTTGCCTAGCATGGACAAGACCTTGGTTTAGATTCCCAGCACCACATAAAACAGACTGTGGTAGCACACCAGGAATTTAAGCATTCAGGAGGTAAAGTCAGAAGAACAAGGAGTTCAAGGTCATCCTTAGCTACATAGCTGGGGCTACATGACACCATGTCTTGGAAAGGAAAGGAAAGGAAAGGAAAGGAAAGGAAAGGAAAGGAAAGGAAAGGAAAGGAAAGGAAAGGAAAGGAAAGGAAAGGAAAGGAAAGGAAAGGAAAGGAGAAAAGAAAAGAAAAGAAAAGAAAAGAAAAGAAAAGAAAAGAAAAGAAAAGAAAAGAGAAGAGAAGAAAAGAAAAATGCATGGTCCTGGCGATTCATGAAGTTTGTCAGTCCAGAAAGTGTAAAATAGCTCATTTAGCTATGATATCTCTGAATGTCCACTTGGATGGAGAACTGTAATAAGGCAGTAATTGTTTAAAGCATCTCATGCCCTTTTACCATCTGCCCCCTGCTCTGCCTTCACCCCCAGCCCTATGGTACTCATTCACATTGCAAGAATGACCCCAAACCTCTGTGTAGTCCCGGCTGTCCTGGAACTCACTCTGTAGTCCAGGCTGGCCTCGAACTCAGAAATCTGCCTGCCTCTGCCTCCCAAGTAACAGTTCTTAATTATAAAAGAAACCATGTTGATTATAGTACCTTTGGAAAATTTGGTCTAGGACAAAGAAAGAAGGAAATAAAAGCAACCCACAAGTGATTGTGGTGGGGCAGGTTTCTATCTCAGCACCGGAAAGTCAAGGCAGGAGGATCCCTGTAAGTTTGAGGTCGGCCTGGTCTATATGGTGAGCCACATAGTGAAACCCTGTTTTAATAAAATAAAATTAAGCAAAAACTTCAAACAAAATATAATCTCACAACTCTAACCTCCAATGCCATGTCTTCACTTTGCATCTCTTGCATACACAGTTACACAGCTTCAGAAATCAGGATAATTCCTTGTTTGCTACTTTGTAACGTTGTGTTTTGGAAAGGTCTTACTCTGTAGGCTAGACTGGCCTGGGACTCATGATGATCCTCGCATCAATGTCTCCAATGCTGATATTACACTCGCCATACCATTAGCATCTGGTTGTTTTAATTTCCCAATACAATGTAACCATCCCCCTGTTCCATCACTCAGATCTCTAGTTATGTAAATGGACCATGTAGATGTCACCAGTCCTATATTTATATAGGACTTTAGTTTGTGACCTTATTCTTAGAATAAGAGCAATTCCATATGCATATGTGCATGCACATACAGACCCACACACACATTGGCACATGTCTCTTATACTTTGTAGAATAATAAAGGAAACTCATAGTAGCAGATTTTGGGGGGGCGAGAAGTTAAGAACATTTTTCAGACCCTTTTTAATTTTTTTATTTTTTGAAGCAAAGTTTCTTTGTGTGTGCTTGGCTGTCCTGGAACGCATGCTGTAGACCAGGCTGGTCCTGAACTCACACAGAGATCCACCTGCCTCTGCCTCTGGAGCACTGGTATTAAAGGTGTGTGCCACCACATCTCAAGTTGTTTCTCAGATTCTTGATTCATACTAAACATTTGATCATCTTTGGCTCCCAAAAGAAATTCAATACACTTTAGTCTGTTTTTTTTTTTTAAATTATCATTTCATGTGCCTAAGTCTTTTGCTTGCAAGTATGTGCATGTACCACAAGTGTGCCTGGTGCCCAATAGGGACAAAAGTGGAGTTTTGGACAGTTATGAGCTGTCATCTGTTGCAGGAAACTGAATACTGGTCCTCTGGAAGAGCATCCAGTGCTCTCAACCATTGAGCCATCCCTCCAGCCCCTTATTTTTGTTCTTTGAGACAGGGTCTGATATATCCCAGACTGGACTTAATTTCATCTTGGAGATATTCTCTCTCTCTCTCTCTCTCTCTCTCTCTCTCTCTCTCTCAATCTCTCTCTTCCTCCCTCCCTCCCTCCCTCCCTCCCTCCCTCCCTCCCTCCCTCCCTCCCTCTGCAGAGTGGTGTACTAGGGAATGAACCTAAGTGCCCCCTTAACAGTGGGCAAACTGATCAGATGACAACAGATCTTGAAAACAATGGGTAAAGCAGTTTGCCAGATAAAAACTCTTGCTGTCAAACTTGAAAGCATGAGTTCAATCCCTGGGTCCTACGTGGTGAGAAAGGAGAACTAATTCCTGCAAATCATTCTCTGATCTCTATGCATGTGATTACACATGTGTGCATGTGCACACACACACACAGAAAGAGAGAGAGACAGAGAGACAGAGAGAGAGACTTCATTACAGACATGCGCACTCAAAGCAGAGCGGCAGCCTTCACAGAGGGAGGCTGGGGTTGCAGGCAGCGTACTTAATGGCTGAGCTTAAGGGGAGGGCTAGGGTGGATTTCCTAGAAAGGTTGGAGTATCTGGAGTAGTGTCTATTCCCTTCTTCACATCCTTACATGGAGTTTTCGGGGGTATTGTTTGGTATATAAAAGGTAGGTTCAGCCAAAACTACAATGCCAATAATATGGAAATGTCATAATGAAGCAAAGAACATTAGTGTCCGTATCAGTCAGCCATGCCGGTCCTAGAGGTTCTGGCAAGTCTGTTTTTCCTCACTGTTTGAGTGGTCATGTGATACCTGCTATCCTGCTACTTTGCTGTTGCGTCAGCCTTCAGCAAATATGCTGTGGCGTCTTCCTCTATTGAATTTACTCAGCCTCATTCCGTTATGCTTCTCTATATAGCCTTGGGTCTCTTGGAGCTTGCTGTGTAGACCAGGCTGACCTTGAACTCAAAGAGATCTGCCTGCCTCTGTTTCCCGAGTGCTGGGACTAAAGGGGTGAGCTTGATGTTGAATTTATTTTTAACTAGCCACTTATAGTTTTCCTTATAGAATTTTCATATCTTCTTAGCTTTGGTTAATTCCCCCACCCCACTACTCCCTCATCTCCCAGCCGCTTGTCCCTGTTGCACTCTCTGCCCCCCACATTGTCCTTTATACTGCCATATTACAGCTGTGCTGGTGCCCTGTTGCCCTACTCTCAGCACCCATACACCCTGCCCCTCCCGCTTCTTATGGGCTCCTTTCTAGTTTCCGGCCTCTACCCAGGCTTACTCCCACCTAACTGCACATACTTAACAATTAGAAGCTAGGATCAACTTTTGAGAGGGGAGGTATGGTGTTTGCCTTTCTGAGCTTGGGTTGATGTATTCATTACTTTTCTATTACTGTGGTTTATTTGGCAGTTCCAGAGAATAAAGGCCCATATGCCAGGGTGGAATCATGGCAGCAGGTGGAAGGAATGGTGACAATGGTGACAGAAATTGCTGATGGCTCACATCTCTAGCCAGAAGCTGGAAGAAGGAAGCACACAGGGGATGGTGAAAATCTTGTAAATGCCCTAAGTCCACTTTCAGGGGAGTGTTTCCATTAACAAGTCTACAATTCCAAATCCTACCTGAACAGTGCTGCACACTGGAGACCAAGCAGTTAGACACCTAAGACTATGGGGGGCATTTATCATTCAAAATACACCACACCTACCAAACTTAATGTAATTTTTCTAGTCCCATCCACTTTCCTACAAATTTCAGAATTTTATTTTTTCACAGCCAAATAAGATCTCATTGTGTATATGCACTGTGTACCACCCATGTATGCAGACATCCAGGTCGATTGTGTTTCCTAGCTGTGTGCATGCGTGCAGCAGGATGTGGAGTCCTTTGGACACATGCTTTGAAGAGCTGTAGCTGGGTCACATGCAGGCTCCATTTTGAATTATAGAATAGATTTTATTACTTTATGTATATGAGTGTTTTACCTGCATGTATGTCTGTGTTTTATGTATGTGCCTGGTGCCTGCAGAGGTCAGAAGAGGGTGTCAGATCCTCTGAAACTGGAGTTATAGACAGTTATGAGCTTCCAGGTGGGTGCTGGGAATTGAACCCAGGTCCTCTGTAAAAGCAAGTCTTTTAACTGCTGACTCACCTTTCCAGCCCTTGATTCCTTATTTTTTCATTTACATATATTTACTCGGTTTTATGTGAGTATGTGTGAAGACATTTACATTCTAGATATTAGCCCCTTGTCTGAAATATAACTGGCAAAGATTTTCTCCTAGTTTTGACTGAACATTCTGTTGACAGTTCTTTTGCCATGAAGAAGAGTTTTTGAAATGATATTTATTTAATTTTATTTGAGTATTTGGCCTGTATGTATGTATGTATATATGTATGTATGTATGTATGTATGTATGTATGTATGTATGTATGTATTATGTATGTGTATGATATGTGTACCTGGTTCCTGCAGAAATCAGGTCCACTGGAATTGGGGCTATGGATTGTCATGAGCCCCTATGTGGGTACTAGGAACTGAATGCGTTTCTGTGCCAGAGCAAGACATTCTCTTAACTGTTGAGTCACCACTCCAGAGCTGTGAAGAAGGCTTTTAATTTCACACAAATCCAATTGTTAAACATTTCCTGAACGACTGGAATCCTACCCAGAAGTTTCTCAGCCATTTCTGCACCCTGAAATGTTTCCTCTTCAGAGTTACAGTATTTCATTTTTCATTAAAAATTTTTATTATCTATCTATCTATCTATCTATCTATCTATCTATCTAGTTTTCAAAATGTGGTTTCTTAGTGCAGCCCTGGCTGTCCTGAACTCACTCTGTAAACCAGGCTGGCCTCATACTCAAAGATCCACCTGCTTCTGTCTCCCAGCTAACTACTGGGATTAAAGACATTGTCAATCTTGTCCTATTTTGTTTTGTTTTGAGAATTTCATACATTGAGTACTGTAATTAAGCATTCTATGAGATTTTTTTTTTCAGGGGAGTTTTTTGTTATTTGTATTTTTGAGATAAGAGCTCTTTGTGTAGATTCCTGGCTGTCCTGAAACTGACTTTGTAGATCAGGATGGCTTTGAACTCCGAGAGATCCACCTGTCTCTGCCTCCAGAATGCTGTGATTAAAGGCATGTTCTACCTTGTCTGGCAGCATTTGTGTATTTTTTCCCATTTATTTATTTTTTAAAGATTTATTTGTTTGGACACACCACAAGAGGGCATCGGATTCCATTACAGGTGGTTGTGAGCCAACATGTGGTTGCTGGAAATTGAACTCAGGACCTCTGATAGAGGAGTCAGTGCTCCTAACTACTGAGCCATCTCTCCAGTTCAGCATCTTGTGTTTTAAGTTGAGGTTTTTGGGTTGATTTTTTATTTTTTCGAGACAAGGTTTCTCTGTGTAGCCCTGGCTGTCCTGGAACTCACTCTGTAGACCAATCTGGCCTCGAACCCAGAAATCCGCCTGCCTCTGCCTCCCAAGTGCTGGGATTAAAGGTGTGCGCCACCATGCCCAGCAATTTTTATTTTATTTTTTATGCAGAGTGAGAGATCTAATTTTAAGCTAACTTCAGGTTAGTATCCAGTTTGTCAGCACCATTCATTGAATATGTCATCTCTTCTCTATCTCATGCTTTTGACATCTTTGCCACATGTTAGGTGCCTATAATTGTGTGGCTTTACTTCTGCATCCTCTTCCTGCTTCCTTGGTCCACATGGTGGCCTCTGTGCCAGAATTGCAGTCTTTGTCTACAGCTGAACTTTCTTTGGCTGTCTTTTGTATTTCCTTGTCAATCTTAGGACTGCTAGTTCTATTTCTATGAAGAATTGGTCTCTCGATGAAGAGTACAATGAGTCTGCAGATTGTTTTTGGCCAGCTGACTATTTACATAGTATTGACTCTTCCAACCCATGAACATAGAGGCTGCTCCATTGCTCCATCTTCTAGTGTCTCTCTCAACATCTCTTAATTTTTTTTTTTTTTGTTGTTGTTTTTTGAGACAGGGTTTCTCTGTGTAGCCTTGGCTGTCCTGGAACTCACTCTGTAGACCAGGCTGGCCTTGAACTCAGAAATCCACCTGCCTCTGCCTCCCAAGTGCTGGGATTAAAGGCATGTGCCACCACTGACCGGCTTTACAGTTTTTTTTTAAAGATTTATTTATTATATATAAGTACACTGTAGCTGTCTTCAGAAACCCCAGAAGAGGGCATCAGATCTCATTACGGATGGTTGTGAGCCACCATGTGGTTGTTGGGATTTAAACTCAGGACCTTTGGAAGAGCAGTTAGTGCTCTTAACCGCTGAGCCATTCTCTAGCCCCCTCTTAAATGTTTTAAAGTTTTCATTATACAGGACTTGCAAGATAAGGTTTGTTCCAGTGTGAGAGTTGTCTCTGTCTCTGTCTCTGCCTCTGCCTCTGCCTCTGCCTCTGCCTCTGCCTCTGTCTGTCTGACTCTCTCTCTATAATTGTAAATGGGATTCTTTGTGCCATTTCTCCCTGTTCTAGTTTGCTTTTTGTTGCTATGACAAAACACCCAGACCAAAAGGAATTCGGGAGCGGAAAGGGTTATTTCACCCTACACTTCCAGGTCTTCCAGGTCCATCACTGAAGGGACTCAGGCAGAACTACGGAGAAATGCAGAAGTGCGGAGTCCTTATTAGTTCTCGAGTCTTCTCTCTGTTTCTTAGACAGAGCCCATCTGCCTAGGGATGGAGCTACCCATGGTGGTCTTGGATCGCTCACACGAATCACTACATTTCCTTACAGACCTGGCCATGGGCCAATCTGATCAAGACAAATCTTCAGTTGAGGTTCTGTTGTATTGAATATTTAATTCTGGGTTTCTCCACTGACTTAGATCATTTAGTTCCCAGATAAAAGACATATAGCCTTTATATTTATAATAATAAGCACTAGAGCTGGGCAGATATTTACTCTCTAAGATGTTTTGCCTACTTCTCTATTGATAACCCCAAGATATAATTTGCCATGCTCTGCCCTGGCTGCTCTTACCCTGACTGGCCAGCCTTCATGGCTATGTTTTCATGATCCACTTAAACCATGGTATCTTTTCTTCTCTCCACCATCTCCTTCTCCCGTCGTTGTCTCCTGCCTCAGACCTCAAGCCTAGGGACTGAAACTCCGCATCTCTCTCTTCTGCCCAGATGGAGGCTGTAGGCATCTTTATTGATCAATCAGGGAAAACATAGGGGCAAAGCTATACAGCATAACTTGGTGTACATGAGGATCCACTAGTCTGTGAAGGAACCAGGGCCAGTATTTAGCATTACAATACATAGACCGGGGCTGGTGAGATGGCTCAGTGGGTAAGAGCACCCGACTGCTCTTCCAAAGGTCCAGAGTTCAAATCCCAGCAACCACATGGTGGCTCACAACCATCCATAACGAGATCTGGCGCCCTCTTCTGGAGTGTCTGAAGACAGCTACAGTGTACTTACATATAATAAAAAAATCTTAAAAAAAAAAAACAATACATAGACCAACAGACCAAACCAACAATTCCTCCTTTTTGTCCTCCTTTTCTTATAATAATAAACAGCATACAGTAAAAACAATTATGAAAATTATTTTAAGAGTTACATTTATTATAGCCAGTCCATTTATATTTGGCAACTTAGATAAAGTATTCTATTCATCTATCTTATCTTGGTGAGTTCAGAGTTTTGTATCAAAATCAATTTCTACCCTCACTTGTATTACCTACCATCCTAAAAATATGTTCTTAGTCTTAGAATGTCTTCTCAAATCCTAAACAACATAAGCTTATTGTAAGATTATCTATAGAAGACTCTAGTCTTCAGCCCCATCAGATGCTTGAGAAGGAATAAATATTACTTGAGTGTGCAGGAAGCACAAGGATGCAACTTCTAAAAACTGTAGAAATGTCAGAGCCAGCTGACTGCCTGGACAGTCTCCAATGTTTCCTCTAACATTGGAGCATCATCTTCAGCCTTCTGGCCAGAGTGTCTGACAGACCTTTGTGAAGCAGGAGTTATGAAGGACTTGCTTACCCTGGATTGGCAGAGCTTGGCAATCTATTTCCCTGCATCCATTTGTCCTTTCTGGACAGCATTTTGTCTGCAGATGAAGTTAGGGCATTCTCTTTGCCAGGTGGCTGGCTTGCCACGATGGAAGCAACTCCAGATGGAGGTTTCTGATGCTCATCATCCTTTCCCAAGTCAAATGGGGTACTGCTAGGAGTTGACATGTCTCAATGTCACAAAAGATCTCAAATTAGTAAAATTATGTCTAAATGCCATATTCTGTGAGTCTCTGAGGTTTTTGAAGACCATTTATTTATTCATAGCACATCTGAACAAGCAAATGTTGCCTGTCTCCAGCTACCTATTTGCACAACCCAGGATATTTATTTCTGTGATAATCCAGTCTAGTATCTAACATGACCATGAGCTCGATTGACTGACTATTAACTTGCATTACTTAGTTATCCTAATAATTTGTAATGGCAGCTATTAAAAGGACTAACAGTAAACCTTGTATTTTTAAATGAGTCACATAGGCATAATACTTATGCAAGGGTTAAAACATACAAGGTTCCCTCTTCTCAGGTGACTCCAATCTCAGTTAAACAGGACTGGTTTATTGAACACACACACCATGACTGATCGATCAGGGCTGTAGACTAGACTCTGGAGCTGACTGGGCCTTGAATATTTTTCAGGACCAGTTTATACAGGCAAAACTACAGTGAGCTCATGTGCAGGTTCAGGAAGCACTGCTTGGTGCTCAGCTCTGACTCAAGCTATTTGGCTAGCTAGACAGAAAAGTTCTAAGTGACCTTTAGTCTGATTGGTCCTAAGTGGAGTTATGGTTGTGGAATTTCTTAAGATTATCAAACCCCAAAACATAATTAGTATGTGGTCAGCTTGACCCTGCTCTGAGTCAAGCTATTTTTCTGTGTCAGTATGAAATGACTGGCAGGTATGGAACAACATGGCTGCAGCTATGCTGGGGGAGCAGCCTTCAACATCAGTCTGACAATAAAAACTGACCAGGACAGCTCTCAGGTGTTAGTTATTGGTATATAAGAAAATTACTGGTTTTATATGTTAATTTTTGTATCTTACCACTTTACTGAAAGTACCTATCAGTTCAAAAGTTTTCTAGTATAAATTTTAGGCTATGTATATAACCATATCATATGCAAATAAGGATGCTTTGATTTTTTTTCCTTTCTTATCTTTATACCTTGCATTTGCTTTTCTTGTCTTGTTGCTATAGCTAAGATTTCCAGTCCTATATTTAATAAGAGTGTAGAAAGTAGGCACCTTTGTCTTATTCCTGGTTTTGTGAAAATACTTTGAATTTTCCCCCACTTAGTATAATATTGGCTATAGGAGTGTCATAAGTAGCCTTTAGTGTGTTGAGGTATGTTTCTTTTATTTCCGGTATCCTAAAGTATTTTTATTACCAAGGCATTTAGAACTTTGTCAAATGCCTTTCCTGAATCTATTGAGGTGATCATATGACTTCTGTTTTAAGTCTATTACTATGATGTATTATATTAATACATAGTGTGTATGTATTTGTGTAATATAGTGTGCAGGCTGAAACTTTATTGTGCCCCTGGAATGAAACCAACTTCACCGTGATATAGTATCTTCACCGTGATATAGTATCTTCTTAATATGCTCATTTGCAAGTATTTTGTTGAGAATATCTTTGCAAGTATTTTGTTGAGAATATTTGCATCTGTGATTATCAAGGAGACTAGCCTATAGTTTTCTTTTTTGTTGTGTTTTTAATCTGCATTTGGTCTCAGGGTTATACTGGCTTTATGGAGCAAGTTTGATAATGGTTCTCCCTTTTCTGTTCTGTAAAACAGCTTGAAAGTGTGGTATCAAAAATTTCATAAAAGTTTGGTAGAATTCAGCAGCAAATCTATTTGGCCATGAGGCCTCAGCTACCGGAACATTCCTCCATTGTTGATAGGAGTGCAAACTTGTACAGCCACTATGGAAATCAATATGGCGGTCCTTCAGAAAATTGGGAACCAATGTATTTCAAGATCGAGCTATATCACTCCTGGGAATACTCCAACTTATCACAAGACACTTGCTCAACTATTTTCATTGTGGCTTTATTCATAATAGTCAGAAAATAGAAACAACCTAGATGTCCCTCAGCTGAAGAATGAATAAAGAAAATGTGGTACATTTACACAATGGAGCTAGTTTTCTTTTTTTTTTTTTTTTTTTTTTAAAGATTTGTTTATTATATATAAGTACACTGTAGCTGTCTTCAGATACACCAGAAGAGGGAGTCAGATCTTGTTAAGGATGGTTGTGAGCCACCATGTGGTTGCTGGGATTTGAACTAAGGACCTTTGGAAGAGCAGTCGGGTGCTCTTACCTGCTGAGCCATCTCACCAGCCCCATGGAGCTAGTTTTCAAATGCTCATAAAATTCTTCTGTGAAAGTAGCATCACTTTTGATCCAGGACCCTAGACGTTTCCATAGTGATTTGACATTAGAGTTCACCTAGATAGGTGTTCTCTGTGACAGTTTTTCCTACACGGATGCTCTTTGTAACCTACTGTTTACCAGTTCATAACACCTCAAGGATAGGGCTGCTGCTCCTGATCATCTGTCTTTGAGTGCTGCTCATCTAGATTCAGGCCCCATGCTTCCACAGCAAGCACTTTCCCCAGACCCCAGGGCACTGATTTTGACATATCAGACATGCCAAGTGTAGAGACTTGCTTTAAGTTTTTTCCTTTTCTTTTCTTTTCTTTTCTTTTCTTTTCTTTTCTTTTCTTTTCTTTTCTTTTCTTTTCTTTTCTTTTCTTTTCTTTTCTCTTCTCTTCTCTTCTCTTCTCTTCTCTTCTCTTCTCTTCTCTTCTCTTCTCTTCTCTTCTCTTCTCTTCTCTTCTCTTCTCTCCTCTCCTCTCCTCTCCTCTCCTCTCCTCTCCTCTCCTCTCCTCTCCTCTCCTCTCCTCTCCTCTCTTCTTTTCTTTTCTCTTCTTTTCTTTCTTCTGCCTACAAGAAATGTGAGTCTTCATACAAACTCCAATGAAACCCGACGTGGTGTCAATGCCTATGATCAGACTATCCTCAGCTATATAGTGAGCCAGAGACCTGTCTGGGTCACATGATGTTCTGTCTTACAAACAGTCAGCAGAGTGCTTGCTGTACAAACCCGAGGACCCAAGATGGCCTGCATTGATTCCCAGCACTCGCACTGCCTTAGTTCTGATGTTTCTAGATTCATGATTCTAGGTTACTGTCACTGTGGGAATCCTGGATGGCAGAATTTGAAGCAGCTAGTCATCTTACATTCACAGACCAGAGCAGAGCAAGCATGGGAAGACGTGACTCAGAGGTTAGAGGTTCTTCCTGCCAGGCCTGCCAGCCTGAGTTTGCTTTCTCAAGGCCCACAGGGTAGAAGAGCGCTGAGTCCTGTAAACTGACCTCTGACCTCCATGCATATGCCATGGCGTGCACCCCTTCCCAGTACACACAAATAAAAAGGGCAGAGAGCAATAAATGAGTGTAAGCCAGCACTCAGCTTGCTTTCTTTACTCTCACACAATCCAGGGTCCCCGCCCCAAAATGGTGCCTCATAAGTGGGTGGTTTTTTTTATTGTGTTAGCTTTCTTTCTTTCTTTCTTTCTTTCTTTCTTTCTTTCTTTCTTTCTTTTTTTCTTTTGGTTTTTTTCTTTTCTTTTTTTTTTTTTTTAAAGATTTATTTATTTATTATATGTAAGTACACTGTAGCTGTCTTCAGACACTCCAGAAGAGGGCGCCAGATCTCTTTACGGATGGTTGTGAGCCACCATGTGGTTGCTGGGATTTGAACTCTGGACCTTCGGAAGAGCAGTCGGGTGCTCTTACCCACTGAGCCATCTCACCAGCCCTGGTGTTTTTCAAGACAGGGTTTCTCTGTGTAGTCCTGGCTGTCCTGGAACTCACTTTGTAGACCAGGCTGGCCTCAAACTCAGAAATCTGCCTGCCTCTGCCTCTCGAGTGCTGGGATTAAAGGCATGCGCCACCATGCCCGGCTTCACTCCGTTAACTTGATGTAAATGATCCCCTGCAAACATGCCTGCATGCCCTTCTAGGTGATTCTGGATGTCATCAAGTAGACAATGAACACCAATCATTGCACACATAAGAAGTCCTGCTTGGTGACCTGCACTTTTTACAAGGTCTGGGAAAAGCAGAATACAGATTCCTGGAGCATAATGGCCCCCAAGTCTAGATAAATCTGTGATCTACAGGGCTGGGAGCGATCCAGTCTTGATAAAAAGAAGGTGAAGAGGGAGCTATCCCAAAAGCTGCTGCCTGTACCTGGGATATGTTCTTCTAGCTGGGCTGCCTTGTCTGGCCTCAATAGGAGAAGAAGTGCCCAGCAGCACAGAGAATGAAGTGCCAGGCTGGGGGGATACTCAGGAGGGGTACCCCTTTAAAGAAGAAGGGAAGGGGGGCTATAGGGAAGAATTATGGGAGAGGGTGGCCAGCAGTTGGGGGCAGTGAACAGGAAGAGGGCCACACAAGGATGTTCACCTCATGGAAGACAGGAAGAGGGCCATGTAAGACACAGGTCTTATTCTTCTAGGGCATACCCAAAGTGACCCACTTCTCCCCAGTGATGATGTTTAAGTGCCCATGACCTAGATAGACCCAGTCATTTCCAAAAATCGCATCAATTGACAGCCACCCTGACATACATGAATGTTTCTAGTGACATTTCATTTTCAAATCATAGCAGAGATCTTCCTGGTTTTCATACTTGATCTTGAGTCTTTGGAGCCTGTTTACAGTGAGGCACCTGACTCCATCATCTGGCACTAGTGCTTTCCACAACCTGCCC
Source organism: Mus caroli (assembly GCF_978045245.1). Classification (NCBI taxonomy): domain Eukaryota; kingdom Metazoa; phylum Chordata; class Mammalia; order Rodentia; family Muridae; genus Mus; species Mus caroli. The sequence goes on from NW_028227268.1 coordinate 100,297,566, forward strand.
AAACCCTTAAGTGCTTTCCTGGGTGGTTCATTCCCATAGAGTAGTATTCTATCCAAGTTTATTTGCAAAAGATTTAACAGTCATATTGAAAGCTGGGAGCTGGTAGTTCTCCAGAGATGGAGTCTTCGCTGCCAGATGAAAAAATATCTGACCCAGTTCCAAAATCTCATATTAAAGGTTGTTTTTGTTATTGCTGTGGTTTTGTTTTGAGACCGAGTCTTGTATAGCACAAGCTGGTCTCCGACTTGGCTTGGTATGTGGCTGAGGATAAGTTTGAACTTCAACTGCTCCTGACTTCATTGCTTGGGTATATGCCACCAATCTCGCTTTATGTGGTGCTGGGCATCAAACTCAGTGGCTTGTGCTGCCTAGGCAAACACACCTTTATCTAAGTTATCTCCTCAGCTCGAGAACCTGTTTCCTCAAATCATTTAAAAAAAAAAAAAAAAAACTATCTTAGGTTGGGTTGTCCAGGAAATGGATTGACATATAGATTTTCTTGCAGCTGATTATTAATACATGCTTTATGACCCAGTACCTGTACAACTGCAGAATGCACTGATGTAACCACAATACCAGAGTAATTTCGGAGTGGATGTACTGACCATCGGCTCTTCTTATCCCTGCACTGAGCAGTCATCAGATGCAGGCTCCCAGGCTGTCCTGAGGGATTCAGCCATGGGGGAGGTGGCTCTATCTGCAGGAGGGCAATTCCCAGAGAGAATGTCCATGAGAGTTGTCACCCTCCACCCTTCCCAGCAGCTGAGGGGTGATCTGGGAGATACACCAGCACTTACCTCAGAGATTACAACTACAATTTTAACAGAGGATTAAACAAAAGAGGGAGTCACTAGTAGTCACTAGTGACTCCTACAGTTACAGGACAATAGGAAGAATTGTCAGAGAAGTCTTGGTGTACTCCTGCAGAGACAGAGGCAGGAGGATCAGGAATTCAAGGTTGTCCTCAGCCAGCTTTATGTGAGATGCTGACTTAAGACAAAAGTAGTCACCAGAAAGAAGGAAGAAGGAAAGTAGAGAGCCATGGGAGTCGTCTGTACAGGGGTGGGGGTTTTAATCCAATGTTGTAACATTAAAAAATGAAAAAAATCCAGGCAGGCAAGCCCAGCCTGATGGCTCACACATGGAATGCCATGCCAGCTCTCAGGAGCTGCTTGTAGAAGAGTTACCAGGTGGAGTACAACCTTAGCTACAAATGAGGTTAAATCTAGCCTGGGCTACAATACCTCATCTCAAAAATAAAATACAAACAACAGAACAGGACAAAACTCCACGGCAGAAAGACCAAAGGGTTTAATTTCAGTTCACCCAACAAGTGAGACCAGAGTCCATACCAGTACACGTTTTCTGATACATTAACTTTCTCAATTCTATTTTTCTCTCTTGAATTTTTGTAGATAACTTCTTTTTTATCTCCCTTGGAGCAGCTGATTCATAGAAGTTTTATACTGTTGTTTGTGGAAATTTGGTTCTTAACTTCATTATCTCTTACTAGAAAAAAATTTAGACTAGATATCATGTGATTTAGGCTAGGCCCTGTCTTACCATGTAGATGAAGATGAGTTTTGGAAGTTTTTGATCTTTCTGCATCCACCTCCCCAGCTCTGGGATGAAAAGAGTGTGGCACAGTGCCTGGTTTTTATGCTCCAGACTGAATCCAGCCTCACCTGCTACACAAGAGTTCTTCCACCTGAACAGCAAAACATTCTGTCCACAGTGGCATTATCAGATGTGAGGGAGTCACTAGGAATCTATAAATTAATATACATGCACACACACCACACACACACCACACTCATCACACCAAACACACACCACACCACATACCACACTCATACTTACTACTTCATACACACATACCACATACCATACACACACATACCACACAAATGCACACACACACCCCAGCACATACCATATACACACACATACCACATACCACACACATACATACCACACCATTCACACACATACCACATATACACACATACCACACCTCATACTACACACACTCACATGCCACACACATACACACATACACACCCACCACATACCACACACACACATAACACACCATCACACACATACCACACACATACATACCACACCGCACACACACACATACCACATATACCACACACACACACACCACACCATATACCACACACACACACACCACACCATATACCACACACACACACACACACCACATACCACACACACCACACCATATACCACACACACACACACACACACCACATACCACACACATACATACCATACCATACACACACACACACACATACCACATACACATACACACATACACACACACACACTCACACCAATCCTAGCTAGCATTCAGGAGGCAGAAGCAGATGGTTGCTGCAGGTTAAAGGCCAGTCTGGGCTACATATTGGTGCTATCTCAAAGGAAACAAATTTACAAATCAACAAGACACAATTCTATTGTGATTCAGAAATTGGGGTTTTTTTTGTTGGGCAGATTGGCTGCGGGTCAGTTCAGGATGAGGCAGAAGTGACTGTGTTTCAGTTCCCTGCTCTGAGTACACTGCTGGGATATGCTTTGTTTTGTTCTTTGGGTTTTGAACGGTTCTGATGTAGTCCAGTCTGTCCTAGAACCCCGAATGTTCTTGCCTCCTGTGGCCTGTGTGTAGGGGGGCTTCAGGGGCTGAGGTGTTGGGGATTGAATACAAGATCCCATCTACACTCGCTAGTTCTACCTCTGAGCTATGCACCCAATCCCACTTTTTTTTAGAAAACAACATTTGTCATGGTATGCCAAGAACGTTTAATTGAAAACACTCAGCAGAAGCAAGGGACCGAGCCATCACAGAACTACAGCAAACTGGAACTGTCACCTCAGTCTAGGCTTCCTGACTGGTGATTATTTTAGAAAGAAAAACTGTTGAATAAAGGAGCTGTGCTGAGAGATGGTAATAATTCCAAATAACCTGGGAGTTTGTCACCAGAGCGCTCACCTAGTCAGAGCACATTGGCCCAACATATTAAGAAGGCATTGAAAGTGATGGCTTAGCATGCCCAGAGAACTTTGTGAGAAAGCCCTGCTTTCTGAGAGCCTGTTGTCACCACAGCCTTTCCCACAGTTAAGAATGAATATGCCTGCCCTGGAGGCCTTGCAAGTGTGGTTGCAGTGTCATGTGAGAGGAGAGAGGCTATGTTTCCTTTCAGTGTTCTGACCTATGAACATCTGAAAGACCAGCAGCCTAACATTCTTTGAAAACAGTGAGCCTAAGATGACCACCAGAACAGCACCAGAGGCCTGGATAAGGAGCTAATCTGAGATGACCACCAGTCTGGTACCATGGAGGCATGGGGGCAGTGTATGTGTGTGTGTGTGTGCGCGCGCACATGCGTGCACAGAAGGATGGGGTACAATGAAGAAAGGCAGAACTGGATACTTAAAGGTAGTGAGGAACAGCTTAATGTGAGTAGATGTTGATGTCACCTGGGACCATGGTATGATCCTGGCTTGTGCTAGCCACCTGGGGCCATGTCTGGGTCTGTGGCCCTGCAGCACCAAGGGTCTGTTACCACCAAAGGCCAGGTGGATGTTCCTGGTCTGGTCTGCTGCCCAGGCACATGTTCATGTCTGAGAGTTGTCCAGAACTGGCCCCAGCCCTCACCTGGGTATTGTGGAAAGCTGGCCCTGGGAGCCTGAGATCAGGAGAGCTGACCCTGCCCCCTCCAGCTGTAGTACTTGGGAGAGTGGGCCCTGCACCTTGCCTGGGTAGCACAGCAGAGCTGACTCTGGTGGCAGGGCATGGGTGGGCTAGCCCCTAGGGTGTGAGTGTGGGCGAGCTGGGCCTGCCACATGTCTGCCCTGTAGAGACAAAAACAAGGGAGAGTTGTGCCCCCCCCCCCCCCACTCCTTGCCACCTGCAGCAGACAGGAGAGCTGGCCCCACGAGCACAGAGTGGAAGAGATGGCCTTGCGTCTTATCTGTTGCAGCAATCAGAAGAGCAGGCCCTGCACCTCACCTGGGCAGCACAACAGACCTGCCCCTCAGTGTGGGGGTTGCAGTTGAGTCAACCCTGAGGTCATGAGCACAGGGAAATGTTCTTGTCTGCTGGGTGGGTACTGAGGAGAGAAGCCCTTCTCCCCTCCCTCAGCCTTCACCATCTCTGGCAGATGGGAAAGCTGGCTCTGGGGTCATGAGTGGGAGAGCTGGCCCTGTCCCTCACCAGTGGTGGCACTAGGGAGAGTGGGCCCTGTAACTTCACCTGGGCAGCAGTGTAGAGCTGGTTTCGGGGTTGCTGGTGAGCCAGCTCCTGAGGGCATGACAGTGGAAGAGCCAACAGACTGACAGCTCAGATTCCTCTCAAGCTCAGCGCCCGGGCTTTGAAATGGCACACTCCCACATCTACCCCATTACTGGGCTGTTGATGCAGAGCAACAAGAGATACCCGAGAAGAGTCCCAGTGAGGTTAAAGTATAGATAGAGTAGCAGCAGCCAGAGAGGCCTCTTACCAGACCGACAAGTCACTGCAATGAGCATTTGCAAGCAAAGAAGTATGCACAAAAGGGTATACTGTGGGACACACTGTGACACACTACACCTTCCACAATGAGATTTCTTTCTTTTTCTTTGTTGAGGGAGAGCTTGCGAGGGGGAGGGCAGGTATTGAGGGGAGGGGGAGATGAGTGCATGATATGAAACTCACAAAGAATCAAGAAAAAGTTAAAAAAAAAAAGGAAAAGAGAAAGAAAATGAATAAGTAAAAAAGAATTAATATGCTCCAGTCATATGCAGAACTGGTTGGTTGGTGTGCAATTAACAAGCAAGCAAGTAGCTGGGGCAGAAGCAGAAGGATCTCAGAGTTCCAGGACACCAGGGCTATATAATGAGACTCCACCTCAACAAAACCAAACAAAAGAACTAAGCCTCCGGGGCAAGTACTCAGGAGAAACAGGGAACCCCCCCCCCAATAAAACAGGAAGGGCAGAAACTTCCTATTCATCTGTTTTAATAAACTGATAATTTAAAAAATGTATATGGATGTTCTGCCTCATGTATGTCTGTGTACAGACGTGTGCCTGATGCCCAAGAGGATCAGAAGGCAGCACTGGACTCCCTGGAACCAGACTTGAAAGTGGTTGTGAGCTACTAAGTGGTTGCTGGGAATTAAAACCAGGTCCTCTTCATTTCTGAGCGATCTCTCCAGCCCCAACAACATTTTAAAAATGCTTTACTACATTTTAAGTGCCTGGAGCCCACAGAGGACATCTGGTGGCTTCAAATGCCCTAGAACTAGAGTTAGAGGCGACTGTGAGCCTCTGTGCAGGTGCTGAGAAGCCAAGTTCTCTGTAGGAACAGGAAGTACTTTCAACCACTGATGCACCTCTCCAGCCCCACCCCAAGCTCCTTATTTGTTTGTTTGTTCATTTGTTTTTGGTGAGCTTTGAATTCTCCTGCATCAGCCTGCTTAGTGCTGGGATTATGGGTGTGGAGCACCATGCCCAGCTGACAACTTCTTTTAATATATATATATATATATATATATATATATATATATAATTATTATATCTATTTCATTCATATTCTTTATTTGTAACCTGTAGAAGCATATTGGGGTTGCTGGAGAGAGGGCTCATTGGCTAAGAGACCTCACTACTTCTCTCAAGGACCAGAGTCTAGTTCCTGGTACCCAGGTCAGACAGCTGACAACTACCTATAACTCCTCCTTTAAAGTATCTGACGCCCTCTTCTGGTCTCCATTGGCACCTGCCCTCATGTGCACATACCCATGGATACAGACATATAAACACAATTAAAAATAAAATACATCTTTAAAAGTATGCATTCTTGGGCTGGGGAGATGGGTCAATAGATAAACTGTTTACTGTGTAAGGAGTTATCTCTAGCATCCACATGAGCCAGGCGTGGTATATATGTATGTAACCCAACACTTGGAGGGAGAGATAAGAGAATTCCTGGGGCTTGCTGCTTAGTAAGTCCAGCCAACCAGTGAGCTCTGGGTTCAGTGAGAACCTGTGCTTAGCAAGCTTGAGGCCCCTAGTTTGACCCTAAGCATCATAAAAAAAAAAAAAATTCTGGGCCAGCAATACATCTGCATAAGACCTAATGATTCTAAACACACTTTGTTTCAGATTTTTCATGTGTCGAGAACCTTGGGGCTGATTCCAATTAGGCTTAACTTCAACATACTAGGTGGCTACTCACTGTTTTTTCTTAATTTCTGTTGTTGTTTCTGAGACAGGCTCTTGCTCTACAGTTGTGAAGCTCGCCATGTAGCTCAGGTTGACCTTGAACTTGCAGTGTTTTTCTATTCTCTGACTCCCAAGTGCTGAGATTGCAGGATGTGTCACTTCACTTGATCTAAATCATCAGTGATGTTGAGCATAATGGATTACATTTTCCTTCAAAATACATTTACATGTAAATAAAGTAAACTATGAATATTCAATTTTGAAATGGGAAACAGAGTAGCCCTCCAAAGACAATTAATCCTGAGACTTAAGATCTCTATTCATGTTTTTGCACTAAAAAAAAAAAAAAAAAAAAAAGCCGGGCGTGGTGACGCACACCTTTAATTCCAGCAACTTGGGAGGCAGAGGCAGGTGGATTTCTGAGTTCGAGGCCAGCCTGGTCTACAGAGTGAGTTCCAGGATCAGTCAGGGCTACACAGAGAAACCCTGTCTCGAAAAACAAAACAAACAAACAAACAAAAAAATGGATCCAAACATATGGCCATTGTTTTTGAAAATACCTGAAGACTGGAATGTTCAGTTTCTAATTAGGATCTTTGCCATTTTGTGTGGAGACCATTGAGAAAGGCAGCCAGTTCTCTGGGTGGGAACCCACTCAGCTGAACTCACGGAGCTGCTGAGTGCAGTCCAAACTTCAGTGCATGGGTTCACAGCGAGAAGCAAATCTTTCACAAACCGAAGGCCTTCCATTGGCATAATAAGCATTGCATTTTCTCCCAGTAGGTGGACATTATTTCTAGCAATCTTCTGTACCATAAAACAAATTTAAATAATTTTAAAGGGTTTTTTGTTTTGTTGTTTCCAGTTTCCACAGAGCTGGGATTAAACTCAAGGGTTCAGGCATGCTAGGCAAGCACTCTATCAACTGAGCTGCATCTGTGGAAGTTTGAATGAGAAATGTCCCCATAGGCTCAGACATTGGAACTCTTGGTCACCTGTTTGGCAGCGTTCTGTGGGAGATGCCATAGAACCTCGAGGAGATGCTATGGAACGCTTAGGAGGTGTGGTTTTGCTGGAGGAAGTGTGTCTCTGTAATCAGCCTAGCATCACTTCCGGTCTGCTCTCTGCTTCTCGTTTATGGTTAGAGGTCTGATCCCTCCATTGCTGTGCCTTCCACGCTGTGATGGGCCCCCTCTGGAACTGTGAGCCCAAACAAGTTTGCTTCTTTTTTAGGTTGCTTTTGGTTGTGGTGTTTTATCACAGCAACAGGAAAATAACTAATACATCAACCCAGGCTCAAACATTTTTTTTTTAAAGATTTATTTATTTATTATATGTAAGTACACTGTAGCTGTCTTCAGACACTCCAGAAGAGGGCTCCAGATCTCCTTACGGATGGTTGTGAGCCACCATGTGGTTGCTGGGATTTGAACTCTGGACCTTCGGAAGAGCAGTTGGGTGCTCTTACCCACTGAGCCATCTCACCAGCCCAGGCTCAAACATCTTAAAGGGTTAGGTGCAGTGGTCAAAGGTTAGGTGGTAATTTCAAGAGGCTGAGGCAGGAAGATAGCTGGGAGTCAGAGATTAGAGTGGGCTACATAGTGAGTTTCAGGCTCAACAGGCCTACAAAGTAAGACATTATCTCAAAGGAAGAGTGACGAATTTAAAGGAAAGCAAGTTGTGAAGGTTAATTTTTGTCAACTTGACAAGGTACCAGTGCCTCAGACCTGTGTTAAGTTGGCAAAGCCTTCCCAATATGGGTTAGGCTTAGAATGGTAAAGCCTTCCTCTGATCCGACTCCAGGTGCTTATCCACAATTCCCAGTGTGAGCAAAAGCCAGCCACTACAGCTTCCTCCTCCAAGCCGTTTATAGGCAGAGACGGCCCCCCTTCCATTCCCCTGTGCTTTGTGTAGCAAACCTGTGGTGGTTCCAGGTGACTGCGGTAGTTCATGCCACTCCATCAGTGTGGACAACCCACCTGACCCAGCTGTTCTGTGTGCCCATCTGTTGTTTCTTCATTCCCTCCACACCCCAGTCAGGTTTCTAGACCCAAGCCTCACAGGATTCAGTAGACCACAATGCAGAGCATAACCAATCCATAACAAAGCTTGTTGCAGGATATTTGATTACACTGTGAACCCTGAGATTGTGAACCGGAAAAACCTGTTTCTAGTTGTGGTGTGGCTCAGCCCTAGCACACACCCTTAATCTAAGAGCTTTCTGTTTATTGTAAACAAGATTAAATAAAGTCAACCATAGGTCAAGAGGTGGAGCGGGCAACCAGTTGACAGGGAGTGAACATAGGAAAAAACCCTAGAGAGTGACAGGAAGGCAGGAGGATGGATAGGAAGATACACAGGAAGTTAGTTTGGAAAGTTTTTAAGATAGTGTGGTGAAGGAGAATGGACTTTTTCCCTCCTGGGAGGTTGGCTAAGGAGGAAGGTCAGCTGGGTGCTTTCTCTGCCTCTCTGAGCTAGCAGGCTTTCACCTTAGCATCTAGCTCCTGAGTCTTCATTTCGGTAAAACAAACTATTGGAATTTTGTTTTCCTAAAAACATCAAAAACCCTTGGGTCTCACTGGCAACTGAGAAGTCACAGTGGTTTTGATGACCATGGGCCTTTGTAGCCATTAGTAAGGGAGAAGTCTTTACGTGCAATCCCAGAATGGGAAGATGGAGGCAGGAAGATCTCAGAGACCAGCTTAGGGTATCTGGTGAAGTGTTGTCTCATTTCCAGCCACCTACCCTTCAAAAAACAACAAACAAACAAACAAACATAAGATCAAGAATGAGGCAGGAAGGGCTGTGGGTAAATGAGCAGGGAAATGTGCTTTCTATGCAAACTTGATGACATGAACATCATCCCTGGGACAGGAGAAGTGGCACTGGAGAAGCCTTCTAGACTGGAGAAGCTGTCTAGACTAGAGAAGCTGGGTAAAAAGTGAGAGAAGGGTGTTCTACGGGATGAGGTAATGTTACTGGAAGCATTTAAGTACGGTGACTTTTTTCTTTCTTTAAAGAACAAACCCATTAGAGGCATCTAGAAAGCCAGAAAGTGAAGACAAGGAGGCAATCATTACTGCCAGGAATGACATTAGGTTGCCCAGTTTATGTAAATTTACATCATGTGATCAGTAAAAACATTTACATAGTCTTGGCAGGGTGGTGCCCTCATGTGAGTTCAAAGCCAGCCTGGGTACCTTAGGGAGACCCTGTCTGAAACTAAAATAAAGAAGGGTTGGAGTGTAGCTTAGTGTTAGAGAGCTTGCCTAGCATGCACAACCATTTGTTAGGTCATTGGAACTACCAAAAAAATTGATGCAGTCATATACATAACATAAAACATTATTTAGTCATAATAAAGAATTTAGAGCATGCACACTCACACAAATACCAAACAAACTAATAAATATAAAACTAATAATGGTAGTTATGTCATTCTTGAAGCTTAACAAAGATGGAAATATTGACCTTAGGCCATGAATATATATATTGTTTTTTTGAGACCAGGTTTCTCTGTGTAGTCCTGGTTGTCCTGAAACTCACTCTGTAGTCCAGACTGGCCTCAAGTTCAGAAATCTGCCTGCCTCTACCCCCAAGTGCTGGGATTTAAAATGTGTGACACCACTGCCCAGCTAGGCCATGAATAATTTTACCAGCAATATCTGCAGCATCAAAGCTCATCAGAGCAACATTCTTTAAATTCATAGTCTCACTATGCAAAGTTAAAACAGAGAGGTTTTGGAATTATATGCTAAATACACTGCAAGTGTTCTTTCCCAATTATTGTGAACTATCATTGTAAATTTTAGGAGTAACACAAATCTATTGGTATTTAGCATGACAGTTGAGATGGCTTCTTACTCTTAAACTCTGATCCTCCTCTCTAATAATTTCAGTAGTATTATAAAGAATGTTTTTCTTTTGCAGTTCCAGTGACAGAGCCAGGGCCTACCTAGCACTTTCTAAGAAGTTATTCTACCGTTAGGCCTCAAGTGTCACATCATCACCATCATCATCATCATCACCGTCACCATGATCATTATTATTGAATCAAGAGGCTGGAGAGATAGCTCAGAAGTTAGGAGTAATTGGTTGTTTGTGCAAAGAACCCGAGTTCAATTCCCAGGACCCCCATGGCAGCTCATAACCAACTATAACTCCACTTTCAAGGGATCTGATGCTCTCTTCTGGTCTCAGCAGGAACCAGACATTCACATTCATACATGTGAACAAACACTCATATACATAAAGTAAATAAATCTAAAAAAAATCAATTAACAAAAACCCAATGATCTGTAATGGTTAATTTACAAATGGTCAACTAAATCCCATTTCATTCATTCTTATATCAATTCTAGTTTTTCCTTAGGCATTCCAGATATTCTTAACTCAATTTTTTTTGTTTCTGATTTTTTGAGACAGGTCTGTCTGCATAGCCCAATCAGGCCTCTGTCTTAGCCTCCTTAGGGCTGGGATTAGAGGTCTAGGCCATCACCTGAAAGATAAGCTCTTTAAGTACTAGAAAACTATATTTCAAAGCATTTCTCACAGCATCTTCAATGAAAGTGAAATTCAAAACTGTAATTGATTGTAGATGCTCCCAGGAGGAAAAGCAATAAAAGTGGCTGTTTGTGGGTAACAAGGACCTCAGATGGCCCTCATTCTCTGTCAGCCTTGTCAACAAGACAGGCTGGAGTCACTGTCCCCTGCTGTGAAGAGACAGTGATCACATCAACTCTTTTTTTTTTTTTTTTTTTTTGGTTTTTCGAGACAGGGTTTCTCTGTACAGCCCTGGCTGTCCTGGAACTCACTTTGTAGACCAGGCTGGCCTCGAACTCAGAAATCCGCCTGCCTCTGCCTCCCGAGTGCTGGGATTAAAGGCGTGCGCCACCACGCCCGGCACATCAACTCTTACAAAGAAAAGCATTTAATTGGGGCTGGCTTACAGGTTCAGAGGTTTAGTCCTGTACCAGCATGTGGGGGGTGGGGGGTGGGGGCATGGCAGAGTGCAGGTAGACATGATGCTGGAGAAGGAGCTGAGAGTTCTACAGCTGGGTCTAAAGGCATCAGAGGGGGAAGAAAGCGGGGGGGGGGGGGGAGCGGGAGACACTAGGCCTGACTTGAACGTTTGAAACCCCAGAGACATGTGCCACCCAAGATGGGCACATCTAGTCTTTTCAAAAACTGTCACTTCTTAAGAATTCAAATCTATGAATGAACCTATGGGGGTCATTCCTATGTAAACCACCACATTCCACTCCTTGGCCACCGTAAGCTTGTAGCCATATCATAGTGCAGAAGTGCATTCAGTTTAACTTCAAAGCCCCCATAGTCTGTAAGTCTCAACACTGTATAAAAGTCCCCATAGTCTGTAAGTCTCAACACTGTATAAAAGTCCTCATAGTCTGTAAGTCTCAACACTGTATAAAAGTCCCCATAGTCTGTAAGTCTCAACACTGTATAAAAGTCCCCATAGTCTGTAAGTCTCAACACTGTATAAAAGTCCCCATAGTCTGTAAATCTCAACACTGTATAAAAGTCCCCATGGTCTAAGTCTCAACATGTATACAAGTCCCCATAGTCTGTAAGTCTCAACACTGTATAAAAGTCCCCATAGTCTGTAAATCTCAACACTGTATAAAAGTCCCCATGGTCTAAGTCTCAACATGTATACAAGTCCCCATAGTCTGTAAGTCTCAACACTGTATAAAAGTCCAAAGTTGAAAGGCTTTTCTGAGACTCATGCTAGTTTCTTAACTGTGATCCTTGTATATCAAAATAAGAAAGCAGATCACATACTTCCAACATGTAATGGCACAGGACACATATTACCACTCCAAAAGGGAGCTTAGTGAGGAAACACTGGGCCTAAGTAAGATTGAAAACCAGCAGGACAAACATTGAATTCTGAATCTCCATGTCTGATGTCAAAGATCTCCAACTCCTTTCATCTTTGTTAACTGCAACACAATTATTTTTTCTTGAACTGGTTCTATTCCCTGTTAGTAGCTCTCCTTAGCAGGTACCCCATGGCATTTCCAACATGTTGGGGTCTCCAGTGAAATCCAGGCTTCACCTTCACAGCTTTACACAATGGCATCTCTGGGCCTCCATGCAGGGACACCCCTGACACAAGCGTGGCCTCAGTGGCTTTCCTTAGCTGTGGAGGGAGATTCCATATCCCCTTTCTTGTATCCTTGACTCTAAAGCCAGAGTCATGTGGCTGAAGATGCAAAGTTCTGCTGCTTGCTGGGGCTGGAACATGGCGTTTTAAAATTTACATTTGCACTAGATTTCTGTTTTTGATGGCTTCCTTCACTGCTTAATTCTTCTTTAAATTCTCTTGCATGAGCTGGAAGCTTAGCAAAGCAGGGTGTTGTCCTGAGGTCATCATTCTCTTGATTTCATTTAGCATCAGGCTTTTCTTTACGTGTTTATCTTCTTGAGCACAGGACTTAGCTCCATTACATTTCCTGGTGCTTCTTTTCTCTTCACACTGTACATTTTGTCTTTTTTCTTGCTCAGCTTGCTCCTTTTCATTATAGATCTGCATAAGTATCTGCTAATAACCACATGACAGAGTCAATACTGGCCTGTTTTGAAATCTCCTCTGCCAAGACCAATTAATCCAAACCTCATCAGTCTAGCCTCAGGCAAATTTTGGGGGCAAGGGAAAAAAAGTTCTTTTGGGGTATCCTTTGCCAAAATATCACAAGAACAGTCTTCAGGCCACTTATTTGTATTCCCCCGTGAAAACTCTGGAGTCAGGACATCATAATCCTCCCTGCATCAGCATCTCTGTCTTTCCTGCTCTTACTGGTATGGCCCATTCAGCCTTGTTTAAAGGGTTTAACTGCTTCCCTAATTCAAAGTTCCCAAAGCACATTCACCAACAAGCCTTGGTCAGGCCTATCCCAGCATTATCCCACTCCTGGTACCAACTAAGACAAGTCACTGTTCTATTGCTGTGAAGAGACACTATGACCACAGTAACTCTTATAAAGAAAGCATTTAATTGGGGCTAGCTTACAGGTTCAGAGGTTTATTCCTGTATCAGTATGATGGCATACAGGCAGACATATGCTAGAGAAGGGGCTAAGAATACTACATACAGATCCACAGGCAACAGAAAAAGAGAGACACTGGGCCTGGCTTGGACTTTTGAATCCTCAAAGCCCACCTCCAGTGACACACTTCTTGCAATAAGGCCACACCTCCATGCCTCTCCCTAAGCATATGAACCTATGGCCTATGGAGCCATTCTCTCTCTCTCTCTCTCTCTCTCTCTCTCTCTCTCTCTCTCTCTCTCACACACACACACACACACACATGACCCCAGTCAATTCTGAGACTGAAGGCAGGTTTAATTTTTTCCAATCTGCTTTCATACTATTTTAATTGCATGTAAGTATTAAGGGCCAGCAGTACAATAAGGAACTAGCAAGGCAATAAGCAAAGACCCTTGATTATTCCCATGGCAGTTGTTTCCAAGGGCTTGTCAGAATGACCAAAATACCTGAGCCCACTTCCTTGTCCAAACCCAAAATCTTGCCTGAAGCCTACTTCTTTTGCTCCACCCTAACATTAAGATTAAAATTCCTGCCTTAACCTACTTCCCTATTATAGCCTAAAGTTAGATTCTTGTCTGAGCTTGCTTCCTTGTCATGGCCAATATCAAATTCTTGCCAAGAAGACCCCAAAGAGGCTCTCCACAACTCCCCCCTTTTTATTTCATAAACAAGACTGCACCTGTCTTAGAGGTTCTGACAAGAATGCCTTCCTTACCCGTTGTGGAATTAGCATTATCAAAAGCAATGCCATTCTGTCCTAGGTTGGTAAGGCTCTGTGCAGAACTTACCTGTCCTTGGCTGCCAGCTTGTTAAATTAATGACTCCCTTTGTGGGTTCATTTTTAGTTTCAAACCATGTACTTTGGTCGCCAACATGTTGATGTTAAAGGCAAGCTTTAACACAATGGGCAGGAATAAATGTATTCCCAGGACAAGAAGGGATAGCATGATCAAGCCTTTTATGTCATTCTTGAAGCTTAACAAAGATGGAAATATTGACCTTAGGCCATGAATATATATATTGTTTTTTTGAGACCAGGTTTCTCTGTGTAGTCCTGGTTGTCCTGAAACTCACTCTGTAGTCCAGACTGGCCTCAAGTTCAGAAATCTGCCTGCCTCTACCCCCAAGTGCTGGGATTTAAAACGTGTGCCACCACTGCCCAGCTAGGCCATGAATAATTTTACCAGCAATATCTGCAGCATCAAAGCTCATCAGAGCAACATTCTTTAAATTCATAGTCTCACTATGCAAAGTTAAAACAGAGAGGTTTTGGAATTATATGCTAAATACACTGCAAGTGTTCTTTCCCAATTATTGTGAACTATCATTGTAAATTTTAGGAGTAACACAAATCTATTGGTATTTAGCATGACAGTTGAGATGGCTTCTTACTCTTAAACTCTGATCCTCCTCTCTAATAATTTCAGTAGTATTATAAAGAATGTAAATTCATTGTTCCAAATGCCTATCTAGATCCTCTTGAACGCTCAGAGCATTAGTAACATTTTTTGCTAAATGATTAACAAAAGTTGCTGACTTAACTTCTTGTGACAAAGCAATTGCAGAAGCTGTAATTAACTTGCTATACCAGCAATGATCAAGCCCACTACCCTCTTGCTTCTGCTTAAAGCCTGACTCACTTCTTCTAGTATCTGCAACCTTTTTTCAGAATACCATGGTCCTGTAATACAGTCAATAAAACAAAAGCTGGTTGATAGACCACCATAGCAGACATGTCAGATTTCAACACATTAACACAATTAGAAAGTGTAAAATCAATACAACTTATATTGAATACTGTAGATCAAAAGTAATTTTAACACAACCAATTAATAGAAGATTGGAATCTCTAACACATGAACTTGTTTGAAATCCAGATCCTGTCACAATTTTATCTACCGCTAACATAACATCATAGATAACTACAGCTAAATTCCAAGTATATCTTTGAAAATATCCAGAACCAGCCTTCCTAATGGAAGAGTGTTATTTCTAATATTGAATTGATTTCTAGACCAGTCCATGATTGAATCAGAATAACTAGTCACATTAAAAGAAATAGGAGAGTCATTATAACAACTTCTCTATTTGACTAATTTTTCCAAGGCAGTTTCCAGTCTCCATGTTCTTTGTCTCATAAGGTCTAAAAGCTTGAAGCAAGGTGCTTGTCCAATCTGGGATATAGGTAATCCAAAGTGGGTCAGGAACATATATTCAAAACAGCTTTTCTGTCACCATTGTCAGGACACTCTGAAAGCTCACGGTCAGCATCATTCTTTGTCCCAGCATCAGCATGTCACACTCTGCTAGCTAGCACACTCCTTCAGCATCCTGGGGAAAAATCACAAACATGCCTTCTTCCCCATATTAAATATCTGATCAGGACCATGCCATGTGCCAGAATGTGGATCCTTCCATTACCTAGGCATACGTATGCCTGGTTGTAGAGTGCCATAGACACTCAGAGAGTTCCTTAGCATCCAAATTTAAAAATTTTTAAAATAAAAAGAACATGATTTAAATAAATTTGTGGTGTACAGGGATATAACTCTCCTTTTTTGTTTTATGAAGATATTGTTTTAAAGTTCCACAAACTTGTTTCTCAATGCTTTGTCCCTGAGGCTTATAAGGATTCCCAGTAATATGGGTAACATTAAATTGTTGACAAAACAATTTAATATCAACAATCTCAATGCTTGACTGTAATAGCCAGTTCCATTATCTGTTTTATTCTGATTTGGAACAACAAGCATAGAAAAACAATGCAGACAATGACTAATCACGTTTTTAGTTGCTTTTCCTGTTAAAGCAGTTGCAACTAGAAAGCCTGAGAAGGTGTCATAGTCACATGTACACATTTTACTTTTCTAAAATCAGGAATATGAGTGCCATCCATTTGCAATAATTGATTAGGTATAACTCCTCTAGGATTGACACCATTATGTGGTACTGGTAGAAACTGAGGACATTCAGGACAACTCATTACAATTTGATTTGCACACTCTCTTGAAATACCAAATCGTTGCCTCAATCTATTGTTATTTTGATGATATAAAGAATGAGATTGTTTGACTAATTGTTCCTGTGTAAGACCTATAACCTTCTTGGCATACAAATCTGCTGTGGCATTGCCCTAAGGGGTCTTGTCCGGGCAATCCAGTACGAGCTCTTAAATGTCCAAAGACAGTCCTTTAAAGGAACAGTACTTTCTCTTAACTTGAGTGGTATGTGCATAAATAATTATAAAATTTGAGAATTGCCAGTATCTAAAAAAAGGAACAATTTCAAGCAATTGTAAACCATGAGCTATATATTGGCTTTCAGTATACAAATTAAAAGCTTGATTTTCAGCATTTCAAAAACAGCAGCTACAGCACGTAGTTCAATTATTTGTACTAAAGCAGGGGGAAAGTCAAGAGAATTAACATGTAATCCAATCACATATACTGCCTTCCTACTAGGTGAGGCATCTGTAAATACAGTAAGCACATTTTCTGTGGGCTGCATGCGTAAATTTATAGGAAATACAAAAGCAAGCATAGAGGCAAATTGTAATAACTTGTCTTTTAGATAATGATTATCAACTTTTCCTAAAAAAATTTGCACATGCAATAGGCCAAATATCAGTATTTTGCAATAACCAATTTAATTGCTGTTTGGAATAAAGGAATAAATGTCTCATCAGGTTCTTTCCCAAAATATTTCTGTGATTCTATCCTACAATTTTGTATTAACACAGCAACTGCTTCATAATAAGGTGTTAGAACTTTATTTGGAGATGAAGAAAGATGAATCCACATTAATGATTGCTTTTGCCAAAGGTCTGTGTAGCAGTAACGCACGCAAACAGCCTATTGATAAGTCTATATGGTGTATCTATTGTTGACTAATAGCTTCCTCTACTTTCTGCAAAGCTATTCGTCCCTCATTAATTAATTATTGAGGAAAATTAGGATTTGCATCCCCCTTGAGGGTATCAAACAGAGGTTTAATTTCTCCCATGGTAAGCTTAAGGTAAGGTCTTAGCCAATTAATATCTCCTAACAACCTTTGAAAATCATTTAGAGTAAGCAAATTATCTTTTCTTATTTGAATTTTCTGTGCTACAATTTGTTTAGGATATAATTGATGTCCCAAATATTGAGAAGGTCTTTGAATCTTTTCTGGAGCAACAACTACTCTAAAATTTTGAAGCTCCTTGTATAAGAGCAAAGGCTTGTAGTAAAAAAATGCCTTCAGATGGATCAGCTAATAAAATGCCATCCTTAAAATGAATAATAGACACTGAAAGATTCAAAGTCCTAACCTCTTGTATTGAAGCAGCGACATTTTTTTTTTTAACATAATGTAGGGCTATTAGCCATTCCTTGAGGCAAAACTTTCCAATGATATCACATGGGCTCTTTAAAATTACAAGCAATCTCACTAAAACAAACCCTTTACAATCGTCAGGATGCAAAGGAATAAAGAACAATCCTCCAAATCCATAATAATTCTATATAGAGTAGGCAGGCCAGTTTATAATGCCTCTACAAGTTCCATAGCCTCATTACCTTTCATAAGTCTTAAGTTTGAACTTTGTTTTTAACAACACCTTGATAGATCTGTAAAAATGATGTTTTGGCCTAAGAGTAATCCCTCCCTCCCCTCAAACTTCCCTAGGCAGGGTTTGCAAAACAAAAGAAATGCCACACAAACCTCACAGAAGCTGCTCTGATCTTTGTATTAACTCAAATGTAAATATTTCTTAGTCTGAGCCTATTGCCTCAGGCCTGGCCCAAGAACTACCCCTCCTGCAGTGAGGACAGAATCCAGGGGAGCAATTTTGCTGTCTGTCTATGCCTCTAATTTTTGGATAGTCTTTCTTAAAATGATTTATGCCTCCATACTTAAAACGTTCCTTATCATCTTGGTGCTGTGAAAGCATTGCTTGTACTGTAGTCTCCTACAAGGCAGCAACCATAGCCAGATCCTGATTGTATGAGGGTCCAATTTCTGCACAAAGACGAATGTACCCAGATAAGTCTGTCTTTGCTTTGTATGGCCAGATGGCCACATGGCAGATTAGCATTCTCATGTGTAACAAAAGGAATTCCTGCTTGAGGGTCTCTAAAAATTCTACTAGCTGCTTTTAGTAGTCTATCCATAAATTCCTGAAAGGGTTCATCAGGAGCTTGTTTGATACCAGATAGATTCCCCCTGAAATCTCCTTTCCAATCTTGGGGTTGCAGTGTTAAATTTGCTTCTACCACTATATTCAATAAAGCTTGTGTAAAAGGGGGAGTAGGCCCATACTACCCACAGCTGTTTTTAACGTTTATTACTCTAGCAATCATCTTAATTACAAATATATAATTTTCTCTTGTAACACCAAAGCACAACCACAATTTTGGAAAGCAAAATCCAACTTTAACAGTGTAAACAATCCATTCTCTTTAAAATCAACACCAAAAGCTTTCATGTAACAAAGTTTGGCTGCCAGTTCTTATATACAAACACAAGATGGTGCAGCCTCTAATACCTCATTAAAGAGACATTGTTTTAAATCTTATCCTTTATAAGTCTAGTTTCTAGGATAAGAATTACATAAAATATTATCCCAATTTAGAAGTATCTTTAGAGAGCTGTTTCCCTGGGTTGGCTCATGCCACATGTTGTAGTTCTGAATTATTCCAACCCAGAATTAGCAGTTTTAAGCCAACTTTCTGTTAGCAATGTTACAAATTTTTAATCAGACCCAATAACGTATAAGTCAATAATCTATAACCAAGACATGCAGAGCATATTTATACCAGTCAGAAACAAAAATGAAAAGGCTGCATACATTTACTTATTTAAATCAGACAAAATTCTTAATTTTTCTAGCTGTAATTTCAAGAGAAGAGCTCCTTGTTACCTGCTGAACCCAATAATCACAGTCACAGAGGTTTTTGTAGGAAAAACAGCCATCAGCTCCTTTACCATAGAAGCCAAAAAGTTGCTAGCCCCTTTAAGAGCAGCTTTTGTAGACCATCAGCTCCTGGCAGGGCTTCTCCAGCTGTGCTAGACTCCTAACTACAGGTGCAGGGCTCCAAAGGCCAATTGAGACTGCTTTTTTTTTTTCTTTTTTCTTTTTCTCTTTTTCTGAAATGATTTAAAACTAAATCAAGGGCTGAATACTCAGCAGATAAAGTTTTAACTTTTTTCTTTTGAGCATGAAACACAGAACAAACAATCAAACCACAAAACAAAAACACAGACTTAACATAAAAGTCAGTTTTGATGGACATGGATGGATTGGTGTGCCAAGGACAAACAACAGACAGAGAGGGAAGAGAATTAGACATCCCAAAGGGACCCAGATATCCTACCTAAGGGACCCAGAACTGAGGGGGCAGGATGTCTTCTGACCTTCTCCTGTCCCTAGGAAAGCTCTGAAACAGCTTAAGTTCATTTTCTTTCTCTTTCACCGCCATTCTTATTCAAACTACCACAGTCATTTAAGAAGAGAAGGCTTAACTGAAGAATTGTCTAGATCAGGTGGCCTATGGGGGATTGTCCTGATTACTAATTAATGTAGGATGTCCTGGCCTACTGTGGGTGACACCATCCTTAGGTAGGTGCCCATGGGATGTACAAATAGGCTAGCTAAGCATGAGAATGTGAGCAAGACAGAGAACAAGCCAGCAAGGATCATTCCTCCATGGTTTCTCTCTCCAGGTTCCTGTCTTGACTTCCCTCAATGATAAATTGTGATCTGGAACTACATGAAAATAAACCCTTTCTTCCCTAGGTTGACTTTTAGGTCATGATGAACATGTGACATTTTGGTTAAAGATCTCTGGGAGTTTCAACGATTCAATTAAAAGGAGATTTTGCTTGTCTTTTGCAGGATACAAAAGATTAAAATAGTAACTAAAATTTTGACTAGTTAAGTATTTAATAGTCAATACCTACTGATATCAATATAACTAGTTATATATAACGGTTCAGGAATTCCACAAACCTTTAGGAATGTTCATATTAATATGTATCTAAGTATAACATAGAGAAGATTAAATGTCACCCTTATTCAATGATGCGTCTCATGTTAATTTAACAGATCAAACAAGCCTACTGAGTTCATACTGTCTCTCTAGAAGAAGAGTAAGTCTTTTGAAATCCTCCATGGGCCCTATGGAAAAATCTCACATTTAATTTGGGATCAAAAGCAAAGTGGAATTTTTTTTCAGGTGCTGGGGAGAAAGCTTAGTAGGCAATAGCACTTATTAGAAATCATGAGGCCCTGAATTCAAATCCTCAGGACCTATGTATAAAGTATGGTGTTACCTCATGCCCCTGTAAGCCCAGAACACACACACACATACACACACACACACACACACACACACACACACACACAGAGGAACATGCAAACACAAAAATATATAACTACACATTATTTTTAAAAAGTTTTTTTTTTTTTTTTGAGGCAGGTTCCCTGTTTTGCCTTTCATGAGAATGTGAAGGACTCAACTACAACACATTACTTTTCAGAAGCCAGACTTTCCAGTGCCACATAGGCCAGGCTATAAATAGATTCCAATATTGTTTGCTCCTTTGTAATAAGAAGCTGCAAGTAGAAAAGCGTAAATTTTTGTTCAGCAGCTAATGTTCCAGCAGTATATCTTATTTGGAAATGACCTAGATATTCATAGACTATCCATAATGGTATTGATTCATTTAGACAAGGGCTCAGATATCTCAGCGTAGCCATGGACACCTGATGTTTATGCTCTTCCATCCTCTGACGTGACCTTGGCTACCACACCTCATTCATCAAGCACTTAGTTCAACTTAGCACAACATTGATATTTTGTTGCTCAGCCATGGAGTTCTTTTTGTGTTTTTCACTAAGATATTTATTAGTCACTCTGCAGTGCTGAGGACATAGCTCCAGACTAAGGCATGTTGCTTTAGTTACTGTGTCATTGCTGTGACCAAACCCTGGACAGAAGCAACTTAAGGAAGGAAGGGTTCATTCTGGCTCAGAGTTCAAACGAACAGTGGTGTAACCTGGTGGGGTCGTCACCATGCAAGATTAAGGCAGCTGTCATATTGTATCCACACTCAGCTGGTCACGTTGTGTCCATATTCAGCTGGTCAGGTTGTGTCATACTCAGCTGGTCACATTGGGTCACACTCAGTTGGTCACATTGTGTCCACACTTAGCTGGTCACATTGTGTCACACTCAGACGGTCACATTGTATCCGATACACTCAGAAAGCAGAGGGAGATGGACACTGGTACTCACCTCAACTTCTTTTTCTTCAGTGCAGAACTCCAGCTCATGGCAAGGTGCTGCTTACATTTAATGTTTCCCTGCCTCCACTAACCTAATCTAAAAACCACTTCACAGACATGCAGAAGTTTGTTTCCATGGTGATTCTGGATCCTGTTGCATTGACAATCAAGACTATCGAATACATAAGGCAACAAAGAGCTCTAGGACCAGGTAACACCCAGCTGCTTGCGATTGACCTTGATTGTACCTTGTATTTTTCAGTTAACTTATAATTTTGTGGTTTTAAACATATGCAAGGCTTTTGAGTAGTGAATACTGGTAAAAGAAATTTTATATTTGATGCTGACAGACCTACAGACACTGAGTTACATCAGCTTTTGTTTTCCCCTTGGAGTCAGATTCAAACTTGACCAGGCTAACCTTGTGTTTGGGGTCTTCCTTCCTTAATTTCCTTGGTAAGTGGGATGATACATCATCAGGCCAAGAGTCTTAGTCACTGTTCTATTGCTATGAAGAGATACGACAATCAAGGCACCTTATTTATTCATTTATTTTTAAAATGCATGTAATAGTGAGCTTGCTTACAGTGTCAGAGGCTGAGTCTATGACCATCATGGTGGGGTACAGGAAGACAGGCAGGTGTGGTACTAGATCGGTAGCTGAGAGTTTACATCCTGATCCACAAGCAAGGTGAGGGTTCGGTGGTGGAAGGGGGAGAGAGTGAGAGAGAGATAGAGGTGGCAGGGAGAGACTGGGCTTGGGCATGAGCTTTTGAAACCTCAAAGTCAGCCAGGCATGGTGGTGCATGCCTTTAATCCCAGCACTCTGGAGGCAGAGGCAGGCAGATTTCTGAGTTCTAGGCCAGCCTGGTCTACAGAGTGAGTTCCAGGACAGCCAGGGCTACACAGAGAAACCCTGTCTTGAAAAACCAAAAAAACCCCCCCAAAAAAAAACAACAAAAAAAAAGAAGAATCCTTAAAGTCCATCCCTAGTGATGTACCTCATAAAGACCACACCTCCTAACCCTTAACAAACATTTCTACCAACAGCAGATCAAGTTTTCAAATATATGAGCCTCTGAGGCCACTTTCATTCAAACGACCACACCAGACTAAATATAACTTTTGTATTTATCAAAAGTTTTTTGTTTTGTTTTGTTTTTTTCAAGACAAGGTAGCCCTGGCTGTCCTGGAACTCACTCTGTAGACCAGGCTGGCCTCAAACTCACAAATCCTCTTGCCTCTGCCTCCTGAGTGCTGGGGTTAAAGGCGTGCGTGTGCCACTGGCTATCAAAAGTATTCTTGAGCTGAACTTGAAATGCACTTGCACTTAGTCTTCAAGGGCGAAGCTAACCTCAGTGGTGACTAAAACCCAGTGAGTCTTTTAATGGCTTATCACTGATAAGCCTCGGATGGTTTAGTCTTGGACATAAGAAATGTCCCTAAAAGTAGGGAGAATACATGCAATCATCAAAGGTAGTCCAAGAATGCAAAGCCCATGGTTTCAATAGGGCAGAGAAAGTGGGACAGTGAAGATAAACTCCCCGAGAAAGGACAGGCTCAGCTGTGCTGGCTGCTGGCCAGCTGAAAAGCTCAGAGAAGGTGTTCTTACAGCCACAGCGCCATCTTTAAAGACCCCAAACAAGGTGAAATGAAAACTTTATTCTTGCTGGACAGTGGTGCGCTCTCCTTTAATCCCAGCACTTGGGCGGCAGAGGCAGGTGGATTTCTGAGTTTGAGGTCAGCCTGGTCTACAGAGTGAGCTCCAGGACAGCCAGGGCTACACAGAGAAACCCTGTCTCAAAAACCAAGAAAAAAAAGAAAACTTTATTCTTATTTCCTTTTTCTGAGGAGCCACACAAACGGCAGAAACAAAGGATAGGAACCATTTCCTGAGCCGTGTCCTCATACCCTGACAAAGCTCTCGAGAGCCGTGTGGCCAAGGAAGTTCTAACACAGATCTCTCCTGACAATCCAGAATTAGAAAGCAATAGATAAGAAAACCTTGTATAAAATACAAGTGACCAGAAGCAACTTAGATAAGGAAAGGGTTTCTTTGGCTGACGGGCAACAGAGATTCATCACTGAGGGAAATCAAGGTAGGAGTTCAAAGAGGAGACTGAAGCAGAAAATATTGCTTACTGGCTGGCTTTCAGGCTCTTCACCAGCTATTTTTCTTATACGACCCAGGCCACTGGCCCAGCAATGACAATGTCATGGCCTCCTACATTAATTAACAACAAAGAAAATGCCCCCACAGACGTGTCCACAGGCCAGTCTCATGGAGGCAGCTCCTCTACTGAGGTTCCCTCCTCCCAGCGGGTCAGGTTGGCAGCTGAAACGCATCATGACTCCTTACCTTCTTAATGGGGGGGAAGCACACAGAGATCTGGGAATGCCAATAGTTGTGAGAATTCCTACCATGTTAGACTTTTTGTTTTTGTTATGAGTGGAGGCTCGCTCTGTAGATGCAGGACTCTCACTGCAGTCTTTGCTGTGGCCAAACTTGTAGTAATCCTCCTGCCTCAAGCTTCCAAATATTGGGATTACAGGGATGTGCCACCATGTCCTGTCCCGTCTCTTCTGGGTTTTGTGCAGTTTCCCAGGAGCCCATCTGAAAATGTGGAGTAAATAAGGTGTTGTGGATGGCAGTTCTCCCAGCATAGCAGCATTGCTGTCTTAGAGAAGCTGAGATTGGCCCCGAGATCCCACATCAGATCTGTTACGTTTCCCACACAGGAGGGGTGCGGTCGTCAGATGCTTACCTGAGAGTCCAGTCATCTCCTCTCTGCCTCTGCCACAGATGTATGTGGATCTGCCCTAGCAGCATGTGACTTGGGAAGCTGATAGAGTACACAGAGAGTGGAGAGTTAGCTGAGGGGGACCCCATCCATGCAGCTGTGGGGATGGTGCAGTCCATGCCAGGGTGTGGTTTCAGTGATATAACTGAAGGCTGGAGACACTCCCACTACAGGGATGTAAACAAATGGGCTCAGCAAGCTAGAGTTGAATGGAATCTTCCCTTAGGTCTGCTGGTGCTGCCCTGTCTGAGGTGAGCCGATGATTCTCCACCACTCTCAGGAAAAGTCCAGGCAACAAGGGGTGTCTCAGCCCTTCGGGATCCCATCTTTGTTGCCAGAGACTTCAAGGTGGAAAATTCCATTTCTGCCCTTTCTAGTGTCCCTGCTGGGTCTAAGATTAAATGGAGATGACACAGATTAACAGGAGAAAAGTATAATACAAATTTTATGTGACATGGAAGCCCAAAACAAACAAACCGCAACCCCCCAAAAGCCCTGAAGACTGAAAGAAACAGTTATTGTAGGTCACATAAGTACTGAATGGACCAAAGACAAATGAGCTGTAAAAATATGGTTAGGCGCTGGGGCTGGGTGGGTGGAAGGCCAGGGCAGCTTACCAAGGCTTGTGTGTGCAGAACTCTCTCCTTCAGGGTGGGGGTGCGTTGTTCTCTAGGGTGGGGAGGGAATCTTTCACACAGGATTGCCATCTTCTGCTTTTAACAACACTGAAAGTCAAGTGATTTTTAAAATTGGTATTTAACTTTTAATAGATTACTACTACTACTACTACAACTATTGGCTGCCACAGCACTACTTTTGTGAAGGTCAGAGGATAACATTTGGAAGTTGGTTGTCTCCCTGGTCACAAATCTCCAGCCTTTCTCAATATATATATATATATAATCTATCTATCTCTATATATATATATAATCTATTTATTTTGAAACACAGTCTCTTTGTAGCCCTGCTGTCCTGTTTTCCATATAGCATAGATCCACCTGCATATGCCTCCAGAGTACTGGGATTAAGGGTGTGTACCACCCAGCAACATATATATTTTGAAATTTTATTTAAGGTTATGCGTATGTGGGGGAGGGCTGAAAGTATATGTGTGTAAAGATATAGGTTTTAAAAATTATGTTCTCATACACATATTAATATATGTATGGAAAGAGAAGAAAGAGAGAGTGTATGGAGAGAGTGTATTGTGTAAAACTTGGGCTGGAGAGATGGCTTAGCAGTTAGAGCACTGGTTAGTAGGGTAGAGAGATGGCTCAGCAGTTAGAGCACTGGTTAGTAGGGTGGTTCCTGGAAGCACTATCTCCTTTTGGCCTCTGTGGGCACTGCACACATATGGTGCACAAACATACATACTCAGTACTCCCTCATACACACATATAAGTGAAAAATAAAGGAAGGAATTGCAAAGTGATGGCTTGCTGTGCAGACACCTGCCACTAAGCCGGAGTACCCGAGATTGGTCTCTGGACCCAACATGGTGGAAGGAGAGAACTGACTCCTGCAAGCTACCTGTGACCTATCCACATGCACCCTCCAACACACAAGCACATCGAAGACCTAATAGTAAATGTAAATAGTAAAAATTTGTTGGGGGCGATTAGCTTCAGCAACGGCGTCATTTGGCTCACAGTGATAAAGACTGAAAAAAACAACAGGAAGTATCAAGAAAAGCACAAATCTGAAGGAAGCCTAATATGGAGAAAGTCTGTTGTGAAAAATGCTAAATACAAGGCCTGGAGACGTGTCTCTGTGCACAGAGCTCTCGCTGCTGCACAGGACCCCCTCGGAGATGCTTTTGCACTTGTGTTCGATACCTCTGAAGATGTTATTGCCTGAACAATGAGGTTGGTGGTACCTGTCCTTAATCCCAGCACTCAGCAGGCAGAGGCAGGCAGATCTCTGAGTTTGAGGCCAGCCTGTTCTGTCGAGAGAATGCCAGGACAGCCACAGGGAGACCCTGTCTTTAAAAGAGGACCGATGATGATGATGATGAAGAAGAAGATGATGATAATCTGGGATGGAAAATGGGCACATCACCCTTTGGTTATATGAGGAAAGAGGACACACAGGTGACTTCCCCCAAAGCATTCTGTAACTGAGACTCTTGGAAACCTTGTCTTCACAGTGGTGCGTCCCCCAGTTTGGAGACCACTGGGATAGAGAAAGAAAAGGGCTTATTTGCGTTAAGAAAATATTGCCACCTAGTGGTGACTCCAGTCATAAACACAAGGACCTAATGGCTCCCTTGACCTTTGAAAGGACATCTGTGGGAAAGACATTTGTTGGTTCAGCTCCTTTTTTTTTTCCCCCAGAGAATAAGTTTTTCTTTAAATTTAGATTTATTTATTTGTTTTATATGAGTACTCTGTCACTGTCCTCAAGGGCATCGGATTCCATTACAGATGGTTGTAAGCCACCATGTGGTTGCTGGGAATTGAACTCGGGACCTCTGGAAGAGCAGCCAGTGCTCTTAACCTCTGAGCTATCTCTCCAGCCCAAGAAATTATTATTATTATTATTTTTGGTTTTTCAAGACAGGGCTCACTCTGTAGACCAGGCTGGCCTTGAACTCAGAAATCAGCCTGTCTCTGCCTCTGAAGTGCTGGGATTAAAGGTGTGCGCCACCACTGCCCAGCGGTTCAGCTCCTTGTATCAAAATACCCATCCTTGAAATGATATGTAACCCATTGTGCCATCTACATCACGTTACTTAATATTCTGAAAAAGTCCCCTAGGTGATGAAGTTATTTCCACGCATAAGACCACGGAGGGTTAGAGAAGATTAATTAGTCCACAATTATATTTTTATTTATTTACTCAAAATCCAATTATCCAGCATTATTACACAAGTAGCATTATCCTAGGCTTTAGGAAGGGGCTTGGGGGATGGGCAAATTCAAAACAACTGTTCTTAAATTAATCATAATCTAACAGTGCTGGATTACAAAGGTGGAATTGGGCTTTTTTGGTTTTTGTTTTTTATCAAAATCACTAAGACACGTCCACATTCTTCCCATACGCCGTGGGACAGCAAACACAAGTGTAAGGGTGTCTGGGTGACCTGAGCTTGCGGTGTGGAGGAGGTTGACTCACTGGATGACCGTGTCAGCTGAAGGAAGGGCTTGCCCTCCGGTCCTCTCTGAACCTCCTGCTTATAACCTGTTGTGGCTTGGGAAGCAGACTTCTAACTTTGTTAAAAGGTTAAAACTTTGATAAATATCATGAAAGTGAATAGCCCCAACCCCAGCAGCTCCCTGCGGAGTTGGGCACTGGTACTAGCACCACCCAAGACTTACATCTGTGTTGTTCTGTGCTGAGCTGTGGTTGCTGAGTTAGTCGGTGTGTTCTGTGTGGGCAGCACAATAGACCATTGAGCTGTAGTGAGAAGCCGATCTAGAAATGCTCTTTCTTATCTCAGCAGGACCGCTTCCCGCCTTGTGTTTAGGATCTCCTTCCTCGGGCAGAAATGAAGGGGGTATTGCGTGTTTGATTTTTGCTTTTCCTGATCCTTGAACCTTCCTTTCAGTACATCTAAATGACACTATGGGCATGGGTGGCACTTGGAAGGAAGAGGCAGGTGGATCTCGTTGAGTTGAGGTCAGCTTGGCCTATATAGGCCAGCCATGGATACCCAGGAAGACCCTGCCTCAAAACCAAACCAAAACCAAACCAAAACAACCCCCCTGTATATTTACCGTGTCTCTCCCTGCTGGAATGTGCGCGTCACGTGGACAGGTGTTTACTTATGGGATTGTTGAATCAGACTTGCCATGAGGTGAGAGCTCAGTCAATATTTGTGAATGAGCCGAGAGAAACCTGTCTCCCCGCCTCAGATGGCCACTCTCTATAAGCACAGCCATTCTGGCTTAGTTTTCCTAAACAGAGGCCAACTGCTTCACTTGGCAGCTCAGCGCATAAAGCAGGGTTGCTACTGCCTTGGTTCAAGAAATGGATATCAAGACACCTGCCCAGGGCCTCCCCTTCTCTGGGACTTGAAATGAGATATTATTAATGAGGTGCACAAGGCTGGGACTTCTAATTGATGAGGCTAAACCAAACATGTCCATAAGGGCCAAAGATGGAGACAATCAAGAAGAGAAACTACAGCAGCATTGTGAAGCCCCCATGGATGTTGGTCTTGTAATGGAGCCTGGCACTGAAAACTCACAGCTAGCCTTACAGAAGATGCTGTGCACCAGCTTAGAACAAAACAAAACACAAAAAACCAGGATCACTATACATAGCTTTGACCATCCTGGAACTTACTATATAGACCAGAAATCCAGAGATCTGACTGCCTTTGTCTCCCAAGTGCTGGGATTAAAGGCGTGCACCACCACACCAACATATCTTTATTTTTAAAAGAGATACAGAAAAATCTTTACAAATGAGCTAACATAATGTCTGGAATCTACTCCGGGTTGATTCCAGCGGAGATTGAAATGAGGCTGACCGTGGTAAAGATTGTTTGGTGTGCGCATAGAAGAAACTCATTGTACGGGTGCTTATTTTCTGTGCTAAAAGTTTTCAGTAATAGGTCAGAATGAAAACATTAATAGAAAATGGAGAAAAAAACAGTAGTTCTCCTGGTCTTCAATATATCAGACCCAAAGCTTATACCCAAACTTCAGGAGGTATGTTTCCAAGACCATGAATCAGACATTCAGTGTTTGAATCCCGACAGCTGGAAGCTTGGGAGATGACTCATCCTCACAGACCTCGGGGAGTTACAGTATGTGAAGAGCCCAGGCTTTATCCTACTCTTTCCAGATGACCCAGACTTAGAAATGGGCTAAAAGCAACGGGCTTCATCTATCGCTGAATGCTCCTGTACAACCTGATTTCCCAAGAATTTTGGCATCAGAGTGTTTGGCTCCATTTCCAGCAGTGCCAAAACAATGACTAGCAGAATTCCTGAGAGCAATTAGGCTTGTATTGAATGGAGGTAAAGAAAGCAGTTCTCCAGGATAGAGCAGAGGCTGTGCAGTGGAGCCCTGCAGGGTTGGAAGAGGGAGCTGTGCGTCCAGGTTTGATGTGGTAGGCAGCAACCACATAAGGCTACTGACTTGAAACATGTCACTGTGATTAAGGACTGCAATGCCCATAGTCGCAGTGTTCAGGGGTGGAGGCAGAGGGTCCTGAGTCCATCACCATGCACATAGCAAACAGAAGGCAAAGGAGCTGCGTGAGCCTGCTTCCAACCGGCAAAAGCAGCTGCGTTTCATGTTTCATTTCATTTTAGTTATTTTTAAATTTTTGTTGTTGCTGCTTGATTTGTTTTAAGATATTGTCCTCTGTAGTCCTAGCTGACCTGGAACTCATCATGTGCACCAGGCTGGGCTCAAACTCATAGAGATCCTCCTGCATCTGCCTGAGTAGTAGGACTAAAGACATCTGGCCCAGGAGTGTTTTTGAAACTGTTTGGTTTTTTGTTTGTTTGGGTTTTTTTTTTTTAGATTTGTTTATACTACTTTATGTGCATGTTTTTTGTGGGGTTTTTTTTTTGTTTTTTGGGTTTTTTTTTTTTGGTCTGCATTTCTGTATGTATACTATATGCTTGTCTGATACCCATATAGGTCAGATCTTCTGGAACTGGAGTTATGGATGGATGTGAGCTGACAGGTGGGTTCTGGGAAAGGAACCCAGGTCCTCTGCAAGAACAAGTGCTCTTAACCACTGAGCCATCTCTCCATTATTTTAGCTGCTTCGTGAAAGGTTTGTTCTATTTTTGATTCTGTGTAGATGTATGTATCTCTGTGTGGTTATGTGCACATTGAATGCAGGTGCCCTGAAAGGCCAGAAAGGGGCATCAAATTCCCTGGGGCTGAATTACAGACCCAAAGTGAGTGCTGGGAACTGAACTAATGTCTTCTACAAGAGTTCTAAGTGCTCTTAACTGCTTACCTGGTTTCCCAGCCTCTGGCATTTTATTTTTGTTGTTATTTTGTTTGTTTTTGTTTTGAGGCAGGGTCTTACTATATAGCACAGCCTGGCCTCAAAGTCTTGACAGCTCTCTTGTCTCAGGATCCTTGGTGCTAGGGTTGCAGGTGACAACCTCCACATTTAGCTAGTGACTGAGCATCTAAATGTATGTGGCTGTGGGGGGATATTCTTAATCAAACCACCACACTCTTGATCTGAGTCTATGCTGGCCTTGAACCCAGGATAATCCTCTGGTTCCATGTGAGCTGCTATGCCCTTCTTTCTAGACTTGCTCGTAGACTGGAGCTGGAGGGCACCCTCACCCTGGATGGAAGCAAATGAGTTTAGAGAGTGAGTGTTAGCTCAGGGACAGTGAGGCGGGAAGACAGAGAGGACAGGAAATCAGGGCGGCAGCTTGTCAGTACCACCTCTGCCCTATTGGAGGCCTGGTTATTTGAGCCAATGCATTTTCTCCTGTTTTGTTTGTTTTGTGATGCTGGGGATGGAATGTAGGGTTTGGTGAGTGCTAGGTGGGAGGTGTACTGCCACTCAAGCTTTGCCTTGCTAAAATATTTCTTAAATAAATGCTCTTTTAAGAATGAACTGCCGGGCGTGGTGGCGCACGCCTTTAATCCCAGCACTCGGGAGGCAGAGGCAGGCGGATTTCTGAGTTCGAGGCCAGCCTGGTCTACAAAGTGAGCTCCAGGACAGCCAGGGCTATACAGAGAAACCCTGTCTCGTAAAAACCAAAAAAAAAAAAAAAAAAAAGAATGAACTTGGGCTGGAGAGATGGCTCAGTGGTTAAGAGCACTGGCTGCTCTTCCAGAGGTCATGAGTTCAATTCCCAGCAACCACACGGTAGCTCACAACCATCTATAGGGGGATATGATGCCCTCTTCAGGCAGGCAGATGTATATGCAGCTTAGCACTTTTACTTTAATTAAATAAAGTTTTTTTTTTTTTTTTTTTTTTAAGAAAAAGAATGAACTTAATACCAGAAGTGGGACAATGAGTTGAATAATTAATAAATTATAATTCTGCCTGGCATAGTGGTACACATGAAGTACTAACACACAGGCATCTGAGTCATGAGTTTATACCTAACCTGGGCTATATAGCAAGTTGCAGCCAGGTTAGACTTCATAGTCAAAAGAAGAGAGAGAGAGAGAGAGAGAGAGAGAGAGAGAGAGAGAGAGAGGGAGAGAGAGAGAGAGAGAGAGAGAGAGGGAGAGAGAGAGGGAGAGAGAGAGAGGGAGAGAGAGAGAGAGAGAGAGAAGAAGAAGAAGAAGAAGAAGAAGAAGAAGAAGAAGAAGAAGAAGAAGAAGAAGAAGAAGAAGAAGGAGGAGGAGGAGGAGGAGGAGGAGGAGGAGGAGGAGGAGGAGGAAAGAGATGGAGGAGGAGGAAGAGAAAGAGGAAGGAGGAGGAGGGGGGGAGGAGGAGGAGAAAGAAGAAGAGGAGGAGGAGGAGGAAGAAGAGGAGGAGGAGGAGGAAGAAGAGGAGGAGGAGGAGAAGAAGGAGGAGGGGGGAGGAGGAGGAAGAGAAAGAGGAAGGAGGAGGAGGGGGGAGGAGGAGGAAGAAGAAGAGGAGGAGGAGAAGGAGGATGAGGGGGGAGGAGGAGGAGGAGGAGGAGGAAGAAGAAGAAGAAGAAGAAGAAGAAGAAGAAGAAGAAGAAGAAGAAGAAGAAGAAGAAGAAGACAACTTACAATCCTAATAAACCCAAGGTTCTAAGAGCTCTTCGTAGACTCTGGTGGTTGGGCTCACCTCTATGAGACACTCAGTGTGACTGGGGAAGACTGAATGTCTTCCTGGCTCTGGCTGCTCGCCCAGCCATCCTTTCCTTTGTGAGAACCTCACACCACACCCATTAACAAGAAACACATCACAGCACAACTACCATGGCTTCCTGCTTCCCACCTCCTTGTGTTTTGGATGAGCCACAAGCAAGATTGCCTTAGGATGGAAGCAGGGCAGGATGGAGTGACTCAAGGCTCGCACCCTGTCACCAGCAAAGATGGGCAGTTCCTCCAAATTTGACATTTAAGCAAACTTTTTTCTAAAATGTAAAAACTGAACTATTTCAGTTTTGTTTAAAACAAATAATGAAGAGTTCCTTCCCTTTAACTTAGGTTCCTACTCCAAGGAGTCTAAATTAGGAGTTAATTAAGAGACAAAGCTATATACTCTCAACTGGTCAATGGTGTTAAATCCAATACTAATGAGAAAAAAAGATCAAAGGAAGTCTTTTGTGGTTGGGAACAGTTAAGTAGGTTGTGGTACATTAGTACTTTAGGGTTATTTAGGGTTATTAAATCCAGTCATTGTGTCACCTGTGAGAAATACAAAGTAATGATCACAAAATGGCACAGTCCAAAACTCCATGTGATTGTGTAGCCATTTCCTTGAAGTGAAAGAGTTCATCCCCGGGTGGGAGGGAGCTCCTAAAACTCAGGAAACTTACAGCTCCAGGAAACTAGGAGGTTCCCAGCCCCTAAGTTACATAAGCAAAGTACAGCGCTGGCAGGGAGACCCCTTGGTGGAACTGCCTGCAAGTTGGGTAAGAAGCTACAGGGATGCACTGTTTTCTAGCTAAGTAGTAAGAAAAGCAGGGAGCCTGGCTTTGATCAGAGGAGTAGTCCTGAATAGACGTGAAATCCCACCCCACCCTAAACACGTGAAACCTGGCTCCAAAACACACACAATTGTTGGCAGCAGCAGAAGGGGCTCAAAAGTTCACATGCACGCACACATGCACATATAGGCACAGAGACACACACACACAGAGGCACACATACACAGAGGTACACACACACACAGAGGCACACAGAGGCATGTACACAGAGGCACACACACAGAGGCACATACACAGAGGCACACATACACATAGGTACACACACACACAGAGGCACACATAGGCACATACACAGAGGCACACACGCACACACAGGCACACACACACAGGCACACACACATGGTGGACACTATTTCAATAGGAGAAACCTATGTTCATTAGACTGTCTATGAGCTCTCTGGTAGAGGTATGTGTCCTTTCTGTTAATCCTGTATAAGAGCATCCAAAATAGTACCCAGCACATAGACTACAAAACAAGTATATGTTAAATGAATAACCACATGTTAACACAGCAAAAGCAGTTATGCTGTGCTTCTTCTTTAATTCTTAAGATAGAGTTTTCTCTCTATATTATTCAAGCTGGCCTTGAACTAAAGACTCTCCTGCCCCCTCAGTGTTGGGGTCACAGGTATACACCACCATGCCTGACCTGTTTTATTCTGTAAAGACTATATTATTATTATCATCATTTGTGTGTATTTGTGTGTGTGTGTGTGTGAGAGAGAGAGAGAGAGAGAGAGAGAGAGGAGATGTTTGTATGTATGTGTGCTATGATGTGCAGATAAAGCAGATAAAGGCCTGAGGATAACTTTGAGGATCCAACTCAAGTATTTTTCCTTGACACGCCCTCTCTAAATAGCCCTGGCTTGTGTGCCTAAATTTACTCCATGGTGGTACTCCCTTTCTGAAGCCATGTAAACGTTTGAAGAGACACACTTGGGAAACATTGAATCCATGTATTCTGGAGAGATGTTGTAATCTTGGTGTTTCACTAAGTGCTGTCAGCATTGGTCTGAGGAGCTGCAGCTCCTGCTGGAATGGCGGGGAAGAACTCAGTAGTGACAACTCAAAGGAAATCTTGTTGAACAGCCTGGAACTCACCCGGTGACCAGGCTGGCCTTGAACGCATAGAGACCTCTGCCTCCCTAGCACTGGGATCCAAGGCATTCGTTACTACCACCCAAATGAGGAGGAGATTTAACTGTCCCTCTGTGTTTTCTTGAATGTTTGTGTTTTGCTGAACAGTTTCAGATGGTTTTACAAAAAGTGTGAGGTGACACACGGAGCAATTTTAGCCCTCAGGATGTTGAGACAAGAGGCTCAAGATTTCGAGGTCAGCCTTGACTATCTAGTGAGAGTCTGTCTCAAACCAAACCAAACCCTGTTTAGAAGACATCTCTAAACTACTTCTTGGGAAAATCCAGGAGCATTTCCTCAGTGCTGACATACATGCCTTTACATAGAGGCTTTTTTTTTTTTCTTTTGCACATGACTAATACATCCAAATAAAGAGATTAATGAATTCACATGAATTCACCAAGGCTCTCTATGACTGCACAAGTGAGAAGTTACTCAGGCATTTAGTCACTCTGGCTACAAAAAGCTTCCAGATTAGGAATATGGATTAGCTGAGATCTTGGGTTTTAATTCCACCTCTGCTCCCAAGCATTCTGGGTATCGGGAACTTCCTAAGCCCCGGGAGCTGCTTGCTGAAGACAAGAGGGTTGGATGGAAAAGATTGGAATATTCTTCCAGCTGCGCTAGTCCATGCTGCTTGTCAGGAAGAACATTTAGCATCGACAAATGGCATAAATCGTGCTGAACATGAAGAGCTGGTTAATGCCTTCATCGCCGTGGCTCATACAGATGCTAAAATGAGGTCCAAACTCCGTGTACTTAAATCATGGTGGTCCTTCAGCTGAGTGACTAAGGAGGCTCTCACAGGGTTGAGTAAAGCGCTCTTATTTGCAGGACCCCTGAGAAGGAAAGTGGCAGGCAGTGCAGATGCCCTGAAATTATCCTAAGGTGCCATTAGCAACTGCTGGGAACAGTACAACACACTGGACGTTAGAGTCTAAGTTCCTTCCCAGTGCTCAGTCCCTGCATACACCCTGTGCTGTATGTAAACTAAGTACTGTGTACCAGATGTCTGAGACAGTCTTTCAAGGCCTCTAAGTCCTCTGGCTCCTCGCTTTCAATTTCTTTCAGTTTTCTGTTCCTGAACCTGTCCCTCCAGAACTCGTATGGCATGTATAGATACTCATAAATGTCTCAAGGATAATACTATGCTGTGAGAAAGGTCACAGCCCTTGCTGCCAACAAACACAACCCAGCTGGCTGCAATAGTGGCAATGTACAAACGCCCTGTCACTTTAAGAGCTGCTGCTCCTTCGGGACTTCAAACTGTGTAGTAATTCTTATAGAGAAAACGTGCTTAATTCTTCACCTTTCTGGAAAGAGCGCTGTTGATCAAGGTTGTTGAAAGTTAACAGTTAATTCCACACACTGCTACAGTTTACTTTTGGAACCACAGTCATTGGATCTCAGTTTTTACTGTTGTGAAATCCCTGCTATGCTATTATCGCAAACCTAAGCTCAACCTGTGCCAGTTAGAATTCTAAGAATTGTTTCTCCTGATTATGAGATTTAGTGTGTGTGTTATGGAAAACACAAATCTAATGACTGTTTTGAAAGATCTAGGCAAAGGGTCAGGACAACAACTCACTACTTAGCACAGCTCCCTGAACAAATCCCCAGAAAAAAAGCTTAAAGTGACGTAATCATTCCGGCTCATTGTCAGGAGCTAACAGCAGGCAGCTACAGACATGTCTAATTAATTCCTGCACTCGCCTCAATTACAAATTAGCACCAAGTAGCATTTCTGTGACTTAAAGGTAGCTGCCCAGATGGCCGAGGGTAGAGAGAGCTTCAGCTGTACGACCTAAGCGAGGATTTATATGCAGGACCTAAGAGACTGGGTACATATTTGGAAATAAACACTTTGTTTAACAGAAAAGACAAGATCCAGAATAAACACTGGCAAGAGAGACACAAATAACAGGAGGAGCCCACTGTGTTCCACTATGGGACAACAGGCATCTTCTCCATCAAGGGCAACAACTCAATCCAGATGGGAGACCAGCTACGGGAAGCTCAGGCACCCTGGGAAGATTGGCAGTGTTCGGACTAACAGTGGTTGAGGAAAACAGTCTTGTTAAAGAAATAGCAGAGCCAGAGGAGTAAAAAGCATTGCCTGGAAGGCATGGGTGGGATTGGCTAAGGGGCCGTTGGGATTCTGGAGAATTAATTGGAAATGTGTGAATCTGTTTAATCACAGGAGGCAGAGGCAGGCAGATCTCTGAGCTCTGGGACAGTCTGGGCTACACAGTAAAACTCTGTCTCAAAAGAAGAAGAAGAGAAAGAAGAGGAGGAAAAGAAGGAAGAAGAGGAGAAAGAGGAAGAAAATTTGTTTTGCTCTTTTGTTCCAAGAAAGATTGTCACTCAGTCTGTAGTCCATGCTGGCCTGGCTTCAGCACATGGCAATCCTCCTGTTCTCACTTCCCACGTGCTGCAGTCCAGGTGTGAGCCACATACCTATCTGTCATTCACACTGGGGTCTTGTTAATTTTTTATGTTGAAACACACACACACACACAGAGTTACAAACGTCTATGCTGTGAAGAGCAGTGAATATACCGGGTTGGATGTCTTTTTCTCAGGCATGGCCTTGGGTAGCACATTTGGATTTCTGGTCCTTCTGTCTCTGTTTACTGAGTTTGGAGGACTACAGAAGGTGCCACCTCATCTGGATTATATGGTGGTGGATTCAGGGCTTTGGGCATCCAAGGTGAGCACTTTCCCAACTGAGCCACACTCCCACTTGAACCTTAGTCTTATCTTTTGTACAACAGAAAGACATCAATATTCAGGCAAATTGGTATTGCTATAATTATGATGGCCAAACTGCTTTCCAAAAGCATTTAGTAAGGCCTCATAGTGGCTGCAGTTGTTCACTTACCCACATATTTGCCAAAACTGAGTAGTTTTATTGTTTGAAATCTTTGCCAGTCTCATAGAGGAAAGAGGACACTTCATTCTCTAGACTCTCCATTTTGTTACGACTTCAGTTCCTTTTGAGCTACCTACCCCAACCCCAATACTGGGAATGGAGTGTAGGGCCTCGGTGCTAAGCAAGCACCCAGCACTGTGCTATCTTCTCTGTCCTAATGCTGCTCTTTGGGTTTTAGAGACAGGGTTTCTCTGGGTAGCCTTAGCTATCCTGGAATTTGCTCTGTAGACCAGGCTGGCCTCAAACTCACAAAGTGCTGGGATTAAAGGTGTGTGCCACCACTGCTTGGCCCTAACACTGCTCTTAAAGAGGAAACTGGTGAGTTCTTGTCTGTGTTTATATGGTCTGTGTTGTAGGACCATATTCTGATAGGAGTGTAGAGAAAAGACTGAGAGAGTAACTACTGAGTTCATCGTATTGCTAGAAAACCATTATCATATTCCAGGTAAGAAGTGGAGATGCCAAGCCGGGCGGTGGTGGCGCACGCCTTTAATCCCAGCACTTGGGAGGCAGAGGCAGGCGGATTTCTGAGTTCGAGGCCAGCCTGGTCTACAGAGTGAGTTCCAGGACAGCCAGGGCTATACAGAGAAACCCTGTCTCGAAAAACCAAAAAAAAAAAAAAAAAAAAAAAAAAAACCAAAAAAAAAAAAAAGAAGTGGAGATGCCTTACTTAGTGCTGGGCGTGTATGCACGAATAGGAGTAGATGTGAGCAGCCCATCTGTGGAAGTGAGAAACTTGTTTCCAAGATGAAAGGCAAGAAAGCAGTGAAGATTGGACTGTGAGTGTTCATCAGCTTTCCAGTTTTTTTCTTTCCGTGTGTGTGTGTGTGTGTATGTGTGAGTGTGTGTATAGTGTGTGTATGTATGTGAGTGTGTGTATGGTGTGTGTATGTATGTGTGTGTGGTGTTTATATATATGTGTGTGGTGTGTGTGTATGTGTGTATGGTTGTGTATGTGTGTGTGTGGTATGTGTATGTGTGTGTATGGTATGTATGTGGTATGTGTGTGTGTGTGTGTGTGTGGTATGTGTGTGTGTGTGTGTGGTATGTGTGTGTGATGTGTGTGTATGTATGTATGGTGTGTGTATGTGTGTGTGTGTGGTATGTGTATGTGTGTGTATGGTATGTTTGTGGTATGTGTGTGTGCTCACGTGCATGTGTGTGTCTCTGTAAGGGGTGCATGCCACAGGGCATGTGTGGAAGTCAGAGGACAACCTAAGGGACTTAGTTCTCTTCTTCCACTATGTGTGTCCCAGGAACAAACTGAGATGGTCAGGACAGGCTTTTACTTTCTGAGTTACCCGAGAGGCCCAGTGTTGCTGATGTTATGTGTTTGGTTTTAGTCTCTCACTGGCATCTTTATCCTAGATCCTGTTCGAGATGCTCTTTGCTCAATCACCACACATCTGACCAAGCCAGCTCAGTCAGTCAACAGGGTCTCTAGGGAGGGAGGGCTGAAAAGAAAAGGACAATTAGACAGCAGTATAACGTGACTCCAGCCAGTGCTGAGACTGAAGCGGGTTTATTTTTTTCCCAGTCAGCTCTTATACCATTCTAGGTAATTGCAGAGAATAGGGCCAGTTCTTAGATCAAAAACAAAGTAATCAAACAAGGTAATCAACAAAGAGATCAAACAAAACAATAAACCAAGCCCCCTGGTCACTGTTTCTAGGGGCTAATCAGGATGACCAAGATAAAAGGAGCCCCATACATTCCTAGGCTGAGTTTACCTTGATCCTTGCATCAGCCCAAATGTGAATATTCTTATCTGAGCCTACTTCCTTAAGCCCAGTGACAAGTACTTGCCAAATTTCTATAAGTGGCACCAAGAGCTCTCCACACATCTAACTCTCCTTTATAACCTCTGCTTTTTCTACGCTCTGCCCCTTTGCTATGACGTAAGCAGAGTGCAGCTCAGGATGTAACTGAACATGAGTCCTCCTTGCCACTCTCTGAAACACTGAACCATCATGCCTGGTTTATTCCATGTTTTCTTTTTTTTAACAATCATTCATCAAAGATTGATTCATCTACTTATTTAATGTTTATTGAGACCTTTCAATATACCAGGCACAATTCCTAGGAGCTGAAAAAAAAATCAGCAAATAAGAAAAACAAAACCCCCCT
Source organism: Mus caroli (assembly GCF_978045245.1). Taxonomy (NCBI): domain Eukaryota; kingdom Metazoa; phylum Chordata; class Mammalia; order Rodentia; family Muridae; genus Mus; species Mus caroli. The sequence goes on from NW_028227268.1 coordinate 100,336,701, forward strand.
CCCTCAGTTACTCCAGGACTTGCTTGTGTTTCTTCTATCAATAATCCATGCTCATAATTTCCCTTCAAAAGGTTGACACTGGTTCTAACAATGTCAACTTTGAGTCCTTCCTTGGTGTCCTTGACCTCAATGTTTTGACCTGTCTCTTTCCTTAGCTTCTTTACTGTGAACAGGTCTGCCCTTGTTTTCCACTTTATTGCCTGAAAGATATTACTTATACTTCCTGCCTTCTTCCCCTTCCTCATTCCCAGTGCTTCCTACTCAGAGGCTAGCTCCTAGCTATGGAACTGTAATTTATACTGTACTCCTCTGGGTATGCATAGTGTACATTTAACTTAGTGTACTGTTTTGTTTTCTGAAGTGTGTTTCATGGGACGGATATGCCTTTTGCCTTTTCTAGGTTCTGTGACCACATACTTTGGAAATGGGTAAATACCGGGCTTGTCTCTTCTATGTCAGAACAATTTAGAGAAATATACCTGTCAATGAGAATTAGGTACTACCTTGGAAGAAATGATACACATCATGGTGAGTAGGCTGTGCCCTGCTCTAATCTGTGTGAAACTGATTTTCAAGCTTTACCTTACCGAGCTGGCTAGTTTTATGTCAACCAGAGGTAAGCTAGAGTCATTGGTAGCCTTAATTGAGAAAATGTTTCCATAAGATTGGACTTCACACAACCCTATAGGGCGTTTACTTAATTAGTAATTGATGAGGGAGGGCCCTGCCCACTGTGAGTGGTACCATCCCACAATGGGGTTTGATGGTCCTAGGTTCTGTAAGAAAGCAGATGGAGCAAGACCCCTCATGCCCTCTGCATCAGCTCCTGCCTTCAAGTTCCTACCCTGTTTCCTTACTGGCCTGACATGCTTTGAGGATGTGTAAACCCTTTCCTTCCCAACTTGCTTTTGTTCATCACAGCCATAGTCATTCTAACTAGGACCCTTACCCTGAGTGACTCCATTTTACAAAGCAAAGGTTGCCTCTGTGAATGCAGAGGTTGAGTGAATGAGTATCTTGTTTGTCAGGTAGATACTCCATGGGCCATGAACAGATCAATAATTCTGCAGATTAAGAAGTACTCATGCATGCTTTGCAAGGTAGACTGTGACTCGGTGGGTACAGGGCTGTATTAAAGCCCTCTCAGCAGAGCTGGTGGGCGGGAAACACTGGGTTTGATCCCCAGCACCACATAAAACAAAGAGCAGTGGTACATAGCTGTGATCCCAGCACTTGGAAGGTACAGGTAGGAAGATCAGTTAGCGTTCAAGGTCATTCCCAGCTATACAGTGAGTTCCAGGACAAGCTGGGCACAAAGATGTGAGATGAAGAGGGGAGGGGAGGAGATCCATAGCAGAAAAACCAGCCCATGAACTTTTTTCATAGTGCTGGGGATTAAATGTAGGTGCCTCTGAAAATGCTAAGTGCTCTATCACTGCCCTCAGGTCCCTGAGCTTACCTAACAAAATAAACCAATAATGCAGAACTCTCACCTAGACCTCCCCAAAAGGAAAACTGCCTAACATTGTCCTGACAATGGCCCTGCCTACCTGTCAGGGGCCAATAGGCAGGGATTTCCCAATTTTTCTCAGTGTAAGAGGGAGCCTCAGGTCAATACAGTCCCCACTTTCTGACAGCTTGGTGCTGCCCACACCTGGTATAGAACCTAGTTACTTTGTATTTTTTTTTTTTTTTTTTTTTTTTTTGGTTTTTCGAGACAGGGTTTCTCTGTGTAGCCCTGGCTGTCCTGGAACTCACTTTGTAGACCAGGCTGGCCTCGAACTCAGAAATCCACCTGCCTCTGCCTCCCGAGTGCTGGGATTAAAGGCGTGGGCCACCACGCCCGGCTACTTTGTATTTTGAAGGAGGACTTCTGTTCTGAAGAACACACTTCAGGAAATATTACACTAGACAAAGAGCTCGAGGAGAGTCCAGACCTTATCATATCTGTTGGTTCATGTGTTCCCTAGAGAACTCTGAAGAAGAGTTTGGTCCCAGAGGTATTGGATACATTTCAGGAGGTAGAGATTAAGCGGAAGGCTTAATAGTACAAGACTAAGCAGGCAGGAATATCGGTTTGGTTGTGTGATAAGGAATGAGGAGGAAATGACGTCAGTAAATCAGATAAGATTCCTGAAAAGATACAAACTACCAAAGCTACAGAAGACAACCAGAATAGACTGGATTAATTTAAGGCTGGACATTTTGGCATAGTCTTGTAAACCAAGCACCAAGAAGGTAGAGTCAGGAGCAACACAGATTTAAAGCCCAACGGGGCTGCACAGAAAGTTCAAATTCGATGCTAAGACATATAGTGTGAGCCCCCTCTCATACATATATACATATGCATATATATGTATATATATATTTGTTTTACATAACACACATATACTAAAAAAAAAACCTATTTATAAACAAAAACCTGGGGGCTGGAGAAATGGTTCATTGATTGAGAGCACTGGCTGCTCTTTGAGGGCACCCTAGTTCAAGTCCCAGCATGAACGTGGTGGCTCACAACCAACTCTAACTCCATCCCCAGGGGTTCAATACCATATTTGGCCTCCATGGGCATGAGGCATGCCATAGCACATAGATATACATGCAGGCAAAACACCTGTACACATATATTGTTTTTTAAGAGAAAAGAAAAAGAAAAGCCTGGACTAGAGGGCTGTCTGGTTTAAGTTAACAAAGTTATAGTTAAGTAGTATCCCACCTAATGGCTAGGAAATTCAAAAGGACTGGGTCAGTAACAGACTGTGGAGGTTAGGGGAGGACGAGGCTGGGAGGGACTAAGTTCCTTGTATAAGGAGAGGTTTTGCTGACCACCGGGATCACTGCAGTCCTTGAATGCACTAAAATGAGGCTAGGTCTGGATTTGTTGGACCAGCATGGTGGGGTATTCCTGTGACAACCTGACCATGTTTTGGGGAGGACTGTGGAAGAACTTTGGAACTTTGGGCTAGAAGATCCATTTGGTGTTAAGAGCTCTGCCAGATGTTGTGTAGGAGCTTGGAAGATAATGTTGAGAACAATGCAGAAAATGGAGGCGTGGCTTGTGAAATTTCAGAGGGAAAATTGAAGACTCTTTTCAGGACCATTGCTATATTGGATTGTGAAGATTCTGTGGTTCTGGTTAGCTGGGACTGAAGAATCAGCTGTGATTAACAAGATACCAGAACTACGGGGCTGGTGAGATGGCTCAGTGGGTAAGAGCACCCGACTGCTCTTCCGAAGGTCCAGAGTTCAAATCCCAGCAACCACATGGTGGCTCACAACCATCCGTAACGAGATCTGGCGCCCTCTTCTGGAGTCTGGAGACAGCTACAGTGTACTTACATATAATAAATAAATAAATCTTTAAAAAAAAAAAAAAAAGATACCAGAACTACTAAAGCAAAAAACTTGGCATTACTGGGACTATAGATGCTGGTTAGCTGGAGCTAAGAAATTAGCGGTGATTAAGAAGAGACCAGCAACACTGAGGTGAAATCTTCTGGGAAGTGTTTTTTGAGAGCATAGAGGCTGTGTCCCAGAGATAGCCAAGGATGTGCCTCATGCTACAGAGGGACTTGGTAATGTTTAAGAGTCACCCAGTTTGTACTGTTTTTGAAGGCATGAAGGAGTCACACAGAGCAGCTGAGGCTCTGCACTGTGAGAGGCCATGGAAGGCCATTGGTGAAGGTGCAGCCTCAGTTGCAATTGATGGCCCAGGACTGAAGGGGTCATGCAAAGGATTTGAGGCTTAGCACAATGAAAGAACTGATAAGAGGCTATTGCTAAAGCCAAGTTACAGTGGAAGACAGCAGCATTTTGGAGATACCAGTACCATGAGATGACTACCAAGAACAGCAGCAGCAGTGGAGTACAGGCAGCTGGAGCCTGGAAGACAACGTGTGTGCTACAAAGGGCATGGCTGGACAAGTGACCCAAGCCCTTGGAGGAGCCCAGAAGATTGTGAGTTGGATCCCAGACATTGGATGGTTGGAGATTGATTTTTGCTTTTGATTGTGACTGTGCCCTGATATTTTTCCCTCTTGAAGGAAGTTTTTTAGTGAAGCCCACAGTTAAGAGACTTTGAATTTTAAAGTACTTTGTATTTTAAAAGATACTGAATATTTTAAAGGGATTGACTTTTAATATGTAAAGACTGGGATTTTTAAAGTTATTTAGATCTTGGGGATGAGTAAGAAAGTAAGGGTTGAGGCTTACCAGTGATGTGTTTGTGTGTCAAGTTGACAAGGGGTCAATTGTACTGGCTAGTTTTGTGTCAACTTGACACAGCTGGAGTTATCACAGAGAAAGGAGCTTCAGTTGGGGAAAAGCCTCCATGAGATCCAGCTGTAAGGCATTTTCTCAATTTGTGATCAAGCAGAGAGGTCCCCTTGTGGGTGGTGCTGTCTCTGGGCTGGTAGTCTTGGGTTCTATAAGAGAGCAGGCTGAGCAAGCCAGAGCAAGCCAGAGCAAGCAAGCCAGTTCTATGATCAGTGTTTTGTCTGATCAGACATTGACTTTAGTGTGGTGTGTGTGTGTGTGTGTGTGTGTGTGTGTGTGTATTTGGTATTGACTAAATGTAGAGCCTCAAGCTTGCTAGGCAAACACTCTATCTAGTCCCCCTGCCGCTGCCTGCTCTCCTCTCCTTTTTCTGCCATCTTCCTCATCGCCTCCCTTTTCTTTTACCTTGTCCCTTGTCCCCTCACTGTCTAGACCACGCTGGTGTTGAACTTGTGGTTCTCCTCCTGCCCTTGTCCAGCTGCTGGGATCAGCTGTTCCTGATCTCTAGCCCTTTTCTGCTTTATTATGAGGGATGCTTTTTATTGATGAGGTTGGCCTTAAACTTATGATCCTCCTGCCTCAGCTTCCTGAGTAGTTGGAATTATAGGCATGTAATATACTACTTCAGATCAGAAATGGTTATAAGAAAGTTATAAATAATTTAAGTTATCAAATCTCCAGCAAAAGGAACTTTAAACCATCGATCTGTGTAGAAATTAGCTCTAAGGTATGTTCTACTCATAAGAAAGAGGGATCAGAAAACAGGCCCTTCACTCTGGCTAAATAAGGTTAAGCTTGCTTTCATAATCCTTAGTAAGGATCAGAACTGCTTAGAAAAAACGTGAGTGAAGTTCACCTCAAACAATAGCCCTAACTATCACCCAATATTGTCTTAATATCTATCACACAATTTTCAACTGAACATTCCCCCAAGACTTAATTTTTATTCCATGAAAATATTTATTGCAATGTGACCATAGGTACATTCCCTATTACTTCTAGGCAGTCTGCAGATCTCACCAGGCTGTTCTGATTCTCAGGTGGCAGGCATCCTGTGGACAACTTTTCTTCCACATTCTCATTTCTTCCTTTATGCTTGAATAATCTGTGTATGTGTGCGTGTGTGTGCGTGTGTGTGTGTGTGTGAAGGATGGAGGCTTTAGTATGAATGGGCTTCAGTGTCCTATAACAATGATTCAACTGGCAAGACAGTTCAGTGGTAAAGGGTATAGGAGCTTGTTGACAAGCCTTATACTGTGAGTTTGATCTCTGGAACTCACATGGTGGAAGGAGAGAACTGACTTCTACATGTGTCCTCTGATCTCCATATATATTCCAGGTAGGCATGTGTGTATGCATCTATCTATCTATCATCTATCTATCTAGATACACACACAAATAAACAAAGTAAACAAAATAACTTTGCAATGGCTTGTAATGAGCTGGGATGTGGTTTCCTGGTGGAGTGCGTAGAGTGCTTGTCTAGCACGTTCAAGACCCTGAGTTCAATTCCCAGCACAGCAAACCAAACAAACAAAGAACAGGAAGAGAGACCCAGGAAATATCTCCTGTCCTTTGCTATGTGAGATGCACTGAGAATGTTCACGCTATGAATCTATGAATCAGGCTCTCACCAAACCCTGCATCTGTCAATGCCATGGTCTTAGCTTCTCTACCCACCAGTACTGTGAGAAAGTAATTTGCCTTTTCTTTTGTGTGTGTGCATGCAGAAGTCTATGGAGGCCAGAAGACAGTGTTGGATTCCCTAAAACTGGAGTTATAGGAGGTTGTGAGCTGCCATGTGGGTACTGGAAATCAAACTCAGGTCCTTTGGAAGAGCATCACGTGCTCTTAACTGCTGAGCCATCTCTCTGAGCCCCTGAACTCTTTTGTTTTAAACAGCCTGATCTGGTGTAAACGATATTCACGCTAAGAAGTCAAAATGCTACTGAAAGAAATCAAGAAGACCTTACAAGTAGAGAGATGTGTTTATTATGGGTTGACAGTATCAGTGAAGAGAAAGAGTTGCTGTCCATGGTGGCACATTTGTCGTAGGAGGCTGGCTGGGCTAAGAGAGCAGAAAACTGGCCACAAGCACTTTCTATGTACAATAAAGGGACTGGGAGCCCACTGCAAGATTGAAAGCAGGAACAGGTGACAGGGTTGATATAAAACTTTAAAAGGGTCCTTCTACCTGCTATTTAAAGAATAATCTGTAGAAAGAACAAAGGGAGGCAAGGAGAATGTTACTGTGATCAGAGAGAAACCACTCAGATCAGAAATACTCAGTTAGGAAGTAAAATTAAATACTTCATTGGTTTGAGTTAAACAAACTGCCTCCTGGCGTGAGTTGGGATGTGATGTGCGATGAGGTGAAGCCAGAACACAAGGCTTCAACTAAAGAATTGGGTGGTATCACTTACAGGATGTAAAACAAACTCACAAATCAACTGATAAGGGGGACACTGTGGTTACTACGGGCTGGAAGTCTCTGTAAAGTAAAAGTGTTGTTGTCCATGGTAGTGTATGCTTGCAATCACAGCAGAGGCAGGAAGATTGCTGAGAGTTGAGGCCAACCTGGTCTACACAATCAATCCAAGCCAGGCTACATAGTAAGATCCCATCTCAAAACACACAGGCACTCCCAATGTGCTTGAGAGATGTCTCAGTGGAAAGAGCATTTGCTGCTCTTTCAGAGGACCCAAGTTTGGTTTCTAGCATCTACATCCGGTAGCTCACAACCATCTCTAACTCCAGCTCCAAGGGATTCAACACCTCTAGCCTCTGCACACATGAGCACCTACCCACCTGAAGACACACACAGCCGCACATGAAATCATAAAGATAAATCTCTAAAAACAAATGAAGCATCAAACAAAATTAAATTGTTACTTCTTCTCCAAGTTAATATAAAAGTTTAATATTAATTCCTACCAAAATCCCAAGAATACTATTTTAAAGTTATTTTATGTTGTATGAATGTTTTGCCTGCATATATCTTCATGTCACTTGTGTGCCTGGTGCTTGAGGAGGCCAGGAGAGGATACCTTTAACTCCCTGGAACTGGAGTTATAGATGGTTATTTGCAGACACATGGGTGCTGGGAATCAAATGTGAGTCTTCTGGGAGAGAAGCCAGTGCTCTTAACCACTGAGCCATCTCTCCAGTATCCCCCAACAATAATATTTTGTAGGTTGTCAGGATTATTTAAAAATTTACATGGAATGGCCATGTGCATGCCTTTAGCCGTAGCAGAAGCAGAAGTTTGAGGCCAGCCTGGGATACATATCAAGACCTTCCTTGACTCAAAATAAAAATGTAAAGCTTGTATGGAAATACTAATGACCATTAGACATGAAAGAATGTTCAACTTTACAGGCCATCAAAGAAATCTGAGTCAAAACTAAATTGAGATTCCATCTTACCAAATCATAATGTCAGTCACTAAGAAAATGAACAGCAAATGCTGGGCGAAAGGGAGCCTCTATACACTGTCAGTAGGAATGCAGACTAATTCAGCTAGTATGCAGGTTTCTCAAACCTTCCACACAACCTAGCTACAGCCCTTGCAATCATTTACCCACAGGACTCCACTCAACACAGAGACACTTGTGCAGCCATGTTTATTGCAGCTCCATGCACAGTATCCAACAACAGAGGACCAGGTACAGACAATACAATACACAGTGGATTTCTTTATACCCATAAAAAATAACATTATGTTGTCTACAGGACAATGGATATAACTGGATATAATCACATTAAACCAATTTCAGTATTTTCTCTCACTTGTGACTTTCAGAATTCATGTAGAGACATAGTCATATGTATGTATGCCATGAGAGTAGAGGACTGTCAAGGGGACAAGGGAGATTAAGTGCAGGTGGGACACAGAGAGGACAGCATGGTGGCAACAGACTCAATGGGTGACAAAAACTGAAAAATAAATGTGTATGAAAATGCAAAGATTTATCATAGAAAAACAATTTTTTTGTGGATGCCTTTTTTGGCTGAGGGTGGGTGGGGTGGGTGGGAGTGTTTTGTTACTGGCTTTTTTTTTTTTTTTTTTTTTAAGCTAGGATTTCTTCATCTAACCCTGTGTCAGGGGTTTCTATTCCTGCACAAACATCATGACCAAGAAGCAAGTTGGGGAGGAAAGGGTTTATTCGGCTTACACTTCCATGCTGCTGTTCATCACTGAAGGAAGTCAGAACTGGAATTCAAGCAGGTCAGAATGCAGGAGCTGATGCAGAGGCCACGGAGGGATGTTCTTTACTGGCTTGCTTCCCCTGGCTTGCTCAGCCTGCTCTCTTATAGAATCCAAGACTACCAGCCCAGAGATGGTCCCACCCACAAGGGGCCTTTCCCCTTGACCACTAATTGAGAAAATGCCTTACAGCTGGATCTCATGGGGGCATTTCCCCAACTGAAGCTCCTTTCTCTGTCATAACTCCAGCTTGTGTCAAGTTGACACAAAACCAGCCAGTACACTGTGGCTGCCCTAAACTCACTCTGTAGACCAGGTCGGCCTCAAACTCAAGAGATCTTCCAGCCTCTATCTTCAGTGTTGGAATTAAAAGCATGTACCACCACAACCCAGAAAACAATTTTTGTAAAGAAAAATAAAACGGGTGAACTAACTTTGCTAATTAAATATTTTAAAAATGTTTAGGTGTACTTTATGTGTATGAGTGTTTTGCCTACACATTTATCTATGCACTGCATCTGTGTCTGGTGGCCATGAGGTCAGAGGAAGGAATTGGTTCCCCTGAAACTGGAGTTATAGATGCTTATGGGTGCTGGGAACTGAACCTGGTCCTCTGGAAGATCAGCCAGTGCTCCTAACCACTGAGCCCTCTCTGCACACATACACCTTCTACTAACTTCAAATTGAATTGTGTGTCTACACCATCAGTACCAGGTGGACTGCGTGGAAAGATAACCAGCAGAGAATAGAGAGCACAAAATAGGAGCACAGAAACATGTCAAACTGAGTTTTAAAATTTTTATTACTTATTTGTTATTACTTTGCGTATGTGGAAGATAGATACAGGGACATGTGTGTCATGGCATGAGAAGGTCAGAGGACAACTTTTAGGAGTCAGCTTTTTCCTCCTCCTGTGGGATTGAGGGAATGAACTTAGGCAAGAACCTTTAGCCACAAAGGCATCCCATCATCTCCCAGTTTAATTTTGACAAGAGTGCAAAGGCTGTTCAGTGTGGGGAGCAAGCCTTGTGAGCCAGAGGCCATCTAAAGATAAAACATTGATATCCCACCTCAGACCTTGTGCACAACTCAAACTGCATCACAAATGTGAATGCAGCATCTTGAACATCTATGAATGTGAGATAAAGACTTCCAAGGCTGATTTATTAAGGGAAAGATGTAGAGCCTGTACTTCATCAAAGCTGATACCGCTTTAGAAAATGTTCTGAAGGTAGAAAAACAAGTTACAGATTGGGAAAAACATTTATATCCTACATATTAAATAAGTGAATAGTATCTAGAATGCTCAAAACTCAACAACACAAAAGCAGGCCCAATCAGAATATGAATAAAAGACAAACCAAAAGGACACACACACAAAGCAAATATTAAAAAGACTTCAGCCTTACCATAACTAGGGAAATGTAAATTAAGACTACAGAGAGTGAGGGGGAGCATGGCTCAGCTGGGGAAGGCACCTGTTGCTAACAAGCCTGATGACCCTTTACATTTGATCCACAGGCCTAAGTGGTGGAAGGAGAGAACCCATTCCGTCAAGCTGAGCTCTGACCTCCACAAGTGTGCTGCTGTACAACTGCATGTGCACGAATACAAACATGCAATGATGATGATGACAAATAAATGTTTTTAAACTATAGTGAGATATTTCTATATATCAGAATGGCTAAAATAAAAGCTAGCAACACGACCAAATGCTGATAGACAAATCACATATGGTGGCACGCAAAGTAGATTGTTCACTCTGAAAAATAGCTTGGCAAGCTCTTAAAAACTACACAGGCAACCACTGTAGACTGAATTAGTGATTTTAAAAAAAGGAACTTCCCTCTTAGAAAACAGTAGGCCAGATGGTTTCACCACTGAATTCTACTGACATTTAAAGAAGGATTAATACCAAGTTTCACAAATACCTCAGGAAATACTTCCCAACTCATTTTTGAGGCCAGTATTACCTGATCTGAAAATCAGACACAGACATCAGTAGTTTCAAACAGCCAAACACATCTTCAAAGAGAAAAGTGCTAACACCTGCATCCTTGTTTGGACAAACTTTTTTTTTTTTTTTTTTTTTTTTTTGGTTTTTCGAGACAGGGTTTCTCTGTGTAACCCTGGCTGTCCTGGCACTCACTTTGTAGACCAGGCTGGCCTCGAACTCAGAAATCCGCCTGCCTCTGCCTCCCAAGTGCTGGGATTAAAGGCGTGCGCCACCACGCCCAGCTTGGACAAACTTTTAAATAAAATTTAATTTGAGGGCTGGAGAGATGGCTCAGCGGTTAAGAGCACTGACTGTTCTTCCAGAGGTCCTGAGTTCAATTCCCAGCAACCACATGGTGGCTCACAACCGTCTGTAATGGGCATCTGATGCTACCTTCTGATGTGTCTGAAGACAGCAACAGTATATCCACATACATTAAATAAATAAATAAATCTTTTTTAAAAAATTAACTTAAAAATAAACACCCTGTAAGTTTTGCTGACTAGCTTGTAACCACACTGGTTACTATAATATTTAATATAGAATGTTACACATAGACTATGTGACTTTAGTACCTTATAGTCCCCTAAGCACTGGGATTATAGGAATGTGCCACCACATCTTTCTTTCTCTCTCTTTCTTTCTTTCTTTCTTTCTTTCTTTCTTTCTTTCTTTCTTTCTTTCTTTCTTTTCTTTCTTTCTTCCTTCCTTTCTTTTTCTTTCTTTCTTCCTCTCTTTCTTTTTTAAAGGGTTATTTATTTATTTTATGCATGAGTACACCAAAACTGCTCTCTTCAGACACACCAGCAGACGAGGGCACCAGATCCCATTACAGATGGTTGTGAGCCATCATGTGGTTGCTGGGAATTGAACTCAGGACCTCTGAAAAAGCAGTCAGTGCTCTTAACCGCTGAGCTATCTCTCCAGCCCTTGTTGTTTCTTTTATGGGTTTTCTGTTTGGTTCTTAGACAGTACTGCTACATGGGCCAGGTTGGCCTAAACAAATGTCATTCCCACAGCAGCCTGTTACTGGCATAACAAAGTTGCACCTACACTCTGGCTCCTTGATGAGATTAATCATAAACTTTCTATACAGCTTTTAAATTTAAATTTATTTTGTGTGTACGCATGTTATGTGCATAAGTGGTAACTTAGGACCCACATTATCTTGGCCAAGTCACCTAACTCTCCAAAGCACAGTTTTTCCTCTCTGTACAATGAAGACAAAGGAGATTTCAGAGTTGTGGTGGTTCTAATAATGAATGGCATGTATCCAGCCTACACTTTTTAAAATCTACCCCCTTTATCACCAAGAACTATAAAAATAAAGGGCCTATTTCTAATTTTACATTGCAGTCTCTCAAATAGATGTCTACGTATTTACTCATCATTTCAAGCCCTCAGTTGTGATACCAGAGGTAGAGGGAAGACTGGAGAAACATCGAGGTCATTATGTAGTTAACCTGCCACTCAGAATTTTCACTCTGTCCTTTTCAGCATGATGCATATCCTTCACTCTAACCAGCTACTGTGAAAGGATGAAGCTTCACTGCTCTGTCTAGTTAGAAAGTCTCAGCTATTAAAAAAGATGAATTCATGAAATTCTTAGACAAGTGGATGGAACTAGAAAATATCCTGAGTGAGGTAACCCAATCACAAAAGAACACACATGGTATGTACTCACTGATAAGTGGATATTAGCCCCAAAAGCTCTAAATACCCAAGATACAATTCACAGACTACATGAAGCTCAAGAAGAAGGAAGACCAAACTGTGGGTGCTTCGGTCTTTCTTAGAAGGAGAACAAAATACTCACAGGAACAAATATGGAGATAAAGTGTAGAGCAGAGACTGAAGGAAAGGCCATCTAGAGACTGTCCCACCTGGGGATTCAGCCCATATATATAGTTACCAAACCCAGACAGTATTGTGGATGCTAAGAAGTGCATGCTGAAAGGGGCCTGATATGGCTGTCTCCTGAGAGGCCCTGCCAAGGCCTTACAAATACAGAGGCAGATGCTTACAGCCAACTATTGGCTGGGCACAGGGTCTCCAATAAAGGAGTTGAAGGGTTTTGCAACCCCATAGGGAGAACAATATCAACCAACCAGACCCCCCCACCTGCCACCACCACCCCCCCACCTCCGACCCCGAGCTTCCAGGGACTAAGTAATCAACCAAGGAGTACACATGGCTCCAGCTGCATATGCAGCAGAGGATAGCCTTGTCATGCATGCATCAATGGGAGGAGAGGTCCTTGGTCCTAATGTAGGGGAATCAAGGATGGGGAGGTGGGAGTGGGTGGGTGGGTGGAGGAACACCCTCATACAAGCAGGGGGAGGGAGGATGGGATAGGGGGTTTCCAGGAGGGGGGACACCGGGAAAGGGGATAACATTTGAAATGTAAATAAGGAAAATATCCAATTAAAAAAAAAGTTTCACAGCTTAAACACTTCTTTAGCATCTGGAATTCTTCTGTTGCAATGCTTTGGTGTTGAAGCAGGCAAAGGTTTGCTTCTTTTGTATCTCTCAAGTCTGAGGATACTCACCTGGTTTCTCTTTGGTCTCATGGGCGCACATCAGCCAGTGAATACACTGACTAATATTAGACAATAAAAAGCCCAAAAGACTGGCTTGAGAAAGACATGCACTAGGTTTTTTTTTTTTTTTTCCTCCAGTAACTTTTGGATTCGTGATGAGAACTCTGAAAACACGAACACCCTCATTTTCTTGTCAAACTTTGGTCTGAAGGTTATTAGGTCAGGCGTCTACTGTAACTAACAGTAGTGTAGCTTAAGGGTAGTTTGACATTAGTGCAATGAAGATGATGATTCTAACCTTTTCTATTTTGTGAAGGTAAGTTAGCCTCAAAAATGGTGTAGCAGGCTGAAGTGGCAGTGCATGCCTCTCATTCCCAGTTTGTTGTAAGGAGTTCAGAGTCAGCCTGGGATTCCTAAGGAGCCCAGCTCAAAAGCAACCCCGCCCCCATTCTTCACCTGCCGCCTTCAAAATCCAAAGAATTCCGTGGTTGCATCCCTGCTATGAGCTCTTCCTCGCTCAAACATTCTGTAACTTTCACACTCTGCTTTTTGTCTGTCCTGTCACTTTCATCGAAGACCGGCTGGGGAGGGAAACCATTCTTCCAGAACACATCCATCCCAGCAGATTCGGGGATCACGCAGCTTCAGGACTCGCGACACCTGCCTCCGGACGCCCATGGCTGCACCAGCTTCTGGAAGCTACTCCCCTATGGAGCTAAAGGAGAGTGTGCTCTCGAGGTTCCGCCCCGTGGGGGCGGAGCCAGTGATGGGGCAGGTCTAAAGGGAGGGGAGGGGCGAGGGAGGGGAGGGGCGGGGCGGAGTGGGAAGGGTTTGGGTCCCAGCCTGCAGACTTCAGCTTCTAACCCTCCAGTCAGTTTCAGTTCTGCTCCCAGTGGCTCTCGCTTGCTTGCTAGTTCTCTGTCCTGGCTGCCACCTTGGATGAGTGACTGGCTCAGACCCTCGTGTCAGCGTCCTAATCTCTAGCTGGCCGCTAGTTCTCACCGGGCCAGCAGCCTGCCCTGTGTGCAGACATGCGTTCTGCAAGTTTCTGCATCTAGAAACTTCCACCACTGAAGTAGTCCAAAGAAAATATGAATAGACTTGGTCATGGTAAGTAAAGTATTGCCAAGACCCTACTGTTAAAAAGATACTTTGTGGTTAAGAAGGTAATTACCTTTAAATTTATTTTTATTTATCTTTGTTATAAAATCAGATTGATCCATAAAAGTCCATACCGAATGTGACAGCTAGGCTAATCCATGAGCAACTGAACACTGAACACTGGGAAACAAACTTCTGTTTGTTATGTGACTTGCATCACTCTCAGCTCCTTACACGTGATGTTTTTCTTCAGGGCCTATATCATTTTTTCTAGTTTGTGAATCATCTTAACTGAATTTTTCCACTTTAGTTAAATGTGCCTTGTGACATCTACCCCAATGCTAGGCTGGGGTTAATAGCCAAAGGGCAAGCCTTTCAAGGAAAGACAAACCTTTAAAACTTAGCTAATTGCCCATGGAAAGTGTACTTCAGCTTTTGTAGCTCCAAAACATTTGGGTTAGTCTTCCTGGGAAAACACGGCAGTTATAGACATTCCCTAGGGAAGATGGATAAATAAATGTGAGGAAAACTGTAATCAGAATGAATGGTAAGTTTTGCGATTTAATAATTACCTGATTGACAGCACAGAAGAGCAAACTATAAAAAGGTTCAGACTTCTTTTTTTTTTTTTTTTTTTTGGTTTTTCGAGACAGGGTTTCTCTGTGTAGCCCTGGCTGTCCTGGAACTCACTTTGTAGACCAGGCTGGCCTTGAACTCAGAAATCCGCCTGCCTCTGCCTCCCGAGTGCTGGGATTAAAGGCGTGCGCCACCACGCCCGGCCAGACTTCTTTATTTAATGTTAACTTTATCAGGATTTGTCAAGCATTAAAAGATGGGTGAAAAGAGAATTTCTCTTATTCAAAAAATGAACATCATAGATATAAACATTAAAGAGATAGACATTAAATAAATATTATTAAAGAAATAAACATTAACGAGCCTTTAATCTCTGTTCCAAGGCAGACTGGTGTTAGTTTATCGGTATATCTATTCCTATGGGTTATGTATTCAGAACTGGCTTTTTTCTAGGGAGGAGTTATTTGGGGTTGAATTCAGGGCGTCAAGCTTTCTAAGTGACCATAACCCAGACAATTTTATAGCAGTGGGTCTCAACCTGTGGGTCACAACCCCCTGATGTTCAACTGACCTTTTCATAGGAGTTGTCTAAGATCATGGGAAAACACAGATATTTACTATTCATAACAGTGGCAAAATTACAGTTATGAAGTAGCAATGAAAATAATTTTATGATTGGGGGCACCACAACATAAGGAATGTGTTAAAGGGTCACAGCATTAGGAAGGTTGAGAAGTGCCATTTTATAGAAATATAATCTCCATAATCTGGCGATGGTATAGAAAAGTGGTTGAAGGAGCTTTTGTCGCTTGGGCTGGAATGCAGAGTAGACCCCTTCTTAGCCATACCATCAGGGTAGACCCCTTCTTAGCCACGTCATCAGGGTAGACCCCTTCTTAGCCACGTCATCGGGGGATGATATATTTCTTTCTCTCAATTTCTCCTGCACCAACTGTCAATGAGAATCTTAAGTAAATCTTTTTTTTTTTAAAGATTTATTTATTTTATGTATATGAGTACACTATAGCTGTCTTCAGACACACCAGAAGAGGGTATCAGATCCCATTACAAATGGTTGTGAGCCACTATGTGGTTACTGGGAATTGAACTCAGGACCTTTGGAACAGCAGTTAGTGCTCTTAACCACTGAGCCATCTCTCCAGCCCAAGTAAATCTTTTAAAATTATTATTATCACTGCTACTACCACTCGTGTGTGTGTGTGTGTGTGTGTGTGTGTGTATAGGCACACTGCCACCTATTATATGGAAATCAGAGGATAATGTTGGAGTCCAGCCTTCCATCTTTTTGTAGGTGCTGGGGATCAAACTCAGGTCACCAGGCTTATAAGGCAAGCAGTTCCCTGACTCATCTCACTTAAGGTTTTAAATATGAGGGGACTTTTCTGCATGGTTAGGTACCTGGAAAATTGTTTGCATTTTAATGTATTTGGATGTACATTTTTAAATTATTACATTGTGTGTGTGTGTGTGCATGAGACAGATGGACTGAGAGAGCAAGAGAGAGAGAGAGAGAGAGAGAGGGAGAGGGAGAGAGAGAGAGGGAGAGGGAGAGGGAGAGGGAGAGGGAGAGGGAGAGGGAGAGAGAGAGAGAGAGAGAGAGAGAGAGAGAGTCAGAGGAAGTTTTCTTCCTCCTATTGTGTTGGGGCTGTAACTGTGATTTCCCTATCGTGTTGGTATGTTGATTCTGGGATTGAATTCAGGTTATCCTAATGCTTTTATTTGCGGAGTCATCTTTCTGGTCCTATTTACATTATGAATTTTAAGCCTACATGTTAAGCATGTAACCATATTTCTCAAATTTATCTATAAATCTATAGTTTATACTAAAACAGTTGTTCTTTGATTAAGTTCTTGGTGAGTTTATTAATATATTATGTTACATATCACATTTACACATACTTTAAATAAATATAATAGGTTTTTTAAGCACTGCATGGTAGTCAGAATAATAGGCACACCAAGCAAATTGAATTCTTTTTATATTTAAAATTGTTTATAATTTAAATTATTAAATATCTCAGAAAGTAGGAAATTCACACATTGTATCTGATCTTTTCTGATACCTCACATCCCTAAAAAGGTGGTGGACAAGACTCTGTAATGAATGGCCCACTCACCCCTGCCCTGACTACTTAGCATAGTCCTTCGCAGTACTAAAACTGCTTTGTTTGGGAGTGAATACTTAGCACTCTCTTCCTGGGCCTGTGAAAATCCTCGTGAAAGGAGAGAAGACTTCTTCCAGCTCACAGTTCCAGAGGTTTCGATCCACAGTCACTCACGTTTCTTCTCTGGCTTGTGACTACATAGCACACCATGTTGGAAGCTTGTTGTGGGAAGGCCTGCTACCTCATGGCAGCTGGTATGTAAAGAGAGAGAGAGAGAGCAGAGTGTTGGGGGTACCAATAGCGTTGCCTCCTAAAGGTTCCACCTCTTTCCATAGCACCACCATGAGGACCAGGTCTTCAACACATGTGCCTTTGGGGGATGCTTCAGGTCAGGCGGGACAGTGGGCTCCCAGCCTGCTCAGTTTTAAGTTCTGGCTCTGCCACTAACTTACTGTGTTTCTTTTCTGTGTGTCCTGTTTTTCATCTGGAAAGGGTGCAACTATATACATTTCAGGGAGCTGGGAGCCTCTCAGGCATCACTAATTCTAAGCAGCCAGGCTAGCGCGTGCCCCTAACTAATGGCCTTTTGAATGTTCAGAAAGACTCTAACAGAAATACTCTGATTGGTCAAATCCTAAGAATTCCACTTAAATACTGCTGACTCTTTGCCAGCAGGTCCAGGGGAGAGGAGAGAGGTCCGCCGGGGTCTCTCTGGGGCTGAAAGGGATGGTGAGTATCGAGGGCCCAAAAGAAACACACCGAGCCTGGAGTCTTGTAGAAGTAGGAACTCAACTTTATGGCAATCAGCCTCTCGCTTATATAAGTTCGGAACATAGGGAGGGGGATTTTTGGTGGGGTGAGATGACGTAGGAGGCGGGGAAGGGTGACAGAGGGTATGGAGAGACTGACAGGGCCAATGGCAAAGCTCTACATCCGCAATGGCAGGGCAGAGGCAGGGCCAAACAGGTCTTGCTGAGTCATCCCGATACGGAAGTGACTGAGACAGGTCTCAAAACTCGAGCCAGGCTTGGGTTTGTCCTCAAGGCCCAAACTAGGGCCAAAATAGGTCCCAACAAAAAAAAAAGTGTCAGATATTTTTAAAAATTATGAAATTCCTTAAAACATAAAATATCCCAAACAGAGTGTATACAAAATAGCACAGTGTAATACAAGTTTTGTTATTCCATCTTAGTAAGCTCAATATGTCCCTTAACATTATACTAATTTATTCACTGTAGCCATTTGGAGCTATAATCATTTTCCAGTAACGGGCAGTAGATTTATTTGGGGGCTGTTAATTTGATGCTATATGTTGTTTTGGTTAAGGATTTTACTACTCTTATGAGACACCGTGACCAAAAGCAACCTGGGGAAGAAAGGGTTTATTTGATTTATATATCCTGAAGCAATCTCCATTTAGAGAAGCCAAACAGGGAGGAACTCAAAGAGGGCAGGAACCTAGAGTCAGGAGCTAATGCAGTGGCCATGGAGGAATGCTACTTACTGGCTTGCTCCTAGTGGCTTGCTCAGTCTACCTTCTTATAGAAGCCAGGACTACCAGTCCACCCACAATGGGCAAACCTTCCCCCATCAATCATTGATTGAGGAAATGCCCTACAGATTTGCCATCAGCCTGATCTTATGAAGGCAATTTCTCAATTGAGGTTCCCTTCTCTCAGATGATTCCAGTTTGTGTCAAGTTGACATAACACTAGCCAATACACATGTTCAGGGTTGTCAATGACCTTAGGGTTACAGAATTGGGCAAACACTCCTGTTGGGGGCAGGCAAAATGCATGCATGTCTTCTGGGGGCTCAACCTTGGCTGAACCTATAGAATAGCTGGGTCTGCCTGCTGTTTAGTGGGAGCATGAAGCCCACACAATTCAGCTGGGATTTATTTTCACAATTAGGACATTGCCTGTCCCTAGGAATTCTAAAGATTTTATCTTTTGCCTCCTTAAAAATTTTTCTTCTCTGCTATGAGAGGATGGAGTTCCAGAGTTTCTCTCTCTCTCTCTCTCTCTCTCTCTCTCTCTCTCTCTCTCCTCTCTCTCTCATTCAGCTAATCTCTCTCTCTCATTCAGCTAATCTCCGCTTACTTAAAGTTAATTAAATTCTCCACCTCTACTGAATTGTGTTTTCTCATCTACCTAATAAACAGATTAGTGACACAGAATTAGAATAAGCCTCGAGTTGGTCCTTGGTAGGTCCCATGCACATCTAAGAGGTGATAATGCCACCCAGCAACTCTCCAGTTTCCTAACGCACACTGACATCCATGGCACGTTGGAGAGGAAGGACTTTCTCACTGGGGGCTGGCAAGGTTGGGCAGCCAGTCCCTGCGCTTGTGGCAAAGCCTGCAGACTCCCATGATTCTCCTGCTGCAGTGAGAGGAAACTGACTCCAGCATGTTGTCCTCTGACCTTTGTGGTGCATTCCCCACCCCCACACTGGATCCTTTAATGTAATTCTTATATTTTTTGGTGTTGTGAGCCTAGGCTTTAACAGCTGAGCCATCTCTCCAGACCATGATATAATTCTTAAAAAAAAAAAAAAAAATTAGAGTTTCTTACACAGAACAAAGAGGGCCTTTCCAGGCCGTGGGAATCACACAACTCTGGAAAAATCTCAGTTTGCCCACAGCCCCATGCTTCTCTTCTAATAAGAGGGTGATTTGAATTGAATTTGGGCCAGGGACTTAGTGCAGAACTAAGGGAGCACAGATTTAGTTTCAGGGAATTGAGGCTCATGCTGCTCATGTGGCTTTGTGGTCTACTTTTTTGTTTGTACTTTTCAACAAGATGTAAGCAGCTTTTTATATTCGTAGACTTCTGGATTTTTTTTTTTTTTTTTTTTTTTTTTTTGGTTTTTTTCGAGACAGGGTTTCTCTGTGTAGCACTGGCTGTCCTGGCACTCACTTTGTAGACCAGGCTGGCCTCGAACTCAGAAATCCGCCTGCCTCTGCCTCCCGAGTGCTGGGATTAAAGGCATGCGCCACCACGCCCGGCATGACTTCTGGATTTTTAATGACTAGAAAATATTAGAAGAATCTATAATAATTTTTGTAAAGGGTTTCCTTATTACTGAACATTTAGATTTTTTTGATGGTAATACTAATTCAAAGAATATCCTTGTAGCCAAATATTTGCTTATGAATTTAACCACTTTCCTGGCATAAATTGCCTGGAGGGGACTCACTGGGTCAGACAGATGCTTACATTTTCAGAGCTTTGGTCTGAATTCCAGAGTGCCCTCTAGGAAGGTTGGACCAGTGTGTGCTATCCAGCATCAGGAAGGACTATGTTTTGCCCTGCTGGTGACTGAATCTCTTACAACCTTTGTAAGTGTCACTTTTTAAAATTAATTAGTTAATTAGTGTGTATATATATATATATGTGTGTGTGTGTATATATATGTGTGTATATATATTCATTTATTTATTTTGTTTTTTCAAGACAGGGTTTCTCTGTGTAACAGAGCCCTGGGTGTCTAGGACTGACTTTGTAGACCAGGCTGGCCTCAAAATCACAGAGATCTGCCTGCCTCTGCTCCCCTCCCCTGACAGTGCTGGAATTAAGGCTTGTGCCACCACCCCCGGCTTAAGTTCCACTTGCTGGCGAGGATGTGGAGAAAGAGGAACACTCCTCCATTGTTGGTGGGATTGCAAGCTTGTACAACCACTCTGGAAATCAGTCTGGCGGTTCCTCAGAAAATTGGACATAGTACTACCGGAGGATCCAGCAATACCTCTCCTGGGCATATATCCAGAAGATGTCCCAACCGGTAAAAAGGACACATGCTCCACTATGTTCATAGCAGCCCTATTTATAATAGCCAGAAGCTGGAAAGAACCCAGATGTCCCTCAACAGAGGAATGGATACAGAAATTATGGTACATTTACACAATGGAGTACTACTCAGCTATTAAAAAGAATGAATTTATGAAATTCCTAGCCAAATGGATGGACCTGGAGGGCATCATCTTGAGTGAAGTAACACAATCACAAAAGAACTCACACAATATGTATTCATTGATAAGTGGATATTAGCCCAAAACTTAGGATACCCAAGATATAAGATACAATTTGATAAATGCATGAAACTCAAGAAGAATGAAGACCAAAGTGTGGACACTGTGCACCTTCTTAGAATTGGGAACAAAACACCCAGGGAAGGAGTTACAGAGACAAAGTTCGTAGCTGTGATGAAAGGATGGACCATTTAGAGACTGCTGTATCCAGGGATCCGTCCCATAATCAGCTTCTAAATGCTGACACCATTGCATACACTAGCAAGATTTTGCTGAAAGGACCCAAATATAGCTGTCTCTTGTGAGACAATGCCGGGGCCTAGCAAACACAGGAGTGGATGTTCACAGTCAGCTATTGGATGTATCACAGGGCTCCCAATGGAGAAGCTAGAGAAAGTACCCAAGGAGCTAAAGGGATCTGCAACCCTATTGTTGGAACAACATGATGTACTAACCAGAACCCTGGAGCTCTTGTCTCTAGCTGCATATGTATCGAAAGATGGCCTAGTCGGCCATCAATGGAAAGAGAGGCCCATTGGACTTGCAAACATTATATGCCCCAATATAGGGGAATGCCAGGGCCAAAAGAATGGGAATGGGTGGGTAGGGAAGTGGGGGGCGCTATGGGGGACTTTTGGGATAGTATTGGAAATGTAATTGAGGAAAATATGTAATAAAAATAAAAAAAAAATACTTTTGTTTTGTTCATGTAGGAAAGGAATGTAGGTGAATTATCTAAGTCCAAAAGTGAAGAAACTTATCTAAGTTCAAATGTGAAGAAACATGAGATGTAGGAAGCAAGGGTGCCTGTGTCTCTCACTCTTCAGAGCAGCGTTAGCCTGTAAACACTTAGCTAGATTGACTTTCAGCTTTTCCTATGGATACACTAATGTGTAGTATAGGGTAATTATGCAGTAATACTTTCCAACCTCCATCCTTCTCCCCCTCTCTCCTCTTCTCTTCCCTTCCCTTTGCCTTCCCTCCCTCCCACCCTTCCTTCCTTCCTCTCTTTGTTTTCTGAACAGGTTTTCACTATGTAGCCCAGGCTGGCCTCAGCTCATCATGTATCTTGGGCTATCCTTGAACTCATGGCACTCCTCTCCAGTACAGGGACTATAGCCTATATTAATATGTCCAGCTCTGCTTGCCTTTTAACACATCTTGGGTATATTTGTCAATATAATTAGATCTCATTTTCTCTCCTCCCCATTTTTTTTTCTACTTGTTTTTCCTTTTTTTCTGAACTAGCCCTTTATACCCTAAGCTTACCTTTATAACCATGTAATTATATAGAGATATTTTCTTATTGATGTTCTATCTATATATACATTAAATATATTACCTTTTGATGTATTTATGAAGCTGTTTTTTATAGCTATTTTTGTTACATGTGTCTTAGTCTTAGTCACTGTTCTATTGCTGTGAACAGACACCATGACCAAGGCAACTCTTTTTTTTTTTTTTTTTTTTTGGTTTTTCGAGACAGGGTTTCTCTGTATAGCCCTGGCTGTCCTGGAACTCACTCTGTAGACCAGGCTGGC
The DNA here is from genome assembly GCF_978045245.1 of Mus caroli. Taxonomy (NCBI): domain Eukaryota; kingdom Metazoa; phylum Chordata; class Mammalia; order Rodentia; family Muridae; genus Mus; species Mus caroli. The sequence continues at coordinate 100,359,096 of NW_028227268.1, forward strand.
CTCAAACTCAGAAATCCACCTGCCTCTGCCTCCCAAGTGCTGGGATTAAAGGAATGTGCCACCATGCCTGGCCCAAGGCAACTCTTATAAAGGAAAACATTTAGTTGGGGCTGGCTGGCTTACAGTTTCAGAGGTTCAGTCCATTATCATCGTGAAGGGAACATGGTAGGCGTGGTGCTGGAGAGGTAGCTGAGAGCTCCAATCTGATCCAGAAGCAGGGAGAGAGAGAGAGAGAGACAGAGACAGAGACAGAGACAGAGACAGAGACAGAGAGGATATGCTGGATGCTGGGCCTGGTGTGAGCTTTGTGGAACCTTCAGGTGCACCTTCAGTGCACTTCCAGAAGCAAGGCCATGCCTCCTAACCCTTCTAAGTCCTTCTCAAGTTCTATCACTCCCTGGTGACTAGTCATTCAAATCTATGAGCCTATGAGGACCATTCCGCTTCAAACCAAAATACCCCTGAGCATTTTTGGCTTGAGTTTGTTTTCCTGATCTCGTGTAGGTGATACTATGACCGAGTCACTTTAGTTAGCCCTGTCCTCTTCTGCTCAGCTTGTCCATACACCACAGCTTACTAGTTCACTTTTAAAAATATGATATTAAGCCAGGCATTGTGATGCACACCTTTAATCTGTGAGTTTGAGACTATCCTGGCCTACCTAGCAAATTTCAGAACATCAAGGATTACACAGTGAAACCATGTCTAGAAAAATGATATTAGTATATAATTGTTTTGATTTCTTTTTTGTTGTTGTTGTTTTTGTTTTGTTTTTGTTTGTTTGTTTGTTTGTTTTTCAAGACAGGGTTTCCCTGTGTAGCCCTGGCTGTCCTGGAACTCACTTTGTAGACCAGGCTGGCCTCGAACTCAGAAATCCGCCTGCCTCTGCCTCCCAAGTGCTGGGATTAAAGGCGTGTGCCACCACCGCCCGGCTCATATAATTGTTTTTGATTGCTAAAGTATTTCTTGGTCCTGTAAATTTTGTACCCAGATGAATGCTTCCCAGTCCTGGCCTAAGGCTCCAGAAAGGGTTGTAGCCAACCAAGTTCAGAGGCAATATGAAGTCTTTGTTGTTCAGCTAGGTGGGGAAACTTGAAAAAAGAAACTTATTCAAGCATTTCTGCTTTTATCACAGTACTGAATTATCAGAGGTGTGTGTGTGTGTGTGTGTGTGTATCTGTCTGTGTGTTTTCATGTATTGGTATGTTTGCAGGTGTATATGTGTGTGCCTGTGTGTGGAGGCCAGTGTCATTCCCAAGAAACTCTCTACCTTGTGCTTTGAGGTAGGGATCTCGATTTGTGCACTGGGATCTCGCTGGACAACCAGGCTAGACCGGCAGGAGAGGCCCTCTTGTCTTCGCCTCCTTGACACTAGGGCTCCAAGCATGTGCCATAGAACCTGACTCAGTGAGCGTACAGAGGATGAGAGCCAGTCTTCTTGCTGTGCTGCAAGCACTTTACCAACTAAGCCGTCTGCCCAGAGAGAGCCAACCCAGGGCCTTGAGCATGCTGGGCAAATGCCCTGCCACTAAGCTACACCCTGGCCCTACTTAGTATTCTTCTGGTTTGCTTTTGTGAAATCTCCTGTCACCATTAGTGAACAATATACACCAATACCAATAATACTTAAATATATTTTAGGTATAATGTATGTATGCTAAAATATGAAATACTGTTTAGTAAAAAGCAGTTATATACATATTATTTCTTTATTACCCCTTTGGGCGACCAGATACTGATAACAATCTTGTCCACATACTTCAAATTAGTAAGGATTTCTTTGTATTTCTGAAAATTATTTACACTTGGAAGATATGACAGCTCAGAACAGGAAATAACAGGAAATCTAGTAAATATCTTTGCCTCAATTATCACTTATATTTAAAAGATGTTCATTCTGGTTAGGCTACAAAAGAACAGCTGTCATTCAGGCAAAAGTCAGACCTGTGCTGGGGCTGGAGAGATGGCTCAGTGCTTAAGAACAAGAGCTGTCTTGAAGAGGACCTGGGTTCGGTATCCAGCATCCACATGATGATGGCTCATAACCATCCGTAATTCCAGTTTCAGGGCATCTGACACCCTCCTCTGACCTCAGCAAGCACCAGGCACGCATGTGGTACACAGACATATATGCAGGCAAAACACTCATACACATAAAATAAAATAAATAAATCTCAAAGTAAAATCAGCTCCAGATTTGTGCCGCCTGATAGTAACACATTCCTTTTTTAAAAAATATTTATTTATTTATTATATGTAAGTACACTGTAGCTGTCTTCAGACACACCAGAAGAGGGCATCAGATTTCATTACGGATGGTTATGAGCCACCATGTGGTTGCTGGGATTTGAACTCAGGACCTTTGGAAGAACAGTCGGCACTCTTAACTTCTGAGCCATCTCACCAGCCTAGTAACACATTCTTATTGCTGCCATTACAAGTTATCATGAACTCAGTGACTTAAAGCTCATAGCTTGGAATAAAAACAAAACAAAACAACACTGTCTCTCCAAGCTAAGATGAAGGGTCAATGTACCGTACTCCTCTCGGGGGTAAAGCTCCTCTATTCCTTGGCCTTGGTTTATTCTTCCATCAGTTGCTAGTGTGGATACTACTTTTGTGGTCATATTTCTCTGACTTTCTGCGGTCCTCTTTTCCATATAAGAACACTAACTACATAAGGCCAACCATCTAAGATAATCTCTCTTTACTTCATCATACCTGCAAAATATCTTTCCATGTAAGTTAACATATTGAAATGTTCAGTATTAGGTCATGCATGTCTTTGGTTACTTTGTCTGTCACAGACACCATCCCCCATAAACTTGTGATACTAAAACCAAAATTGGCATTATGCATCACGAAGAAATGGAAAAAGAACTCTTTCGTGGGTTTTTCTTTTGTTTGTTACTTTTTTTTTTTTAATGCTGAGGTCTGAATTCAGGGACTTTGGTGTGCTGAACACGTGCTATCTATTGCTAGGTTACACCCCAGGAGCTCAGTTTCCTTTAAATAGGCTTTGTCTGTGGAACATGCCTTTGGTCCCTAGATCCCCAGCATTCTGGATGCCTGACACAGGGGGGATAAAGAGTTTGGAGCCAACCTGGACTACATAGTGAGATTTGTCTCAAACAAATGAATAGCAACTAAACAAAATCAGACTTAGCCAAGTGCTAAAGCATTTGAAGACAAACTCTTTGTTTCTTTATGACCAGGGGAGCTTTAACTCTAAAGGGTGCTGGACCCCTCTTATGGTGTGATGCACAGTGTAGATACACAGTGGTCCCTCATCTATCCAGAGCATGGCGGTGCTCCTAAAACTTAGGCATCAACATGTATGGTCATACCCTAAGGAGCTAAACTCACTCACAGAGAGACAGTGAGACACCCATGTCTCACTCAGAACACCTGGATCCCGTATAGTCCAATGGTACTCACACTTGACAAACCGTTATAACCAGCTGATGTATGTGATGTTAGCCCTTGACTGACTTGAAGCAGAAAGTTGGAAAGGCAAAAAGAAAAGCTTGAGGCAGGTAAATTGATAGAACTAAAGAAAACAACTCAGGGAAAACATAATGTATCTCATGTCTAGGCTACAGTCAAATGAAACCATTTCAGCTACAGTCAAAAAGGAAGGTAGGAAAAAGTGCTTTAAGTAGAATCTAATTGGTTTTTGTTTCATAAATTTTACTTCTCTGTTCATTCTGTGATAGGCTTTACCATGGAGCCTGCATACGCATAAGTCGTAGCCCAGGCTAGTCTCAAACCCTCAGCGATCCTTCTGCCTCTACCTCTTGCGTACGGGTATTACAGACATGCCCAACCACGAAAGGGCAGCTAAGCCCTTAGCAGTTCTTCCCCATTCAGTGGCTGAGCAGTGTCTGCAGCACATCAGGCCTTCCCCAGTCTTCAGTCAGAGCTGCTGGAAAGACAGAGGGCACCTATGAGTGTCTGCAGGGCTGGTGACATCATGGCTGGAGCTGCCAGGAGAAGCACACCCCCCCACCCCCGCTCCTCTTCAGAGCTGTGTTGTAGATAGCATGGCTTCCCCTTTTGTGGATGTGCTGCCCCGTCTGGAAATCTAGTTGTTGTCCCTTGCATTCCCAATGCAAGGAATATGAGGCTTTCCTCCACACTTGCAGGGCACCAAGCGTCCTGACAACTTATTGAAAGACTCCCTTTAAGTTAGTAGGTGAGTCAAACACAAGCACAGAGAACTTTTCCTGAGTAGCATCCAAAGGTTAGAATATAGAATTCTTTCAATTCCTTTGGTGGGGCATGGGGGAATTCTTCATATAAAAAGATAGCAGGCTAGCAAGACATCTCAGTGAGGAAAGGCATTTGCCACCAAGTCTGATGACCTCAGTTTGATCCCTGGGCCCCACATGGTGGAAGGAGAGAACTGGTTCTTGCAGGTCATCCTACATGTATGTATATACACAAATAAGTAATAAATAAATGTACTGTTTTTAAAATATGAAAGGCAAAGCACAGGGTACTTGGTGTTAAGGCTTTTTTTTTTCCCAAGACAGGGTTTCTCTGTATAGCCCTGGCTGTCCTGGAACTCACTTTGTAGACCAGGCTGGCCTCGAACTCAGAAATCCGCCTGCCTCTGCCTCCCGAGTGCTGGGATTAAAGGTGTGCGCCACCACGCCCGGCTGGTGTTAAGGCTCATATCTAGTTTATATTTTTATGATTTCAGGTGACAATAAATGGCCTGCCAGCGGGGATGGGGGACAGATGGAAGTGCTATGTACTGCAGGGTGTTGGTGTTTCTCTTTCTGACTCTTGATACTACTACAAGTCTAATTTGAATCAAACGCATTACTAGTGCTTATGTACCTCATATGTTTCAGAAAATTAAAATGAAGTAGCTGGGCCAGGTAGCACACCACACCTGTGTAATCCCAATATCCTGGAGGCTGAGATAAGACAATCAATCCTAAGCTCCAGGTTAGCCTGGGCTATACTGTGAGATCCTGTCTCAAAAACCAAAACCAAAGTACAAAGAGGAGGTAGAGAGGGAAATAGAGTTCAGTGTTGTTGTTCTTACAACCAGAATACGGTCTGATGCCATTTAATGTAACAAGCAAGTCATGCGCAGATGAGGTGTGCCCAGCACTGTGGTGTTAGGTCACTATCAGAAAGTCTTCTCTTTCAGGAGGTGGCTGGAGAAAATTTGGCAATAGACAAATTAAAACTTGACAGTAAGTAAATGTTTTGATAGAGACATTTTTTCCACAGACCAATAGAAGCTTTTATGAAAATGCTCAAAAGTGTTTTCAAGGATTCTTAGGGCGAGAGAGATGTCTTATAGGTTAAGAGCACTTGTTGCTTTTGTAGAGGACCAAGGTTCAGTTCCCAGCATCCACACGGTGGCTTGCAACCTCCTAGTACTCTGGTTCCTGAGGATCTGATGCCCTCTTCTGGCCTCTGTGGGCACTGCACACAGGTGGTACACATAAATGCATGCAGGCAAAACACTCATATACATAATGTAAATTTTAAAAATCTAATTTTTGAAACATGCTTGCTTTCAAAGATGCTTCTGTATTGTTTGTAATAGTAAAAAAACTGGAAATGATCTCATTGTCCATCATTAGAATCCGAGAGACCTACATAGATCAACACAAAAAGGTGTCAAGGTATAATGTCAGCAAAAGCATACTTCGATAGAAATTGCTTCTCTTGTTTACCTATAAACTAAGTATGTGCTCATGCTGGTTGTAGGTGTATATAACACACTATACTAAAAGGCAAGACTTTGGGGTTCTGTATGTGTACATACATCATGGGGCTGTAGAGATGGCTCAGTGTTTAAGAGCACTCACTACTCTCACAGGGGACCAGCTATGAAAGGCTGTTCATAGTTGTATGTAACTATAGTTCAGGGGATTTATCACCCTCTCCTGGCCTCCATGGGCACCAGGCACAGGCAAGACACACACACACACACTCACACACTCACACACACACACACACACTCACACACACACACAGATAGACATAGTGTAAGGGAAAACAAATAAATAGAATAGAATACAATAAAAGGCAATAAATAACATAATGTTTTAGTGTTTTTTCTTTCCATAAGGGAAGTGTTGTAGTTTATCCACTTGCTGTTTCCAGATTGAACAGTTAGAAGCTGTGAGCCCTCAGTCTCCCCTGCCTCCTCCTGATGGACCTTAGTTCACCTGGCAGGACAGGACAGCCACCTGAGCTCTTGGCTATGGACCTCATCCGCCTGTGCACGTGGGCCATGTGTTTACTTGCAGCTCCCAGGGGGAGTCACATGCATCTGTTTACGTTCCTAAAGAGCCTAGCAGGTCACCTCTAAAAATAATCACGCTCGGTATCAGATCTTCTGGGCCTCAGAGGTACATTCCTCACACGCTCTCTGCCACGACTCTGAGCCGGGCATATCCAGTTCCCCCAAAGGGCTTGGACCAGAGGACTGAATGCAACTGCCAAACCATGCAGCCCCAGGGCTCATTTAGTTACAGATCTTGGGGGAGATCCACTTTTAAAAAAAGTGTCATGTACCTTTTCCTGTTACTACCATTGTAAGTAATGCTGACATTTAAATGTGTTTATGACAGCTTGTAGTTCTCCTGTTATTTTCCAAAGGGAATATTCAGATTTTCAGAACTGTGCTATGGTCATTTGATTTTACAACAAATATAGGTTGTCTCAGGAGGCAGAGGCAGGCAGATCTCTGAGTTCCAGGCCAGCCTGGTCTACAGAGTGAGTTCTAGGACGGCCAGGGCTACACAGTGAGACCCTGTTTCAAAAAACTTAAAAAAAAAAAAATAGGCTGTCTGATCAGGCTCTATTTGCTTTACAAGGGCCAGTGCTCCTATTGAAACGGTGGAGACTGGAGAGACAGACTTAAACCTGGGGAACACCCTCATTTACCCCTGACTCCCATCCTACTCACACAGGATTGGACTTTTACTCTGCGAAGGGCTTGAAATACTTCGTGGGAAGGAAGGGAGCAGCGGGATTGAAGTTTGAGGTCATCCTCTGTCACATAGTGAATTCAAGGGCAGACTGGGCTATGTGAGACTCTGTCTCAAAAAAGAAGAAAGAAGAAAAGAAAAGATGACTAGTTCTTTGCCTTTGGAAGGTTCGTCTTTGGCTGGGGTTGTACCTCTGGGCAACCGTCTTGCTTAGCATATGCACAGGCTCTGGGTTCAATCTCCCACACCGAAAAAGAACCTGGTATCAGATCGACTGGTGAGATGGGGAGGTTTTGTTTTGTTCCTTTTCTTTCTTTTTTGTTTTTGTTTTTTATTTTGTTTTGTTTTGGTGTTTTGAGTCAGCATCTCTCCATATATCCCTGGTTGGCCTGGAACATGCTAGAAAGACCAGGCTGGCCTCCCAGAGATCTGCCTCTGCCTCTCAAGTGCTGGGATTAAAGGTGTGAACCACCACCACCTGGCTTTTTTTTTTTTTTTTTTCTTTTTGAGACAGTCTCACTATGAAGCCTTGGCTGGCCTGGAACATGCCTATATTGACTAGGCTGGCTTCAAACCCACAGAGACATGGCTGCCTCTGCCTCTGCCTCCTAAGTGTTGGGACTAAAGACTTGGTGTGCCCTGCTCAGCCTGGGAGGTGAGTTTCAAGTCACAAATAATGAAACCAAATGTAAGTCATGAATGGAGAGTAACAGGTTCCTAGCAAAGGAGACAACTAGAGCTAGCAAAGTGGCATAGCCTGGAAAGTACCTTCAAGCAAGCCTGATGATCTGAGTTCAAGTCCTAGAACCAACTCTCACAAGTTGACCTCTGACTTTTCATGTGCACCATGTACACTATGGTGCCCACACGTATACACAAAATAATTACATGTAATAAAAATTTTTTTTTAAAGAAGTGAATCTCAGGCTGGAGAGATGGCTCAGCATTTAAGAGCACTGGCTGCTTGCTCTTCCAGGGGTCCTGAATTTAATTCCCAGCAACCACATGGCGGCTCACAACAATCTGTAATGGGATCTGATGCCCTCTTCTGGTGTGTCTGAAAAGAGACAGCTACAGTGTACTCATAAATGAAATAAATAAATCTTTCAAGGAAGAAGAAGGAGAAGGAGAAGGAGGAGAAGGAGAAGAAAGAAGAAGAAGAAAGAAGAAGAACGAAGAAGAAGGAGGAGGAAGAGGAGGAAGAGGAACCAGAAGAAGAAGAAGAAGAAGAAGAAGAAGAAGAAGAAGAAGAAGAAGAAGAAGAAGCAGAAGAAGAAGAAGAAGCAGAAGAAGCAGACGCAGACGCAGACGCAGACGCAGACGAAGACGAAGACGACGAAGATGACGACGACGACAACGAAGAAGAAGAAGAAGAAGAAGAAGAAGAAGAAGAAGAAGAAGAAGAAGAAGAGGAAGAGGAAGAGGAAGAGGAAGAGGAAGAGGAAGAGGAAGAGGAAGAGGAAGAGGAAGAGGCAGAGGCAGAGGCAGAGGCAGAGGCAGAGGCAGAGGCAGAGGCAGAGGCAGAGGCAGAGGCAGAGGCAGAGGCAGAGGCAGAGGCAGAAGCAGAAGAAGTGAACCTCTAAAACTTTATGCCTCTTGGCTGGAGGGTACAGAAGAGTTGCTGAGGTCTCAGAAGTTACAAAGATTGAGATAGAAAACCTGGTAGTGACATCACGGAGGTGATAGATTACACTGGGCTCTGAATTCATCATTATGTGCCTCTGCAGATATCTTGTCATTTATGTTCAATTTTTGCCTTTTTAATTTTCTTTTTCATTTTTTCAGCTGAAGGCCTGGCCAATGCCAAGCAAAGCATTCTACTGTGGGACTTTATGCCAGGCATGTATGCAGTCCTTTAATAAAGTTTTTAAACTAGATTTGGGGTTTTGTTCCTTTTGAGTTTTGTTTAGTTTCTGGCTAGATAATGGCCAGAGAATGGCGATTAAAGTTCATTCTTTACAAAATCATCGTGAAGGTTGAATGGGGTGCCCAGCACAGAAGGAGCACACAAAACTCTAATCAGGGCTCCCTCGGCCCGACAGCAAGCAGGAGCTGGGTCCCCACACCAACGACCACAGCCCAGCTTCCTCTGCAAACCTTCCCAAGGCCTAGCCTTATCTTGGGGCTCAACAGCTGAGTAGCAATTTAAGGCACAACTGAGGGTAAAGACAATCTTGGAGCACACTTATTTCAAGGATTCAAGGATTGAACTCAAGTCAGGCTTGGCAGCAAATGCCTTTATGGACTGAAAACTGAAGTGCCAGGCAGGACTCCCTGGTCAGAAACAGCGGGAAGCCTGCCTATGTTGCTTTTGGGCATTCAAGTTCAATGTCACAGGACATCATTCCTTGCTTGATCTGCTTCTTTCAATCAACAAATGACCTCACCAACCAACTGAGCCATGGAGGCAGACACAAGCCTTATCATTCTTTATCTGGGCTTTATGTATGTGCTCATTTTATGTACCCTTCCCCCCAGCCTTGAGTAGGCTAAATAAACCTTAAGTGTTTGCCACAGTTGGACCTTAATGACCTAGGTGTAGTCTTCTGCCCACCTAGGTGAAGTCTCCTGTGGGGAATTGCAGGCTGGTCTTCAGTTGAGCTGAGGTCTGAACCCTGGTGGTGATAATTCACCTACATGACATGGTAGGCGTTCCCTCATGCTCCTGAAACTCTGGCCCCTGCCTAAGTTACAACCCCCCACAGCCCCCACAAGAGAAGCATGTCTAGAAGTCACATAGACAATGGCCCAAGCTTCTGACCTTCAGGCTAAACTCCTCCCCAGTTACCTAGCAACAGTAAAGACCATTAAAAAGGCTGTTCAGCCCCACCTCACTCTCTTACCTCTCACTTCTCTCACTCTGCTCTCCTCTTTCCTTTCTCTTTGTCTTCTCTCCTCTCTCCCTCTTACTCTCTTTCTCTCTAGCCTTTCCCTCCCCCCCATCTACCTTCTCTCTTTCCCCGTGCCTTTCTACAATAACGCTCTAAAACCATAGAGAGTCTCTGCTCATCAAGATCCTCTGCACTCACTCTGGTCAGTGTTGGGAACCTCTTCCCTCATCCCTCTCTCCTATAACCCCGGTGGCTTTAGCAAAGTAGCTCCGGGAATCCCAGGTAAAGCTGCCCCTTACCAGCCCCTGAAGAGTGGGTCAGAGGTTTGAATGCCCACCCAGGGATGAGTGGAAGGTAGATAGCAGTCCTCCCACTCCGGACAGACCAGAGAATAGGTAAAACTCTGGTGGGGCGGGCTGGTGAGATGGCTCAGCGGTTAAGAGCACCGACTGCTCTTCCATAGGTCCTGAGTTCAAATCCCAGCAACCACATGGTAGCTCACAACCATCTGTAACGAAATCTGATGCTCTCTTCTGGAGTGTCTGAAGACAGCTACAGTGTACTTATATATAATAAATAAATAAATAAATATTAAAAAAAAAACCTCTGGCGGGGTGTGGGTTTTTCCCTACCCCCTCTTCCCCTGGGTTCCCCCTTTTAGTTCCCGACAGTCTCCTGCCTTGCTGCGCCTGCACTTTCCTACAGGAGCAGACTGCCCACTGAACTTGCTTTGCAACATAATCCAGCTGAAACAAAACAACATAATTCAGATGAAGAAAGGATGGGATCTGTGAGTTCTCCCTATAGAAATACAGTGCTCAAAATTAAACTTTGAGCGTTGATCAGTAACTTTGTCTTGGCTTCATTCTTTTCTTGCCTTCACCCCGTCCTTTTTCATTTCCAGTCCCCCTTTCAGGTAACCCAGTTAATCCATGGCTGCTGGACAGCTACAGGTGGCACCTGAACAAGGGAACTAGAACGGGGTGGGGGTGGGGTGGGGGTGGGAACGCTGTCTTGGTAGAGATCCACAGAAAATGGAAGAAGTTACAGTATCCTGCATGGTAAGCAACAAACAGCATTAATGCTAGCGCTAGGTATAAATTGTATTTTTTGGCTTGGCGTGGTGGCACACACGTTTAATCCCAGCACTCAGGAAGCAGAGGCAGGCAGATTTCTGAGTTCGAGGCCAGCCTGGTCCACAGAGTGAGTTCCAGGACAGCCAGGGCTACACAGAGAAACCCTGTCTTGAAAAACCAAAATAAATAAATAAATAAATAAATAAATAAAATAAACATTATTTTTTTTGAGGCTGTTGTTGCAGGAAATGCATTAAGAGAGGATACAGCTAGACTGAACAGGTGTTGACCAGATGCCAATTCACCTAAGGGTGACAGCATAATCAGGACAGGGGAATTCTATATAGGCATCTGTCTGCAGCCAAGAGCTGTATCAGGCAAGAAGAAAAGGGTTTTAAAAACAAAAACAAACAAACAAACAACAAAACAAAAACAAAAAGCAAAATAACATGTTAGAAAAAGTCTTTTTTTTTTTTAAAGATTTGTTTATTATTATATCTAAGTACCCTGTAGCTGTCCTCAGGTGCACCAGAAGAGGGCATTGGACCCCATTACGGATGGTTGTGAGCCACTATGTGGTTGCTGGGATTTGAACTCAGGACCTTCGGAAGAGCAGTCAGTGCTCTTAACCACTGAGCCATCTCTCCAGCCCCCTATGTTTGAACCAGATGTGTCTGCACACACCTTTTTGTTGTTGTTGTTTTTTCAAGACAGGGTTTCTCTGTATAGCCCTGACTGTCCTGGAACTCAATTTGTAGACCAGGCTGGCCTCGAACTTAGAAATCCTCCTGCCTCTGATGTTAGAAAAATTCTTAGCTCAAGTAGATTTATGCTGTGCATGGTTCCCAGAAGAAGGAATGGTAAATACATAAATGATAGGAGAAAGAGAGAGAAGGAGAGAGAAGAGAATAGTTTTCAGAAAAGCAGTTGTCCCCTGTCCAGGAAGTATTAGCAAAAGAGAAGGAAAATGGTCAGAGCTCTCCTCAGGAGAGGAGGAAATAGGGAGATGTCATGCTTCCTCTCTGGCCCTGACTGGAAATCAGGTTCAAGTTCTCTTCCCCCTCTGTCTATTGTCTGTCTTTGGTGCACCAATCTGTTCACATGTCAATTTATGTCTGTTTTTGTTTTGTTGTTTGAATGATTATTGTTCTGTTTTTCATGTTGAAAAGAAAAAAATGGTTAAAACGTTATTTGCTGGCTATCCATCCCTTGATTTAGTTTAACTTGTTTAAAAAGCAACCTCAATTTGCACAGCAAAAACTGATAAGTTACCCTGTGCAGCTGGGTACCCAAGCACAGCTGGAGGCAAGGTGTTTTTTCTCTTTAAATTACAGCTAGAAAGGATAAGAAAATTTTGTTTGGTCTAAATATATAAGATGTATGTAGCCACTTCATTTTTGTTTCTGACTGGTTTTAAAGGTATAAATATGCTTGGCATGTCTTGGCTATAGAGTACTGGCTTATAAGTTATTTGGTATGATTAAAAATTTGTAATATTGGTAACAGAAAGTTAGCTTAAAACTGGCAACTCAGGGTTGGAGTCGCTCTAAACAGCAACACATGTCATGAGCCAACCCAGGAAAACAGGTCTCTAAAGGTACTTCTAAATTGGTATAATATTTTATGTAATACTTATCCTAGGAACTAGACTTATAAAGGATAGAATTTAAAAAATAATGTCTTTTTAATGAGGTATTAAAAGCAGCACTGTCATGCATTCATATATAGGAACTAACAGCCAAAAAGTTTGTAACATGGGGGTGATGCACGTGGTGTTAATTTTGGAGAGACTGGATTGTATGTTGGATATTGAGTTTTGATTGTCACAATTATGGTTATGCTCTATGTCTTAGTTAGGGTTTTACTGCTGTGAACAGACACCATGACCAAGGCAAGTCTTATAAAAAAAAAACAACATTTAATTGGGGCTGGCTTACAGGTTCAGAGGTTCAGTCCATTATCATCAAGGTGGGAGCATGGCAGTATCCAGGCAGGCATGGCACAGGAGGAGCTGAGAGTTCTATGTCTTCATCCAAAGGCTGCTAGTGGAAGACTGACTTCCAGGCAACTAGGGTGGGGATCTTATACCCACACCCACAGTGACACACCCATTCCAACCAGGTCACACCTAATCCAACAAGGCCACACACCTTCAAATGGTGCCACTCCCTGGTCCAAGGATATACAAACCATCACACTCTAATATTGCAAAAGAGACTTAAAAATTATAGTTAAGCTGCCAGTGTTCCATTGGCTGCAGTTTGCAGTTCATCAAAGGCTCAGGATACTGGCCTGCTGCCTCTTTTAAAGGAGATCTCAGTGGGAGTTTCAGTTGTCCCCTGTCTGGGATGCATTATCTAACAGGGTGCCGAGGAACTGCTAAAAGCAGCTGGTTGAATTTTTGGAGACAGAAATTGGACCCTCATGGCTGCTGCCTTGCAAAGGACTACTGTAGACATTTACAGTTGAATTAATACAAACCTCAGAGCAGCCTCAGCAGAGGCCTGTGTGGCACTCCTTTTGTCTTGCAAACCCTGCCTACAGTTTTTGGGCCATTGCCACCAGGGACCTGGGGATTACTCTTAGGCCAAAGCAGCATTATTATAAAAGGATTACAGATCTACCCAGGTGTTATAGATAATGATTATGAGGGAGACATAAAAATTATGGCTGCTTCCCCCCATAACATTATAACTGCACCTGCTAACGTTAAATTAATAATTGAAGAAATGGGGCTTTGAAGGATTAATAGACACTGGAGCTGATGTACTCTCTCACCTCCAAGGGATTGGTTATTCCATTAATCCAAAACAAATTTCAAACTTAAGATTTATGAAAGGTTAATGAAACTAGGAACTTGTAGAGGCATTGCAACCTGGCTTGCCTACTCCAGCTGCCATTCCATGAAATGCATATAGAATTATTATGGATTTGGAGAACTGGTTTTATACTGTTCCTTTGCATCCTGATGATTTAAAGAGTTTGCTTTTAGTGAGCTTGTAATTTTAGAGTCCAGGAAGTGGTATCATTGGAAAGTTTCACCTCAAGGAATGGCTAATAGCCTTACATTATGTAAAAAAAATTTGTGTCTGCTTTAATACAAGAAGACTGAATCTTTCCTTGTATATTATTCATTATATAGATGGTATTTTATTAGCCGATGCCTCAGAAGGCATTTTACTACAAGGCTTTGTTCTTATACAATGGGCTTTAAAATTTTGGAGTAGTTGTTGCTCCAGAAAAGATTCAAAGGCAATATCTTTTTCAATATTTGAGGCCTCCATTATATCCTAAAAATGAGGCACATAAAATTCAAGAAAGAAAAATGACTTACTTCAAATTATTTTTCAAAAGCTTCTAGATGTTAATTGGCTAAGACCTCACCTCACAGGAGGACTTAGGCCTCTATTTGATATTCTCAAGGGGGATTCAATTAACTGGTGAAGGATCAATAGTTTTGCAGAAAGTAGAGGAAGCATTAGCCAACAACAGATACATTATATAGACTATAGATCAATTGTTGGCTGTTTGCGTCATTGCTACTCATGTGTCGACAGCAATTCTTTGGCAAAAGGAACCATTTATGTGGATTCATCTTTCTTCATCTCCAAGTAAAGTATGAATACCCTATTATGAAGCTGTTGCTGTGTTAATACAGAATTGTAGGATAGAATCGTGATTATTATTTTGGAAAGAATGTCATAAGAACCTGATGAAACATTTATTCCTTATTTCAAACAGCAATTAAATTGTTTATTGTAGAATACTGATTCTTGGCCCATTTCATGGCAGACTTTTTAGGCAAAATTGATAATCATTATCCAAAAGACAAGCTGTTGTCTTTTGCTTCTATGCATGCTTTTGCATTTCCTGTAAGTTTGCATATATAGCTAATGGAGAAAGTGCTTACTGTATTTACAGATGGCTCATCTAATGAGAAGGCAGTATATGTAATTGCATCACATGTTTATTCTCTTGAGTTTCTGCCTGTTTCAGCACAGATTATTAAATTCCATGCTATAGTCACTGTTTTGGAAATGTTGAAAAATCAAGCTTTTGATTTGTATACTGATAGCCAATATATAGCTCATGGCTTACAATTGCTTGAAATTGTTCCTTTTTTAGATATTGCTAATTCTCAAATTTTGCAATTATTTATGCAAATACAACTCAATTTAAGACAACATACTATTTCTTAACTTTATAGGGCATTTAAGATCTCATACTGGATTGCCTGGCAGACCCCCTTAAGGCAATGCTACAGCAGATTTATATACCAGGCAGATTATAGGCCTTACACAGGAACAATTGGCCATATAATCTCATTCTTTACATCACCAAAATACTAATAAATTAAGACAACAATTTAGTATTTCTAGAGAATGTGCACATCAAATTGTAAAAAGACTTGTCCTCAATGTTCTCAAACTGTACCACATAATGGTGTTAATCCTGGAGGACTTATAATTAATCAATTATTTCAAATGGATGGCACTCATATTTCTGATTTTAGAAAATAAAATATATACATGTGACTATTGATTTCTTCTCAGCTTTCTAGTTGCAACTGCTTTAACCAGAGAAGCAACTAAAAATGTAATTAGTCATTGCCTGCATTATTTTTCTGTGCTTGATGTTCCAAATCAGATTAAAACAGATAATGGAACTGGCTATTACAGTCAGGCATTGACTGTAATATGTTTTATAGACAATTTAATATGACCTATTTTACAGGGATTCCTTATAATCCTAAAGGACAAGGTATTGTGGAACAGGCTCATGGAACTTTAAGACAATAACTTCATAAAAAACAAAAAGGGGAAATTATATCCCCATATACCACATTGTTTAAATCATGCTTTTTATTTTAAATTTTTAAAATTTGGATGCCAAGGAACTCTCTGCTTAGTGTCTATGGCACCCTACAATTAGGCATACTTGTGTCTAGGTGAAATGGAAGGATCCACTTACTGGCATATGGCATGATCTCAATCAGGTATTTAACATTCTGTCTGTGTTTTCTCACAAAAAGAAAATGGAGCCTAATGGCTGCCTGAAAGATCAATTCATCAAGTAGACACAGATCCTGAGCCTTTAATGATTATGATACCAATGATGAAGATGGCTCAAAATCCCTATCAGCCAGCTGAGTTAGCCTGGAGTGTAGTCTCTACTCTTATTGGAGACCAAATGTTTTCTACCAATTCTCAAAGTTATCCCCCATATAACTGGTGGCCAGACTTTGTGTTTGATCTTTGCCAATTAGCAGCTAAATTAAATACTTGGAATATCCCTGCAGACGACTTTAATTTCTAAGTATAATCTTGTTGCTTTTAACTTTTGGACCTTGTATCTTAAACAGATTGGTTGGCTTCACACAGGATCGCTTTCAGCAAGCTCAGCTATTCACCATGGTGGTTATTCATCACTATGAAGAAATGCAGTGAGCACATATTCATATGTCCTTTGTGGCTTTGGTCTGAATGGGAAAGAGTGTGCTATAGAAGGCCGGTAGTCAAAGATAGGTAAGAGTGTTCTTGAGCTCCTATCGACCTAAGACAGAGATAAACATCAATGCTATGTTTGATTTCCATGATGGGTAAGAAGGAGCAATATAAACACCGACCTAAGACAGGCATGGTCACCTAACCACTCTCTATCCTAGACAGGATTATGGAAAACAAGTAAATCTTGTGCCCCTCATCAAGCTCATATTTAAAAACCAAATAAGTTGGACTTGTGCCCTTGCCCCCGCCCCCAGCCTTGAGCAGGCTAAATAGACCTTAAGTGTTTGCCACAGTTGGACCTTAATGACCTAGGTATAGTCTTCCGCTGAAATAAGTGTTTAAGACTAAGGGGAGGAGACAAAGTTTGGACTTTAAAGAGTGGCTAGATTTGGTCTGGATAAGCTGACCTCAAGGTGGAAGACTTTCCATAGGCTACAGGTGCATAAAATTCTTCTGTTCAGTGTCATTGAACTTTTCAGGTACCTCCCTGGTTGGGAATTCATAGGTCAGAGTTATGTGTGTGCGTGCATGTGAGGGGAAGAAACTGGAGGCCAACCTGAACGTTGAGTGTTGCTTCTGAAGCCATCCTGTATTATTCAAAGTCTCACGGGGACTTGGGCCTCACTTATAAGGCTGGCCAGTGAGCCCTAAGGATCATCCTGTCTTGCCTCACTAGCACTGGGATTACAAGCATTTGCTACCATGCCTGACCTTTTAAGTATGTGTGGCAGATCTAACTCAGGTCTTCATGCTGTTCAGCAGGTCCTTCACTAACTGAGCTATCTCCTTAGCCCCCATTTTTGTCTTAAGTCAGACATTTCCAGTTTGTTCATTTGAAACCAAAAATATATTGTTAATTTAAAAATACTTCTTTTCAAGGTTGTGGAGCACACTTATAATCTGATCAGGAGGTGGAGGCAGGAGGATCAGGAGGAGTTCAAGGTCATTCTCCATAGCAAATGGAGTTTGAGGGTATGTGCTATCCTAACTCAGATAAACAAAACAAAGTAAAACAAAAACTAATTGAGTCTTCTTTCCCCTTAAGTACTTTGCCAATGCAAAGCAGATATGCCAGGACACAATGTAACAGGCACTTTTGCACCCACTGTGACCAGTTTTCTTGCTAAATAACAAAAGCAGAAAGGACTGTAGGCATTAAGATTTAATTTTAACTCTGAGTCATCCAAGTTTAAATCCAGGTAGTAAATAATGCAGAAAGAAAAGGTGTCTTGTCCAGGTTAGCCTAGGGGAAATGCACAGTGATTTCTACAGGCTGGGGGTGAGGGGTTGGGGGATAGCAATGAAGGGAAGTCTGGGAAATCATGATTGTTACAGGCAACTAATTACAAACGTGACATAGACTGAAAGAGGAACAAACTGAAAGATGTTTCCCTATAGGCAATACAGGTTTTATTATAGCCAGGAATAATATTAAAAGAGAAAAACCAGAGTGGGAATGTAGATCAGTGGTAGAGTGCTAGCCTACAATGTACAAACCTCTGAATTCAATTTCCACCACTGGAAGAAGAAATAAACAAATAAGCAAAAATGAACAAAACAGCAAAATTTCCCAAACACTCTGATAGTAGAAACGGGACCACTAGACCCTCTTGATAGCAGGGACAGACCACTAGACCCTTTTGATAGTGGGGACAGAGCCACTAGATCCTCTCCCCATCCTCTCTTGTTCTTCACTTGCTCTTTTGTTCATTTAAAAAGCAATTTATGTCCTACTGTGTACTGTGTATTACGTGTTGGGAATTGCATATATCACAGTCATACCTGCATTCCTAGCACTTGGGAGCCTAAGGAGGAGTGCTGCTGAGTTCAAAGGTTGTAACAGCCTGCCTGTCTTAGCCTTTTTCTGCTGTGAAGAGACACCATGACCATGGTGACTCTTATAAAGGAAAATATTTAATTGGGGCTGGCTTGCAGTTTCAGAAGCTTAGTCCATTATCATCATGGCAGAAAGTTTGGTAGCATGCAGGCAGACATGTTGCTGGAGTTTCTGAGAGTTATACATTTTGATTCAAAGGCAACTAGAAGGAGACTTTCTTCATCAGGCAGCCAGGATGAGGCTCTGGGTCATCCCAAAAACCCCAAAGCCCGATCTTCGCTGTGGAGAGCTTTTGGGGCCGCTTCTAGAAACTTGGCAGGAATTTGACATTGGGCCAGGACAGGGAAGTAGGCTCAGATATCTTGGCCATCCTGATAAGCTCCTAGAAACAGTGATCATGGGACTTTGTTTATTGCCTTGCTTGTTCCTTAACCTAGAACTGACGCTACTACTTACATAATTAAAAATGGTATAAAAGTAGACTGGGAAAAATACACCTGCTTCAGCCTCAGAACTGGCTGGGGTCATGCTACAGTGTTGTCTAATTGTCTTTTTTCTTTTTAATCCTCACTCTTGCCACGGAGAACCTGTTGATTGACTGAGCTGACTTGGTTACTCCACAGTGACACACTTCCTCTCAAAGGGCTGCACCTCCTCCAATAAGGTCACAGCTCCTAAAAATGCCGCTTTCCATGGGCCACGCATAGTCAAACCACCATACTAGCTCAAGAAACAAAGCAAACAACTATGAAAATGAACAACAACACATAGAGATATGTCCCACTCTCATGAAGCTGCAGAGGGCAAACAATGAACAGCAGGTCAGGTGCCACAGAACCATTCATCATTTACACATTAATATAGAGATAGTTAGCTTTTGTGGCTTGCTGGTTGGTTGGTTGGTTGGTTGGGGCTGGGTACTGAATTCAGGGTCTCACACCTGCCAGGCAAAGGCTCCACCCTTCAGGGACAATCAAAATGCATATTATGTAATGGGAATGGGAAATGGGACAACTTCAGGGAATACAGTTGGGAACAAAAGCAGAGTGTCTCTCTTTATGGAGCTTCCTGTGTGAAGGATGAGGTCACACAACAGAAGGCAAAGTTGTAGCTGTGCTAAGATGTGCTATGATGAAACAGCTAACCAAAGACATGTGCTCTCAGAGAGTGTCTCCAAGGACAGAGTATGGAAGGAGAACAAGAAGAGTTAGTCAGGCAAAGGAGGCAGGAGAGAACACTGCAGACAGGGAGAAAGGGCATGTGGCAGAGACCATGACTTAGAGGTTGCAAGTTGGTTAGTGTGGCTAAAGTGAACACCCAAGGTGCCCCAGAGGGAGCCCCAGGATTGAGAGAGAAAACCTGGGAAGTATTTGCCAGAAAGTCTCAGAAAATAAGCATTTTGAAATGAAGACATGAATAAGAATCAGATGAGATGTTAGGCACAAGAACTGGAAAATAACCCCTGGATCTCACATGTAGATCACTAGCAATCACACAGGAATGAGGATTCAGAAGCCAGATGACTGAGAGAGAGTAGAAGATGAGCAAGAGGGAGAATCGAGAGATTGATTAGAATTTGTACCTGGAATAGGGTGCCTGTCACTCAGTGTTAGAGCATCTACCTAGCTGTGCCAGGAACTCACTATGTTAGACCCATGTACCACAGACAGGGAGGAGAATGAGGAGGTGGAGATAATTCCATTTGTGCATATATATGTGTGTGTGTGTGTGTGTATACAAATATATATTTATATACCATTGTATCTTACTTATAGGACTATTTTCTCAAATTACAAAATGACAAACAATGATAATTCAGACAGGTCCCGTGACTTCCTGACATCACCAGTCATCCTTGGACTGATCTATTTTGCTGCTGTGAAAGCAGAATGACTGCTCATCATCCACTCAGTGCCTCAGATAGGAAAAGAAAGGAACATCAAGGAGAAAGGTCTAGTAGTATCTCATGATACGGGAGCTCTTTGCAAGTCTCCAGCTGACTCCATATACATAACTGGCCATAGGGCCACTCCAAGTTGCAAGCACAGGGAAGTGCAACATTTTAGACCCTGTGGTGGTTTGACAAGGAATTGCCCCATAGACTCAGATATTTGAATGCTTGGTCGCTGGGGAATGGCACTATTTGAAAGGATTAGAAGGTGTGGCCTTGGTGGAATAGGTGTGGGAATAGGTGTGGCTTTCTTGGAGGGAGTGTGTCACTGTGGGGGGTGGGGGTGGGCTTTGAGGTTTCAGAAGCCCAAGCCAAGCCAGAGTCTCTCTCTTCCTGCTGCCAGTGGATCTGGATGTATGATTTTCAACTACTTCTCCAGCACCAAGTCTGCCTGCACCATATCCTCCCCCATGATGACAGTGGAGTAAACCTCTGAAACTGTAAGCCAACCCCAATTAAATCCTTTCCTTTATGATAGTTACTATGGTCATGGTGTCTCTTTACAGCAATAGAACACTAAGACAGACTCATTGCTACACTAATAATTTAAATTCCATTTCTGGGGCTGGAAAGATAGCTCACTGGTTAAGAGCACTGGTTGCTTTTCCTGAGGACCGGGTTTAATTCCTAACACCTACATGGCAGCTCACAATTGTAACTCAAGTTCCAAGGGATTCAATATCTTCATATATACATAGACAGGCATGCAGGCAAAACATCGATGCACATAAAATAAAAATAAATAAATCGTTGAAATTCAGTTTCTGTTCAAAAGAAAGGGAGACAAAGCCAAACCTAGTGACATAGGCCTGTAACCATAGCTATTTGGAAAGCTGAGGAAGTGGGGACAAGAAGCTCATGGCCAGCCTAGGAAACTTAGATCCTGTCTCAAAATAAAAAGTAAAAAGAGTTCTGGTGACATAGGTCAGTGTCAGCACATTTTCCTAGAGCGTCACAGCGCTATTTCAGCATGCTAAGGAAAGGAAAGTGGACAGGGAGGAAAGACCAACAGATACATAGTACATAACAGATAACTGCTTAGGACTGTGGGGTGTGTGAGTTAGTTGGTTAATGCTAACCTACCACTCAGGAAGCCTTGGGTTAGATCCCCAGAACTGCATACAACTGGATGTATTGACGCATCCTGTAATCTCAGAAGAGCTTGAGAGGGAAAGGCAAGAGCTCACAAGTGCTCAGTGCCAGAAGTAAAAAATAGTTCCAGGCCAGCCAGGTCTACACAGCAAGGCCCTGTCTCTAAAGCAAACAAAAAGGACAGCTCAATGCCTTCTTGGCTATGTTGTTGGAGGCCAGGGGTGTTATAAGAAACCCTAGCTCAAAAGGCAATCAATCAGATAAACAAAAATGTCCATAACCAGAAGGAGAGAAATAGCTTGATGGTGTAAGTGTATGGAATTGAAAGTGTATGGAAGCCGGGCGGTGGTGGCGCATGCCTTTAATCCCAGCACTTGGGAGGCAGGCGGATTTCTGAGTTCGAGGCCAGCCTGGTCTACAGAGTGAGTTCCAGAACAGCCAGGGCTACACAGAGAAACCCTGTCTCGGAAAAAAAAAAAAAAAAAAGAAAGAAAGAAAGAAAAGAAAGTGTATGGAATTGAGTGACTTAAACATTAAACCCAGCAAAGTTGTTCACTGGGTAAAGGCAGTTGCTGAGAGGATGTTTTGCTGAAGCAGACATGTGAGAGGACACATGATGTTTAGAAAGAGTATAAATGGAACCAAATAAACATTGAAAGGCTCTTCTTGCATTGGTTTGCCTTGCAACACTTTGCTGGTCTTCACTGATCTTCGATTGTCATGACTTCATCGAGAGAAAAGCTCCAAAAATCTTCTCATGGTGTTCCGGCTGCTTTTTGCTGCTCCCGTGGACTCATGCTGACTTGGCAGAGCCTTGTGGTTTCTTCTGGATCTAGCCGCTGCTACTGATTCATGTTTGGTGTTTGTGATTGGACTGCTGGTATCCTAGCAACGGAGATTGTAGTCATCCATAGAACTACTTCTAAACAGGTCCACAACCCCTGTTTCCTATTTAGATGGGCTAGAAGGGATGTTGAAGTATTTAAAAAAAAAAAAAAACTTATTAAAGTAGGTTTTTCAAAAATCTAAACCTAAAGCCGGGCGTGGTGGCACACGCCTTTAATCCCAGCACTCGGGAGGCAGAGGCAGGTGGATTTCTGAGTTCGAGGCCAGCCTGGTCTACAAAGTGAGTGCCAGGACAGCCAGGGCTACACAGAGAAACCCTGTCTCGAAAAACCCAAAAAAAAAAAAAAAAAAAAAAAATCTAAACCTAGAGACACTGTCTCAAAAAAGGGGGTTCTATTACCTTTTAAATAAGGGTATCTGGTGCATTTCAGCTCCTTTATTGCCAAACCAGAGGGCAGGACCACTTTTGGCCTCTCTGCCTTCTTGTTTATGATGACTGGAATATAAAGGTCTCCTACAGCCAAGTGAGCTTTCACTCTTTTTCTTGTCTTGACAGGGTTGGCACCCTTTGCCTGCATGTCCGAGGCATGGCGGTGAGGGACAGGGAGGGTGTAGACCCACATTCAGACAGTTCAGATGCTTGTGCTGAAGAAGTCAGCTCAGAGCTTTGGAATTTTCCAAAATTCCACTGGACCACTTCCCTCCTGGAAGAGACAGGTCATAGGGCACATAGGCCAGAATGGAGAAGCTGTGCAAGCCCCTACTACCTCATTCCCTAAAGATTGATCCGTTTAAAGGGCTCACTGTTCCACCAGTCATATTGTGCCTAGTTGCTGATGCTCTCTATTCTGCCCCTGGAAACCATATAAAAACTTTCCAAACAGGCCACTGGAGGTTGCCACCTCTCCTTTGGGTTTGGGATGACCCCAGTGCACTGGAACAATAAATTCCTCTTGCTTTTTGCAAGAGTCTGGCTCTGCATGGTTCACTTGGGGGTCCCCGGTAAGCTAAGGCTCACCAGAGACTTACAGTGGGAGGCAGGAGGAGTCAAATAATTTTTAAAAATGTTTTGAGAGCTAACACATAGTATTCACGTTTCTTTTAAGGAAATCTATAGTCTCATGGCAACTCCAGTACCATCCTAGATAGGGCTGCAGCATGTGGACACAATTCCCAGACTCTGGACTGTAGAATGGATATGGAACTGTGTGACCTTTTTTTGAGGTCACAAGCCGGTAAGGCCAGAGGGTGGATTCATTACATGAAGAATTCAGAGAGTTTTGCAAGGTCATTGGCACCATCCTGTGGAGTTTGTTCTTGATCACCCAACTCAGATAGGCCTGCTTGTTCAGGCAACTCAGGCATGTGCTGAAACTGGTCAGGAGACCAGCCTCCTGGATTGTTACTGTCTGTTACTGTGTCTGATCATCTTTATGCCCTGAGCAGCTCCTGTAATCCCTGGGTGTTAGTTTCAACTCTAAGAAAACAAGAAGAACAACAATTGCCTATCTGTGGTGATAGAGCTTCCCTGGAAATACTTTTAATCCTTATCCTGAAATCTGACTGATCTTTTCTAAAACAAAAGGTCCCATTGTGATTGGACAAAAGAAACAGCTGAGCATGGTGTGTGCATCTGTGGTCCCAGCAGTTGGGAGGACTACTGCAGGAGGATTACTTAACCTTAGTGGTTCAAGGCCAACTGACACAGTATAGTGAGATAAGAAAAGGAAGAGGAAGAGGAGGAAGAGGAGGAAAGGGGAGGGGAAGAAGAGAAACACACACACACTATATTCTAGGGAGATAGCTCCATGTAGGGGGGCTGCTGATGTCAAACTGCTTAGGCTGTAAACGTTTCTCAACCTTGAAAGGCATCTGCACAGGGAGGGGTCCTGAAGCTCATGTCCTACAAGTTCAATCTCTGTGCAGAAGCTTCCCACGCGATTTCCCCGTTCTTCTGAAGTTACTCCGTTTAGGATGAGTGCTTACCTTGTACCAGTCACACTGACACTTGAGAATCGTCTGAGACTTGACAGTACACCTGGGAAGGGTTTTCTTTCTTCTTGTTAGAATATATTAGTTATGCAGAATAAGGAGTTTTCTGCTACATCCACTCCAGTAGTGACCCGTGTGACAGGCCGAAAAGCCTGGATGCGGTCCTGAGGCGAAAAGTTCACAGAAACTTAGTCTCCTGGAACCGTGGCATCCTGTATAAAGAATTCTCCAATGTCCTTGCTTTAGTCGGTAAACGGATCTGTGTGCTTTCCCTTAATATTGCTTTATTATAAGTGCCTCTAAGGATTGATTTTGACATATAGCTAAGTTAGATTCCTCACCAGTCCTAGGCAGTTCTTGAGCTGACCATGGGCTTTGAATTCAGTAAGAATGCTGCCTATTCAGTGACATTCAGAATTGCCTCTAGTATTGTAAGAGAGGTAGTTAAAGAAATCAGGCATTACTATCTACTACATAGAGTTAGAAATCTCAGGGCAAGCTATTCCCTTATGCAGGAATTTAGCATTATCTAGGAAGAAGGAAGGCTGTGGTCTAAGGAAGAGCCAGAGTAGATACTTAAAACTATAGCTAGCTGAGTTACACCCATACACAGGAATTTATTATGGCCTAGGGGGGAGGTGGATAAACAATAGACTAGAATTGGAACTATGGCAAGGGCATGAAGCCCTTGCCCCTGGCTTCTAAGATTAAGCTGACCTTAGGTGGGGCTGCTTTTGATCCCAGTTGTTAACATTGATTTTTATGCCAGTTGATTCCTGTTAGCTTTTAGTATGCATTCCTCTGTTTTGTGTAAAAGTCACTTATAAGACTGGTGCTTGCTTTGAGACAAATTACATTCAGATCCACACTCCCTTGTGTCGCATCTGTTTGTCACCCCTTTTCATCGCCAACTCCATTGCCCACCTGTCCAGAACCCTGAGTTATCCCTGAGGCCAGTCTGCAGCAGTTTTCTGCTGTGTGTGCTTTGGTTTTGTTTGGTTTTTGAGACAAGGTTTCACTATATACCCTGGCTGGTCTGTACCAGACAGACCTCAGACATGAAGTGCTCCATCTGTCTCTCTCTCTCCTGCATGCTAGCATTAAAGGCGACACCACTACACCTGGCTAAAGGGAGGGACTTTGCTAAGATGTTTCACACATGCATAAACTACTTTGGTTATTAGCTTTCTCATTTGCCCCTTTTCTCTGTCCTGTCCGCTATGGCATGCTTCTGCAGGATGGTATCCAGTCAAGCTGAGGTCTAAACCCCGATGGTCATAATTCACCTACATGACATGGTAAGCGTTCCCTCATGCTCCTGGAACTCTGGCCCCTGACTAAGGTACCACCTCCCACAGCCCCCACAAAAGAAGCATGGTCAGTAGTCACTTAGACAATTGCCCAAGCTTCTGACCTTCAGGCTAAACTCCTCCTCAGTTATCTAGCAACAGTAAAGACCATAAAAGGGGCTATTCAGCCCCCACTTCGCTCTCTTACCTCTCTCTCTCACCCTCTCTCTCCCCTCTCTGTCCTCTCCTCTCTCTTTCTTACTCTTTCTCTCTAGCCTTCTCTCTCTCTCTCTCTCTCTCTCTCTCTCTCTCTCTCCCTCCCTCCTTTCCTCCCTCCCTCCCTCCCTCCTTCCCTTCTCTCTTTCCCCCTGCATTTTTATAATAAAGCTCTTAAACCATAGAGAGTCTCTGCTCATCAAGATCCGCTGCACTCACTCTGGTCAGTGTTGGGAACCTCTTCCCTCATCCCTCTCTCCTATAACCCCAGGGCGACAGGGTGTAGCCTCGGGGTCCCTGGTCGGGGGCTGCCCCTTTTCCCAGAGCACAGGAACTCTGGCTGGACGTTAGGCCCCTTTTCCTTCCTCTTCTTCCCCAGGGCCTTCCCCTGGGGTCCCCCTTTATTTTGTTCCCAACATGCTTCCTCTTCACAATTCCTCTCTTCTGTCTTTATTACTTATTCTTGTATGGGAGAAAGCATATTAATGTCTGTATTCTTTCTAGTCTGGCTTGTTTTGTTTAACTTCATGACCCATGGTTATCCCCATTTTCTCTCAATGATATGATTTCATTCTTCTTTTTTTTAAAAAAATAGATGAACTGTATGCATGTGCATGTGTGTGCATGGAGAAATAATTTCTTGTGCACTGTGTAAAAGCATTCACCTGTCAATAAAAAGCTGATTGGCCAATGAGCTGAGGCAGGATTAGAAGGTGGGACATCCAGCAGAGAGAGGAATTTTGGGATTGAGTCAGGTGAGAGATTTGCTGGGACACAGAGGTAGACAGTCCCTCGAGAAACTGAGGATGAGGTAATGAGCCAGATGGCATGACTTAGACTACTTTAAATGGGACAATTGAATTATGAGCTGGCAGAAATGAGCCAAAGCTATTGGTTTAGACATTTACTTATATATAAGCAGCATTATTTTGGGTGGGAAGGCCATCAGTTACGTGTTGTCTTAGTTAGGGCTTTACTGCTGTGAACAGACACCATGACCAAGGCAAGTCTTATAAAAAACAACATTTAATTGGGGCTGGCTTACAGGTTCAGAGGTTCAGTCCATTATCATCAAGGTGGGAGCATGGCAGTATCCAGGCAGGCATGGCGCAGGAGGAGCTGAGAGTTCTATGTCTTCATCCAAAGGCTGCTAGTGGAAGACTGACTTCCAGGCAACTAGGGTGAGGATCTTATACCCACACCCACAGTGACACACCCATTCCAACCAGGTCACACCTATTCCAACAAGGCCACACCTCCAGATGGTGCCACTCCCTGGTCCAAGGATATACAAACCATCACACGTGTCCATGCCTATTTCTGTTTAAAATTGCCTTTATTCATTCACCTGCTGGTGAGTTTTTAGGCTGCTTCCATACCTTGGCTACTGTGAAGAGTACCAAAACGAACCTGGGTTACTTACTATACCTCTATGCTATATTGACTTCATCCTTTAGGTATATTGTAAGGGGGGTGGTATAGCTCCATCAAATAGTTGTTCTATTTTTAGTTTTAAAAGACCTTTTGTATTGGTTTCCAAATATATACCCGGAAAGTCTTTTAAAGAAAGCCAACCTCAGACCAACAGAATCCGAGTCTCTAGGGGCAAAGCATGAGTATCTAAACACACACAAGTGTTTACTTGCCCCTGTGTTATTACCATGTGCAATCTGAATTGAAACTCTTGGCACACTGGGTAAATATTTCCTAGGGAGACATAGACAGCTATCCACCCTATCCCTATAGGGGGCCAACAACAAACTCTACCCAACAGATTCTACTCAAGTGTGGTAAACAAGTAAATTTGGGGGGGGCTTACTCAGTAGCAAGGGTAACCTGCAAACAGCTGTACCACCTTAGCATAGGTGATGACCTCCCTTCTCAAAGCATCATAAATGGGAGGCCTCCCTCCTATAGGGGTACCCTTCTACCTCCTATTCACTCTAGTACCTCCCAATACCATGACCATGTACGGCTGGGACAGAGTTCTACATAGCTACAGCAGGGAAGGGGATGTGCAGAAGTGGGAAGTTGCCAGAATCTCAGATGTGGGTCTAATGGTCCTTGCTACCTCCCATTCTCTGAGGGAGTATCAGTTGGCCTGACTGTGTTGATGCCTCTTGCAGGTGACTACAACCATTAAGAGGTAAGGTCAACTTGACAGGTTCCAGCATCACCCATGAGGCACTATTCCATGCACCCTCTTGAAGGACTGTCTAGATTAGGTTTGCCTCAGGGCATGGTCATGAGGGATTTTCTTCATTAGGTTAATTGAAATAGGAAGATTCATAATAAATTCCTGCCAGGCCCAAATGTAAGGAGGATTGAAGGACCCTCCTCAATCCTCCTTCTTGCCTTCACCTCTCACTAATGCATGCATTTCTTCCTTTTGCTGCTGCGGGTGCCACCCTTTGCTGATGTCTCAACCCAGCTACTTCAACCTTCCAATACGGATGTCCGGAAATCCTCCAGGCCTTCATGACCAGCCTGGGAATGCTGAGTCAGCAAGCATCCACAAGGCCTGGCAGCCACCAGGTTCTCAACTACCACTGGGCTATACAGATCATCTTATGTAAGCCAGGCTACAAACCTCTCTCCAGCATTTGTACTAGTTACATTGGTTCTGTTCCTTTAGAGAATCCTGGACCGTATTCCAAAACACTAGGCTACTTGACATACGTTACCTTCCTAAATCCTTACACTAAGTGGTCTTATATTCCACATTTATAAGTAAGACAAGGCTCAATGAGGTTGAGTATTTAGTTTATGATAAATCAGTCATAATTCAAAACCAGACTGATTGGTCTGATATTAGAGACCTACCTTGCTTTCTCAGTTCCAACCTGAATGTGCCCTTATGAGAAACAAACACTTTTCTTTCCTTTGTATATATGAGGTGTGTGTGTGTTGGTGTGTGTGTGTGTGTGTGTGTGTGTGTGTGTGTGTGTGTGGTGTGCAGATGTACTTATTCCACAACTTTGAGTGTCATTACTTACTTTTCACTTTATTGGAGACTAGATCTCTCTGTTGTTTGCCATTGAATATACCAGCTAGCTGTCTCCAAAGCTTCCAAGGGTCACCCCATATCCACCTCCTGTCTTGCTGTAAGGGGTTGTGATTACAGATACAAACACTATATGCCCGTCTTTTGTGGGCTCTGGGGATTCACACTCAGGCCTTCCCGACTCTTTCAGCGAGTACTCTACCAACTGAGCCACTTCCCCAACTCAAGCTTTTGCAGCTTGCAAACACTGTAAAAGGAATGAAGTGTTCTACAAGATAACAAGACATGGTGGCACAGGATGGAGTTCTCAGTGGAGTCCAGGTGCGTTAGCAGTTTCTGCTATATCTTGAATGAAAATCAACTTTCTGCAGCTCCTAAAAAGTTTTTGTTAAATTCCAGCCTCGATCTACTAGAAAAATAGCTGGTTTTCTGCATATATTAACTTCATATCACAAATCAGAAAAGAGAGTATAGGCATGTGACACCCTCCCATGTATTATGAAGTTACAAGAAGGCCTCACCAGAAGCCAGCAACCTGCTCTTGCACCTTCTGGATTCTAGAACCACAGGCTAAAAAAAGCCTCGTGTGAAATAACCCTTGTTCTTTATAAATTAGAAAGGCACAGTGTGTGTGTGTGTGGTGGTGGGGGGGGGCATGACAACAAGGTGCTTAGGGTTTTGGAGTGTGGGAACGAAATAATTAGCTCAATTTTTGTCTTTGAGGTTTTGTTTTGTTATAGTCATCTACTTAAATAACCTTTAGTGGGTATACTGAAATTACATTCCCTACCTCATGTTAGGGATTTGTCGTGCACCACTAATGTGGGGAGAGGGCATTGGCAGAGGTTGATAAAAACTTATTTTTTTCTTCAGTACTTTTGGTCTTTATATTTCTTCTCTTATCAGTGGGAACAAATAAGCCATCACAGGACAAGAGGAACTATTATCCCTGAGTGATTTAGGGTCACTAAATGGGATTGCCAGAGACTGGATTACTGTAAGACTGTAGGATGACAGCCTGCCATATCTAACCCTCCATCATCCTCTGCCTCCAACCAGCCTTAAGAACAGCTGTGCTGCTGGTTGTGATGGTGCACACCGTTAATCTTATTCTCTACGTGTGAAAATAGCTTAACAGGAAACAGAACATGTTGCCTAGCTAATTCAGAAAGAATTAATAGCTTCTGTCTTAAAAAAAAAACACTTCAATTCAGATACAGCTTTATAATAAACACTTAGTAACACATTATTGCACTTTACCCCATCAATAACTCTTAAGATCAATTTAAATGGTGCATTGTGTAGAGAAGCTAGTTCCTGTCCATAT
Organism: Mus caroli; assembly: GCF_978045245.1. NCBI lineage: Eukaryota > Metazoa > Chordata > Mammalia > Rodentia > Muridae > Mus > Mus caroli. The sequence goes on from NW_028227268.1 coordinate 100,389,026, forward strand.
TCACAGGAGTGGTATCATGATGACAGTAACAACAGAGTCACATGCAAACCCACCTGAGGGCTTTCCATCACTCCATGATAAAACATCTGAGTCTCTCTTTAAACTGGATGCTTAGGGTTGTAGATGTCACTCCTGGGTAAAGGTGCTTGCAGTATAAGCTTGGAGACCTAGCTAGGTCTATCCCTGTATCTACTGAAAGCCAGAAGGAAGGACAACTCCACAGGTTGTCCTCTAACTTCTACATACACACTTTGTTGCGCGCGCACACACACACACACACAAGTGAAATTTAAAAATAAATATGTTATTAATAACCATGTTGTCTTGAAAAACAACGTTTATATTTATATGTCATTTATCAAATAAAACAGTGTTTTCATTGACTCTTAACCACACCTGCCAGCTACCATGAAAGAGAGGCTGAAGAAATACTTTACCATTAAAAAAAAAAGGTGGAAGTTGCATACCAACCCTAGAATGTTATCCTCTGACATACATGAGTGCAGGCACACACATACACACACTTAAAAAAAAAAACAGGAATGCATTAGCTATTCTTGGTTGTCAACTTTTCTACATCTGTAAATAACTAAACCCCAAGCAACTGGGCTCATCCATGAAGGATTTTGTGTGTATGTGTTGGGTGTGTGTGTGTGTGTGTGTGTGTTGGATTATTTGAGGTAGTAGCCTAAAACTAGGCCACACCTTCTGATGCAGCCCACATAAAAGGACATGGAAGAAGGAAGCTTTTGCTTTTTGCCTGCTTGTCCTCACTCTAGTTCATCTATCCAGTTCCCAAGACACTCCTTTGTTCATGTTAGAATCTACCTCTTTAGGACTCCAACAGACCTGGAAACAGGCTGCTTTTGAGGCCTTTCCTGGGACTCCAGGACCAAACGAACAGCTGAGACAAGTGCAGTCTCATGGACTGAACGACTCCAAGATCCTTGGCCTCTCTATCAGAAAACAACCCTTGTTGGCTGACTCAGACCATAGCCTGTATTAATAAATCTTTCTCATATCTTATGACATAATTGCACATGTTTCAAGTATATGATTTCTTAAGGTTTGAATTTCTATACAACCACAAAGCAGACAGCACAACTAAGATATTAAACATGCAAAGCATATCTGTGTTCTGTGTTCCTGAAAGTTTCTGTAAACATTAGAAATGAACCAAAATCAAATCCTCAGACTCCCAGGCTGCTGTTCCTGTGCTTTTTCTGGAAGAAAGCTTATGCTTTTTTTTTTTTTTTTGGTTTTTCGAGACAGGGTTTCTCTTTATAGCTCTGGCTGTCCTGGAGCTCACTTTGTAGACCAGGCTGGCCTCGAACTCAGAAATCCGCCTGCCTCTGCCTCCCGAGTGCTGGGATTAAAGGCGTGCGCCACCACGCCCGGCATGCTTATGCTTTTTTGTATAGTGTTTATGCCTGTTGTGCATATATGGGAAAACATGGTTGAAGTGAAAAACGTATATAGGAGCCCCAAAATATACTGCATGACTCACATATGAAGTCTCTCATCAGCTGTGCATGATGGTGTACTCCTTTAACCCCAGCACTTGGGAGGCAGAAGCAAGTAGCCCTCTGTGTGTTTAAGGTCATCCTGGTCTACACAGTGAGTTCCAGGCTAGAGTAGCCAAGGCTGTACAATGAGACTGTGTTTCAAATGGTAATAATAATGATGGAATTTCCTAGCCTGCTTCCTGGTGGCAGTTCATAAAGGCCCACTATCCTCAGAGACTGGTCCTGCTATTAGTTTCTGAAACACACATGAAAGAACAGATTTTGTTTTTTTTTTTTTTTTTAAGATTTATTTATTTATTATATGTAAGTACACTGTAGCTGTCTTCAGACACTCCAGAAGAGGGTGCCAGATCTCATTACGGATGGTTGTGAGCCACCATGTTGCTGGGGTTTGAACTCTGGGTAAGAGCAGTAGGGTGCTCTTACCCACTGAGCCATCTCACCAGCCCCAGATTTTGTTTTAAAACAACAAGAGCACTATAGAGTGTCTTAGGGTTTTACTGCTGTGAACAGACACCATGACCAAGGCAAGTCTTTTTTTTTTTTTAATTTTTATTAGGTATTTTCTTCATTTACATTTCAAATGCTATCCCAAAAGTCCCCCATACCCTCACCCCACCACTCCCCTACCCACCCACTCCCACTTCTTGGCCCTGGAGTTCCCCTGTACTGAGGCATATAAAGTTTGCAAGACCAAGGGGTCTCTTTTCCCAATGATGGCCGACTAGGCCATCTTCTGCTACATATGCAGCTAGAGACATGAGCTCTGGGGGTACTGGTTAGTTCATATTGTTGTTCCACCTATAGGGTTGCAGACCCCTTTAGCTCCTGACCAAGGCAAGTCTTATAAAAACAACATTTAATTGGGGCTGGCTTACAGGCTCAGAGGTTCAGTCCATTATCATCAAGGTGGGAGCATGGCAGCATCCAGGCAAGCATGGCACTGGCAGAGCTGAGAGTTCTGCCTTTTCATCCAAAGGCTGCTAGGGGAAGACTGACTTCCAGGCAACTAGGGTGAGAGTCTTAAGCCCACACCCACAGTGACACAACTACTCCAACCAGGTCACACTTCCAAATGGTGCTACTCCCTGGTCCAAGAATATACAACCATCACACAGACCAACTTTCTTTATGAACATAGAAGAAAACATTCTCAACCAAATACTGAATTCAAGAAGATATTGAAAAGATTGCTAAGATCAAGTTGAGTCTATTCCAGAAATGTAGGTATAGTTCAACATATGAAAATTGATACATGTTATAAATTACATAAAAAGATAAAAGTCACACAGTTAACAGACACAGAAAAGGGTTTTGACAAAATCCAACATTTGGTGACATTATTTACAAATGGTGGAAAACAAAATTCACGTGAAGATTACACTGGAGTGATCACTTAGTGGTTAAGATCACTGGCTACTCATCCTGACAACACAGGTTCAGTTCTCAGCACCTACATGGCAGCTCACAATTATCTACAACTCCAGAGAATCTGATGCCTACTTACAGCCTCTGCAGGCACCAGGTATCTATGTGGTGCACAGATATGCACAGACAAAACACCCATGCACATAAAATAAAAATAAAAATTAAATGGATCTTTGAAAATTATATAAAAGCAAAAGAAACCCCAGATAAACAAAACAAACTGGAACAATAGAAACATGGCTGGGGTTATCACCATACCTGACTTAAAGTAATATTAGATACCTAGTAACTTAAAGTGAAGGCTACAAAAACTGCCCGGGGCTTGGTGGGAACAGAATGACATGGTTCTTGCCCTGAGACAGGGCCATCGGAGTGTCTACTGCTGCTGTGAGCATAAGGCTTGTGTGTATAATAATGTACATATTTTCTGGACCCATAAACTAACTGGCTGTTTCTATATGACAACTTAACACAAGCTGGAGTTGTGACAGAGAAAGGAGCCTCCTCTGAGGAAATGCCTCCATGAGATCCAGCTGTAAGGCATTTTCTCAATTAGTGATCAAGGGTGGGAAGTCCTGACTTCCTTTGGTGATGAACAGCAATGTGGAAGTGTAAGCTGAATAAACCCTTTCCTCCTCAACTTGCTTCTTGGTCATGATGTTTATGCAGGAATAGAAACCCTGACTAAGGCAAATTGGTACCAAAAGTGGGATATTCATGTGACAACATGACCATATTTTGGAGAGGACTGTGGAAGGACTTTGGAACTTTGGGCTAGAAGACCATTGAGTGTTAAGAGCTCTGTGGGATGTTATGTAGGAGCTTGGAAGATAATGTTGAGAACAGTGCAGAAGATGGAGGCCTGGCTTGTGAAATTTCAGAGGGAAGATTAAAGACTCTTTTTTTTAAAAAAAAAAAAAAGATTTATTTATTTTATGTGAATACATCACTGTCTTTAGACACACCAGAAGGGGTCTTCAGATCCTATTACAGATAGTTGTGAGCCACCATGTGGGTGCTGGGAATTTAACTCAGGACCTCTGGAAAAACAGTCAGTGCTCTTAACCACTGAGCCATCTCTCCAGCCCCCGATTAAAGACTCTTATCAGGGCCATTGCTATTTTGATTGTGAAGATTCTGTGGTTCTGGTTAGCTGGGGCTGACGAATCAGCTGAGATTAACAAGATACCAGAACTATTAAAGTGAAACCTTTGCATTACTAGGACTATTGATGCTGGTTAGCTGGAGCTAAGAAATTAGTGGTGTTTAAGAAGAGACCAGCATCACTGAGGTGAAATCTTCTGGGAAGCATTTTCTGAGAGCACAAAGAGGCTGTGTTCCGGGTGTCTTAGTCAGAGTTTCTATTCCTGGACAAAACATCATGACCAAGAACCTAGTTGGAGAGGAAAGGGTTTATTCAGGTTACAGTTCTACATTGCTGTTCATCACCAAAGGAAACCAAGACTGGAACTCAACCAAATCAGTAAACAGAAGCTGATGCAGAGGCCATAGAGGGATGTTACTTACTGGCTTGCTTCCCCTGGCTTGCTCAGCTTGCTTTCTTATAGAACCCAAGACTACCAGCCCAGGGATGGTCCCACCCACAAGGGGCCTCCCATCCTTGAACACTAATTGAAAAAATGCCTTACAGCTGGATCTCATGGAGGCATTTCCTCAACTGAAGCTCCTTTCTTTGTGATAACTCCAGCCTGTGACAAGTTGACACACAAAACCAGCCAGTACAAATGACCCTTGTCAACTTGACAAACACACACATCACTATTAAGACTCAACCCTTACATTCTTATTCATCCCTAAGATCTAAATAACTTTAAAAGTCCCACAGTCTTTACATATTCAAATTTCAATCCCTTTAAAATATCCAATATCTTTTAGAATCCAAAGTCTTTTAAAAATTCAAAGCCTCTTAACTGTGGGCTCCACTAAAATACTTTCTTCCTTCAAGGGAGAAATAGATCAGGGTACAGTCACAATCAAAAGCAAAATCAAACTCCAACCGTCCAATGTCTGGGAGCCACTCACGATCTTCTGGATTCCTCCAAGGGCTTGGGTCAATTCTCAAGCTCTGCCCTTTGTAGCACACACCTTGCCTTCTAGGTTCCAGATGCCTATACTCCATTGCTGCTGCTGCTGTTCTTTGTAGTCTCTCATGGTACTGGCATCTCCAAAACACTGCTGTCTTCCACTCTAACTAGGCTTCACCAACATCCTCTCATAGGCTCACTTCATGGTGCCAAGCCTCAACTCCTTTGCATGACCCCTTCAAGTCCTGGGTCATCAATTGCAACTGAGGCTGCACCTTCACCAATGGCCTTCCTTGGCCTCTCACAGTGCCTAGCCTCAGCTGCTCTGTGTGACCCCCTCATGCCTTGAAAACAAGTACCACTTGGGTGACTCTTGCACATTACCAAGTCCTGCTGCAGCAGGAGTACAACCTTAGCTATCTCTGGAACACAGCCTCTTTGTGCTCTCAGAAAACACTATCCAGAAGATGTCACCTCAACGATGCTGGTCTCTTTCTTAATCACCACTAATTTCTTAGCTCTGGCTAACCAGCATCAATAGTCCCAGTAATGCAAAGGTTTCAATTTAGTAGTTCTGGTATCTTGTTCAGCACAGCTAATTCTTCAGCCCCAGCTAACCAAAACCACAGAATCTTCACAATCAAAATATGGCCCTGATAAGAGTTTTTAATCTTCCCTCTGAAATTTTACAAGCCAGGCCTCCATCTTCTGCACTGTTCTCAACATAATCTTCTAAGCTCCTACACAACATCCCACAGAGCTCTTAACACTAAATACATCTTCTAGCCCAAAGTTCCAAAGTCCTTCCACAGTCCTCCTCAAAACATGGTCAGGTTGTCACAGGAATACCCTACTATGTTGGTACCAATTTGTCTTAGTCAGGGTTTCTATTCCTGCATAAACATCATGACCAAAGAGCAAGTTGAGGAGGAAAGGGTTTATTCAGCTTACACCTCCATGTTGCTATTCATCACCAAAGGAAGTCATGACTGGAACTCAAGCAGGTCAAGAAGCAGGAGCTGAGGCAGAGGCCATGGAGGGATGTTTCTTACTGGTTTGCTTCCCCTGGCTTGCTCAGCTTGCTTTCTTATAGAACCCAAGACTACCAGCCCAGGGATGGCACTACCCACAAGAGGCCCTCCCATCCTTGAACACTAATTGAGAAAATGCCTTAGAGCTGGATCTCATGGAGGCATTTCCTCAACTGAAACTCCTTTCTCTGAAAAACAAAACAAAACAAAACAAAACCTCCAGCCTATGTTAAGTTGACACACAAAACTAGCCAATACACAGAGATAGCCAAGGTTGTAGTCACCCAGGTGGTACTGGTTTTGAAGGCATAAAGGGGTCATAAAGAGCACCTGCGGCTTGGCACTGTGAGAGGCCATGGAAGGCCATTGGTGAAGGTTCAGCCTCAGTTGCAGTTGATGGCCTAGGACTGAAGGGATCATGCAAGGGAGTTGAAGCTTGGCACCATGAAGAAAGCCTATCAGAGGATGTTGGTGAAGCCTAGTTAGAGTGGAAGACAGCAGTGTTTTGGAGATGCCAGTACCATGAGATGACCGTCAAGAACAGCAGCAGCAGTGGAGTATAAGCAGCTGGAGCCTAGAAGACAAGATGTGTGCTACAAAGGGCAGAGCTAGAGAAGTGACCCAAGCCCTTGGAGGAGTCCAGAAGATTGTGAGTGGCTTCCAGACATTTGACGGTTGGAGTTTGATTTTGCTTTTGATTGTGACTGTACCCTGATCTTTTTCTCTCTGAAGAAAGTATTTTAGTAGAGCCCACAGTTAGCTGACTTAGAATTGTAAAAAGTCTTTGAATTTTAAAAGATATTGGATATTTTAAAGGGATTGAAATTTGAATATGTAAAGACTGTGGGACTTTTAAAGTTATTTAGATCTTAGGGATGAATAAGAATGTAAGGGTTGAGCCTTAATAGTGATGTGTTTGTTTGTGAAGTTGACAAGGGGTCAATTGTACAGGTTGGTTTTGTGTGTCAACTTGACACAAGCTAGAGTTATCACATAGAAAGGAGCCTCCCCGAGGAAAAACCTCCATGAGATCCAGCTGTAAGGCATTTTCTCAATTAGTGATCAAGGATGAGAGGGTCCCTGTGGGTTGTGCCATTCCTGGGCTGGTAGTCTTGAGTTCTATAAGAAAACAAGGTGAGCAAGCCATGGGAAGCAAGCTAGTAAGTAACACTCCATAGCTTCTGCATCAGCACCTGCTTCCTGACCTGCTTGAGTTCCAGTCCTTGTAAGACCTGGACCCTCGGTCAGTGGTACTTACTTCGAGACACCCCCGAGTGAGACACCTAGATGCAGATTAATATAAAAGCAAGAGGTTTATTTTCTAGCGAGTCAGGGTCAACCTTCAAGACAAGGGATGAGAAGGTGATCCCAAATGGCTATTATAAGGAGTTTTTATACTTTTTAGGGGCACAGGTTACATCAGCAAAGTTATAGTTCAAACTTTTCGGTTAAGCATATTGACCTTTAAATCTATTGGCTAGCAAGCATGACAGCATTTGAACTCTATCTGAGACTTTCCATGCCAGATGACTATCAGTCAGTACATTCTGAGACTTTTTTGACTCAAGAATGATCCTGTGGGTGGAGAATGGAACTTGGCCTAGCCTTGACCCCAGGCAGGAGAGGAAGCTATAAGGAGGGTATTCGACTGGAAAGCCCTTAGGGTCCCTCATGCTGACTTCCTTTGGTGATGGACAGCAATGTGGAAGTATAAGCTGAATAAACTCCTCCCAATTTGCTTTTTGGTCATGATGTTTGTGCAGGAATAGAAACCGTGACAAAGACAACCCACTAGTAGTGAAGAACTCTTTCCTTCAGAGGAATGTGTTCCCTGTTAACTTTAAAGACTCCATGATAATTAGAAACAGCATGAGTGGGCTGGAGAGATGACTCAGAGGTTAAGAGCACTGACTGTTCTTCCAGAGTTCAATTCCCAGCAACCACATGGTGGCTCACAACCATCTGTAATGGATCTGATGCCCTCTTCCAGTGTGTCTGAGGACAGCTATAGTGTACTTATATACATTTAATTAATTAATTAATTAATTAATTAATCTTTAAAAATAGAAAAGAAAAAGAAACAGCACGAGTCCAGGAGTTGAGGGTGTGGCTATGTCTCAGCAAAATGGTAAACACTGAGACCTTCAGGACAGTCCTTAAAGCTATGGGAAAGACCTCTAAATACATGAGTTCAAAAATATACAATTTCTCAACTATGGAAAATATAAGAATGCAGTATGAATTATATGAGGGGCTTCACGAATCTAAAGAACAAAAGCAGTTGCTCTGTGAAGTTGGATCCATGATTTGACTTCCCACTATGTTACTAGGAAGGAGATCGAGAGACTTAGGGGGTGGAGATCGCAAGAGACCCCACCCAGCTAAATTTTGTTTGTTTGTTTGTTTATGTTTACAAAGGCAGATAGATTCTGAGTTCATGAGCAGCCTTGGGCAAGTCAACGTTGGGCCTAGGCATGGTGGAAATGGTAATTTCAGAGTAGGGTCTCACCCAACTAGTTTATAGTCTGTGCTAAATAAAGACAGACAGACACAATGTGAGCTTGCTATCTATAAGAATCGAAAGGCTGGGGTCTTGGGGTGCTGAATCATAAGGTAACCACAAAGAGAACCTGGAGTAAATGACTGGATTGATGTGAAAAATGAAAGACTGAACCTGCATTCTGCACGAGATGAGTTATTCAGAGAATTCTTTAGAATAAAAAGAGAGAACTGCTTGGAGAACTCACACACACACACACACACACACACACACACATCCCTTAGAGTAGCAAGTATTAAGCAGAACACAGGTCGTCAGCTTAGATCCATGATTTGACTTCCCACCGTTCCTTTTGCTGCCCACAGGCACACACCAATGGAATAGAATAAAGAAAGGATGTCTTCCAAGCACTTGTTACCCTTACAGAGAAGCCACGTTGTGTTTCTAGTACACATGTGGTACCTCACAGCCATCCCTAACTCCAGTTCCAAAGGATTGAATGGTCTCTTCTGGCCTCCTTAGACCCTGTATACATGTGGTGCACAGATATACAATACACACAGACAAAACACTCATACACATAATACAAAAAAAAAAAAACTTTTTAAAAGGACCCAGATATAAGACCAAATAAATATTGCCTGCTTAGATGTCTATCAACTAATGATTAATGAAGACATGATACATATACACTAGTTTTTTATTTTTAATTTTTATCTGTTGGAGTGTTTTGCGCGCATGTATGTATGTATGTGTATAATGTGCATGTCTGGTGACCCATAAGGTCAGAGGAAGGTTTTGGATCCCCGGGAATGGAGTTACAGACAGGTGTGAGCCAGGATGTGGGTGCTGGGAATCAAACTAGGTCCTCTTCTAGAGCAAGTGCTCTTAGCCACCAAACCATCTCTCAAGCCCCACAAAGTCAAATTTTATTCATGTATAAAGAAAAACGAAATTAAGAAATTTGCAGTAAAGTGACTGAGCTAGAAAAATAGAACATGAAATGAGTAGCTCAGGTTCAGAAAGACAATGAGTTAGCATTCTGTCTAAGCTCTGCCCCACAGTTAACAAAATGGCTTCTCGTCCCCTGTCATAGGTGGATCCTAGGGGAACTTTTAGGGGTGTGTGTTTAATCTGGAGTCTCAGTAGAGCCCAGGAATGTGGAAAGGGCCCATGGGTGGGGCTTAGGGTAGAGTCCCTGTAATGTAAAGTAGGGGAGGCTGTAGGGAGTTAACAATTAAGCAGGTGTGGGGGCAGGGAAAGAGAGGGGCTGGTGGGGTGAATTAATTATAGCCTAGAAGGTCTGATAACCTACATGGAAATCCTCTACTTAGTAAGATAATTTTGAAAAACTGTTTAAGGAGTTTGAGCACAACATTCTTCATGGGTGCATTATTTCCCAGCCCCCCTGCCCAGAAGGCACGAGGTATTCTTTTAAAAGGTTCATTTATTTATTTTTTGTATATGAGTACACTGTCACTCTCTTTATGCATACCAGAAGAGGGCATCAGATCCCATCACAGATGGTTGTGAGCCACCACGTGGTTGCTAGGAATTGAACTCAGGATCTCTGGAAGAGCAATCAGTGCTCTTAACCACTGAGCCATCTCTCCAGCCCAAGACGGGCTACCACTACTGCTCATTCTCCCACCATAACTAAATGATAAGACCCTTTGGCTTATTTCAGGGCAGAGAGAAATCAAGCTAGAACTGACTGGGCAACTTCCTGGTAGCTATCTTTCATAGTGCTAATAGATGCTATGCAGGCCACCAAGAGAGAAAAGTGATCAATACCGTTCCCTAGTGGTAGATCCTGCGTGCTACAATAGTCACTTGCCAGGCAAGATGTGCCTGGGTCAGTAGAGGCATGAAGATCACTGGGAGAGCCAGCCACTCTCTTGTTGGATCTGAGGCCTCCTGAGGAATTCATGTCTGGCACTGTAAACCTGGTCAAAAGCCCGTGGCCTGGGAAGTGACTGTTGAATGCACAGTTCTAAATGGGACATCTACATCCACGACCACATCAAGATTCAGAGGGTGTCGGAAAAGGACCAGGAAGAATGGAAAAGAAGCCGGAGAGTGGAGAAGAGTGCTGTGCAATACTGCCTTCAGCACACAGTGTGGCCACTGTGCACATAAACTCACCAAAGGCGTTGACAGGGCTAGGCTGATTCCAGGACAGACTTCAAATTGGTGGTTAAGGAGACTAGGCCTAAAAACTGGGCAAGTCTAGGCAAGCCCAGACAAGTCAGAAAAAAAAAAAAAAACTGCATGCTCCATCCTTCCTGCCCAGGTAATGGACTGTCCTGAAACAAGGCCTGGCCTGAAGCAAGGACAGTGGGTCAGCAGCAGTTTCCAGACTTCCTCAGCTACTCCCTCAGAAACAGTTCCCAGACCTCCCCAGCAAGTTTCCAGCCCCCACACTCTGGCAATGGAATGTCTGTAGAGATGGATCCAACAGATTAACATAGAGGCCACCTACCCCGGAATTCCCTAATGTGCATTAAATCAGGCCTGCAAGCTCACGTGGGTGTCTCCCTATCTTGGTAATGAGGAGACCCCATCATGCTGGACTTCTGCAGAACAAAACACTCTTTGCATTTACTTATTTGAGTCTGGGGTATCATTCTTCAGCGAATCATGGACCTTTAACAATATAACACTGCACACAGCCTTGTACTGTGTAATGCTCCCTCTGCACACAGTGTGGCCATTGTGTGCATAAGCCCACTGCAGCTATAATACTGCTTATGACCTCTGCACAAAATTGAATCAATGAGGTTAGGCAGCATCCTGACAGGCAGCAATAAGTGGACTGGATGAATTACAAAGAGAGCAAGAAAGAAAGGACATGACGGCTAAAGGGGAATGTGCTGGGAATTCCAGGGAGTGGAAGAGGTGAATCTCTGCATGTATACATGTATGAAATTATATGCTAAATCTATACATGTATGGAATTGAAAAGAGACTATCTCTCTACATAGCCCTGGCTGTCCTGAAACTCACTATATAACTGCCTGTCCCTGCTTCCCAAGTGTTGCCTGGCTTAAAAGACATTGTAAAAGATTATTCTACAGCAAATGAAAACAAAACAAGACAAAAGAAACCTAACCTTTTGACCTTCCCATTTACTCCTTCCTCTCTCTGTGCTCCATTTCCCTCATAATTGGGTTCAGATCTCGGACCTCTTCTCTCCTGTCCAACATGGAGCCCATCAGAGCAGGTAGCCATACCTAAACCACAGAAGCAGACAGCTCCTTACCTCCTCCTCTGGCAGCTGGTCCAAAGCACGGCTCTTGCTTCAGTTATTTAAAACACCGTCTGCTCCATGCCCTGCCCTCTTGCTTAATTTTTTTTTAATGGAATGAAATCATACTTCTAAAGTATAAGTCACAGCATGTCGGCTCTCCTCAGCTTCTCATTCCCTCAGGACGAAGGCAGACATGCTTAACTGTGGCCTGTAAACCTGTGTGTGGTTGTCTCTTCCACCACCATCTCCAGCATCTCTCATTTTACCTCCTGTTGCTCTGTCCTAGATCACCAGGATGGTGTTGCCAGTAGCCAGCAGTCACTGTGTGTTCCCAGGCTCTTGTTCAACAGTGAGGCAAAACCCACACAGATTGTAAAGCAGTGAAGGAGTATTACTCAAAGCAAAACAATGGAAAAGATCAGAATACACTTGCAGGGAACAGGGGGCCACATGAGCAAGGAACCTCAGGGCCCTGGTCACTGTCTGGGTTTGACTTTAGGAAAAGGAGCAGTTTGGTACTAGGTGTGGAATTTGGATGGTTCTCTAGTTTTACTGAGGTTTTTTGGTTTTGTTTTTGCTTTTTTTCTGCACATTTCCCCTTATATAAAATATCTGATTTTAACCATATTCATATCTAATTGTGTACAGGCATAATGGAGGGGGGTTGGAAAAGGGGTATTTATACTCCTGGGGAGGTGGCCAGGGTTTGTGTGGCCCTGTACAATGGCCAGGGCAGAGGTGTTGCAAGAGGCTTCATCTGCATACTCAGGAGCTGCTGTGGGCTGATAGTGGGAGCACAAGGACTTACAAGGTCAATCCAGGAAGAAGCCTAATAACTATGAGGGTAATAAACTCTTACTAGGGTTGATGATGGGGGAGTCAACTTTATGGTGCCAGGATGGGAGCTGGGAGAGAGCCAACTCCATGCTGTCTGAGGCCTGGGATCGAAACTCTCCTGGATTCTTCCTCTGTAATCCTAGGCCATTACAGTCCCACACTAGTCCTTGAACCTACCATAATGTTGCAAGCATAAACTTATAGCAGCACAGATTATCTGTACAAGTTTGGGCTATTGACATTCTAATGTGGGTGAAGGAAGAGTTTGTGAGGTCCCACCCCAGGGTCATCCTTCTGGGATTCTCCAGGTATCCATGGGTAATACGGTAATGTGTTTCCGTTGGAAGACTTTCCAAACTCTCCTATACAGAATAATCGCTCTCATCTCTGCCCCCTCAGTTGCCCTGATTATTCTTCAGAACACTGTTCTAAAATTCATTATTTTGAAATTACTATATTTATATGAAATTGTTTGAAATAATAGAGTTCCTGTGTACATTTGCATAACTATAACAAATGTCACAGCTGAGACGTTGACATCAATCAGCCAAGTCCCAGAAGATTTCCAGGACTGTTTCTCCACAGGCCTTCATGACTGGGGTCAGTCAGCTTCCCAGAACTGTAACAAATACTTGAGAGTTAGCTTGTAGAAGGGTTTATTTTAGCTTATGGTTTTGAAAGTTAGGTTCCTTTGATCTCCTTCCCCAGCCTACTCCAACGATGTTCAACGAGGCCACACTTAACATTTCCTCCCAGGAAAGTGGTGCTGGACCCAAGCCTTCAACACACTGGTATTTGGAGAACATCCCAGATCTAGACTAAAGTATTGTCCTTTTTATTTGTTTGTTTTTTGAGACATAATCTGTGCAGCCTGGGCTGGTTTGGAGTAGATGATTCTCCTGCTTCATCCTCACAAGTGCTAGAATTATAGGTGTACACTGCCACACTGGGCTTTATAGAAATGCTCTTTTATGACCATACTGACTTCCTTCCAAACGCTGGAAACCTGTCATCTGGTCTCCATCCCTATAGTTTGTTTGTTTCATAGATGTTATACAGTCATAGTATTAACCTTTTAGTTTCCCTTTTCTCTCACAGTTTCAAGTGTGTGTCTGCTTTGAGCAGATTATCTTCTTTTACCCCTTCCAGAAAAACCACTCCTTCCCAACAGCGCCCCCTTCCCATCTTTCCACATGTGTCTGTGAGCCAGTGAGGCCCCTGCTGCATTGAAGTAGCTTCTCTTGTATAAGCACAAGCTGGGATTTATCTTCCCCTCCTCTAGCAACCATTAGTTAACTGTAGCTCCTGGGCACTGTGTCCCCTAACAGTGTGTCACAATGCTATAGCGGTGTGTCCCAGTGCTTCTTGCCTCCTCTAGCTCTCACTTTCTTTCCCTACACCCACCACAGTGCTTTGAGTTCTGGAGGAAGCAATGGAAGTGTTCCACTTAATGCTGAACTCTTAGTGGTCACTTACGCTCCATGTTTTGGCCAGTTGTGAGTTTCTATATAGAGAGTTCCTGTGTACCATTTGTATAACTATATGGAATGTATACTTGAGGACTGGTGTGGGACTGTAATGGCTTAAGATTATAGGGGAAGGGTCCAGGAGAGTTTCAATCCCAAATACCTCAGATGAGGATGGCAGGAGTTGGCTCCCTATATAACAGCCATTGCAAAATGAAGTGTCTCTAACCCAGGCTGAAAGCAGCTCTCATGTATGAATATAAACATAATATCGAGAAAGCTGACTATAATCCTTAGGTACTTCTTCAGCACCATGTCTGCCTGTGTGGTGCTGTGCTTCCCACCATAGTGGCAGTGGACTAAACCTCTGAAACTTTAAGCAAGCCCTAATTAAATGTTTTCCTTAAAAGAGTTGCCACGGTTGTGGTGTCTCTTCTTAGCAGTATTACACTGACTAACACACTATCTTATAGTACTTTTAAGTTTCCCGTCTGAATTACCCCTCTGATTTATTTAGCATTCAGTCTCCTTAGCCCAGAGCATGGTATTCCATGGCCCACTATGCTTACCTGTTATATCACCTAAAACAAGGTATTGTGTTATTCTTTTGATTATTAGAGAGGGTGAGGAAAGGAGAAAGGAGGAAGGAAGAGGGAGAGGGAGGAAGTGGGAGAGGGAGGAAGTGGGAGAGGGAGGAAGTTGGAGAGGGAGGAAGTGGGAGAGGGAGGAAGAGGGAGAGGGAGGAAGTGGGAGAGGGAGGAAGTGAGAGAGGGAGGAAGTCGGAGAGGGAGGAAGTGGGAGAGGGAGGGAGAGGGAGAAGGCGTATAAGAGAGCATGCCTGTGTGCTACTATGTACATGTGGATATTAGAGAATAGCTCTGAAAAGCCAGTTCTCTCCCCTGATCTTCAGAGGGTTCAAAGCACTGAATTCAGATCGCTAGGCTCATGTGGCATCCTTACTGTCTGAGCTACCTCACTGGCTCTGAAAATCTTAATAAGTGTTTCCCACCACGTAGCTTGGAACCCAACAAAACATGCACTCAGTTTACCTTACTGAATAAATTCATTACTTTTTATACTTTTAAAGATTTGGTGAAACATTGGTAAACCAGCCATAGGACTGAACATAAGGAAATACTTCTACATAGAAATAAAGAATAGACTCATGAAGGACAGATTGCTTCATTGAGAGGTTTAAGAAAAATTAAGCCAGGGGCAAGAGGGATGGCTCAGTGGTTGAACATGCACACTGTTCCTGCGGAGGACCCAGGTTCAGTCTCCAGTACCCCCATTAGATGGCTCACACTCCATAACTTCAGCTTCAGAGCACCTGACACTCTCTTCTGGTCTCTGTTGGCACCTGAACTCACATGGTGCCTATAAACTCACATAGGCACATACAAAGGTACACACACACACACGAGTAATAACTTTTTAAGAAAAATATATAGCAAAAGTCTAAGGACCCACTAGGAAGTTTTACAATCTAAACTGCGACTCTTTTAAACCAACAATGAGTAACAGTGGACCACACAGTCAGAGGTGCCGCTGGTCAGAACTGGACCCAGTACTTTTGATAACTACTCCACAGTCTGTATTTTCTTCCCCTGAAACTGTGTTTTTTGCCTTCAGACTAAACAGTCCAAACCACAGGGGTGTCTGACACAAGCAGGACTTCAAAGGAACTCTTAGCTGACTCCAGAGCTGGCCAGGCAAACTGAGCGACTGCTGCAGTTTAAATGCGTAGCTTGAAGCCATTACCTAAATCCTGAAAAAAATCTCCCCACCTCTAGAAAGCTAAACATTTTCCTAAGTTCATGACAATCTCACTCAGAAAGCAAACCTGACCTGAAGAGGTGTGTGACTATCTCCAGACCTTACTGCTTCTAGCTAGAGCTGACACTCGTTTCTGCTTGACATTTTTTTATTGAACATGGTGGTCCATCTCCAGTGAGGTTCTGCAGTGGGTGGCACTAGATTATGTCATACATTATATGATGTCTAAAACCCCAGCAATTGTGTTCTTAAATCTGTCTGGTAAGACGGGCTTTGGAAAAGAATCATGTGCTCGCATTAATAATGAAGTATCAATTTCCTTTCAACGTTGTCTCTTCTATTGCAGACCCTTATTCAGTTGTGTCCTCTACCGATTACCGTCTTATAAATGAAAAGCAGTCCTCTTGAAAATGGCTTTCTTCATTCCAAAGTGTGCTTTAGTGGTGGTGGTTGTTGTTGTTACTGCTGCCTACTTTTGTTTGTTTGTTTGTTTTTGAGACAGAGCCTGTGTCTTTGTAGTGCAGGCTGGCCTTGAACTCTTAACCTTCCTGCCTCTGGGATGCTGGGGCTCCAGGCATGAGTCACTCTGCCTGGCTCTGTTTAATGTACTGGAATGTAACTGCTCTTACTCATATGTGAGAACTTCTTTTTAAATTGGGCTGGAGGACGTGAGGTTCTTCTTTGAGATCCTGTGGCTCACTGAAATCAGATGAATCACTGCCATCCTCATATGAATCATCACCAAAACTGAGCTATAGAACTGAAAGATCCAATAGGAAACATTGTTCTGGAATGCACTTCAAGGGCTGATGTCACATTTACACGCCATTGACGTTTGCCGTCTCAGCTGATGAAAGCATTTCTACAGATTGAGACGGAAAGGGGGCTATGAATAAGCAGTTACAATTGTAAAGAGAAAAAAAAAACCCAAATGAATTAAATAAGAAATTTATAGGGTACATGGGAAGAAACTGCTACTTGAAAACTTGCAAAACCAGTGTTTTAAGCCAGAGGTGGTTCGGGTGGGCTTAAATTAGCAGTTTATTTGGAGATGTGGGTAAGTCTGTGCACGCCTTCAAAGTTCCCACATCCAACTGTGTGTGGCTCAAAGGTCTGTTTGGCTGTGTCATACCTTTCTAGGTTGAGACTAACCAAACCTACCTATAAATTCTGGGAGAGAAAAACCAGACTGAATTAGTTTGAATCAGTTTTCTATAACCTCTGTTTCAGCTACCCATGACAGAGGTGGGGAGGGTCAGTGAATTAAATAAATTAACATAAGAGAGACCACTGCTCAGTTTGTGTGGTGGCTTAAACCTCTAATACTAGCAGGTCTGAGGCAGGAGGGTCAAAAGTTCAATGGCCTGGGCACTTGGGCTACAGGACACAGTGTCTCATAGAAACAACTGAACACAAATGAAGCACTTGGTACACCCTATGTCTACATTACCTTTAAAAAGAATCCGTTCCTTCTTTGGGAGTGTAGCTCAGCGGTTCAGCACTTGGTAGCACATGCAAGACTCTGGGATCAATCATTAGTATTGCAAAAATAAAATTAATTTACATAACATCCATTTTCCATGATCTGGAATTTTAATACAATTCTTGATGATTAATGTCACCAACTTGACAAAATCTAAAACACCTAGAAGGGAAGGCAGTGGACATTATGTTAGGAAGTGTCTATGCTGAGTTATTGAGGTGGGAAAAGCCCATCTAAATGTGGGCAAAAGCAGGGTTTCTACAATAAATAAAAAGAAGAAAGCTAAACGTCAGCATTCCTTCATCTCTCTCTCTGCTCCCTGCACACAGATGCAGTGCACTCCTGCCCCACTGTCTTCACATCCATGGTGAGCATTCATGTCTCTCTGCTCCCTGCACACAGATGTAGTGCACTCCTGCTCTGCTGCCATGGCGTCACCCCCATAGTGAACTTTCAGTAAAATGAGAAGCACAGGCAATCCTTTACTCCTTCTGTTGCTTTGGCTATCTTTTCATGGCACTAAAGCAAGTAACTAGACAGAAAGCTGGTGTGGCTGCCCCAGAGGTGATGGGACCTGAGAGAGTGCAGCTGATAAATGAGGTACACTAAAGTCTCACCCAACAGCCAACTTTATTCAGAGAACCATTCAATTTATACTCTGAGTGTTCAGAGGAATCACACGGTAAAGTGTACAATCACAAGGACAAATTGCACATGGCAAAAACATGTTTTCCATAAAGGCATATAAACAAATAACAATAGGCAGTTTAATGAGTAATCTGAAGTGAACCCACTCTACAGGCTACATCTGAGAGAAGCATGAAAGCACATTCTAAGAATGGCTCCATGTTTGAAGGAACTGAGATCACAAGGCTCGTATTTTCTTGGCGTTTCCTCACAAGCACTAATATCATACGACTCCATTCTTTCGTGTTCTGACAAGTTGGTACTTAGAAGTGGAGCTGTTGCTGTCATAAACACAGTTACGTAGATCTCGGGTGATGTAAAAGGTTTGTGGAAGGATGCAGAAGTCTTTGGATCACTAGGATCCTAGGAGCAGCACACATCGGAGCATTTTCATGGAATCTGAAAAACAACAATGCCAAGAGCAATGTGTCAGTGGAGACCTAGCTCGTGAGGTTCTCAGCACAGGGACTACATCCAGCCCACATCCTGAGAACTTGAGCAACACAAAGTCCAAATCCTAATGTTTCTGATGGAAGAACTTTCAAAACCAGGCAGCATTCATGCTGTGTGTGCTGCTCACTGCTCTTTGGATCCTTAGTACAGAGAGCAAAATCGGGAGCAAGTGAGAACAACTTTAAAATTACAAACATAGTATGTCTCAAAGCAGTTGTTAAACAGATTAGTGCCATTAAAAAGAAACCCGGAGGGCTGGAGAGATGGCTCACTGTAAGAGTCCTGGCTGCTCTTCCAGAAGACCTGGGTTGAATTCCCAGCACCCACATGACACCACTATCTATAATTCCAGCTACGGGACTTCTGACAACCAGATACACACACACATGCAGGCAAAACACCAGTGCACATAAAATAAAAATAAATTATTAAAAAAGAAAGAAAAGAAAAGAAGGAAGGGAGGAGGGAGGGAGGGAGGGAGGGAGGGAGGAAGGAAGGAAGGAAGGAAGGAAGGAAGGAAGGAAGGAAGGAAGGAAGGAAGGAAGGAAGGAAGGAAAGAAGGAAGGAAGGAAGGAAGGAACCTGGAGCTCTGCTCTGGCCAGCAGGGTGTCCTGAGGGCAGCCATGGAGGGGTCCACCTTGTGGAATGCAAAGTGGGACTGAATGTCTTTAGCATTAGGAAATGGCCATGAGCCAGAGCCACAAGGGGTTGAAAAGTCAAATGACATAAAAATGATGTGTGGCTGTCAAACTGACAGGGGGTGAAGTTGCGAAGGTTAATACTAGCTGTCAACTCGCAAGAATCTAGAATAACCTAGGAGACAAGCCGGTAAGTCAGTGAGTGAGGGATTCTCTAGATTGAGTTAACTGAAGGAAATCTACCTGAAATATGGGGGCACCATTGCAACAAAGGAGGCCCAGACTGAATAAAAAGTAAGTTGAACACCAGAACTGATCTCTCTGTCCCCCCCCCCCACACAGACACATGTGATCAGCTGCCTCACACTCCTCCTGCCGTCCCCTCATCCCCTTACCTGCATGGCGGACTGTATCCCTCAAGTATAATCTGAAATAAGCTTTCTTCCCCAAAGTTGCCTCGTCATCACAAACAATAAGAAAACTAATACAAATTCCAACCAAAATCGTAAGTCTTGGGTCTCACTAGGTAGCTCTGGCTGGTCTTGAACTTGCAGAGATCTACAAACCTCTGCTTCCCAAGTGCTTAAAGGCATTTACACCTATCTAGTTCTTAAGACTGTTAAACAGGGATTTGCACTACTGAAACTTTTAAAAACTAAAGGTGCATTAAACAGAGCCAGTGAGATTGTTCAACCAGAAAAAGCACTTGACCCACAAGCCTATTGACCTAAGTTGTAGAGGAAATGGGGTCCTTGTGCTCACAGATAAAGCACTAGGAAAGGTAGAACTGTTAAACTCGCAGGATTATCTATTCAAGAGAAGAGATATATAACCTGTTCTGCCCAGAAGGCTAGGAATGGAAGTAGTAAATAGCTTGGTGATCTGTGTGACCTGTGGGGCCAGGCCACACCTGAATTCCACTGACGATTATGTTTACCACAGACTCTTACTCCAGAGACCTCTAGTTTGAGCACTGTTTCCCAGTCAATAGAACCCACCTTCATGGAAGACGTCATATGGACTTTACAAAAGGGTTTCAATGTAGTCATGCCTTGGGCTTTATTGTGCACATGGGATTTGGTTAACTGTTACCAGGAAACTTTTTTTCAAAGTTGTACTGTACTTAAATGTGCCTAGAATAAACTGCCCAAGATCAGACTTTAGAGGTGTGAACAGACAGCAGCTACTGAGTGGAGCTGAAGCAGATGTCTTTCTTGCCTCACACGGACGTCACTCCGGTTACTGCTCTGCCTGCCCTAGCATTTGCAGGGATGCTCACACGGAGTTTCCCACACAGGAAAAGTGAAAGGGGAGAAGCAAGTCCACAGTGTTGTCCCCTGACTTCCACATGCCTCTCATGGCACACGTGCCATCTCATCATCCACACACGAATAATAATAAATGTGTTTTTAAATTTGATGGCCAAGAAAATGGTTCAGCAGGTAAAAGCACTTACTACAAAATCTGACAACTCGAGTTCAATTCCTGGATCCCATGTAAAGGTGGAGGAAGGAAGTTCCATGACACTTTCCTCTAATACACACACATGTGCACACACATACTAATGACACACATGCATGCATACACACACATGCACGCACATACTAATGACACACACACATGACACACATACATATATACACACACATGCACATGCACACTGGCACAATACATGCATACACACATGCGCACACATACACACTGACACACATACATACACACACATACAAACATACACACACTTAAACATATTCTCTCCATGCACATGCATGCACACACACACTTGCACATACACTCACACAATAATATATACAAATGCAGAATAAAACAATTTTTTAAAGATTCACTGAAACAGTATTACTGTTCAGTAGCAAATCAATGGAATAGACGGAAAGGCACATTTGGAAAGTTAGGGTTTTGTAAAAGCAGCATTTTCTTCTCTCTCTCTCTCTCTCTCTCTCTCTCTCTCTCTCTCTCTGTTTCTCTCTCTCTCTCTCTCTTTGAGACAGGGTTTCTCTGTGTAGCCCTGGCTGTTCTGGAACTCACTCTGTAGATCAGGCTGGCCTCAAACTCAGAGATCTGCCTGCCTCTGCCTCTTGTCTCTGCCATACTGAGCATCGTATATCTCCAGCCCTCTCTTCCCTTTTAAATTTTATTACAATATTTTACCATGTGGAAAGAGATGCATATCACAACTTGTCAAACTTGGTTCTCTCCTTCCACTATGTGGGTTCTAAGGATCCAACTCAGGACCTGAGGCTTCAAAGCAAGGGCCTTTACCAGCCAAGCCATCTCACCAGCCCTTTTTAAAAAAAGCTTTTTGAGGTCGGGCGTGGTGGCACATGCCTTTAATCCCAGCACTCTGGAGGCAGAGGCAGGTGGATTTCTGAGTTCAAGGCCAGCCTGGTCTACAAAGTGAATTCCAGGACAGCCAGGGCTATACAGAGAAACCCTGTCTTGGGGGGGGGGGGAGCTTTTTGAAAAATCTTACTCCTTTTAAGTAAACTTCAAATGAAGTAAATGACATGTGTGCACATGTACAATAAAAACCCTGCAACTGTATAAGGTAATGCAATAAGGTAAGCAGGAAGTTAGAGAGGAACGAAAGCTTGATTAGATATGCCTACAACAAAGTTAAAACCTTTCACAAACTAAACCTTACTGACTTTAATAGCCAAACGATTTTTGCAATATTTAAATAAAAGTTAATATTGCTAATATACAAAAGCACTGTAAGTTTTAAAAATGTTAATACCTATGGGCTGGTTAGATGGCTCAGTGGGTAAGAGAACCCGACTGCTATTCTGAAGGTCCAGAGTTCAAATCCCAGCAACCACATGGTGGCTCACAACCATCCGCAACTAGATCTGGCGCCCTCTTCTGGAGTGTCTGAAGACAGCTACAGTGTACTTACATATAATAAATAAATCTTTAAAAAAAATGTTAATACCTCAAATATAAAGAAAACAAATTATAAGCAAGGAATTCATAAAAACCAATAAGTATATGGGAAGTATTCAGTTTTATACCTAGGTAACAAAATGCAAATTCATACAAGAGTCTGACAAAAGGCTGACTAGTAACAGAATGATTCATGCTATCACGCAGCATTCTAATACTTACTGGGAAAATGCATTTTAATAAGAACACTTCTAGGAAGTCTCTGTTAAGGTTCAGAATCTTACAAATGGGCATTCCCTTTGATCTAGCAATCTATCATTGCTTGTAGAAATGAAAAATTGTAAATACCTTAAAGGCCCAGTAACTATGGGTTCTTTAAACAACTAGAATAGCCATACGACCACTTAAAATGTATCTAAGACCTGGAAAAACAGGTACCAAAAACCCCTTTGTGCATATTTGAAAACTCTACATTTACATAGCAGTATGACAATACCCTCATCCTTGTGGATTTTGTGTCCCACTCTGGTGGGCAGAGCCACCTTAGGTAGCCCAGGCATGTCTCAAGCTGACCTTGACTATACCTTTGGTTCCCAACGAAAAATTTCCCCCACTCCGTGTTTTTTGACACAATCTCGGTATGTAGCCCAAGGTGGAGTAGAATTCGCAGTAATCCTCCTGCCTCAACAACGCCCGTCATTTTTTTTTCTTTTATTGCTTAACTATTTCGGATATAATTGTGTACTGTTGGAATGCTGCTCGCATAACAAACTGAATTTTTTTAACGCATTATTTTTACGACGAGGCGAGGAGAGAGGCGTTGCCAGCACCATGCCCGGATCCGGAAAGGTAAAGGGCTCAGCGCCTTAGAAACAAACCCCCGCCCCAGAGGATTAAGGGCCACGGAGGGAAGCCGTGACGGCTGAGGGAGGGACCTCTAGCCTTCTGAGGAAGCGCGATCCCTCTTCTCGCTGGAGTGCGCGCCGCCCGCGCCTTTATCGCGGAGGTGTGGAGAAGAGCGTGGGAACAGCACGCAGGCCAGCCTCCCGCTCCAGCGTACAGGGCGGGCGCGGTCATCGCCGGTGCCAACGAGACGGGACCACGCTGCGTGCCTAGAGCGGCCCTGCCCGCTGTGCGCATGTGCAGAGGCGGTCCAGCGGGGTGCGCTCAGCGCAAGTGGGCGAGGTGATCTGTACTCTGACTGAAGGTCTAGGGTAGTGCTGACGCTGCTGAGTTCGCAGGGCGCTCCTGGCTGGTAGCTCCCAGGGGCCAAGTGAGGCTTTCCTCAGAGCCCTAGGATGGGAGGTGGAGGCCAGGTTCTTCAGAAAGAAGGCTCAGGTTAGCTCTTGAGGAAGAGTGAGGAGCATCGGGACAAAACGGCCATCCTCCAGACCCAGACGCTGGATATGGAGACACCTCGGCCAATCACTCTATTGGAAAACCAAATAGAACAAACCTGTTTGGGATGAAGATTGATAACCAATTTGGAATGATGTGTGTTGAAACGAATGGATTTTGGTTTTGAGGCATTAGCAGGACATTTGAGTAGAAGAGCTGATAGGAGATTTGTTTTCGCAACTGGGTTTACTCTGTAACCCAGGTTGGCCTGGAGCTTAGTTTTCTTGGCTTCTCAGAGCAGAATTCCCGCCTTGTGCCGCTACACCTGGCTGAAGTTTGGGGACATGGACTGTGAATGTAGAATGTAAGGTGTAGTCTGCAGCTCAGGAGAGTTAGCTAAGTGACAGCTGTCTATAGTCATGTTAGAGGCTCAGTGTTTAATCCCTAGCAGAAGAAAAATTGAAGTAAAGCAATGTAAATGCATCGTCTTGACTAAAAACTCCATAGGGATTGAGTGGTAAGTTTGACATAAAACTATATATAATTTCACAGAGCAGACAAGAATCATGGACTTTGGGGGACGAAAAACTTTGGAAGGCCTGGTAGCCACATAGGACTTCCAGGTCAGACATTTTCAAACCAACCAGTTAAATAATGGACAAAGGAAAAAAATCAGAAGGATACCCGTTTATTAATTATGGCATATATCCTTGTCTGGCTTAACATAAATTATATAACTGATAGAAACATTATACTTAAATGATATTTACCCATTAGCAAGAACAGAATTTTTAAGAGGTTTTACTTGTAAACATCAGGACCTTTACATCTTGAGGGCTTTCTAAATGAAAATTCGCAAAATCAAGTTGGACTAACTAATGTGTATTTTAAGTATGAGACCTTAAATTTCTAATTATGAGGATTCTTTTGTGGGTGGGGAGATGGTTCAGTGGTTAGGAGTATTTCTTGCTCTTACAGAGAGTCACTTTGATTCCCAGCATCCGTGAAGGGCAGCTCACAACAGCTGTGAGACTAGTTCCAGGGCAGTTACAGGCATGTGCTCTCACACACACAGTTTTTTTAGATTATGAGTTTTTTCCTAAAATTGTTCAAAAATTAAACTAGTATGTTTAGTTAGAAATGTTAGAAAGTGGTGTGTGAAGTTGCTGGTGGGAAGAGGGCATGGCAGTGAGCCTGACTACCTCAGTTCAGGCTCCAGGTTCCACATGGTGGGATGAGAGCAGCATCTCCTGAAGTTTGTCCTCTGTCACCCACCCCCGAATACACACAGAAACATGAGAACACACTGGAAAAGGAGACGCCATGAATTCCTCTGCCCAGAGTTAATGCCTGTTAATATCGTTAGTGCTAGCATGTGTTCTCTCTCATGGTAATGATTATGGAGTCAGTAAACAGTACATTTGATAGAGAAGCAGAAGCCAGCTTGCTTGGAGGTTAGGATTCTGAGGGGATTACTTGGTTATGAGTTGGATTACCATCAAATGACCATATGTTTGTTACTTTTTGCAAAAAACAAAACAGAGCCCTAAAATATATTTTTTTCATTTCAATCAGAAAAACCAAAGATTTTGGAAAAAAAAAAAAGAAGTATATTATGAACATTTTTTCACATTAAATAGCCTATAGTTATATCATTGATTTTTAAAATAGTTGTGTAACATTCATGTTTATGCACATATATTTGTGTGTACATCAGAGGACAGCTTTCAGGAGTTGGTTCTGTCCTTCCACTATGTGTATTCTGGAGCTTGGACTCTGGTCATTTTGTGAAGCGTGGTGGTAAACACTTGCTGAGCCATCTCACCAGCTCAAATTCTCAATTTAAAAAACAAACATACCTCAAAGGAGATTTTGGTTCAATGCAAGAACACTTAAATAGGTTTGTTTTCTGTGAAAGCTTTTTAAATTGAGAAAATACAAACGCTATCAAGCCCAAAGACAACAGTGTTAATGCAGTCTTACTGGAAAAAAAAAAAAAAAAAAAAAGGACAGGATCTAAGTGGAGCGGAAGAGGGCTGTCAGAGTAAAGCATTGAGGTATGGTGGTGTTGGCCTGTGTTCCCAAACTGTCCTGGGGGTTGAGGCAAAGGGATGACAAACTCAAGACCAGTTGGGCAACTTAGATCCTGTATCAAAATAAAATCTCCATGTGCAAGGCCACATGTTGATTTCCCAAGACTTCAGAGGGAAGTGGGGGTAAAGCAACCCCAGAAAGGCTCATAGAGTGGAGCTACCACCTCAGTGGGAGGGGATTGAAGAGAAGATCAGGGAGTTGATTAGAAGTCTGTACAGTCTGGTTAGAACTGGTTCAAGTCACCCCAGTTCTGTGAGAAGGTATATATTTGGTGGGGAAGTTAAATGAGAGGGCCTGGGTTTTTAAACAAAACCTGATCAAAGGAAAGTCTATACTGACTGGTGAGTACTGACTTTCTCCTGTTGACTGTTCTTAGCAGCACTCAGTAACCCAGAACACAGCTAGAGAAGAGCCTCTCTATAAAAGGGCCTCTGATTTCATACCTCAAGGTGACATTTTTACTATTCTAACAAAATGGCCAGGCTCCCGAATTCATCCATTCTTACTGTCTTCAAAGTAGTAAACTGCCTACATAATCAGTTTATGTAGGCCTCTACATAGGCCTCACCTCTCTCTGTAGGCCCTGCCTTCTAGAAACCAGAGGAAAGCCTCCTTGTCCCTCATAGAAGAAGCAGCAGCCTAAAGATCTCTCAATTGCTTCCAGAGTGACTCTGCCCTTTTCTGGAAGGAGGAGATGTTCTCTAGGCTGCAATAGTCTCTCTCATCTACACTTCACTGTCTGTGGCTTCATTTCCCACACTCACCAGCACTCTGAAATGTTAATTTGAAAGTTTCAGAAATAAGTGATTCATAAGTTGTAAATTATGCATCATTCTGCATAGCATGACTATTAGCATTCTTTTTTTTTTTTTTTTTTTTTTTTTGAGACAGGGTTTCTCTGTGTAGCCCTGGCTGTCCCGGAATTCACTTTGTAGACCAGGCTGGCCTCGAACTCAGAAATCCACCTGCCTCTGCCTCCCGAGTGCTGGGATTAAAGGTGTGTGCCACCACGCCCCGGCTGACTATTAGCATTCTGTCTAAGCTCCACCCCACAGTTACCTAGCAACAGCTGGGTATGCTCCTCCCCACGGTAACCTGGCAACAGCCAGGTAGGCCTGACCCACTATAAAAGGGGCTGCTTGCCCCCTCTTTGCTCTCCTGCCCTCTTGGGCTCTTCCCTTCCCCTTTACCTTCCTGGTCTCTCCATGTGTTCATGCCTGGCCTCTACTTCTCTACTCTCTTTCTCTGCCTTTCTCTACCTCTACTACACTCTTAACTCCCCTCCTCATGCCCTGAATAAACTCTATTCTATACTATACCATTGTGTGGCTGGTTTCTCAGGGGGAAGGGATGCCTTGGCATGGGCCTGCTGAGACATCCCCTTCCCCCATACCTCACTTACACCCCATAGAACATATCTCCTCTTTCTTTATCTTTTCATAAACACATCAGTGACAGTCTCCTGCCTTCTGCCCCATCCTTCACAGGTTGGGGACTCATCCCCTAATGCAGCAATTCCATGATACAGATGCTGCTTTCCCTTAGTCAGTTAGCTGTGTTACTCAACTAGGCCATTTGCCTACCTCCCAGCTTCCAATTACTGAAGCAAAAATGTTTGCCATCTTAAAATTAGTGATTTTTTTTTTTTTTTTTTTTTAGACAAGGATTCACTATGTATCCTGAAACTTGCAGTCCCCTTGGCTCTGCTTCCTGAGTGCTGGAATGACAGGAGTGTGCTGTGTGCCTTCACATCTGACTTAAAGCCCACTGAGAGCAAGTGAAATGAGGGCTTTTAAGGTTTGCCTCAGTCTTGGTTATCAGATGAACTGTCAGGGTGGGTGTCACAGTGCTCATGTTTAACAGTGGCCAGAGCATTTGTGAGTAGTGATCCTGACAATTTGAATATGCCAAAGAGAAGTCATGCAGTACTTCCTTGAACTGACGCTGTAAGGAGAGGAAAAAATGCCGAATGCTAAAGTAACTAAGATCTACACATTCTTATCAGAAATTTTAAAGAAAACTAGTCATGGTGGCTCATGCAACATCACAGTGCTTGGCAAGTGGAGGCAGGAGCACCGAGAGTTCAAGGCCACCCTTCCTTATATAGCAAGTTCCAGTCTAGGTTGGAAAACAACAAATTGTGAAGAAGGAAATGGATCTGTGCTAGTTTTGCTGTCACCTTGAACTACACATCGGTTGCCACAGTTCCTGACAAATGCTTAGTCATTCACCTCATTTGATCTCTTCACATTGACCTTGTGTCACCTCATGTCACCAGAAAGCTGAGTACAATACGGTACATTATTGTTTAGAGACCAGGTTATGGCTATACTACTCCGAATGCACTGATCTTGTCTGATCTCAGAATCTAAGGCAGGTTGGGCCTAGTTAGCACTTGCATAGGAGAAGTCATATTCACATCACTTTTGTAGGGCTATCTAGAGTTGAACTTGCTGTATTTTATTATTGTTAATCTTACAATGCCTAATACATGTTCTTTATAGATGTATCTAGTAGGAAAAAAATAACTTTCTGGTTTGGTATTCAGTCATCAGTGAGGCCATTTTGAACAGACCCTACCTCCCAAGACAGGTGGAGATTACCACATGTATTAGCATTGGAGACTTGTCCCGGTTCTCCCAAACATGAATCAGAAAGAGATGTAATGTTCTGACATAAATCCTAGGACAGGAATCAAATCACTGCCATGTCTCATGGAGAAAAAAAGTCAGAGGATTCATCTCTAAAACCAGATTGTTTTAAATCCTCAGCCACAAAATTGGGAAACAGTGGTGTCACCCCACCTTTACCACAAGACCTTCCTGGTCTTGACTTCTCTGTGGGGCATTTTCCCTCAGTTCTCTCACTAGCAACTACATTTTCCTGTTTAACTTTCCACAATCAGAAAGAGTCCTATTGTTTCACCAAGTATAGGGGCTCAGGAGACAGGGAGAGGAGGGTCTCCCCAAAGTTAAAAGATAGTCAGCTTTATATGCAAGCTCCAGGAAGCCAAGGCTACATAGCAAGACCCTGTCAAAGAAATCTAACAAACCAACAAAAGAAATCTAGATGTAAGCATTTATAATGCTAACTAGGTCTAAGGATTTATTTCATGCTCAAGTTTCTGATTTTATAACTAGTGACTAATTATGTCCAAATTTTAAGTTATTTAGTGTTGGGGGGAGAAACATAAGTGCCCCTTCAGAGTAATTTTCTCATTTGTACAAGTATTTTTAACTGTTGAGACATTTCTCCACCCCAGAACATCCTTTAGAATGTATCTAGGTGTTTTAAGACAACAGGAAAATCTTTGAGTCTCGGTGCTGATTAAACTGTGTCTAGTATCTTTTTTTTTCTTTAAGTCCAGGTTATGCTATAATGCCCAGGCTGGTCTTGAAGTCAGGGTCCTTCCACTTCAGTCTCCCAAATACTGAGAAAAGAGGAATGTGCTGCATACTGGTCTCTCTCTGCTATCCCCCCTCCCCTCCCTCGCCCCTCCCCCCCCCCCCCCCCCCCCCCCCGCTGTCCTTGACCTGAGTTACTGAGTGCAGGATTATAGTAAGGCATCCATCAGGAGAGGATGCTGATTCCGTAGTAAGAAATGCCTGCCAAATCCAAGGGACTTAAAACCACAGATTCGTTCCTCATTCATGCTACAACACAAGCTTCAAAAGTCAGAGTAGTCTCTCATTGGGGGAGGGGAGGGGAGGGGATGACTGATGGTTTCTTAGTCCATAAAGTCAGCCTCAGTAATTCCAATCTGGTGCCAGGAGCTTGGATGGTCCTTGGATAGGCACTGCTCTCTATTCCACAATGAAAGCTTGGGAATACTGGTTCTACTGTCAGCGAAGAGTCAGCAGCACTCACAACAACAGGACATAACAACTTGTGGCAAGAGAGAGGCTAAGCTGGAAACAGGTAAGAGTAAACCTCCTTCTGAAATACCCTTACCTTATCGATTAGGATAATCCTTCAGGTGAGGCTCCCTACTCAGATATGTAACTTGTAACCTGTGGCAAATTGACTTTAAAACCAACTATAATAATAGCGAAGCAGTAGTGGCACATGCCTTTAATCCCAGCACCCAAGAGGCAGAGGCAGGTAGAGCCCTTGAGTTTGAGGCCAAACTATTCTACAGATTGAATTCCAGGACAGCCAAGACTACACAGAGAAACCCTGTCTTGAAATCAAAAAACAAGCAACCATAATAATGGGAATTTGTAGGAGACACAAAGAGACAGCATCAATTATGAGTCAGTAGTCTACAGTGCAATGCATAAAGACATAGTCTCAGAGAGGAGTATCTTAAATTGCTTTGACTAAATGATTTACTGTGTAAGGAGCCGCCCTCACATTCGCCATTACAAGATGGCGCTGATGGCACTGGCACCCGTGTAATCAAACCATCTGTGCATGTGCCGGGGTAGTTTCCCACCCCATGTGCTCTGCCTTCCCCGTGACGACAACTCCGGCCGATGGGCTGCAGCCAATCAGGGAGCGACACGTCCGAGGCGGAGGACAGTCCTCCATAAAAGGGACAGGTTTCCGCCATTCTAGCGATCTCTCTCTCTCTCTCTCTCTCTCTGGCTCTCTTCTCCACTGGCTCCTGAAGGGGTAAGCGATAAAGCTTGTACCGCAGAAGATTCCGGTTGCCCTGAGCGTGTTCTTACCAGGGGGAACAAAAGCGCGGGCAATATTACTGCCCTTCTTCAGCATAGTGACCAAATAAAACAAAGTAATAGTAAACGGTACTGTGAACATCACTGTGTGGGCACAGAGTATGGCTTTGTGCCAGCCTATTCTCATATCTCACAGGTTATATTAGAATAGTAAAGGGAAGTAGTAGGCACTAAACATTGATTTGCTTGTGATCATCAATAAACATCTATTAGCACAAATGTCAATGAACACACTTTACAATAGCTAAGACAGTTTACTCATAATAGAATTTTTCTGCACTTTATTTCTTCGTGTGGAAGAAGGGTGGTATTAGAGGTGAATGCAAGGCCTTACACACCCCAGATAGGTGCTTTGCCTCTGAACTACATGCCCAGCCCTAAAATTTCTATTTTCTTATTTGGGGCTACAAAGTTATCTAACTTCATCCGGGACTTCAGCTTTTTAAGTGCTGAATATTTCTAGTGCTATGTTAGTTGAATTTTGTGGTGGACATTGTACATTTGTGGTGTATTCCAGCTATGTAGCAGCTATCTAGTTACAGAGTTCTAGAATTAAGTTGTATGTATTTAGAGATCAGTTCTAATCTGCTTGCTTAATCAGACAATCTTTTACTCTTGTCATGTGAAGTGCCACTTCTAAACAAAATCACTGCCTCCTGCTTCCTTGCCCAAAGCCAATAGGCCCAGTTTGAGCTAATCAGATATAAGAGGAGGTGGAAGAGATGACCCACTAAGCCATCTTCCCAGACCCAATGATGGATTTTTTTCCTTGAGAAATTATGAAAGCAGGAGCAGCAAATATTTTTTAAAGTGCTGAAAGAAAGAAGAGACAGAGAGAAGGAGGGAGGGAGGAGAAGAAGGGAAAGGAAAGGAAAGGAAGAAGGAAAGGGAAAGGGAAGGGAAACGGAAGGGAAGGGAAGGGAAAGGGAAAGAAGGGAAAGGAAAGGAAAGACCTACTTACTCCAGAGTTCTGTGCATGCAACAAAAAACCTCCTTCAGGATTGAGGTGAAGAAAATACTCCCATGAGAATGGAAAGAGACTGTTGCTGGAAGATGTGTGTCTTAGTCAGGGTTTCTATTCCTGCACAAACATCATGACCAAGAAGCAAGTTGAGGAGGAAAGGGTTTATTCAGCTTTCACTTCCATACTGCTGTTCATCACCAAAGGAAGTCAGGACAGGAACTAAAGCAGGTTAGGAAGCAGGAGCTGATGCAGAGGCTATGGAGAGATGTTCTTTACTGGCTTGCTTCCCCTGGCTTGCTCAGCCTGCTTTCTTATAGAACCAAGACTACCAGCCCAGAGATGGCATCACCCACAAGGGGACTACCCATTGATCACTAACTGAGAAAAATGCCTTACAGCTGGATCTCATGGAGGCATTTCCCTAACTGAAGCTCCTTTCTTTGTGATAACTCCAGCCTGTGTCAAGTTGACACACAAAACTAACCAGTACAATGTGCTTGAAAATTACTAAATCCTAAGCAAAGGAGAAATGGTACTGTGAGAAAATAGAACATTATGAAGGAAGGGGAAACAATGGTGGAAACATGGCAAATTCAGACAATTCTCTTGAAAGCAAAAATCAACATTGTCTGATTGGGTTTTGATGACTAGAAATGTTATATGCTTAGAAGGTCTATATGGGGATGAGGTTTTCACATTCAGCTGAAGTAAAATCTCAACAGATGCAGTAAATACTAAGAATCTCAAAGAACAGAAGGCAAGATAGGGGAAAGAAGACTTGAGTAGATTCAAACCAAAAACAAATGGTTAAATTGTTGACATTAGCCCAAATATATCAATAATATTAAGTTGCCATGTAGCTGACGTCAATAACATATAATTGATGTCAGTGTGCCAACTGAATACCCCATGACAGTATGTGCTGCCTAATAAAAAACATGTGCTTCAAGTATTGTCATCCCAGTTTTACTTCTGCCCTCTAGGCACTGTTGCACACTGGGCTGCCTAGAAGGAATGAAGCTTAGCTGCTGGGTGTATCTCAAGGAACTCAGCTGGCATGAGTACAGGAGAAATAGCCTTCTGCACAGACAGTTTTCAGTGAAACATATCTTTTATTCATGGTGCACAAAGGCTACATAAACCTTGGGGAGTGAGTAGGGGTTTGTGGGTGAGTGTAGATTGATTATTGGCTGGCCTGAAGTACTAGGAATGTTTCATTTGCATGAGGAGGAATGCTAAGGCATGTCCTTATAAGAAGAGGAAGTTTAGCCTGTAATTTGGCCACCAGGCTATGTGACTCCCTCAAAGGTGGCAGAGGTTGAGGTTGTAAGGCTTACATGAGCTGAGACATGCAGGCCCATCACAAGGAGGAAGCAGTTCTAACTCCTGCCAGTCTCAGGATGAGATTTTCAGGGTTTGAACATGTCTCAACCTCACTCTTACTCCAGACTGGCTCCCCAAGCTGCATGGCTTTCTGGCCTTACAAACTATGACATAAAAATTGAATAGGAAAATATGTAATATGCAAATGTTCATGGAAAGAAAACATCAATATGAATCTCAAACCAAGTAGACTTCTGAGTAGAAAAGTGACTAGGGATAATGTCCAGACTGCAGGTGTAGCTCAGTGTCAAGGCTCTAGTTTGATTCTTGCAGCAGGTTTTGTGTGTGTGTGCGTGTGTGTGTGTGTGTGTGTGAGAGAGAGATGGTAGTAGTGGTGGTGGTGGTAGTGCATGCCTTTAGTTCCAATACATGGGAGGCAGAGGCAGGCAGATCTCTGAGTTTGAGGCCAGTCTTGTTTACAGAGTGAGTTCCAGGGTGGCCCAAGCTACATAATAGAGAAACTCTAGCTCATACATACATACATACATACATACATACATACATACCAAGAAAAGAAAAAAAAAGATTGTTGCATGGGAAGATGGCTTAAAGGGCTGAAGGTACCTGCTGCCAATCCTGACAACCTGAGTTCAATCCCCAGGACTATATGAAAGTTGTTTTCTGATCTCTATATGTGTGCTATGGCACAAACACCCATACACAAATACAATATGTAAATGTAATTTTAAAATTTTAAATTGTGACTGTTTATACATTTATCAACAGAACTTCAAAATGCATGAAAATTGTTGGACTATGGGAAGCAGAAGAATAAGTAAATTGGCACTTGCAGCTGAAAACATCTGTACTTCTCTCTTGATAACAGATAACACAGTAGACAGATAACCATCATTGCCAGATTATGTATGCACACTGAAGGACTCAACAGTACCATCAACTAGATCTGACATCCACCCAACAACAGCAAAATAGTCATTTCTTTCAAGTGCATACTGAAAATTCCTAAGGCAGGTTGCTTCCTGGATCATTAAAAAAAAGAACAGTTGAAAATAATGCAAGTTATGTTAATTACCATATTGGAATGACATGGGAAATTAATAAAAGAAAGCAAGAAGAATAATCTCCAAACAGTGGAAGACAATATACTTCTAAGTAATTCTCAGGACGTCTCAAAGGAAATTGGAAAATACTTTTCATTAAAAAAAAAAAGAAAATATACCATATAAAAATTGTGAGGCTCAAATGTAGCAGTGCGATTACATCAACATCACAGTGTTAGAGAAGAAAGTGACTCTTCAGAGACCTCAGCCTTCACCTTAGAAACCTAGAGAGGTGGGTGTGTGAAACACATCCATGGCCACAGAGCCTGGGTTATGTGAAATCTAGGGTGCACAGTCAAAATAAGCTCAAAGAAAGCAAAAGGGGGAAATAATAAAGAATATAAAAATCAGAAAATGGAGAAAAATAATCCAAAGGGTAAGTTTTTGTAACACTGGGAAAACAGAGAGATGGCGTGAGTTATCAGCATGTAGGCTTGGAAGCTGAATAGTACTGTGTGCTGTCACATACTCCACAGACAATAACAGGATAGGAGAGAGTAATACATACGCTATAGACATTTATAATTTTATTAGATGATATAATATGATCAAAACAAAAAGTCAACAACTTAGCTGGAATGGGTCTGTTCCCTGCAAATTCCAAGCTAAAATAAAGAGGGATGAATAGGAATGAAGAAGGATTAGGTGGCTTCTTATTTTAAGAGGCCATTGTACCCTGATAGCCAAAGCAAAGGAACAAAAAGACTACAGGCTGTTGCCCTTCATAACACAAGCAAAACCTCCATCACACTATTAAGAAGTTGAACGATTATTCAATATAAAATATACACACAGTGAAGACATTATGACCAAGCAATGTTTACTTCAGAAGTGCAAGCCTGGCTTAATATTTGAAAATCAATATAATCTACAATTTTAACAGGCTAAAGAAAAAAAGCCACATGGATATGTTGGTTGTTGTAGAACATTTCTAAAAATTAAATGTCTCCACAATAAGTCTCGTCAAACTAGGAGTTAAAGGGTCCTTCCTCAACAAGATAAAGGATCTATTCAAAAAACCTAAAAAGCCATTATGAGTGATCAAAAGCTGGAGGCTTCCCCTAAGACTACACCTCCCTTAAGACTGTAGTCAAGGCTGGTCTGTGCACTCTCACTACGCCTGCACAATATGACACAGGAAGTCTTAGCTGGTGAAGTCAAGAAAAAGAAACAGCATAGATTAGAAAGGGAGAAGAAATAACAACCAAAAGAAAACAAAATCCAACCAGACAAAACTGGCATATGTGGAAATGATACTTCTGTATCAAGGCCACATAGGAAATCCAAGGAATTTGTTTTATATATAGAACTGCTGATTTCAGCTTGTTAAAGAACATAACTGGTCTTACTTAGAGCTTCCATTGCTGTGAATGGAACTATTTAGTTCCATGGCCAAAGCAACTCTTATAAAGGACATTTAATTGGAGCTGGCTTACAGGTTCCAAGGTTCAGTCCATTATCATCCTGGAAGAAAGTATGGCAACATCAAGGCAGGCATAGCATTGTAGGAGCTGAGAGTTCTACATCTTGTTCTGAAGGTAAACAGGAGAAGACTATCTTCCAGGCAGCTAGGAGAAAGGTCTCAAAACCTACCCCTACAGTGACATCCAACAAGGCCACACCTCCTAATAGTGCCACTCCCTGGGCCAACTGTATTCAAATCATCATATAACTCCAACACACAATACCAGCTGCAGTTCTGGGGAGATCTCCTTTGCTAAAGCTACTGTCATGCAGGCATGAGCACCTGAGTTTAATTGCCAGCGTCCATGTAAAATGCCAAACATGATGGCATGCATCCTAGAGCTGGGGATATGGAAACAGCGAGATCCCAAGTCAGCAAGCTCCAGATTCAGTCATAGATCCTGCCCCAAAAGTAAAGTAGATAAGAGTTGGCTCAACAGGTAAGAGAACTTATTGCTCTTGCAGAGGACCTGGCTTCAATTCCCTGCACCTACACGGCAGCTCACAACCATCTGATTCTAGTTACAAGGGATCTGATGCTCTCCTCTGTCCTTTACAGGAGCCAGGCACACAAGTGGTGCACAATACACAAAACAAATCCAAAGAATTCTTTTTCGTTAAAAGGTGGAGCCCAGTGTGGTGAGACATACCTTTAATCCCAGCACACAGGAGATAGAGACAAGCAGATTTCTGTGAGCTGAAGGCCAACTTAGTCAAAAACCCATGTGTGTGTGCGTGTGTGGTTAGATGTATAATAGAGTGGAAATGATAGAGGAAGACCTCTAAGCACACATAGACATGTGCACTTGCAGACACATGAATATGTACACACGTATGTACCATATAAACACATACACAACAAATATTTTATATACTAATAGTGAACTGAAAACCAAAATGTAAAATATAATAGCAAACTATTTAGGCAAAAAAAATTATCTAAAAAAGCTCATTGCTGGGCTGGCAAGATGGCTCAGCAAGTAAGAGCAGACTGCTCTTCTGAAGGTCCTGAGTTCAAATCCCAGCAACCACATGGTGGCTCACAACCACCTGTAATGAGATCTGATGCCCTCTTCTGGTGCCTCTGAAGTCACCTACAGTGTACTTATGTATAATAAATAAATCTTTGGGCTGGAGCAAGCAGGAACTGAGTGAGCAGTGTTGACTGGAGCGAGCGGGCCGATCTGAGCAAGCAGAGGTCCTAAGAATTCAATTCCCAACAACCACATGAAGACTCACAACCATCTATTCAGCTACAGTGTACTCATATACATAAAATAAACAAATAAATCTTTGGAGGAAAAAAAAAGCTCTTTGCTCTAAAATGTCAGCTAATTTTTCTGTGTCTTCTTATCCAAATATGTATGTTTGACATTATGCTGCATTTACATTTTAATGAACATTTTACTCTATATTTATCCTCATCAGATTTGTTGTCTGAAGGGCTTCCCAATATTCCAGTATACTGTTACATCAGTATGATGTGAGCTTTTAAAACAATCCTGGCCGGGCAGTGGTGGTGCACACCTTTAATCCCAGCCCTTGGGAGGCAGAGGCAGGCGGATTTCTAAGTGTGAGGCCAGCCTGGTCTACAGAGTGAATACTAAGACAGTCAGGGCTACACAGAGAAACTCTGTCTCGGAAAAAACAAACAAACAAACAAACAAAAAAAAATCCCCCCCCAAAAAACAACAACCAAAAAACCAAACCAAACGAAACCAAACAAAAAACCCAAACAAACAAAACCAAGCCTGGACTCAAATTTCAGTTTTCCCTGGAGGCTTTTAGCCTTGCTCAGTCCCAGCCATTAATAAAATACCAAATATTCAGGGTTTTTAAAATTAAATATGTTAAATGACTGCTACACGGTAGGTACTCAACAAAGTGCACTTATTAGTTCAGTGATTTAAATTCTTAATTTTGAACAATTAGGATAATATCTTGGCAGATATTTATGCTGGGGTCTGAATGGTAATCTTTTTTTTTATTTAACCCTTAGACTTTTAGTTCTAAAACATTGTTTAGGTGTATGTGTGGTGGTTAAAAGCCTTGGCAAATTGACTTCAAGGTCTAATTTGTAAACCGAATGTCAACTTATTAATAAATGTGAGTATCATCATCCTGATTACTTAGAATGCATAATCTATGTTAGACTCTCAGCTGTTCATCCCTTTCCATTTGTATTGATCATGAATGTAACCTTGGTATTCCAGAATCCCACTGCCCAGAGTCCAAGAGACATGGAGCACAGAACGTGGGGTTGAAAACCCAGGAGCCAGAACTGTCAGACTTGTCCTGAATATGCCCCAGGAACTCCAGTCATCTCCAGGATGAAAGGAAAGGCAGAGGAGAAAATAGTTTCCCTCCATGATGAGTTTGGGGTTTAGGGGTGGTGGGAGCCTGAGGTTGATTGCAAAACGTAATGAACAAAGCAACAACAAACCCGTCTCCTTTGCATGAATTCTACTGTATAGCTGAATTGTGACCCACACACAAAACATGCTTCTAGCATTTCTTATGGAAAATCAATCCATCAGCTAGCTAGCACCCAGGAAACATTACCCTCACCGTGGGTATATAAGGATGATTCAATGGAGGGTTATTTATTTAAAGTCGTGGTTCAAAATGAAAAGGAGCACTGTGAACCCGAGAGAGTTATTTCCAACCTTATGCTTAAAAGGACATAGAAAAGGGGCTCAACATGAGAGAGAACAGTGTCCTGGGAGCCACCAGCCAGGCTGTAGCTTTGGCAGGAGAAGAGCCAGCCAGCTTATGACTGTGCAGCAAGGAGCCCGGAATTAAATGCCCCTTCCTCACTTCCTTGCCAGTTTCTTTCCAGTGCCCAGCCTTCCATATTTGCAAAAAGAAAAAGAAAAACAAACACACAAAAAACAGAGGGCAAGAGGTCCTGGGGACCTTAGGACAGAGGAAGCTGGAGGGTAAATCTGAAGGTAACAGGTTGTATACAGCATGTAAGAGGCTCACTGGCTTAGCTAGCATTCATAGGCCCAAGTCTTTTTTTGACTCATTTTTGCCTCTGTCACATTTTGGATTTTAGGCTTGCTCTTTGTTTGGACTTGTGGACTACTGTCTATTGAATCACATACACACTCTTGGATATTGCTCAGAGGTGGAATGTGGATTTAGCATGCACAAGCTCTGCTGTTTACTAGACATACCCTTCAAGGAGTGGCTAGTTATCCATATAGAAATATAGGAGAAGCCGGGTATGGTGGCGCATGCCTTTAATCCCAGCACTCGGGAGGCAGAGGCAGGTGGATTTCTGAGTTCAAGGCCAGCCTGGTCTATAGAGTGAGTTCCAGGACAGCCAGAGCTATACAGAGAAACCCTGTCTTGGAAAAAAAAGAAAAAGAAAGAAAGAAAGAAAGAAAGAAAGAAAGAAAGAAAGAAAGAAAGAAAGAAAGAAATATGGAGAATCAGTGTATATGAATGATCATCTTAGTTATTGGAATTATCATCTGAGGGGGGAGTAAAGAAGTGCAAATCTCTTATGAAACGTCCCCAACCACTCCCCACCAAATCACACAACCCTGGAACACCCCCTCCACTCCCCACCAAATTACACAGCCATGGAACACACACACATACACACACTCCCCACCAAATTACACAGTCCTCGAGAAGGTCATTGCTTAATCATCTCAAGTTGGAGCTGCTTGTTGCTCCACACAAAGGCAGAGAAGGGCAGATGAGACAGAATGAGTAACTGGGACAAAGTCCACACGTGGAACTCTCATTCCTGTAGGGATGGCTGCTAGGTATTTGGTTGAATGCGTAGAGAGCCCAACATATTCAAAAAGCAAACAGAGTCAAAATCATAGGAGGCAGTTCTCCCAACTGGAGAAAGCGGCTGAGCATGAAGCCAGCCAAACCCTCATCTGAAGTCTGAGTGTTCCTCACACTTCACCTGCTGGAAGTCAGTACCGAAAACTTAAGAGACGGGAACTTCACAGGTGGTTTGGAGGCTAGGGATATAGCTCAGTGGTGGTGCATACTCAAGTGTTAGGTGCAATCTCCAACAAGAACAAAAAGATTTTTAAGTGGTTAGATTGTAGATTAGTGTAGTTATTTAGTAGATGAACTCTTTATCACGACAGAGAGTTTGCTATAAAAGTTGTTTCTTCCAACTCTCTGATGGGATGTCATTTGTCATATAAAACAGAGCAACTCCCCCCCTGCCAGATGTTAATGCCATGCTCCTGGACTGCCCAGTCTCTAGAACAGCAGTTCTCAACCTGTGGGCTGCAACCACCACGGGGCCTCATACCAGATATGCACATTACAATTCATAATAATAGCAAAATTACAGTTATGAGAACCACTGATTTAGAATATGAGCCTAATGATTCTCTGGATATTACAAATTAACCCGTCTATGGTATTCTGAGAGACTAACTCACTATCTGAGGGAGTTATCACCTGACTTTATTCTGCCCAGCTAAGTAAAGCTTTATTCAAATTTCCATTAGTGTGTAACTTCCAGAGAATTATTAAAATTCGCCTGCGTAGAAGAGCTAATCCATTGGCAGCTTTCTGTCACCTTTACGTTTCAACCATCTTTGCCACTAGCAGAGTAAGGGATGTGATTTCTTTGTGCAAAGTGAATTTTGGCTTAGAGAATTGACTTATAGAGGCAGTAGTATACTCTCTTTTTTTGTTTGTTTGTTTGTTTGTTTTTGAGACAGGGTTTCTCTGTGTAGCCCTGGCTGTCCTGGAACTCACTCTGTAGACCAGGCTGGCCTCGAACTCAGAAATCCACCTGCCTCTGCCTCTCAAGTGCTGAGTAGTATACTCTTAATTCATTTATTTTCTGCTAATGAATGTTTCTTTGACCATTTTTGCTATAAAAGAATACCACAGACTAGGTAATTTGTGAAGTCCAGAGATTTGCTTCTTCCAGACAAAGAGAAGTCCACCATGAGGGTGGTGGTGTCTTATAAGGGCCTTCCTGCTCCACATGGTGTTCACGGAGGCATTCTATAGGGAGAAGGCACACATCTCAGCATAAAGGTCTCAACATCATGATTTCAAACAGCTCTACTCGATTCTGAAAGGACCCTCCTCTAGGTATCGCCAGCATGTGAGTCTGGGGAATGAGGTTCCAATCTTAAATGTTTCAGAGATACATTCAAACCACTGCATTATTCTTTTAAGATTATAATTAGTGATTATGATTGTGAACAAGCCATGTGAGATGTGCTGTCTTGATATTTAACAGTCTATGTGCCCCTTTCAGTGAAAAGTATGTATGGATTTTATATTATTTTCCTTTTGTCTGATGTACTGACTTGCTCTTATTTGTTGGGTTTTTATTGTTTTGAGAGAGGATTTGGAGAGTCTCACTATGTTGCCCTGGCTGGTTTGGGATTTTCTGTGTTTACCAGGCCAGTCAAACTCACATAGATCTGACTGCCTCTTCCATCTGAGAGTTGGGATTAAAGTCCCAGACCATCATGTCTAGCTTTGATATGCTGGCTTTCATATATGTATTGAAATGTAAAAATGGAAGTTTACAGTTGATACACAATACATGGAAATCATAAGAAAATCCAGTGGTCTTTATGATATCTCGTGAACATTTTGTTCTACAAAGGTAGATTAATATTCCATAGACACATAGAGAAAGATAATTCTTAAGATATGGTCTTTTAAAGATTTTGAATACTTGGGTATGTTTTTCAGTAGTTACAAAAAATATCTACTGTTCCATTAATCAGTGAAAAGAATGTTCTAGCCATGCTTTTTAAATGGTCTTTATTTGGTTAGTAATATAAGGAATCAAAATTGTTAGGCACCTCATTGCAAGACAAAAGACTGGAGATCTTTTTAAAAATACAAATATTGGCCAGGCATGGTAGTACATTTCTTTAATCCCAGCATTCCGGAAGCAAAGGCTGCTGGACCTTTGAGTTTGTGGCCAACTGTGAACATGGTCTACATAGTGAGACGTCATCTAAATAATTAACCAAAATTGACAGACAAACAAACAAACAAACAAACATGTTGATGGACACACAGAACAAATTATTTCACCTGTAGCTAACTATAGCAATGCTGTCCCTTTCCATGTTGAGCTTCTGATTTCTTTTTCTGCACTGGCAAAGAGACAAGAGGCATTGTACTTGCTGAAATTACAGTGTGAGCCAAGAAATATTAAAGGGTCCTTTTATACTATCTCTACGTGTTAATAAAATGATAAATTAGAAGCATATTCTGCCATTTTAAAAAACATTAGGGTCTATGTCTTTACTTAGGTGGTATTAAATTACAGTTTCTCTGAACTCAGATATTTAGCACTAGTAGCTCCATGGAGATGACAAAAATACAGTTCAAACACAATTCAATTCCTTTCTTCCCCAGTGTGTGAGCTCTGTTTCCATGGAAATTTCATGTTGACCAGGGATTGCAAGAGTACTTATATGCTCACACAGCTCAGAAGCAAACCCTTTTGGTGAATAACCATGATTTAATTTTAATCATTCCATTAAAATTGTTCAAATAATAGAAAAGAAATCTGTATTCTTCTAAAGCAGAAACCATTCTGCAATTTCCCTTAGCTCAATGTATTAATTTAATAGAATTGGAGATAACAGGGACTTTAATTTGCCTTTTGATGAAAGCAAAATTAAATTTTAATCATTTAGGTAAATTTATTGAGTCAAAAAAGATTAAGGACTTAGTCTGTTGGGATGTGGAAAGGAGTACAGAGATGTATGTCAGGAGCCACAGCAACGGTGAAGCTGACAGTCGGATGCTCTGGGATTCGAGAGAGAAGAGGGAAAACCAAGGAGCTCTGGGTTTCAACAGAGCTTGGGAAATAAGACGTGAGAAGGTTGTGGTCTGGTGAGGGGAAGGCTCAGCGGCAGGAAAGCTGAAGCCATGCTTGCAGAACTAAGTTCTGCTGGCTGAGGTGAAGGGGAGATGACTGCCTGTGGCTAGGCTGTGTGTGGCGCAGTGAGCACCGTACCACTGACTGTTCTCAACAGCAGCAGTGCTCCGTTAGGGCTCTCAGAAGCCGAGTGTTAAGTGAAGGGAATAGATCAGCATTTTGAGAAACATAGTCCTGAAAGCAGAAAGCCTTGAAAAAGTGATCTAAGACATGTGATCATTTTAAAGTATGTCCACAAAAAATGTACAGCTCTTTTTTTTTAAAGAGATGTAAATTAATTGTACTCCAATAGTGTGGGTGTAGTCAATTCTAGAGAATAAAACAATTTATTGGCAGCAGTAGTGAGGGCAACCATCTCTGAGAGGATCTTAAGAGCGCTAGGCTTCTTTCTTGTTTGCTTTCTCAGTGCTCTTGCTCTGGGGACACCGGCTAGCATATTGTAAGGATATTCAGCCGTGGACAAGGATTCTCCAGCCCTGTTAGGCCTCCTGGTGAGCACGGTTGTTTCTTAGTTGCAATCTCACTGGAGAGTCAAAATCAGCACTTCCTGTGCCTAAACTATTTTATAATCAAGACTGTGAGGAGCCCTGGGGTAATTATGGTGTTTTAACCTAATCAGTCTTGTGGTGTTTGTGATATGGAAATCCATAGAATAGGTTAAGTGTGAAGGGATCACGGAGGAAAGGAGGAGTGGGAGTCAGACGAGCAGAGAAGCGGAAGTGAAGCCGGATGTCCCGCTTCCTTCAGTAATTGAGGAAAATGGGCAGCAGTGCCGGTGATTTACTCAGAGACTGGTCAATAAGGCTCCGCTGAGATCAGAGGCTCCAGAAAAGCAGGAAAAATGGAAGAGCTACAGTGAGCTGTTACCTTAACTCCTGCAAAGTCAAGTCAGGGCAACTTACTCTACTCCAGGACCCTGGAGAGCAAGCTGAGAAAGCAGACAATGGCTCTTACCCAACCCTAGTAGGAGCTTTGTGACAGGAAAGACAAATGAACAGAGGATTCTGAGATGCTAGTGTGGTAGTGGCTGAGACACTAGACAGGACCGTAGGCCACGTGACTAGCCGAGGAGAAGGGACAGCAAGACGTGAGATGGGTTGAGCCAAGGATACGGAAGAGTCGAACTTCTGAAGCAGTTGTAGTCTGGGTGAGGTGCACAGGCGGCTTGTTTCTGCGCTGTCCAGCAGAAGTCCCCCTTCCCCCCTTAGGCTCTTCCCTGGCAAGCATGTTGAGGCTTGCTCCTGCGGCTTGCTTTTGCATTTTCCCTCAGAAGCTCTGCTTTTCCCCCACCCCTGCCCCCTCCTGCCTTGCAGCAAATGCCGGGGTTCTTTCCACCTCCCTGGCTGGTCCCGAAGGACTCAAGGAGTAAGACAAATGACAAAAACTCCTCAGCTTCAGTGACACCAAAACCAGCACTTTCCTAGATAACCAGGTGCAGCTGGTGCATATCTTTGAAGAAAGGAGAATAGGGTCCCACGCTTAAAAACAGAAAAGAGGTAATCAGAGGTCACAGACAGTTATGGCCAGCCATAAAACTAGTTCCTGATAGCCCCACAAAAGACATTCTTTAATCCCCCTCCCAGCCTTGAAATTCCACCCTACCAAATGGTATCATGTCTGAGTTATGACTTACCTGACCCACCTTCCCTCCCCCTCACCCTAAGCATTCAAGGAACTTCTAACTACTCTGTATATGCGTGCTAAAACACCCAAGCTGGGGGTCAGGATCGCTGTAGGGGGGTTGAGATCCAAGTCTGACTCATTTTCAATAAAAAGTCTTTCATGCCCACTTGCAGCGGACCCTGCACTTTCTGAGCTCGCCTGGGTTTCCTGAGGAATCAGGGCATAACATGGGTAACACATCTTAGTCATGTTTTTATTGTCAAGAAAACCGTGGCTGGGCAGGCCTTGCCTCTCCGTGATATGATAAACTTGGAGTTCCTGTGGTGGTTTATGCATTTCCATCCCTGTAACTTCTAGCCCACGCCCCCACTAGGCTTTGTGCATTTGTTGAAGCAGTACATGAAAACTTTTTGAGTGTTTTTCCATTCCAGTTGTTTTCCTCTTTCACAATAAGCACCTGATTGAGGCCAAAGATCTGCCCCTTTTAGTTCATCTGTGCTCCATCCTTGTCTCTAAGAGCCAGGGTCTCTGGATGGTTTTAAGAAGCATTAGATTATTATCCAAAGAGGGTCTGTGCCTGATTGGCTCAAAATAATAACCCTAATTATGCCTACAAGAAGCAACCTTGAAATCAACCTTGGGTAATTTCTTTTCAGTCTGA
Organism: Mus caroli; assembly: GCF_978045245.1. NCBI lineage: Eukaryota > Metazoa > Chordata > Mammalia > Rodentia > Muridae > Mus > Mus caroli. Next base: position 100,433,224 of record NW_028227268.1, read on the forward strand.
TTAAAAAAACAAACAAACAAACAAACAAACAAACAAAACAGAATAATGGTGGAGAGACCAAGAGAGAGAGAGACACTATTTCCTGGAACATCAGGAGTCCAAGGCCTCCATCCCAAGGAACCCTGATGAAGCTTGGATCAGATGGGGCTGAGAGGGGCATCTAGATTCAGTTATTTACCAGTACTAATTATTGCTTATGTATTTTTTTTAACTTGGGGCAGTCTGTCATTATTTCCCTTGGAGAGTAGAGAAAGACTGCTAAAGTCAGATAAAATGACTAGAGAGAAAACGAAAAAAGAAGAAAAAAAAAAGGACACCATTAAGCCATTGGACAGAGTCGTCAGTTGCAATGACGTAGGTAAGCTTTGAGTTTTATCCATTTTCACACACCCCTCTTCTTTAATCTGACTTTCTTTTGCAGCACAGACCAGTCTTGAACTCTCCCTGCATCTACAGCCCATGTGCTTGAGATGAAAGGAATGTGCCACCATGCTGAGTGAATATATGCCCTCCTATTTATACACTTCCATCCAACTCAGTCTGTATATATTGGCTAATGCATTAATGGCTTAATGTGTGGTACAGTGGAGGCTGGGCGGATAGCTCAGTGGCTGAGAGACTTACCATGGGATGGGGTTCAGCTCAGGAGATGGGGTTCAGCTCAGAGTATTCACATGGTGGCCTCTAGCCACCTTTAACTCCAGTTTTAGGGGATCGGATGCCCTCTTCTGACTTCTACTGGCATTTTACACACATGGTGTAATATTCATACACTCAGACACATATATATGCTAAATAAATAATTTTTTAAAACTATGATGTGATAGAGCTAAGCATTTCAGTTCTGATGTTGGGAGCATTAGCTGTTTTGTTGATGAGCATTGCTTAATGTTTTGTTGTACTTTGTCTCATAAAAGTGAAGAGAAACAGAAATGAAAATGTTGACACCTGTGACACAGATTTCTTATGTCTAGCACAAACAAGACACATTCAGCTACCTAAGAGGAACAGAATTCAGCCATAGTCAGAACTAATTATAAACAAAACCAAAAACAAAACAAAACAATTCATCTAAATGCTGGAACAAGTCTGGAGAGGTGGCTCACAGGTTAAGAGCACCAACTGCTCTTCCCGAGGACCTGGATTCAATTCCCAGCACCCATATGGCAATTCACACCCTTCTGTAATTCCAATTCTAGGGGATCCAACACCCTATTCTGACACCAGGCACACATATGGTACACAAAATACATGCAGAGGAAACACCCATATGCATAAAAGTCAATCAATCAGATATGAGGGTGATCTGGCCTAGAGCAAGTATCCCCTTCCTCACAGCTCCATGCGTGTTCTTCCTGAAGCTACATGCTCTGCTGAAGAGAAAAATAAATCGATTAAAACTTAAAATTAAAGTTCTGGGACTAAATTCATGAAAACTGTGGCTGAAATAGAGATGTATTTGGAAATTTTACAATAACTTTTGGTTATATATTATATCAGTTGTGCCAGGCAGTGGTGGCATATCCCTTTAATCTACCACTCTGTGGTTGAGGCAGGAGGATCTCTGAGTTTGAGGCCAGCCCGGTCTACAGAGTGAGTTCCAGGACAGCCAGGGTTACACAGAGAAACCCTGTCTCGAAAAACCAAAAGAAAGAAGTCTATGTTACTGACTGACTTTGTTTGCTCGGGTTCTCTGGAAGAGCAGTCAGCGCTCTTACTCACTGAGCCATCCTCCAGCCCCATGTTTGAAACGGGGTTTCACTTGTGGGGAGCGGGTGTGGCTGTAGTCCCAAGATGGTGCTCAGGACGGCAGCCAAGTCTTATGACTTGCACCTGACTTCCTCATACACCCGAAAAGAAGCCACATCCATCGTGAGAGCTGCACAGGAGCACCATGACGCAAGATCAGGCCATTTGAAGAAGGCCAATGAACTGAGATTACATGGACTGGGCTGATGGGGCATGGTTGAGGGGTTATATAAGGGATTGCGATTGGGGGCTAGAGAGAGATTCCTGCTTGCATGTTGAAAGGTTCCTGAATAAAATGCTTTGAGAAGAACGCTGTGTCGTCGCTCTTTTCTGCTGGTCGGAGACAGAAGAAGCAACATTCACTGCCTATCCCAGACTTGTCTGTAATTCATGATTCTTCTGCCACAGCTTCCCTAGTGCTGGGATTACTGAGTGTTCCCCCATGCCTGGCCTCTATCTACTCTTTTTAAAGAGTAGTATCCCAACACAGAATACCACTATGCTAACAAGTGCTATGTTTATGGGTATTTGCATTGCTTTCAATACTTTACTGTTCTCAACAATGCCTTACTAAAGTTCTATACACATGTATTTGCTATTTCATTGGCATTGATTATTTGAATAGTAAAAGTTATGTAAAATTGGTGAATCAAATAGCTTAGATTCGACAAGCACTGCCAAGGAGGCAGCCTCTGAGGAGTCTGAGCACAATGGTTTACAACCACCTGAAACTCTAGGCTCTGGGGATTCTGGCTTCCATGGGCACCAGGCACATATGTGATGCGCAAACATACATGCAAGGCAAAACACCTGCATGAATAAAATAAAATATAATGAAATTTTAAAATCAACACACAGGCACACACACTCATGCATGTGCAACAACAACACACACACACACACACACACACACACACGAATGAGTGGAAAGGTGCCCAGGATAAATTTTTCAATGGCAGAAGCAGGTTATAACAGAATTCCATATGTGAGTCAAAGTCAACAAGTTAGTAAAGAAGATGAGACTGTATGTGGTGGTTCAGACAATTGATCCTCGCATTGAAAGGCAAAGACTGTCAGATTTCTATGAGTTTGAAGCCAGTGTGATTGTGATAATGAGTTCCAGACCAGCCAGGGTTGCACAGTAAGACAAAGTTACAACAAATATTAAAGAAAATATATGTCCAGCAATACCTCTCCTGGGCATATATCCAGAAGATGTCCCAACCGGTAAGAAGGACACATGCTCCACTATGTTCATAGCAGCCCTATTTATAATAGCCAGAAGCTGGAAAGAACCCAGATGTCCCTCAACAGAGGAATGGATACAGAAATTATGGTACATCTACACAATGGAGTACTACTCAGCTATTAAAAAGAATGAATTTATGAAATTCCTAGCCAAATGGATGGACCTGGAGGGCATCATCTTGAGTGAGGTAACACAATCACAAAGGAACTCACACAATATGTATTCACTGATAAGTGGATATTAGCCCAAAACTTAGGATATCCAAGATATAAGATACAATTTGCTAAATGCATGAAACTCAAGAAGAATGAAGACCAAAATGTGGACACTGTGCCCCTTCTTAGAATTGGGAACAAAACACCCATGGAAGGAGTTACAGAGACAAAGTTCGTAGCTGTGATGAAAGGATGGACCATCTAGAGACTGCCGTATCCAGGGATCCATCCCATAATCAGCTTCTAAACGCGGACACCATTGCATACACTAGCAAGATTTTGCTGAAAGGACCCAAAGATAGCTGTCTCTTGTGAGACTATGCAGGGGCCTAGCAAACACAGGAGTGGATGCTCACAGTCAGCTATTGGATGTATCACAGGGCTCCCAATGGAGAAGCTAGAGAAAGTACCCAAGGAGCTAAAGGGATCTGCAACCCTATAGTTGGAACAACATTATGAACTAACCAGTACCCCGGAGCTCTTGTCTCTAGCTGCATATGTATCGAAAGATGGCCTATTCGGCCATCACTGGAAAGAGAGGCCCATTGGACTTGCAAACTTTATATGCCCCAATATAGGGGAAGCAAAAGAATGGGAATGGGTGGGTAGGGAAGTGGGGGGCGCTATGGGGGACTTTTGGGATAGCATTGGAAATGTAATTGAGGAAAATATGTAATAAAAAATATTAAAAATTAAAAAAAAAGAAAACTATTGTCACCTAAAAAAAAAAAAAGAAAATATATGGAAATAGTGATGTCTTTACTATTTTTATTAAAGATCACAGGATTGTTTTAGTTTACATGACATGATCTTTCTAAAATGCCATGTTATATTTAGGGTTTTCTTTTGTTTTGTTTTCTCTCTGCAGCTCTAACTGTCCTGGAACTTGTTCTGTAGATCAGTCTGGTCTCAAACTCAGATGCATACCTGCCTCTGCCTTCCTTGTTGGGATTAGAGTTGTGTGCCACCACTGCTTAGCTATATTTAGATCTTTTTTTTTCTTTTTTTTTTTTTTTAAAGATGTATTTATTATTATACATAAGTACACTGCAGCTGTCTTCAGATGTGCCAGAAGAGGGCATCAGATCTCATTATGGGTGGTTGTAAGCCACCATGTGGTTGCTGGGATTTGAACTCAGGACCTTCGGAAGAACAGTCAAGTGTTCCTACTCACTGAGCCATCTCACCAGCCCTAGATCTTTTTAAATACAAACCTACTAATGACTTAGTCTGTGAGCTCAAGGCCAGCCAACACTACATAGTAAGAAGACTGTCTCTAAATGAACAAACAAAAAGTAAAGATTTTGTGGAAATATTAAGACGCTAAGATTATCAGTGAAACTATGAAATTTAGTTGCACGACTAAAAGAGAAGTTTAGCTCTCTAAAAGATGTTGAGTGCTCAAAGTCACTAACCACACTCAAGGAATGACCTGCTGCCCTGTCACTGTGGAGGTGGCTGGTTTCAGAGGAGCTGGTATGTGTCTAAGCTCAGCTGTCTGTAACTCTGTTGTTTCCTAGCACCTGCGGGGGTTGGGGTACCTGTGAGAAAGGTGATAAGTGGAAATCCTTTGCTCTGCTTTCTCAGTCTTTTCTTTTTTAGTTACCCAAACAACTGCAAGGCCATCTCATACTAGGCCATCTCATTGCCTTACTGTTTATTTTGTTGATGTAAGACTCCTACAATTATCATCCATCATCATCATCATTACATCACATCATTCTAATTACCATTTGTGGTGCTACAGTTTAAAGCCAGAGTTGTACATGGCAGAAAGGCTATGTGATACTGAACTGCATTCCCATCCTCTTGAATAATGGTGGAAATAAGAGGTTAGGGGAAGAAAGAGAGAGACTAGTTTCCTCAATTATAAGTTATGTAAACCAAAAATAAAAGACTTTGCTTACACAAACATAAGGTGTTAGGAAATTGTGGTACAATGTCACTGTACCTGGAGTTAGAGGAGTGGCTTAGTGAGTAAGAGTGCTTTCATGCAAGCATGAGGACTTGAGTTTAAATCCCTAACATTTGAGTAAAAAGTCAACATGGCAGAGGCAGGGAGCCCTCTGTGAGTTCAAGGCCAGCCCAGTCCAGGATTGTGAGTCCAGGATTGCCAAGGCTACACAGAAAAACTTTGTCTTGGGTATTGGGGTGGTGGTCATACAGTCCAGATGCATGTGCCCGACCCCAGACCTAAGGAGCTCACTGGCCGGCCAGCCTAGCCAGAATGATGAGCTCCCAGTCCAGTGAGGGAGCCTGTCTCAGGCAAAAACGTGGCTAGAGACAGAGAAAGACAGCCTTCTGATCTTTAGCTCTGCCCCCACACGCTCACACACACAGAACACCATTCATACACAGACAGGCATACACACACACAGGCACACAGACAAGACAGAAGATTTCTTCAGTACCTCCATCACAGACACAAATATATATATATATATACATATATATATATATACACACACACACATACATACATATATATATATATACATAGAGAGAGAGAGAAGTGAGAGAGACAGAGAGAGAAGATAGACAGAGAGACAGAGAGACAGAGAGACAAAGAGAGAGCATTAAGCAAGCCTGGATTTTCCATAGATGTATGAGGAAGAAAATAGAAAGTGCTTGGATCAATTTTATAAATCAGCTAAACTACTGATGGTGCCATAGGGGTGGGGGGTGGGGGGACAGACAATGGCCAATGCCTGTAGTCTCAGCTGCTCAGATTTAGGAAGGCTTGCTTGAGCCAGCAGTTCAAGTCCAGCTCAGGTAAAATAGTAACAATCCCATCTGAAAATAAAACCAGGAAAGTGAAAGAGATGGTTCAACTCTAATACTAAATCCAAAGATATGTGGGTGCTTTGAAGACATTCTAAGAAAATGGACATGGTTGTCCTCTTACTACTAAAGGCTGTTCATTTCATCCTGTACCATTTTCATCCCAGGAGAGATTCCAGTGTAAATATATGACACTGTAAACCTATTTGTCCTGCAGTGGGGCTGGGGCTCAGGCAAATACCCAGTGTCATATGAAGGAAAGACATTGCTGAAACACATACAAAGCAAAGGTCTGCAAGAGAAGGCACAGGAGACATGCTGGCTTTGACAGATACATTGTAAGTGAGCATTCCAGCAAAAGACCATCCCTTGCACTTTAGTTAGAAAATATCCCATCCATGGTGTCTCCACTTAGGTGCCAGAAGAAAACCAAGTGTTGGGCTGGAGAGATGGCTCAGTGGTTAAGAGCACTGACTGCTCTTCCAGATGTCCTGAGTTCAATTCCCAGCCACCACATGGTGGTCACAACCATCTGTAATGGGATCCGATGCCCTCTCCTGGTATGTCTGAAGATAGCTTCAGTGTACTTATATACATTAAATAGATAAATAAATAAATAAATTCCAATTAAAGAAAAAAAAAAAAAAAGGAGAAAAGCCAGTTGCCTTGCAGCCCCTAAGGGGATAGGAACTCCACAGGAAGACCAAGAGTCAACTAACCTGGACCCTTCCACCAACCAAAGAACTGCAGATGTGCAGTTTGGTCTTCATGTGGGTCCTGAACAACTGGAGCAGGGGCTTTCTCAAAAGCTGTTGCCTATCTGTGGGCTATGTTCTTCTAGCTGGCCTGCCTTGTCAGCCTCAGAGAGACATGATGTATCAGGGTGGGGGGATACGGAGGGGACTCTCCACCTGCTGAGAGGAGGAGGGAGACAGGGGAAAGATTGTGGCAGGGAGTGACCAGGACGGTGGCAGTGAGAGGGACATAAAGTCAATAAGTAAAAAAAATTATTTAAAAATCCAGCTGCCTGTGTCTGGCCTGCTTGCATGGCACAGCCCCTCCTGCTGCTCCTGCTGGGAAGGAGAAGCCACCTGTGCCATAGCAAACTGTTTTTGAGACAAATAGGAAGGTTTCCGATAAGCCATTTTCTTGGAATCCTGGAATTGTCTCCTGGGATCCTCTGAAGGACTATTCAGTCTATTTCACCATTGATCCTATCAACTGTACCAACAGCTAGTACAGGAAAATTAAATACTGTTAAAGATTTTATTTTTAATCTTAAAAATTAGTATATCTGCTTCTGTCATTATTCTTTGTAGTTTTAGGAGCTTTTATAGGACTTTTATGATGCTTTAAACAAAATTTATTTTAAAGGTTGGCATTTAATTAAAATTGTTAAATATTCTTTCCCTTCTGAGGCTTGAGGTCTCTCTGCCTGTTTGGTACTTATTTACTGCCTCTGCGGGAGATAAAAACAAGTGCAGGTCAACAGTTAGCTAAGGAGTCAAAACTGTTCTGCCACCATGGAAATCATGCTTCGGAAGTGGAGGTCAAGGAATGGTGTGCCGCGTGGACTGGAGAGAGGTGGGTGTTCTGGGTGCGGTGGCTGTGGTGTATCCTGCAGTCTGCACCTATGATCGCTGCGGGAAGATAGGAGGGTTGGGGGCAGGAGCCTGGCCAGCCACAGGCAGATGAGGGCTGAGGCAAGGGCTTTTGACAGGGTTATGTAATGTACTAAGTAGACCCATTAGGCTTATGACTTTTGGTTTACGGTGAGGTGTATATAAACAAGGAATGTGAAAACTCGTCCACCCCAGGATACTGCTGTATGGCTCCTCGGAAGTATCCCAACTGTATTTGGAGAACGTTAGCTTCCTTGTCAGTTTCTGTTCCTAAGCTCTAGTTCAGGTAAGCATGCTATCGCCTAAACCTCTCTCCTTATCTCAAGGGTATCTACCTCCTGTCTTGCCAACCTCCCCTCCATCTTGTGTATTCACAGTGACCTTGCTCAGAAATCCTTCACTTGTCTTTGGACTGTAGATTCTCATAAGTTCATAGGGCCACTCCGGCTGGCCCAGAATTTTCTTTTAATCCTTCCCAATCTCTCTTGGTGCACGTCATTAAAAGGGGTCCATCTGTCTCCCTCTGGATGGCCACACACGCACATAGGGTCGTTCTGTTGGAGTTCCTGGCAGACTTCCACTAATTCTTCAGGTCTCCACCATCTTACTATTGAAAAGGCTTCTGGAGGCTCAGCACCTCCTCTGTCACAGCCCTGCCAGTGCCACCCTGGATCCATCTCTCCATCTGTGATGCTCCCTGAGGGCAAGGCTTGTTTCTTTGATCCCCCTGCACCTACTGTGCCTGGCATATGCTTCGAGGCCAGGCATGGTGGCACACGCCTCTCAGAGCAAAGATCTAACTTTTCTCTTGAGTCTGTGGATTCGGGACAGGGTCTTCTGTAGTCCAAGGAGGCCTGTAGCTGGTATACATGAAGACACAAACTCCTGACCCCATGCTCAATTAATAAATCCCTGTTCTACTGCTGCAGAATTAAATCTAGGTTCTTTGGTGTGCTAAGGTAGAACAAATGTGGAGAGCTGTGCCGCGAGCAATCGCCATTATAAGATGGCGCTGGCCTCCGTTGTGCCTAACTAGTAAACAAGCCTTGTACGCAGGTGCGAGAGTGAACTCATGCCTAGTCACTGCCCATCTCAGGGCGTAGTATTGGGGTGATGGGCAAGCAACGAATCAGGAGCTGACATGCCACATCAGGTGCTGAAACGCCATGGCTGAGGGCTATATAAGCAACGCCATTTTCCGGGGTTGGGGTCTTCCCTCCTGAAGAAGCAATAAAGCTTTTTGCTGCAGAAGATTCCGGTTGTCCGAGTGTGTTCTTGCTGGCGAGAACGATAGCTCGGGACAAACAAATCCACAGACTTGATCTCAGTTCTAGAAGCAGGACAGAGGTCAGGCTAGCCTGGCCACAGAGCAAGACATCTCCAGGGCAAAGATTCAAGGACAAAAATACATTTGAAATATTTTTAGTTTTCAAGAAAAAAATATGTATGCAGCTATTAAAAATAACTTTTATGTTTGTTTATTTTATGATCACAAGGCCCTTGGTTCAAGTTCCAATACCATTTTTTAAAAAGCACTATTAAAAAAATAAATATGACTGTATGATGGTTACACGTGGCCCAATCTACATACTCCTCATTTGTTCCCGGATGTTTTCCCCTTCCTCTTCCTCTTCTGGCAAAAGCAATATTTAAATTCTAGGCCTATAAACTAAGTTCCAGAAAGACTTAATAGTGTCCAAATAACCTTACTGCTAATGTTGTGCTGTCCTTTCCTTCTAGAAGCTCCCGGACACCAGAGGCAGCTGTGACTCCTGTGAAACTCAGTAACATCAGGAGAGACCTTGGTCACAGAACAGTCCTGAGCCTCTAGTTGGTGAATACTAACATTTTATTTTCTGTCTGCAAATCAGGATAGAGTCTGGTAGTACAGGATAGAAAACAAACCATTGTTAAATGTGGCTCTGCCACCCCTCTGCTCATCAACCTGAATTTGCAGGAGTGTGTTCCCCACCTCCACACCCAACCCCAAGACAGGATTTCTCTGTGTAGCCCTGACTGTTTTGGAACTTGCTTGGTAGACCAGGCTGACCTCAAACTCAGAAATCTACCTGTCTCTGCCTCCTCAGTGCTGGGAGTAAAGGCATGCGCCACCACACCTGACTTATGGGTAATACATATTTTCTTTCCTGTTTTTCTTTTTATTGGTTCTTTGTCAATTTCACATCATGCACCTCAGTCCCACTCATCCCTCCCCCTCATACTGAAAGACCCACAGCGTGAGGACTCCCCCACGTTCTGACTCAGGAGAAGTGACATCCCAAATCACTCACAAGAAATGGTCTTGATGCAAACTGCAAGAGGACTTTTATTCCAGGCGCACTCTGGGGCCCACAGTCGTACACCACACAGGGGTAGAGGACCGTGGAGGCCCTGAGTAGCTGGGAGAGGGGGTATTTAAAGGAAGAAACCACAACTCAAGGGGGTGGGGAGGGCGTTGTTAGAAAATACCAAAAATACCAGTTAAGAGTCATGAGGAAGTGCAAAGTCACAAGGAAAAATACCTGATAATTGTGTGGTTATTTCTCAAGACAGTTTCTATGAGCCTCTAACAATAGCACATTTGCATAGTGGGTTCCAGCAACGGTCAGGGTGACCCTTTTTGAACAAACACTCCCTGAACCCAGGAAGCAGGTGGATGGAGGAATGTCACTATCTATTTTATGATTAGCAAGCCTTGGAGCATTGAGTCACAAAGGTCACATTCTCAAGCCTGGGCTTAAAGGCCTAGTTTTTTTGTTTTTATGTTACACTTTTTCAATACCTGCCCCCCCCCTGCAACCTCTCCCTCAACAGGTAAAAAAAAAAAAAATCTCGTTGTGGAAGCTGTAGTGTGTCATAGTGTCCCACAGTATACCCTTTCGTCCACACTTTTTTGCTGCAAGTGTTCATTATGCTCACTCATTGGTCCTGTATGAGGCCTCTGGCTGCTGCTGTTCTATCAATCCTGGAACCTCATTAGATCTGGGATATCCTGTTGTTGCCCCTGTGCAGTGGACAACAACACTGACCAGCCCCATCATGGACTCCAACAGTTCATCCATGGGGTAGATGTTGTGGTGGGCCAACTCAAAGTCCTGAGAGGTATCTGAGCTGGTCAGTGTTAAGGTCTGGGTAACTGCTGCATATCTAGCCAGGCGTTTATGCTGTTACTAATGTTACTAGGAAACTTTCTCATGCCTGAGTTGATTGCATATTCTGTTATGGACTATGCTTTGGTATTCTTGGAAACTAAGCACAACAGAGGTCAGTTAGAACTGCTTTGTATAGTTAGTCACAGTAAGCTTGGACCTGAACCAACCACCAAGCAGCACTTCCTGCACCTGTGTACAAACTTTTATGGTCTTTGCCTATATAAGCTGCCCTGGGATGGATCCCAACATAAGAGAGACCTGCACCAACATAAGAAGCCAATTGGAGCTGGGCAGTGGTGGTGCAGGCCTTTAATCCTAGCACTTGGGAGGCAGAGGCAGGCAGATTTCTGAGTTCAAGACCAGCCTGGTCTACAAAGTGAGTTCCAGGACAGCCATGGCTACACAGAGAAACCCTGTCTCGAAAAACAAAACAAACAAAAAACAAAAAGAAGAAGAAGAAGAAGCCAATTGGAATACAACTTTCATTTTCAGTAGGGGTCAAGTAAAGTTTTAAGTTCCCAAGATCTCCCTGGGAACTGATATCCTACTTGGCAGGAAAGGTGATATATGTGGGTAACTGAGATCCTGGTTGGCAACTTAAGACATGAATGTTAGGCAGGGCAAGTCCCCCGCCACAGTTGAATACTCCAACCAATGAGAATAGGATAAGTGTACAGCAAAGACTTTGCTAAGGAAATTCCCTGTTCTTAAATCCTGACTAGTGGAATAATTGGAGAATATTTATTCTCATTATATATGATCTCTTAACATATGTTCTCATAATGTATGTAGAATCTGTGTAGCCCAGGCTGGTCTTAGTTCAGTATCCTCCTCTCTCAGTCATGGAAGCGCTGGGCTTATAGGCATATACCACACCATACTTAGCTTCTGTCTTCTTTTTATTAACATTTATTTATTTTATATATGTGAGTACACTGTAGATGTCTTCAGACACACCAGAAGAGGACATCAGATCTCATTACAGATGGTTGTAAGCCACCATGTGTGGGGCATTGGGCTGTGCACAGACAGGCTGGTCCCCAGTCGAGCTGAGATGCTGAACCCTGGGACCCTGTGGTGATAATTCATCTACATGGGACAGAAGGAGTTCTCTCATGTCTCATGGAACTCTGGCTCCTGCCTAAGTTACTGCCCCCCCCCACACACACACACAGCCCCCACAAGAGAAGCATGGCTAGAAGTCAAGTAGGCAATGGCCCAAACTTCTGACCTTCAGGCTAAACTCCCCAGTTACCTAGCAACAGTAAAGACCATAAAAAGGGCTGTTTAGCCCCACCTCACACTCTTACTTCTCACTCTCTTACCTCTTACCCCCTCACTCTCACCCCTTCTCTCCTCTCTCTTTGTCTTCTCTCCTCTCTCCTCTCTGTCTTCTCTTCTCCTCTCTTACTCTTTCTCTCTAGCCTTTCTTCTTCTCTCTCTCTTTCTACCTTCTCTTTCTCCCTGCCTTTCTATAATAAAGCTCTAAAACCACAGACAGTCTCTGCTCAAGATTCGCTGTGCTCACTCTCGTCGGTGTTGGGAACCTCTCTTCCCTCAAGCCCTCTCTCCTATAAGCCTAGTGGCTTTAGCAAAGTAACACTTTAGGAAAGTAGCTCTAGGGCTCCCAGGTAGGGCTGCCCCTTAGCCCCACCCCCACCCCCATAGAGTGGGTCAAAGGCTTGGATGCCCACCCAGGGATGAGTGGAAAGTGATGGCAGCTCTCCCACGCCTGACTGACCACAGTATAGGTGGAACTCTGGCAGGGTGTGGGTCTTCCCCTTTCTCCCTCTTCCCCAGCCCCCCTCCTTATTTTTTAGCTCCCAACAACCATGTGATTGTTGGGAATTGAACTCAGGACCTCTGGAAGAGAAGTCAGTGTGCTCTTAGCCACTAAGCCATCTCTCCAGCCCCATTCTCTTTTCTTTCTTTTCTTTCTTTTCTTTCTTTTCTTTCTTTCTTTCTTTCTTTCTTTCTTTCTTTCTTTCTTTCTTTCTTTCTTTCTTTCTTTCTTTCTTTCTTTCTTTCTTCCTTTCTTCCTTTCTTCCTTTCTTTCTTTCCCTTTCTTTCTTTCTTTCTTTCTTTCTTTCTTTCTTTCTTTCTTTCTTTCTTTCTTTCTTTCTTGTTTTTGTTTTGTTTTGTTTTTTGTTTTTGTTTTTTGAGACAGGGTTTCTCTGTGTAGCCCTGGCTGTCCTGGAACTCGCTCTGTAGACCAGGCTGGCCTCGAACTCAGAAATACGCCTGCCTCTGCCTCCCAAGTGCTAGGATTAAAGGCATGCGCTACCACCGCCTGGCTTTCTCTTTCTTTTTAATGGCGATAAGAACCCTATTCTGCTGCTTAAAGAAAACTCGTTTTCCCAAGAAGGAGGAGAAAAAGAGAAAGCGCTGAAGGGACCAGCTGCTGTGTTCCCTTCGAAAGATTTCCCAACCCCCCTTCTTTCTGGCTAATGTGGTATTATACAATGTGCCCACCTAGCTGTAAGGAAAGCAAGGAAGCAAAGGGTCTTTTCCTTTTCACTGAGCACATAAAAGCAAAGACCACCCAGCCAGCCGTTAGGAGCCCCAGCTGCTCCTCCGCAGGACCTGGGTTCAACTCCCAGCACTTTCACAGAGGGTCACAACTGTTGGCAGCTCTAGCTCTGGAGAATCCGATGCCCTCTCCTGAGAGTACTACACTGCATGTGCAGCACAGACTAGACATGCACCCAGGCAGAAACCCCACGAAAATAAAAATGAATCTTTAAAAAGAGATACAGTAAGAAAAAGGAAAACAAGCTGGGCGGTGGTAGTGCATGTCTTTAATCCCAGCACTTGGGAGGCAGAGGCAGGCGGATTTCTGAGTTCGAGGCCAGCCTGATCTACAGAGTGAGTTCTAGGACAGCCAGGGCTACACAGAGAAACCCTGTCTCGAAAAATCAAAACAAACAAACAAACAAACAAGAAAAAAGAAAACAATTACCAACCAAACTATGGGCAATATTACTGATTATATTTTATTATTGATTATTTTTGAAGTATAATACCAAGCTGGTTGGATTGGAGGGCTGGCTCAGTGGTTAAAAGCACACACTGCTCTTACAAAGGACACAAGTGTGGTTTCCAGCACCCAGTTCACATCCCTGGGAGCCCCAGCCCCAAGGATGCTGACACTCTCTTCTGGCCTCCATAGGCACCTGAACTCACATCCACATTCCTACACACAGACAGACACAAAGACATGGATAAAATTGTCCAGCAGTGGTGGCACAGTTCTTTAATCCCAGCACTAGAAAGGCAGAGGCACGTGGATCTTCCAGGTCAGCCTTGATCTACAAATTAAGTTCAGGACAGCCAGGGCTACACAGAGAAACTTTGTCTCAAAAAAAATCAAGGAAAAGAAAGAAAGAAAAAAAAAAGGAAAAACAAACAAAAATGAAACACTAAAAAATAAAAAAAAGCCAAGGATAAATAAATAAATAAATCTGAATTACGTTTAGGATTTTCCTTTGGCAAATTAGGATCACAATTTCAGCATATATAGAACAGTAACCTTTATCTCTTAAGATTACCACTCACAAGGGCCATAATTAGTCTATATATAAGAATACACAGGATTCTAAAAGTAGCATAAGTAATTTTAATACTTTATCTATCAAAAATAACTTGGGAAGATTGAGGGTATAGCAAATGGTAGAATTCATTGAGTTAAGTATGTGTGAGCTCTAGATTTAATCTTCACCAGAAAAAGGGCAAAAACAGGAAAAAGTAGCCATGGTGTGGATTTAGCAGTAAATCTTTTCAGTGTCAAAATTACTGTAAATTTCCAAATATCTACTTTTTCTGTAGCATATTACTTATTTAAAAATGGTTCTGAGAAAAAAATGAAAATAGTGCATTTAAAAATAGATCTTTAAAAGCTAATAGTTCTATCGATACCAATTTTTCCCTATCAAATGCAAATGTGCATTTCCATAACTAATCCATTTGTGACAGCTGTGGTTCTCCAACCCTCAAACACTTTGAAAATACAAATATAATCATAATCACAAAGAGCAATTTCTAAACTTCGGCGTGCAAAGCTGTAAGGTAGCAACCAAATCACTTGTCCTGTGGACTCAGCCTTTCCAGGCATGGTGTCCTGGGTCAGCAGGCGTGCGTGGGTGAGAGCTGTCCCCACGGATGCTCACAGAAACCCAAGCGCAGGCGCTGCAGTCCTGAGGCTGCACATGGGGAGGGTCAGCGAGATAAGAAACCTTGTGATTCGGATTCATTCTCCAGAATGTTCTTCTCCACTTTCTTTATTATCTTCCTTGTTTCCCTTGCAAGAGTCCTGGCTGCTGATATCAGTTAAATAGTTTTCTTCCCCATTCTCTCTTTCTTCTCCATAAGAGCTAAAGAAAGAAATGTATCAATCAAAGGAAAGATGTGTTGGTTTCAAAGGTTTGTGTCACCATCATGCAGGCAGAGTCCACAGGCTCCACCCATAGCAGGAGGACTATGGCAGCACCAAGTGCCTGATAACTAGTCTATCTTGAAACTTGACTCCTTGTGTCCCAATCAAAAGCAGGCCATTATCTTTTTTATATGTCAGAAATATAAGCTTGCTGTAGGAACAATGTGTTTTATCACTGTGTAAATATTTACATTATATGATAAAATAGTATAATCTATCTTACAACAGTTCCCAAGCACTCCCTTACAATAGAAAAGTCCCGAGTCTGGTTCCCTGCAAGTACATTACCTTTCTTTCTCCAACGTGCAGCTTCTCAGCTCTTGCCTGGTGAAGTCTTCAGACACTTTTCCACTTTGGCCTTTCTCTGAAACAAACTCCTCAAGGAGTCCTAGTGCTTTTAGAGTGTTAGAGTAACACCTCTCTGCGGCCATCCTTGCATTTCTCTACAGGAGAAGACAACCCTTTTTTAGATGAGAGCAAAGGCTATACATACACATTCATTAAGATGTATCGATTTAAAAGCACCGCTGAAAATTAAGATCAGCAGTGTCAGCGATTCAAATATGCATCTCCTATGACTGACAGTGACATGTTTAGACATGGACCTAGAGTCTCACACATGTGCCCCAGAGGACAGCTACAAGAATGTGTTCTTAATAACCTCCACAGTGAGCAGCCAAAGCCTGCCAACATTTGAGTGGGTAGTAAGCTGTGCTGTAGTCACACAAGATAAAAATGATGCAATGAAAATGAAGAATCTGGCAGATAACTTACAAAAACCTAACATTGAGCAAAAGGCATGTGCAGAAAAATACAAAAGGACACATCTAGCCAACTCAGTTAGTGCGTGTCCAGAAATGGGAAAAGCTGGAAACAAGGCAATGCGTGCATATCCCAAGTTAGATGTGCAAACCTCTAAAGTGGCTGAGCGCTAACCTGTAGTCACTCTTTTAAGAACGCGTAAAGAAGAGTTACAGAGACAAAGTTTGGAGCTAAGACGAAAGGATGGACTATCCAGAGACTACCCCACCCAGGGATCCATCCCATAATCAGCCACCAAACCCAGACACTATTGCATATGCCAGCAAGATTTTGCTAAAGGGACCCTGGTATAGCTGTCTCGTATGAGGCTATGCCAGTGCCTGGCAAATACAGAAGTGGATGCTCACAGTCATCTATAGGATGGAACACAGGGCCCCCAATGAAGAAGCTAGAGAAAGCACCCAAGGAGCTGAAGGGGTCTGCAACCCTATAGGTGGAACAACAATATGAACCAACCAGTACCCCCAGAGCTCGTGTCTCTAGCTGCATATGTAGCAGAAGATGGCCTAGTCAGCCATCACTGGGAAGAGAGGTCCCTTGGTATTGCAAACTTTAGATGCCCAAGTACAGGGGAATGCCAGGGCCAAGAAGCAGGAGTGGGTAGGTAGGGGAGCAGGGCAGAGGGAGGGTATAGGGAACTTTCGGGATAGCGTTTGAAATGTATATAAAGAAAATATCTAATAAAAAAACGGTAAATTAAAAAAAAAGAATGCATAAAGAACACTCTACAAAGAACAACAATAAGGAAACTGAGTAATTATCTACATGTGATTCGGTCCTAGTAATGAAGAGGCCGAGGCTGGGGGAGGATTAGCACAATTTCAAGGCTAGCCTGGCCTACATAATGAGTTCCAGACCAGCCAGCAGGCGTTTACAGCAAGATCTGTCTAAAAACAAACACAAAAACAAACAAACAAAGGTCGTGTGTCTGACTACAGATCAGAAGGCAGGACCACAATAGAGTGCCAGACGGCTCCTTTATGTACCTAACGTAGTTCTCCGTCTTACATGCCATGATATCAGCCCATCAAAAATAAAATCAGCAGTATTGTTATCTTTACTTCATGGATGAAAATTGGATATTTAGAGCTGAGTTTAAATCCCTTGAATGTCACTTCTTGGTCCACAGGGATTTCAGTGGCCCTTTTGTAGCTGTAGCTAATTAAGGGCTCACTGATGGAGCATTTAGAAAGGGCTGTAGCTCATTGGTGGAACATTTATACAGGCTTTCTTGGGCCTCTGTGTAAATCTTTATTACCACAGAAAAACCAACAACCTTCCCCCGACCCCCCAAAAAGGCTTCAGTCCCAGCAGCACTTGGGTGGTGAGGCAGATAGCCTGTTCCACTAAGCCAGGGAGGTCCTGTGAGGGGGGAAAAAAAAGGGCAGTTTCCACAAGTCAGCCTGGAGTCCACCAGCTTTAGGTATCTACATCATGACCAAGTTTTCAGCTTGCTGTCTTGATTTTGGCCCAATCTTAGCTCCTCTGAGTGGATCTTACAAGAGATCTGAGGCCAAGATCTTATGAATCTCCAAGGTTCACAGCCCAATTCTGGTGGACCAATATTATCCTGTATGCAAAGTGTGATACCGCGCTCAATCAATGCCCAATTAAGAAAACAGGAAAGCACAATTGCTTGATCTAGAGTTCTGCAGGAGAAGCTAAAATAGCAAAGATTAACTGTAAGAGCTAATACCATGTCCTCCAGGATACTCTGGGAGACTGAAAAGGACACACAACTTAAAACTTCTGTTAAACTGCACCACTGTCAATAACAATCATTTTTAAACAATGCAGGCGAGACAGGGTTTCACTGTGTAGTCCTGATCCTATGTGGACCAGGCTAGCCTTGAACTCATAGAGATCCACCTGCCAGTCCCTCCCAAGTGCTGGGATTAAAGGCATACACCAGTACATTTGGCTACCCTAACAGGCTCTAGGTTCAGAAATCAAATGAGTGATTGAGGAAGGTACATAACATTGACCTTTAGTATGTATACGCACACACACACACACACACACACACACACACACACACACACACACTACACAAAACATCTAGGTGAACTGAGAACCAAGAGAGGAATGAGAACTGTGCCGAGAGAGTACAGAGGTGACTAAAGCATCTAAGACAACTCTGAATGGCCTGAGAACAGTACGTCCTGTGCGTGCGTGCGTGCGTGCGTGCGTGCGTGTGTGTGTGTGTGTGTGTGTGTGTGTATACATACTAAAGGTCAGTGTTATGTACCTTTCTCAATCACTCATTTGATTTTTGAACCTAGAGCCTGTGAGGGTAGCCAAATGTACTGGTGTATGCCTTTAATCCCAGCACTCGGGAGGGGCTGGGATGTCCACCAAGTGGTAGAGTGCTTGCCTAGTCTGAAGTCCTGGGTTCAGTGCCCATGACCACCTAATCGAGGAATAGTAATACAAATCTGTAATCGCAGCACTCAGAAAGCAGCAGTAGAATCAGAAGTCCAGGGTTTTCTTTAGCTTTATAACTAGTTTGAGGCCAGCCTGGGCTCCATGAGACCTGTTTGTTTGTTTGTTTGTTTGTTCTTAATGCCATGAAGTAAGAGAATTCAACTTAACATCTATTCAGTTAATAGACCCTGTGACGTCCAAGAACAAGGACAAGATGGTTGCCCCGTAACCAATCACAGCACAACCGGCAGGGAGACCAAAACTAACTTTTATAAATGGGCAATGAACAAAGCTGCAAGAGAATTTATTGAATAACAGCTGCTAATTAGCAGCAACAGTCACAGCAAAACTTGAGACTTTGGGAAAAAATATACTAATTTATGTTAACAAAACTAAAATAGTGGCCACTAGATACTGACTTATCATTCTGCACTTTTCGGGAAGGTAAACCTTCTGTGACCATTCATGTTCATCCTTTGCCTTCACCAGGGAGAGCTGGAGCTGGGATGTCAAGAGAACCGCAAGAGGAAGGCACACCTACTTTTCTAGTATCAAAGGCCCCGCTCAAAAGGATTACTTTTGTCTTTTTAAGACAATGCCTGGGGCCAGGAGAGATGGCTCAGTGGTTAAGAGCACTGACTGCTCTCCCAGAGGTCCTGAGTTTAATTTCCAGCAACAGCAACTACATGGTGGCTCACAACCATCTGTAATGGGATCCAGTGCCCTCTTCTAGTGTGTCTGTAGACAGTTACAGTGTAGTCATATAAAATTTTTTTTAAAAAAAATGTAAAAAGATAACACCAGATCAGAAGTTGTCATTGACACCTTCGTTCAAGGTAAACGATGTTTGATCACCAAGGTTTGGTCTATAGTAGTTTTTTGGTTTACTTTTAACAGTTGCTAAGTGGAGATCGGCAAGTGATGGGGAAAGAATACTCCAAGAGAACAGAAAACTTGAGGGCCAAAAGAGGGAGGAAGCTGTTAGCTACAAGGTTAATTTGCTGTCAATGGGCCACATTCACTCTCTGATTTGCCACATTCTCTCTGGTCCTTAGGAACCATGGGAATTCACAGCTGACAGACATGTCTATTATGCTGGGGTTCATAACTAATGTGTCAAGATGATGCTCTTAGCTTGGGCTAATCCAGAAAATAAAATGTATAGTCTAATCTGGCCAATATTATCACAACTCTTAGGCTCTCCCATAGCCATACATTATTGTAGGTGCTGGGGACTCAAAGATTAAGCCTTCACCCTTAAGCCAATTAGCAGATAGGGAAGAGAGACATTGCAGATAATCCCCATACCTTGGTGGGAGGGACACAGGCAGACCTGGGTAAGGCTCATGACGGAACGTGAGGAAGGCCAAGACAGTGACTTTGAGCTAAGGTTTGTGTGAGTAGGAGCTAAAAAGAAAGCTACAGTCATCAGAGTATTCAGAAAACAGCCTGACTAAAGGGCCAGGGCGTCTCAAAGTCTGCACAGTAAGGGAGACAAATGAGCAGGCAAAGCGCTAGGGAGAGGGAGTGGAGGAGGCCTGAGAAGCCCACAGGGGGGCTGGGGCTGGAGCATGGTGGGTGTGGGTGTGGGTGTGGGTGTATTCCCAGCTTCTCGAATCCCATCCCTAGCACCACATAAAACCAGTTGTGGTGGCACACACCAATAACTCCTGCACTGCACTCAGAAGGTAAAGGCAGGAGTTACAAACAAGTTCACCTTGGCTATGCAGGAGTTTGGGGCTGAGAATCTTGAGACCAAGTCTCAAAACTCAAGGTTGACACAAAGCACGGAGGGGCTTTATATACTGTTCTGTGGCTTACAAGTTCCTCTTTTGTGAAAGGGTTAAGGGAAGCAGATCAACTCGGGTGCGGATCCTAGCTTTACCGTTTACTAACCATACGCCTCACTACTCACCTCCTTTGAACTCGAGTTTCTCCATCTGTGATATGATTACCTCCCCATCCTGAGGTAATACGACTGGGGGCTTAATCATGAGAACCCCTTGACATCACCATTGAACTTGGGAGTGAAAGGCCTCCACAGGAGGAAGGACCGCGCTAAGGAGGATGGCGAAGCAGAGAGATTTGCTTTTATTTTTTAATGCTTTTAGGCCTTGAGATGGCTCAGTAGTTAAGAGCACTTATTTCTATAAAGGGCTTAGGTTCAATTCCCAGCATTCATATGGTAGCTCACCACTCTAGTCCTACAGTATCCAATACCCTCTGATGTCTGTGGGTAGAAATGCACATGGTGCCTACACAAAACACTCACACGCAAATAATTTAACTGACTAAGTAACTAACTAAATACCCAATTTAAAGTGCTTTTAAGAGACGGTCTCACCGGGCGTGGTGGCACACGCCTTTAATCCCAGCACTCGGGAGGCAGAGGCAGGCGGATTTCTGAGTTCGAGGCCAGCCTGGTCTACAAAGTGAGTGCCAGGACAGCCAGGGCTACACAGAGAAACCCTGTCTCGAAAAACAAAAAAAAAAAAAAAGAGAGAGACGGTCTCTAGCTGGGCGTGGTGGCGCACGCCTTTAATCCCAGCACTCGGGAGGCAGAGGCAGGCCGATTTCTGAGTTCAAGGCCAGCCTGGTCTACAAAGTGAGTGCCAGGACAGCCAGGGCTATACAGAGAAACCCTGTCTCGAAAAACCAAAAAAAAAAAAAAAAAAAAAAAAAAGAGACGGTCTCACTATGTTGCATACAATGGTCATACACCCAATGGTTGAATTCATAAAGACCTCCCCATGATATCCCGAAGCCTCAACAGAATAAGAACCAGGCTGACTAAAAAGACCAGACACTAAAGCAAACCGTGTCAGGAATGTCTTGAGGTACATGGGGTTAGTGACATGTTCTTTATTGAGCTACAAGCCTTATCACATCTTAAGTGAAATTCCTTTCTTGGTGGACTGGATGAAGCCGCCCCAGAAACAGCATGTCTTAGCAACTGTAGGACACCGAAAGACGGAGCACACAGGTGGAGGCCAGAAGTACTGAGAAACAGAAAGCTGGTGATGGCCCTAACCAATAAACACAACCTGGGTGACTCTTTCAAACAACATCGGCCTCTTCTGCAGTTTTTCCTCTTGTTCCTCCAGTTCTTGCCAATATTCTCTCATCCTGGCCTTTTCACTCCTTCTAGAACCAGATAAAGAGAGTGGCATTTTAAAGGTCGGCTACGGAAGCTCTCCTAGGACATTCACCTCAGATGACAAACCAGGAAGTGAGAGCACAGCTCAGCCCAGTTCCTTTTCTAGACTGGCAAGATTTTCATAAATCCAGAATAAAAAGCCAGGTTTTGAAGACACACAGCGTACTGCCCTGGGAATGGTCTGGTCATTTTGATTTCCAAAGTCTTTAAGGCAAAAAGACTTCAGTCTTGCCTGAAAAAGTGTTTTATATAAAAGTATACAAAAGCAAGAAAGTCTGGTCCAAATGGGTATCTTAAAAAATATTCTTTAAAAAACAAGATCCTGAAACTGGTCAGTGGTGGCACAAACCTTTAGTCCCAAAACTCTGGGGCAGAAGCAGGCAGATATCCCAGTGTGGGACCAGCCTGGCCTACAGAGCTAGTTCTAGGGCAGCCCAGGGTACACAGAGAAACCTTGTTTCAAAAACCAAAATAAAAAGACCCTGCTTTTCTTCTTTCCCTAAATGAGATCACCTAGTGGGCAGTGGCAACATTAATTAAGTGGGAGTAGGTAAGAGAGAAAGTGGGGCTCATGAGAATGTAGCAACTGAGGGCAGAGCCAAAACACATGAACTTAGCTGTGCTCATCCTTTGGACTAGATCCCACAATGAATTAAACTTCACTGTTTTGTTTTGTTTTTTTCCCTCTGTGTAAGATATACTAGAAGCAACCAAGACAAGAGAGTTTCATGGGTACGGAAAATAATTATACTTTACAAAAATTATGCTTACTCAAAGTAAGTTGGTATTCAACTTCCTACAGGCAAATACTGTATTCCTAAGAATTTTTTTGCTCAAGTTCATCAAAGTCGGCTCTATTAGTGGGCTGGTCCTGTACTGTAAAGGAAGGCTCAGTGATAAAATAGATGTACATATTTGGATCTTAAAAGTTAATAAGTCATATTACTTACCCAGCTTTGGAGGGCCTTTTCTTGCTTAAGCATGACCATTTTTTATGTGTAATGTTTGGAACGCTGGTTTTCATACTCTGCTTTATAGAACTCTAGTAGTATTCTGTAAAGGACTGTAGGTGCTCTGTGGCTGCTATCAGCTTCCTCAGGGGAACAGTCATGAGGGGCAGCATGTACCCACCATGCATCCACTCAAACTGTTGTATTTGTACAAACTTCAAACAGACCTCCCTGACTTACCCAGATCAGCCAGTCTGTGCACAAGATCCTGGCTTTGGTCCTCACATGCCCAGCCCCCAGCACAAGATGTATAATGTATATATGTATGTATATATAATGTATGTATGCAATGCATGTATATATGCCAAATATTTACATAATTTATAAATAAGAACACACTTGCATAAATAAGGTTTTGTGCTGGTTTTTAAGCAGTTACTAACTATGACCATAACAAAGCCATTTCTGTTCCACATGGTCTCATGGTTCTCGCTATGGAGGTAAGTAAATATACTGACTGTCATTATAAGATGTATATGTGTGCATATATGTAACAGCTGAGTAGGAACAGCCAAAGATTATTTAAATCCATAAATTAAGATGCCATAGTATTTTCATATCTAGGTATCCACTAGGTAAGCAGGAAAAAAGAAAAGGAAAGGAAAGGAAAGGAAAGGAAAGGAAAGGAAAGGAAAGGAAAGGAAAGGAAAGGAAAGGTAGTTTGGCAGCTGATGTTGGCGTTCCCAGGCTCTTCCGTGGTACCTGAGCTCCTTCACCCTGGATTTAACTATTTGAGACAAGCTCTGGTGGGAGCCATAAGCCTTAACCCGGGTTGCCAGCAGTTTCTGCAAGTCTTTCATTCTTTGCTTCTGTTTAGTTAGGATCCGATTTCTCTCTTCTTCCAACATTTTCTTTTCCTCAAGGGATTTCCTGAGGGCAACAAACTAAGGCTTAATTAATGCACTTTAAGCCAAGGAGGACGTTGTCCAGCAAAGACTTAACATGGGATAATTCAAAGGCTGAAAAAAAAGGCCACCTTTTGACCAAAATCTTAATTGTGACCTTGGAAATCCAAGCAAGGCTGATGGTGTAAGCTTATCTACCTATCCCCAAGGAAACAGAAATCACATTTGTCTCTTAGAAGAATGTTCTGAGCAAACTATTTTTCTACCATGTCATACAATACCTTCCAGATAATTTAGTAAATCCAGATTTACCAAGCTAAAACCCATAGGGCTTCATATGCCAGTTCAGCAACCATGTGACAGGGAGTGACCGTCCTAAGGCCTTACCTGATGGCTTGCTCCCGCCCTCGGGAAGATGCAGTGGGCATCGGTGGGCTGCATTCACGAGGCCTGGGCTTTGGGTTCGAGCTTCTTCCCGGTGACTTGCGCCTAGGAGACAGACCCGGCCTGCGTGTTTCTCTCAAATTTTCTTCATCTGCTCTGATGTCTGCCAAGAGTTTCTGTCTTTTATCAAAGTCACAAGGGGATTCGTGAAGACAACACTCTTCACAAAGCACTGGGCATTTCAGAAAGCTGTATTCAGAGAAGGTTTCCTTCCATTTTTCTAAGTCTCCATCACGCCTCAGACACCTACGCCTGTGTTTACCCCTGGGCTTTGCAGGACTTCTGGGGTCCCCGAAACGTCTGCAAGCTGACCGACTGGGCCAAAGCGAATTCTGTAACAGATCTCTGGCCTTTGGCTGCATCCTGCTGTCCCCATAGAGCTCTTCTTCCTTTGGCTTGTCATTCGCAGCTGGCCTGTAAATAAAACGAGGCACAGGTCTGGCTTTAAACTGATTCGTTTTCCTTTTAGCCCTAAAAAGGTCTCTCAGCTGCTTCTCGCGGACTGCTTGCTTCTGTTCCTCTCTCGCAATGAACTTAAAGGGCTTCAGGGAGGCCAGGAGCGCAGCTCTGTTCCTCTCCCGGGCCTTCTTCCTGCGCTCCTCACTCTGCTTGACTAGATCCTCGTAAAGGGGAAGGAGCACGCAGGAAGGAACAGGATTGGCTCGGAATTTCTTCTTACACTCTGCATCGTCCTCGTCCCTCTTGAGCAGCTTCTGCTTCGTTTCCAGATCTGACCGAGCACTCAAGGCCTTCTCTCTCCGATTCTGCTCTCTTACCGTCATTTCAAAGGGTACAGGCACTGTAATCTTGGGTGTCAAGGATTTAGCTTTCTTCCTTTTTTTCTTAGCTGTTTGGGGGTCTGAGTCATACTGAATATAATCTTCAACAGAAAAGTCGTTCCACATGTTGTTTATGAGCTCCTGGGCATGGACCATTGCGCTGCTTTCCCCGGGAGTCTTTTCCTCTAGGTCCGGCAACCCCTCATCAGTAGTTGTGGACAAGGAGGACGACCCGTCTAGGTCACGCTCTGAAAGTGAGGTCATTGACAAGGCAGGATGTGAGCAGCTCTTTTCCGATGCAGAACTAGGGAAGAAGAATAATTAGGGTACACTTCCAATTTTATGTGGCCAAATGTTAAAATTACTGTAATTACAGACTTTCTAATATTAAGGTATAGTCAGCCAGAAGGGAGTAGCTGTTTAAGGGTCGTGACAATATCATTTTTCGTTAGAATAGAGCTGAAAGATGACTATGAATTATCTAATACACTCTCACTTTTCAGAGAAGGAACTTGAGTCTCTTCTGTCTTCTGAACTGCTTCTCCTGTCTTACTTTTATTCATCTCCTCTGTGCTTCCCAGAGTCACCATCTTGACCATGTCTGACCATGTTACTCCTACCTGACACTTTCATCTTTGCTACAAAGTCTGAACTACTTGTCAATCAATAATGGCCCCTGCTTACCCAGGGTCCAGTACTTACTCCTCCCTAGCCTAGTTATCATTCTAGAAGTGTTCTCGCCTGACTCCTTTCTCCACCATGCCTGCTGCTGTCCTGCAGGCCACTCCTTGCTTCCTGTATCCACTCTGCCTCTTATCTTTCTCCAGTTTGAACTCAGTTGGGCAGGCTAGTGCATGCTAATGGAGACCAAGACCGGAAGGATATGGGGTTCAAGGCTAGCCTCAGCAACATAACGAGAGCCTGTCTCTTATGCACTGAGGATTTGATTCCTAGCCTTATTTGGAGGGGGAAAATCATACTTATGTATGACACCTTTGTTGACACCAGCCCCTGAGCATGATCACCACTTCTTTTGTTTCAGAGACACTGGAGTGTCATGTTGTATTGCATGTCTACTTTTGAGGTTTGGTCTGTTGTCATGTATTGTAATGCTAAATTCTGTACCCGAAGGTCTAGGCCTCCAAGTGAATTCTCACATTTACAAATTTTTGTTGTGCAAACCTAGTTTCTCCATTTAAAACTATTGTTTAAACAAAATTGGCTACAGCCAATTACTGGAGGGATTAGAGGGAGGTGGGTTTTAAGTAACCTGGTTGGGGTGGAGAAGAGACTGAGAGGATGGTAGGAGAGAGAAGACACCATGGGGTCAGAATCTTAAAGTCATGGCTCTGAAGGCTGGCCAGTTGGAGTTGAGAGCAGCCCAGATGGAACACAGTAAGTAACAACTCAGCGTCATAGATAGGAAAGTAGATTCTAATAGCATAGAGGGTAATGTCTGCCCAGCTCTGGTGCTGATAAAGGCTAATTGTAAATAACGAAAGTTGTGTCTTTTATTGGAGAACTGAAAGGTCAAAGGCAGGGTAAAAGCCCTCAAATGAGATCAAAGTCTGTGACCTTCTTGGGGGTGTCAGAGCTCAAACAGCTCTGACACACAGACAATGTACAGTCAGCTGACCATCTAGGTTAGGTAAAGGATCAGCTTACAGTTTCAAAGGAAGCAGGGCCACAGTAGAAAAGAGCGTTGATGCTAGATTGCTTTAAAAAACAGAAATCACCGGGCGTGGTGGCGCACGCCTTTAATCCCAGCACTCGGGAGGCAGAGGCAGGCGGATTTCTGAGTTCGAGGCCAGCCTGGTCTACAAAGTGAGTGCCAGGACAGCCAGGGCTACACAGAGAAACCCTGTCTCGAAAAACCAAAAATAAATAAATAAATAAATAAATAAATAAATAAATAAATAAAAACAGAAATCAAGGGCTGGAGAGATGGCTCAGAGGTTAATAGCACTGGCTGCTTTTCCTGAGGTCCTGAGTTCAATTCCCAGCAACCAAATGGTGGCTCACAACCATCTGAAATGAGATCTGGTGCCCTCTTCTGGCCTGCAGGCATACATACAGGCAGGCCACTGCATACATAAACACATAAATCTAAAAAACAAACAAACACAAAACACAAAAGACAAAACAAAACAAAAAAACCCAGAAGCCAAAACCTTGCATCTTTAACGAGCTCATCTTTTAATTTTTTAAAATAAATTTTAATTTTCATTCTTTAAAAACGACTAGCTGGACATGGTGGCACACACCTTTAATCTTAGCACTCCACTGTAGGGGAATTTCCCTTAATTATCTGATTGGCTAAGAAAGATGACAAGTAGCCAATCGCTGGGCAAAAATGAGGAGGTGGGTTTCCGGGCAAGACAGGAAGAGGAGGGGAGGAGGAGGAGTTGAAGAAGATGGAGGATAGAGGAGGACAGAGTTGTAGTTGTTGGAAGGAAGATGGAGCAGAAGCGAATGGCCTGGAGAAACTGCAAGGAGTAGGGATTTCATGGCTGGGGAAGAAAGTGTTGTAGAGGCATGTCTGCCCAGTATAGGTGTGCAGTTTATAAATACACAACTGCGTTGTGTTTTCCTTGAATGGACTTACTGGGTTTGGAGATTCACTGCAACAAAGTTGTGTTTTCCTCCAATGGGCTTATAGTGGTTGGACATTTACCACAACACTACGCAGGCAGAAGCAGGTTGATCTCTGTGAATTCAAGGCCAGCCTCAATATTTACATAGTGAGTTCCTGGACAGCCAGATCTACACCAGAGAGACCTTCTGTCAAACAACAACAAAAGGCCCAGCTCAAGCAAAGCATGGTTGCATGTAACCCCATCACCTAGGAAGTGGAGGTGAGAGGATCAGGGGCTCAAGGACATCCTTGGCTATGTAAGACCCCCTTTCGGGGACCCCCACTCTAGTCTCCGGAGTGAGAAAGCACCCAAGGAAACACGAGAATCCATCTTGCTGTAATCACATGAGGCAGTTTAATGACGGAGCTCTGGGTCGAAACATATCTCACGCAGGAAACAGTGGATTCGACCACGAGGCTGAAAGCTAGGGGCTTTTATAGGGTAAGGGGCTTAGGGGTGGGGAATTCAGCATAGAACTCAGCATAACGACACACTATTGGCTTATTCAAACATCAGCAGAAAAATTACATGTACGTGCAGGGTGTCAGAGTTCTGTGAGTTGTTGACTCAGTTCAGATAGCCCTGTTATGTCCTCACATTCCTCTTTATCTTTATGGTCAAGCTGTTCCCAGGAATGTTTTAACTACGGGGCATACCCGGGTTTGTTTTTCTTTTTTTCTCAGCCCCAGGCAGCCTCTAGGCTCACAAACAACAAGCAATTTCTGAGTACTTTATATGACTTACAGGTCTTGAAATTTCATCTTTCTTTCAGCCACATTGCAAGTTTGAGGCTAGCCTGGACTACATGAGACCCTGTCTCAAAAAAAGAAAACCATGATGGCTCATGCTTGTATTCTCAGTACTTGTGAGGCTGAGGCAGGAGGAGTGCCCAGAGTTTGGGGCCTGTAGGAGCAGTTCTGATGCTTTGATTTAATAGGGATCTGTGTGTGCTGACACTGAAGGGCCTTGCTCCCAATTGGCTTTTGATCATCTATCAATAAAGATGTCAGTGGCCAATGGCTGGGCAGAAAGAAAGAGGTAGGACTTCCAGGTTCCCACAGGCTAGGAAGAGAAAAGAGAGCAGGAAGAGGAGATCTAGAGACTTGGGAGAGGCAGAACAGACTCAGAACTGTAGGGGAGATCTTCCAAAATGTAGGAAAAGGAAAGTGGCCCACAGAAGGGCAGCCCAAAAGTGTCTTGGGCAGCAAGACCAATGGGCTTCACAGAAGAGCAATTAAGCTGAGGGAAGATTCAGAGGTGTTGAGCTAGGAGTGAAGATAAGGGCATGCTAGCCGCAGAAAGCACAAAAAGAGTCTAGCCACGGAGCCAATAAAGCATTTAAAAATAAGCTTGTGTGTGTGTATCTTTCGTCTGTGTATCTGACAGAGCCGTTGGGTGGGTGGTGGCCTGTGACCAGCCGGGAGCACAAAGCAGAGAAGCCAAAACTCCCTCAACAAAGGCATGTTCTCAGCCATCCTGGGCTGTAGAGAGTATAAGATCATGTTTCAAAATTGGACCACCCTAAATATTTTGATACATATCTGTAAGCATAAGTAAAGCAGAAAAACACAGATGAAAGGACTGGAGAGGTGGCTCAGAGGTTAAGAGCACCGGCTGCTCTTCCAGGGACACAGGTTTGATTCCCAGCACCCATGTGGCAGTTCACAATTCTCTATGGACACCAGGTACACAAGTGGTGTAGACAGACACACAAGCAAAACACATTTAAAAATGACAATAAAAACAAACAGATGGCCACCAAATGACCCTCAAAGCAAGAGGGAACGTAGTAAAATGATAAGCCATTAAACATTGTGAATCAAAGCCCACCTTTATATATCATCAATAGGAAGAACTATTTAGAAGCAGATACTGTGGGATACTGTCTTCCACACTTCGTCCGAGCATTTATTTTAGTTCAGCTCACAAATGACAATGACAAACTTATCTAGAAGAGACTTACCTCGAAGACGACGCATCCCTGATCCCACCCCTGATGAGCACCGCCTGGATGTCTTTTATATTTAGCTTGTCCTGGTACATTTTCTCTAACTTTGACATGGTTTCTTCATGGACAGCCTTCAGGTCTTTGAGTTTCCTGAAATACTCTTCATCAGAGTGGTAAATATCAGAGCAGTTCGCAGTGCTCTCCAATGCCATCTCTTCATCCTTCCCAGTGACAACCTGCCTGATGTGAAGAGAACCCTGTTATCTGCTGTTTGAAACTGAATAACAAATTGACACTGATCCAAATGCTGATTCTTACAGAAGTCTCACTATGTAGCCTAGGCTGGCCTCTAACTCCGTATGTAGACCAGGCTAGCTCTGAACTAGTGATCTGCCTGCCTCTGCCTCCTGATCACTGGAATCAAAGGTGTGTGCCACCATGACTGGCTTTCATCCATTTAATAATGATCAGATTCCTAGGTAACTGACAGAAAATATTCATGTGATGTCACTAGCTACTGCAGAAGGCAGAATGGAGCTCAGCTACAAGGATCTCTCCAGGATGCCTCTGCTGAGGTGTGCACTTTTTTTGCCGAGAGCTGAGTGGCTGCTGCTTCTGTGCCCAGAGCCAGCTCCTGAGGGACTCCTGCCTTGGGGCTTTGATGATGTGCAGTGGACAGGGGGCAGGAATGGGGCCCAGGGACAAAGTTCTCAGTGGCTCTCCAGGCAGCCCAGTTGGGATGATCTTGGAGGGGAAAAGGACACAGGAGAGGGCAGAGGAGAGTCACTGCTGTGGGCAGCAAGAAGAGTAACGTCCACAGGTGGCAGACACTTAGGGCACCAGAAGAGAGTATGGAGTGATGTGTGGCTGGAGATTCCACACTGGAGCTTCTGATTGGGCTTCCTCTCCCCCACTACTCATCTTTCCCTTCTTCTAACTGACTCAACTAAGGAGAGAAAAAACTCACTTTCTAGAGCTGGAGAAATTGTTTAATTGCTCAAGTGTTTGCTATGGAAGCATAAAAAGCTGAGTTCAATTCCCAAAACCCACGTTTAAAAAAAAAACAAAGCTAGACATGGTGACATAAGATTGTAATCCCAGCACTGGGGAGGTGGGAACAGAAGGGTCCCTGAAGCCTAATCAGTGAGAACCTTCCTCAGATAACAGCAAGCAACAGCACTGAAGAATGCCATAGCATAGAAGTTGTTCTCTGGTCTCTGTGTGTGCATGTATATATACATACACACATACACACACAGGTATGTGCACCTAAACATACATATAACACACCCCCAAACCCCTCACTTTCTTTATAAATATAATTTTTAATGTTCTCAGTTGACAAATTTTAGATTATGTATGATGCTATGCATAAAGGGCCACCAACCACGGTTTAAATATAGCCTACCACCTTAAACATACTCAAAACCAAACAAGTGTATTTCCAAGTTAGATTTATTATAATATAATCTCAGAAAATAAGACTGTTTAGCCTTTCCAAGGGGAAAATTCAGAAGAGTCCATTGTGAATAATGATTTGGGCTGGAGAAGTATCTCAGTTGTCAAGTGTTTGCCTATCATGTACCAGGCTATGGGTTTTGTTCACATGGGGAAAGGATGGGATGGATGGATGGATAAATGGATAGATGTGTATTTTTAAACTATGTGCATATATGTGTATGGGTGAGTGCAGGTGCCCACGGAGTCCAGAAGTGGGTGTTCAATCCCCTGGAGCTGGAATTATGGGTAGTTTTAAATTATCCAGTGCGGGTCCTGACAACCAAATTCCAGTTCTCTGCAAGAACATCAAGTATTCTTAACCACTGTCTGTCTAGCCCTAGGCCTTTGTTGCTCTTGGAAGAAGACTCGTCTGATATTGTCCCATTTGGGACAACTTCAAGGAAACAAGTGAAAGAAAACAACTTTTCTTTAATAGAACCGATACGTAGAAACTTAACAACTCACGGGACCAAAGAACTATTTACTGTATGCCACACAAGGCACTTAGAAGAATTTTTATTTCACTGCTTTTGCAGAGGAACCAGATTCAGTTCTCAGCGTACATACAGTGGCTCACGACTATCCATAATCCCAGCTGCAGAGATTCCAGCACCCTCTTCTGGCCTCCATAGGTACAACACAGGCATGACAAACTCACACAGATCCACATAGACAACCCACCTCCCAATAAATATACATAAACCTTAAAAATTAAAAAAGAGAGCCATAGGTCACCCACCTTAATCCCAACACTTGGGAGGCAGAAACTGGCAGATCACTGAGTTCCAGGCCAACCTGGTTTATGGAATGAGTTCCTGGACAGCCAAGGTTACACAGAGAAACCCAACCTTGAAAACAAACAAAAGAATGATCAGAGTTCCCAAGGTCTCTGCCTTTGATTTGCTCCATCTCTTTTTTTTTTTTTTTTTTGGTTTTTCGAGACAGGGTTTCTCTTTATAGCTCTGGCTGTCCTGGAGCTCACTTTGTAGACCAGTCTGGCCTCGAACTCAGAAATCGGCCTGCCTCTGCCTCCCGAGTGCTGGGATTAAAGGCGTGTGCCACCACGCCCAGCTTGCTCCATCTCTTGAGGATGCTGGTGACCCAAGCTTGCACAGGACACTTGCTCACTCCTCACTCAAATGCCACCTCAAGAGAGTCTTTGTTGACCATCCTTTCTGAAATAACAACTCTCCCAACATACCATGAGCCCTCCTCTGCTTCCCAACCATCTACCCTATCCTGGTCACATGCACACCCAGGCCTGCCCAGACAGGAGAGTCAGCTCAAAGGCAGAGCTTGTTTGCTTTGTGCTTTTGTGTCCCTCCTTCTAGAAAGGTACCTGGCCAAGAAAACATGGCTGGTAAATATTTGTGGAATGAAAGAAGGTATAAGTTTGAAACTATGTAAGTTTTCACCAAAGGAAAATAGCAGGCGTTTCCTTTGCAAGGGTTGGAGTGTATGAGGAAACAGGTCACTGAAGGGCTGCACTGAGCTTACAGAGTACTAGGGAAAAGACCTACAACCCAACATAAATGAAAAATCTAAAACCAGGCTGTGAATGAACCTGTGAGTGTTTTATATTTATATGTCCTCTAGTTAAAATAGGGAGCAACTTTCAGGCAGAATATCCGCGGGCTCATTCGTTCTCCTAGAAAATCTCTTCAAAGGTCCTATCTCCATTATCTATACTAAAACCAGAAAGTCTCTGACCTGGAAGAACTGTAGGAAAAGGAGAAGGAGCAGCATGAGAAGAGCGGGCCTGGTGAGTGGCACTCACACTTGAGGATGCACAGTGCCCAGTCCACTGTTAACACAAGCGAAACTTTCCAAATAGGCCCTCCTAGTTTGCTTGTATTTTAACCTAAAACAGATGAATGGCTAGGAATTAACTCCCAATTCTCGCTTCACCTTCGCCCCCTGCCCCAGGACTGTCCGGTTTGCAAAACACAATGTGCACTGCTGGTCCTGTCCTCTCCCTTGATACTAAGCTTTCCGTGTTGTGAGTGCCACTACAGAAGAAGCTAATCTTCCCGAGAGTGGCTTGACCCACTTACGGATGTATCAGCTCTCCCAGCCCCTGAGGCTTACCTGGTGTCCGCACCATAAGGAACTGTTTGTATTGTAGTCTACAAAGTTTATCTGACATTCTGGAGCCTTTACTAACTTATGTTCTTTTCGATGCTGAACTTGGTAGCCCCTGTCTGTAATTCCAGTACTCAAAAGGCAGAGACACAGAAGGCCCCTAAATTCAAGGTCAGACTGAGCTACATTGCCAGTCTGAGGCAGGCACATGCATGCTACATGAGATCCTCTGGGCTAGGCATGGTGGTACACACCTTTAATCTCAACATTTAGGAGGCAGAGGTTGGCAGATTTCTATGAAGACAGCCTCTTCTACATAATTCCCCTACTCCCTGAGCTCCAAGCCAGGCAGGGTTACTCGGTGAGACCCTGACTCCAAAGAAGAAAAGGACCAGGAAGCAGAGGAAGAGGAAGGAAGGAAGGAAGGTAGGTAGGTATGGGTTTTACAACAATGTTTAATGGCATCTATGTACCTCAGCCTCCCAAGTACTGAGACTATAGCTGTGGGCCATTGTACCCAGATAATGTTTAAGATTTATTTATGGACAAGGTCTTGCTGTGTTGTCTAGGCTGGTCTGGAACTCCGTGTGCT
The DNA here is from genome assembly GCF_978045245.1 of Mus caroli. NCBI lineage: Eukaryota > Metazoa > Chordata > Mammalia > Rodentia > Muridae > Mus > Mus caroli. The sequence continues at coordinate 100,466,663 of NW_028227268.1, forward strand.
TTAGGGTGGTCTCAAACTTACAGTTCTGACCTTCCAAATGATCTAACATTAGATATTTGAAAAAGAGAATATACTCAGTGGTTATCACTATAACTGCAGCTTCCCAAAACAATAGACAACATTTTGCGACTATTAAATACTAAATTAGACCCTGGGCAATATCTAGTGGATACCTGGCCTGCTCAGCACCTAGTGCTCCTTAGGCAAATGACTCCACTGCCCCAGCAGCTGTGTCTTTCTCTGCTCTTCCTACACACCAACTGCTCTCATTACCCTTTTATTTCTTTAGGAAAATAGAAACCACCAGAGGAACACTCGCTCTTCTCTCCACCTACAGAACTCCCCTCTAGGAACACTCCATTCTTCATTTTCTGGGGGCTGATGAAGCATTTGCCCATTCACCTCACTTTTTCTCAGTGAATGTGGGACCCCTGGGCCCTTGTTCCGGTCCTACCACAGTGTCTGATCCTTAACCCCTTTTGTCTATTAAGTCTCGTGTGTGTGTGTGTGTGTGTGTGTGTGTGTGTGTATATACACCAGAGGTCAGTGACAGGCTTTTTGTCCCCTCAGTGACACAGATACAGACCAGATTAGACCAGATTAGAAGTAGATAAAGGCAGGTTTATTAGGAGGCTGCTCTCGGGTGGGTTCACTGATCTCACAGGTGTGAGAGATCCAGGCCAAAGCAAAGGGATCTTGTAGAGTTTAGGTTGGGAGTTCTGCCATGCTAGCTAGGAGCTGGGATTTTGACCATGCATGGTCAAAAACTGAGCCCCCAGATGGGCACTCTTGGGCAGGCTGTCTGAAACTCAGAGACAAGGAGCGCTGACATGTTAGCCTGAGTATACTCCAAGCAGACGGGGGGTGGGGGGGATTTCTCTAGGTGGGTGGGGTTGGCAGGAGGGCAGATGAAGTTCCCCAGCTTGTGCAGGGGATAAGCAGGGGTTCCAGCCTAACATCCAATCTTAGGTGAATTCCCTAGCCACTTTCCACCTTATTTTTTGAGGTAGTGCTTTCAGCAAATTCCAGGAATCTACCCGTTTCTTCTCTCTCCAGCACTGGGATTATAGACAAAAGCCAACACACTGGGTTTGTATTTGGGTGTTGGAAACCCAAACTCAGTTTATAACAAAAATCTTCAGTTAGCGGAGCACTCTGGAACATAAGTACAACAATACAAAGGACAGACCTTTCTGCCATAGTAAGCCAAAGTATAAATCAATTTCCAAGTGAATTATTCAAGCTGGCAGTTGTTACAATTACTACTAATTTATGTAAATTACTCTAGAAATGACACCCATTCTCTCCTTTGGTTCTTAATAACAACTGAATAAGGTGGAAAACGGATACAATTATAGTCCTTTTATAGACAAAGAAACAGAAATCATGGCCTAAAAATCACCCAGCACATAGAAGAAAACGGATTCTGACCCAGGATCCAAGTTCTTGCCTTCCCTGGCATTTTGCCTTCTGTAATCTATGACAGGCTGTGCTGAATGATTATCAGGTATAAACCAGTCCTAGGAATCAGAGCTGGTCAGGTTCTGCTTTACTCTACATAACCTTGAAACATTTGCTACAGGCCAGGCATGGGGCCCCATACTCTTAATCCCATTACCTGAAAGGTGGAGGCAGGAGGATCAGGAGTTTAAGGTCATCCTTAGCCACAAATAGCAAATTTGAGGCAATCCTGGACCAAAGGAGACACTGTCTAAAATAAAACAAAAAAGCCGAGGATGTAGCTGTTGGTACACCACTTGCCTAGCAAGCACAAACCCCTCGGCCCACCCCAGCACTGCTAAGGAACAGGGGGTTGAGGGAGCGAGTGTCTGTCCTGGTGTTTTATCCCAGCAGTGTGCTGGTTTAAGTCCAAGGTTCCCGACTTTTAAAGTGAATAAAAGCTGGGCATTTTTATCACACACCTTTAAACTCAGGAAGCAGAGGTAGGCAGAGCTCTGTGTGTTTGAGGCCAGCCTGGACTACAGAGTGAGTTCCAGAGCAGCCAGGGCTATGTCTCAAAAAACAAACGAAACTTTAAAAGGATGCTAAGATGTTTTAACTGTTAAGAGCACTTGCTGCTCTTGCAGGGGACCTGGGCTTGATTCCCAGCACCCATATGGTAGCTCACAACTCTCTAACTCCCAAGAACTCTCATGGCACACACTCATACACATAAATCTAAAAACAAACAAACAAAATGAATAGAACAGATGAATGAGAGGGGGTGGTTACATTCAAAATATACTCTATGAAATTTTTAAAGAATAAAAGCATTGCTGGAGAGATGGCTTAGTGGTTATGAGTACTGGTTGCTTTTCCAGAGGTTGAGATTGTGTGTGTGTGTGTGTGCAATCTCCTCCTCCATATATATATATATATATATATATATATATATATATATATCCTTCTGCTAGAAACACATCCAGGACATAATACTGAAAATGTTTTGTGAAAAGATCTCACTGCACCCATATCATCCCTTTAGGGAACTGGGATTTCAGCGGTTTGTTTATCTGGATTGCTTCTCTGTATCTGGAGCATCTGTCCACTGAACTTCAAACACGGTTTGCTAATGGACTGCTAAAATCCACTACTAACAAAAACCCATAAAACACACTTGTCAGTACAACTTATCATCTGAGCTTTTATGAAAACTATGGGCACATCAGTTGTCCTCAAGGAGGGGGGGGAACAAAAAATAAATGTAAAAATCAGAACTAAAGAATTATTTATTCCCAAGATATACTGGAGAATAAATAGGAAGTAGAGTTCTGTTCTTTGCATACTCTAGAAATAGCTATTAAAAACAAAAAAACAAAAACGCTCTCCAATAAAGTTTTGCAGCAACCTTTAGTTGGGGCAGAGAGCAGGAAGGGTCTACAGAGGACACCGCATTTCCACCCGTCCTGCCCTCAGACCCCTCCAGGCTCTCACATTACCGACGCCCGCATCTGCCACACTTTCTTCTGTTCCTCCTCCATGGCCAACCCCGTTGCTACCAAGGACTCTAAGGAGTCTTCGCTTTCGTACTGGGCGACCCTTGCTCCGGTGATGGGATTTGCAGACAGGAGGAGGCTGGCTGCCGCCAGTCTGGCCTCCTGGTGCGGCAAAGCCATCGCCCCGCCTCCAAGCCCAAGCGCCCGCGCCGGCCCAGGGCGGCGTGCAGGCGCTGCCTCCTAGCTCACAGATCCTGGCTTGGGGCGAGCGGTTACTAGGGGCTCGGTTACTAGGGACGCTACAAGAGGTGGCGACGGACCATAACGCACGCAACGTCCTTTTTCACTGTCACAAATGCGAACCCCGAGTCCAGCTAGTGTCTAATGATGGTTTCTGATACAAGCCTGCGGTTTCTAGAAGCATAACTATCTGAAGCTATTCAAATGACTACCACAGCAAGCTAAAGTAAAACGCAATCTTCAAGCTAATTGCTCAATGGGAGCCTCACCAGCGCCGGAACAATTACCGATTCACTTGAATGACACCCAGGTCCCCAGCAAGGGACTGAGCTTGTCTCAGGTTTCTAGCTTTATTTCTGTCTACCTAAACGAGGACTTCTCGCGGCATACGGACTTAAAGCAGAAAGCGCGTTTTAACTAGCTGGATCAACATATTAGGGCACAGAGGGACAGGAAGGACCGGATGTTGGGTGACCACCCCAAGAAAAGAACAGGCTTTGCAGCGCGCTATTCAACATGGCGGAGAACCCGGTTCATCTCTAATTGACAAGAACCAACGGGTTGACCAATCAGAAGGAGAATACTTATTTGTCCCACCCTCTTTTTTCTCGACTGACCAGTAAGACACTAGACATAGGAAGTGTCTGTCACTCGGACCAGTGAGTGAGATGGGGTAGCTTGTCTAGCGGTTCTGCAGCTAGCTTAGTGGCAGATTAAAGGGGGCGAGAGCCTACAGGGACCACACCCTCCCAGCTCAGCCCCGCCAACCTCCTGATCGGCCTCAGGTTTTTGGCCACTTTGGATGGTTTTTCAGTGAACTCTCAGCCACCTGCAGCATAACACTAAGAACCCCAGCTAGCGCCCGTCCCCACCCTAAGGTTCCAGTACTTTCCACGTTATGCGGCACACCTTCCACAGAACCTGTTTCTGACGCAGTTGTTACCACCCCTTCCTTGTTCCCCCTCTGCGAAGCACCTATCACCTTACCTTCCCTGCCTCCTGTTTCAAAACGGTTGAGCTTGCCTTTTCCAACCGAACTGATGATGGATACTGGTTGGTTCTGAAAAGCTAGATGTGGGGAGGGATCCATAGCCATCTGAATGAGAGAATAGTGACTTCCTGCCAGCCACATGCAACTAGTTCTGTGATGGGATTTGGTGTAAACAAGACCTACTGACAGACTGAAACCCTGTAAGTGGGATGGTTTTAGGAACATGAAATAGTAAATAATGGATATGAAGGACATCAGTGTGTACATAGAATAGGAAAGTTTCGGCTGACAGTATTCTAAATTTGCAGATATCTATTAACACAGCTTAAAAAAAAAAAAAAAAAAAAGGTAGATCTGAAAGAAAATGGCATCATAAAAGTGCTTTTGCAGGCCGGCCAGTGGTGGCGTATGCCTTTAATCTTAGCACTTGGGAGGCAGAGACAGAGGCCAGCAGATTTCTGAGTTTGAGGTCTACAGAGTGAGTTCCAAGACAGCCAAGGCTGTCTTGAAAAACAAAACAACAACAACAACAAAAAATGTAATATACAAGATAGTGAAATGAATATGAATTCTGACAAAAATGAATGCCCATGGAATCACAGGACAGCTACACAAAGAAAACGAACAAATGTACATACCAGTTGATAATTTGAGTTTATACTTGAGTGTGATGAGAACAAAGCACCAAAGATGTTAGAATTGCTTGTTAGTGCTGGGAGAGGTTCTTGCAAACACAGATACTATTCTACTGAAAGCTTTAGCTTCTTGTTAGACTATAAAGAACACAGAGGACACATACTCTCAAGCTCTTTCTCCAGCAGTCTCTTAACTATCAGTTTTTAGCATTTGCATTGGCTGATTTCAAGGTTTTATCCCTAGTTACTGAAAAAATAACCTGAACAAGAAAATTGGCATTTGTGAAAAAGGAAAATGAAGGCAAGTTCTGCCATCCAAGAACTTGGAATCTCTTTAGGTAATCTGAATGCTGATGCCTCTATTAAATCCAAAATAAAATCCCTGTGATGGTGCTAGGAGGCAGGGCCTTCAGGAAGTTAACTAAGGGGCTCCACCCTCTACAAAGGATCCATGGCTTTAGTTCTTTGATGATGCAGATTTCCCAGAAGGATCTTGTAGATTTTATCATAACTTGAAAGAGATTGAGACCCTGGCATCCTTTATTAAAATTTTATGTTCCAAACAATTTGACAAGTTTTAGTGAACGTGTGAGAAATATTAATCTCCCCTTTGTCATTTCCTCAGAAGTGAAGAGTACTGCATGTAGTTCAATGAAGCTAAAATACAAAACGCATACCCACAACTAAAAATAGTCTAATGAGAGGACCAGTGTCTGGTGTTGCAGAGCCATCTGCAACCATGGCCAGCAGAGCAACATTGGAGGAGGTAAGAAGGCAGTTCATTTCAACAGGACTCACAAGTCAGTGTTGGTTCACACTTTGGGAATCTGACACTAGGTAGATTTTTTTTTTTCTTTTTTTTTCCCTAGGCATATTTAAGTACAGCACAATTCACCAAACTTTTCCTGGAGATAATTAACTCAAGCCCATGTGCATAATAAAGTTTAAGATGTGATTAAGTCAAAACTCTGTAAACATGATACTTTCCAAGATGGGTTCTATAGATTGATCCTCTGGGAGAGGAACAGTGTGGTCCTGGTCATGTAGTGCAAAAGGCACCGGGCTATATTACCATGCCTGCTCCCAGTCTTCTAGGCAAAAAATAAGTTACACTTGTCTCCCATTGAGGGGACAATGCTGGGTAACATTCCTGGTTTCCCTAGTGCTTATCTGTGAGCACAAAATGACCTCTGCCCTTTCTAATAACCCCCTTCAAAAATGTAAGTGCGCTCTTCCACAGCTTTGGTTTTAAGCTTTAGTGCCTGCCATATTTTAAACAGCACTGATTAGGCATTTTAACAGGTGCACAATTGTTCTGTCTTGCTAGGTTCCTTGTAAACTGCTGACTCGGTTGTTAGGCCCTCACCTTTGGTGGGCATAGGTTCCATGCACAAGATCCACATATGATCGATCTACTGAGGACCACCTGAGTATCTCTCCAAATTTGCATACTGTGGGCACCTCAAAATGTTTCAGAACTGACTGAATGGCAAATCTACTACTCGGAGGATATAGTCTTCACACCATTCCTTAAACTCTAAAACTTGGAAACTTAGTGAAGAACTGAAGAATAGCACTTAAATGTAAGCGTTATCTTTCTAGCCCCTTTAAGTTTGATGGGTAACTTCATTCAGCAGATCTCCCTTGGACGAGCTTTTATTCTAATACCCACAACAAAGCTGTTGTTAGGATTGTTAGCTATTGTGTTATAAACCCCCGTATCAAATCAAATTAAGTAAGATAGTGGTTTTCTACCAAGCAAATTTCATATAAGCAGTGGTTAGCGTAAGTCTGTCAAAACAGCTACATATTTAGGTAGACGTAAGTAGTAATGGATATCCTAGAATCCATTATTATGGATTAGAATAGTATTCTGACCTAAATTTCTAAGATGTACCTGATTCAATTGTTTTTTAATGAATTAATTTTATAGCTTAAACAGTTAAAATGAGAGAAAACCTAAATTCTGGATAATTCAAGTATCTTTATCTCAAGATCCTGGACTCAAACATTCACTTTTCTCAACTTCTTGTACTCTATGATATAGAAGCAATGAAGCGCCAGATTGTGCAGGCCAAAATATGGCTTACCTTAATACCAGGCCTTTATTCAAAGGTGTGAAAGTATGTGAGAAGAACCTATTAGGCTTTAAAACCTCATAGGTATGTAGTAGAATTAAGATAGCCAAGTTGAAATTTACAATCATGGTGAGACATGACTATGTGTGAAATACACTGGCTGGCAACAAAAAGCTAAGCCCTTTTGACTTTGTAAAATGTGCCACATTGCATGGGCTTTTTAGTTTTTTTTTTTTTTTTTTAGGTTCTGGAAAGACTGAACGTGAAAATGAATGTATAAAGACCTCTCCCACTGGGCCATCCCTTCAACCAGAACACTACTCTATAGAAATCCCGACTAGCACCACTCTGGGGAGACTGATGGGCAACGACAGGCTTCTTTTATATTGAAGTCACACATGCTATGCTTTGAAGCTCTCTATGGGAAGGGGCACCTGTAGATGTCTCCCGTTGTCTTCCAGTGGTGACCAGAGTCAGGTGGTGGTGGTTTGGGAGGACTATAAAGTACGGCCTTCTAATATCACCGGGGTAGGCAGGCTTAGAAAGTGTAAAGACTGGCACCATTGGAGTTCAGTTTTGTGTTTGTGGCTCAAAATTCAAGCCTCACCCTTTCATGTCTCCGGGTTTGCCACCATGGACTCTTAGCCCTGGCTGGCCTGCGTGCTGGGATTAAAGATGTACACCACAATACCCTGCTATTTCAACAAATCAAAATAAAAAAACTTATAACTAGGGGTCATCAAAATAGCCTGACAAGTTGAGTTTGATCCCTGAAACCCACAAGGTTAAGAGAACTGATTTGTTTCCAGTTTGTCTTATTTCCAAGTACCCTATCATGTACATTCCTCCCCAATATACAAACAAAATAAACAAAAGGAAATTATAAAGACCTAACATCTGGCACACACATGTAATCTCAGCATTCATTCAAGGTTGACAAGGGAGGATGATCAAGAGCTGAGATAATCTGCAGTGACACAATCAATTCCAGGCCCAGCTATATGAGCACAATCTGAAAACTAAAAACAACCAACCAGGATAGGGGAGACGGCTCATTTGGTAGCATGCCCTGGGTTTCAATCGCAAGAACTGTACAAACTGGGCGTCACAGTGTGCACCTGTTAATTCTAGCACTTGGAAGGTACACAGATCAAATGTTCAAGGTCAGTTGAGATGTCTCACAAAACAAACAAAAAACCTACAAACCAAACAACCACAAATGAACAAAAATAATGTTAATAGAATACACAGAATTAAGCTGTAAGATCAATAGGTAAATGTTAAATCTGAAGGTAGTTTACCTATAGGCAGTTTCTCCCAACTATCAAAAACAGTATAATTTTAAAATGACAAGTTAATATGGAGTTTAAAACCAAGTATTTAATGTTTTCATTAAATTGTTTCAATACAATTTCAAACAAATGCCAACTGGAAGACAATGTCCAAAAACTCTGAAGCTTCCAGACAAGGAACCAGGTGGTTGTCCTTCTTTCCAGCCACAGTCCGTCTGTCCGTAATGATGCAGTCAGCCATCCTTTCCTCCAGATTATCGAGTGTTTACCTGATGAGAAAAAAACACTTAGGTTTCAAAACCTATAATAACATAAAAGATCATGTTTAAGATAAAATTTTGCCTCATTCTTATGGAAAAAATTAGTCATGAACTATTCTCTTCTTGATGAGTAGCAAGCTTTTAAGCAAAATATAAAACTTTTAAGTATGTCTTTTTGACTTCCCCTGGAATTTAACTCTATTCGCTTACCACATCATCAATTTTCAGAATGCTCCGCACAGTTTCAGTTGCTAGGGTCAAAGCACTGACTGACACCAACAGAGGCTGAACAACCATTTCCTCCAAAATGTTGGAGATGCCACCCTGCAGAGAAGCAGATGCCTTCAGTATCTGATCACACAATAAACACGAGCACAGATATCACTCTTCTGTACTCACCAGGCATGCTAATTGCTGATACAACAGAAGACCCTGTTCACACTTTACACCTACTTAACTAGTGTCCTCCCAAAAGACCTATGAGGTACTGTTCTTACAACCCAGGAAATCAAAGACCAGACTAACTTTTTACAAGTTAGTATATGACAGTAAATGAATGCTATTCCCCATGGCATCATCTTTATTCTAAAGAACATACAGTAAACTTGCCAGGTCTCAGGTGTGAATCCAAAATCACACTACTTTTAAGTTCAAAAGCCTACTAACCAACAATGACAAAATTGTAAACATTTCCTTCCACCAATCTCTTCAGCAACTGTAAACACCAAGACTATTACCTTTCGGACATTAATGCCTGTAGTTTTTTCTCCTTGGGCATGGCGGTTTCTTAGCTCTGTTACTGTAGAAATGGGATTCAGGCCAGCATTTTCAGCTAGTGTAGATGGAATGACTTCCATAGCGTCCGCGAAAGCACGAACACAGTAGGACTCCATACCACTCAGTGTTCGAGAGTACTCGGTCAGTCTGAGGGCCAGCTCTATTTCTGGAGCACCACCTCCTGCAATAAGAGCTCTGAAATTCACAAATATTTTTAGCTTATTTTACCCCAAAGGAAGCTACTTTACTAACTTTATAAAAGTCAAGATAAAGCAGTCTGGTTGTCTTTTAAAGGTGAGCTGCCCTGTAACTTGGATAAAGTGGAGGAAGACATAGAGCTTTTGATCTTCCTTCCCTCACTTCCTAAGTGTTACAGATGTGCCCTACCACATCTGCTGTATGCAGTCTGAACTGGTCAATTACTGTTATCAATGGTAGGTATTATATCCCAGCCTCAAATTAAAGTCTTCAGAATATTGAGGCCAGGAAGATGGCTCAGCATGTAAAATGCCTGACACCAACCCAAGTTTGATCCCTGGGACCTACATGATGGTAGGAAAAGAAGAGATTGCCCCAGGACCCCACCTGCCACGATGCTACATTGTGTACACACACACACACATACACACAGTAATGAATATTATGCAGTGGTGCTTGTAGTACCTTTTCTTTACTAAGCATCGGATAACACAGAGAGCATCATGAATGGAGCGCTCAGCTTCTTCAATCACCAGTTTGTTAGAACCACGTACAACAATTGTAACTGTTTTCCCTGGGCTTGTACAACCTGTAATCTTTAGTGAACAAATTTCAAATTAAGTAATTGGCTAAAAGAAAAAAAACAAACAAAAAGGTATGGAAAAAAAGGCTTAACAATATATTGTTACCTTGAATAGTTTTCCAGAACCATTTAAACTAACTTCCTCTGCTAACTCAGCAGAACCCAGCATGTCAGCAGTGAACTGGTCAATGTGAGCAACTGGTTTGGTTCCAATTGTCTGGGAAAAGATAATCAAGTGCACATATCAAGACAGCATTGTGCTAGACACAGAGCTCAGTGGAAGAACAAGCACTTGTCTGGTATTTTATTCAAAGCACTAGACTCAACACTGGACTGCAAAACAAAAAAAACACTGCTGGGCCTGGAGACATGGTTCAGTAGTTAAGAGGCTGGGTGCTCTAGAGCACCCACATGGCAGTTCATAGCTCCAGGTGGACCTGAAGCCCACATCAGGTCTCTAAGAGGACCGTATGGTGCACAGAGATGCATGCATGCAAGCACATACATAGAAAAAAAAACCTTAAAATTAAAAAATAAACCAAACCACTAACCATAACATACAAATCACACCCACAATACATGTTAATGGATATTTTTGCACACATTAATTTTACCTTACAGATGAATTCAATGTCTTCTCTTTCAATGTCCTTAACCACCATAATCTTCATCTTATTCAGAAAATGTAATGCAAGATCACTAAGGGCATCTCTAAAACACAAAAGTGTCTGTTACCTTATGTTTAAAAAGTGTTATTGTTCAGTAGTTAAGATTTTAATTTTACTCTTATCCAAATGGCTAATTATGAAGGGAAACACTTTTAATGTTCCATTTACAAGTTCAAAACTCTCTCCCTCTTCCTTTTGAGACAGACTCTTCCTCTGCAGCTTTAGTTGTCTGGAGCTCAGAAATCTGCCTGCCTCTGCCTCCTAAGTGCTGCTGGACATTATTATACCCAGCAGAAGTTCAAAAATGCTTCTGAAGGCTTCTAATTTTACTAGAAAAATTACTATGACACAAAACTGTACGTGACAAGTGGGCCGTGATTCTTAAGTGAGCACATTTTGCTAAGTGAATGTTTACATTATTCAGAAGCACAATTCTCACAAACGATCAAACCAATCCTAGTAATAGCAATCCTGTGATCTAGCAAGACAGACATTACCATCCTGATCAAAGCTAAGCAAAAAACAATTTTGGGGAACAATTTACTCAAGGTCAGAGCCACTAAATGACTAGAGACTAGAGCAGCCTCTTACTTGCTTACAAAGGACTCTATATACCTTCTGGCCTAGCTTATTAGGGGAGTAAGTGGGAATATGTCTGTCTATTTAAAAAAACAAACAAACAAAAAACAACCCAGAAATGGAAAAAGAAAAAGATGAATTCAAATTTGAGACTTCTCTTGTCTAAGCAGTGCCCACAAATACTATTTTTTAGTTAATTAGTTCAGCAGTGGTTTTTCACTGTTGAGACAATTTCACACACCCCACAATAGCCTAGAATTTTACCTGGTAGCTGGCCATTGACTCCATCCTCCTGCCTCAAGCATTAAAACTAAAGGCATGTGACACAGCACCCAGTTTAAGTCATGCTGGAGATCAAACCTAAGGCTTGTAGGCAAGCACTAACAATTAGGCTATATCCCTCGCCTCAGTTTTAAGCAGCTTTTAAAAAAATGTGCTTTTCATTTTTTTTCCTTTTAAAAATAACTGTTTTGCCTGTACACATTCATATGAACCATGAGTATGCCTGCTGTCCCTGGAGTTCAGAAGAGTGTGTCATCCCCTGAAACTGGCATTACATGTTTGTGAGCCACCATGTGAGTGCTAGGAGCCAAGCTTGGGTCCCTGAGCAACAAGTGACCTCAAAAACTAAGCCCGATCGTCTTTTCACTTTTGTCTCTCTCTCTCCCAGACTGGCCTGACTTGTAACCGTTCAGCCTCAGCCTTCTGAGCACTAGGACTGCAGGCAAGAACAACTATGTTAGACCTTCATTTTCTTACAACCTTGATCTAAAAAAACCCTATTGGCCATGTTTAAATTAAGAGAAAATAGTCCTGTCTTTATAAATGAAAATATGATGCACCAAAATATGCACTTTAGATTTCCTGTGCTTTAGAGACTAAGTGTTTCTTTTAGGAACTGCTGGGTAGAGGCAAAGATGGCTCAGTGGTTAAGCAGTGCTTGCTGCTCTTACACAGGGCTTGGCTTGGGTTCAGTTTCTAGTTTCCTAACAGAGCAGCTCACAGCTGCTTAGAAACTCCAGTTCGGGGCATCCAACACCTTATTCTGATCTCCAAGGGATCCAGATCCTGTACACATGCAATGTATACCCTTAAGCAAACACATACACATAAACACTATTTAAAAGTTGCTTGTAGGATCCCCAAATCAATTATAAATCCAGGGAGAAGAAAGGAAATAGAACAGACCTTAGGATAGACTTCTGTATGAGAAGGACATTACATCCTGTTTTCTTAATGTGCTTCACCAAATTTAATATATAGGCTCTCTCTTCTCGAAGCACTCGATCCATCTGGGCATAATCAGATACTACAATTTGATTATCCATCTGATGGGAACAAGAACACAGTAGTTATTTTCAGCAAGAGATCTTAATGTTAAATGAAAGACCAGCCCACACCTACCAGTTATATAGGTATGCACAGAAAAGGGTCTAAAATTCATATGTAAATAGAACCATCCTATTTATTATGTTTTGTTTCAGTTGTTTTTGTATTTTTTTAAGTCAGGTTTCTTGGTATAGTCAAAGCTGTCCTGGAACTTAACTTGCTCCAAACACAAGGTTGGCCTTGAATTCAGGAGATCTACCTGCCTCTGCCTCTAAAGTGCCAGGACTAAAGGCATTTGTCAGTACCGCCTGGCTAAAGCTTAGTTTTCTTTTTTAACATAAGATTTATCTTATGTATGAGTACACTGCAGTTGTCTTCACACATACTAGGAGAGGGTATCCTATACCATTACAGATGGTTGTGAGCCACTATGTGGTTGGTGGGAATTTAACTCAGGACCTCTGAAAGAGCAGTCTTAACCACTGAGTTATCTCTCCAGCCCCAGTTGATTCTTTTCAGTCACACCCATTACTGATTTTTGTATGTTTGAAAAACAAGACCTCACTATGTAGCTCACAGCTCAAGCTGGCCTTGAACTCACCATCCTTTGAGTACCGGAATATAGGTACATATGACCACACGAGGCTCTACTGCTTCTGAAACTTTTTGCATGTACTTTTTGGTAACTGAAAAATCCAAATTGCCCAAAATGAAGTTGTTCTACATACCATATGTATTACAGAAATAATTTTAATTCCATCCTTTTTACTCTGTGGCTTGTCATTATATATAATGCACAAAAATTAACGATCAATTTCCACATGGCTATCTTTTATTTTTTGAACAAAATATTGAACACATCTATATGTTGGCAGAATATAGTAAAAACAAATCTGAGGTGCCAACACACTTTTTAGAGAATCATACTAATATGGTAATATCCTGTTAAAAAAAATAATTTTTATAGTTTGGCTATCAAGTTAGTCTAAGGCTCCACTTGCACAAACACAATCTTTGTGGGCTCCAGCAGGTAATATCTCAGGAAGCTAGACACAATCTGCAAACTCAAGGAATGAGTACAGCACACACACACACACACATCTGTTTTATGCAAATGCCTATAATCAGTCTCCACCTTAATTACTTATAGCAGCAACAATTTCTGATTTTGTCTCAATTTTATTGTTTTGAATCTACATTTTATTGTTTTGAATCTACATTTTACCAGCATTTTCTATTTTCATCTTAAAAAAACAGATCTTACTAAAGTTAATAAGTAGGAAACCAGCTTGGATTTTACTTACATCTGTTTTAGGAGCAGATAAGCAAAACTGAATAAGCCCAATCTTAGCCTTTTCAACTCTTGTTATGCCAGAATTTGCCACTTTCTGTGTGAGAACGAGGCCTTCCACCAGCTCACAGTCATCTATTGTCCCACTAGGAAAAAATAATCAGAGCAGAGGAAAGTGCTTTGGTCTTACTCATTCTCAGAACCCATTCTGGGACCTCTTGGATATACTTCCATCCTACCGTAAGGAAATACAGGCAAACCTTTGAGGCTACCATATATACTAAAGTTTAAGCCAGCAAGTATTTCTAATGTTCACTTTCAGAGTTATTTTCACTTATGGCCCAGGCAGGAAGGACTAAGAACATCTTTGTTTTTAAAAGGGTTTTGTGGAGACAGAACCTCACTCTAGCTCAGCCTGTCATGGAACTCACTATTTATTCCAGGCTGGCCTTGAACTCATAGCTAGCCTCCCACCTCAGCCAATCAATTGCTGGCACTAAATGTATAAGCCACCCCTAGTTGTTCTTCAAAGTTATCTGGTTTTGGCAAAACTGAAATTGAAATCAGAGATGCTTACCCAAGCTTCTTAACTATTTTAATATCTCGAAGATCTACACTGGTAGCTGTGGCTGGGTCAATCACTTTCATCACCGCATTGACACTCATTGGAGAGAGTAGACTTGAATACTGAGAGACAACCTAGATTTACAACAGAAAGTTACTACCACAGAAGCAATAATTTAAGAAATACCTACTTTGGATTTACAAGGACTTATTATCACCTATTAGGATACAGTAGATAAGACATTAAAGTTAAAGTTGTTTTCTCCACCCAGTTTGCAAATTGCTCCATATACAAGTAAGAATATATATGCTTTTCTTTTATTACAACACTTGGCACTATCAAGATTGCCAATAGCAATAAAGGAAAAAAAGGCATTTAATTTTATGTGAAGAATTCCTACCTAAGTTGAGTGTGTAATCTAGCTATCACATCAGATTATTTATGTACTTAATACCAAAGGGTTGAGAAGACAGCCAATGGATAGTAGTGTACTGGCTGGCTTTGTGTGTCAACTTGACACAAGCTGGAGTTAACACAGAGAAAGGAGGAAAGAAATGAAATGCCTCCATGAGATCCAACATTTACTCAATTAGTGATCAAGGGTGGGAAGGCCTCTTGTGGGTGGTGTCATCCCTGGGTTCTATAAGAAAGCAAGCTGAGCAAGCCAGGGGAAGCAAGCCAGTAAGGAAGGAACATAACCTCCATGGCCCCTGCATCAGCTCCTGCTTCCTGACCTGCTTGAGTTCCAGTCCTGACTTCCTTGGTGATGAACAGCAGTATGAAAGTATAAGCTGAATAAACCCTTTTCTCCCCAACTTGCTTCTTGGTCATGATGTTTGTGCAGGAAGAGAAATCCTGACTAAGACAGTATTTATCAAATTTTCTCCATGTCCTTAGCAGAGTGAAACAAAACAGATTAGGTAATCATTTGCCTCAAGTCACACAACTTGACTAGTGCTAGAATACTAAAAAAACAAAACAAAACAACAAAAACAAAAAAGCTGGGCAGTGGTAGTGCATGCCTGTAAACCCAGCACTTGGGAGGCAGAGGCAGGTGAATTTCTGAGTTCGAGGCCAGCCTGGTCTATAGAGTGAGTTCCAGGACAGCTGGGACTGCACAGAAAAACCCTGTGTCGAAAAACCAAAAAAAAACAAAACAAAAAAAAAAAAACAACCAAACAAACAACAAACTTACTGTTTCTATCTAATACCATCTAGGTTATTTAGAGACAGGGCTTCACCATGTAGCTCGGGGTGGCCTGGAACTTGCTATGTATACCAGAGGAAATGAATGCAAGAAAAAAGATTTGTACTGGGTGATATCATACTAAATGGTAACATAAAACTTTTTAATATTTGTTTACAAACTTCTAAAAAATTAACGTGTATGGATATTTCGCCTGCCTATATGCCTGTACATCATTTGTGTGCCTGGTACCTAGGGAGGCCGGAAGAGGGCATTAGGAATTGGAACTGAAGTTATACATGGTTGTGAGCTGCCATGTAGATGCTGGAAATCTTAACCACTGAGCCATCTCTCTAGCCCCCCCCCCCTAGTTTTTGCTTTACCAAAAATTAAGATGCAGTAAACGAAAAAGTACAAATAGACATTATACCTATGAGAATCTCAATTCTTTTGTTTTTGTTGGGGAGGGGGGAGGAGGTTTCTCTGTACAACCCTGGTTTTCCTAGAATGTATTTTGTAGACCAGGCTGGCTTCAAACCTGAGCCTGCTGAGTCCTGGAATCAAAGGTGTGTGCCACCGTATCCAGCTAAAAACTCCTCATTCTTTCGTTAGCTTTACTGATCATTTTACCTCAATCTTAAAACCAATTCCATTATAGAAATTATTATTACTAGTCTTCTTGAGGCAGTGTTAGATACAGTTTAGCAATTAATGGTCACAACATCATAGCACACCATTAACTGTAATCTAATTCTCCTTAGTGGTCTCACCTTTGAATTCAATGAAGTAGTTGCGCTATTTAACAAAGTTTCTCTGTCGCTCAGTTGCACAGGCCGAGACATGTCAGTAAGGATTTCAAGACCCTTTTCCAAAGCTTTCTGGAATGACTCGGAAATGATGGTTGGATGTATACCTGCCATTTATGAACCAAGTTAATTACAACCTAATTATTTATCACTATTTTAAAATGTTTTACTCATTAAAATGTCAAAATAACCTAATACCTTCTTCCCTCCTTTTTCCCTGCTGTTGTGGTGCTGAGGGTGACCCCAGGGCCTCTAGCATGGTAGGCAAATACAAAACTACTAAACTATACCAGAGGCTCCAGATACTCACCATACAAACTAATTTATAACTCAGTTGTAAAAAGAATGGCTTGATTAGTTACTAGCTAACTTCTCAATTTGAAACCGATGAAGTACATTCTCATGTAATATTCAAGCTGAAACCAATTTTGCGCTTTCTAAAAATCACATATTTACTTTAGGTCCGAACATCTGTGTGATAAACACTACTTATCAAAGCAAGAGCTCTTATCTTCTAAGACATCTCTCCAAGTCTGAGATTAGTAATATTTGTTTTTGAAAAGCAGAAATTTATTTCTACAAAAAGAAGCCTTGCAAAAATAAGAAGCAAAATAGAAATTCTTGACAAAAGAGTAGTTACTTCAAAATTAAATCCCACATTACTTAATAGCTTGGCTTTTTTATGTTTGCCTTTAAAAACTTTTTTCTCCGTCATTCTTCAGTAATGAAAAGTATATTATACTCTACATACCTTTCTGCAGAAGTTTGGTACAGGAGTCTAAAAGAGAGCCAGCAATGATGACAACCGACGTGGTGCCATCTCCTGCTTCTATGTCTTGAGCTTTAGACAATTCCACCAGCTATGTGAACAGAACATGCCAAGATGCTAAGAAACGAGTACCCAGTAACATCTAACTCAAACCATGACATCGATGTCACCTATACAGTTAGAAATACATTCCTCCTGACATCTGATTTTTAGTTTACTCTAGGTTTCATTTAAAGATGAAAATCCATGTATTTATGGCGCACAAAATTGTCCTATGATTTCCAGTTTAAACTGTAGATTGTAAAGAGTTCTCAGGCCAGGCAGTGGTGGCTCAAGCCTTTAATCCCATTACTTGGGAGGCAGAGGCAGGCGGACTTCTGAATTCAAGGCCAGCCTGCTCGACAGTGAGTTCCAGGACAGCCAAGAGCTATAGAGAGAAACCCTGTCTTGGAAAAACCAAAAATAAAAAATAAAAATAAATAAATAAAGAGTTCTCAGAAAATTCTGTCTGAGGTCCTGTCCAAAAGCATCACTGCTCAGGGTTGAGGATGTGGCTCAGGAATGCCTGCCTAGCACTCAGGAAGCCCTGGGGGTTGGAGCCCCAAACAGCATAAAGGAGGTGTGGTGGTACACATGTAATACCAGGACCTTTTTGCTACAAAGCAGTTCTAAAGGTTCTAAAATGGCCCAGGCCAAAATGATACTCTGCCTTAAAAAAAAAAAAAAGGTCGCACAGGTATCTTATATAGACAGAGAACCTATGAAGTCATTTTAAACACCTTTTTCAAGTTTTTCTGAAGTGATCACATAGAAACATAGCATTATTTAGAAAGTCAACCTTTTTTTTTTGTTTTGTTTTTGTCTTTTGAGACAGGGTTTCTCTGTGTAGTCCTGGCTGTCCTGGAACTCACTCTGTAGACCAGGCTGGCCTCGAACTTAGAAATCCGCCTGCCTCTGCCTCCCAAGTGCTGGGATTAAAGGCGTGTGCCACCACTGCCCAGCAGAAAGTCATCTTTAAGTAATGGAAGGAGACCTTTTTTGAAGCATGTTGTCTATACGATAGGCTCAAGTGATCCTTCTGGTTCAGAGCACTTAAGGTTATAGGAATCTGTTGTACTCAACTGTCCATTCTAACAGAGAGCAATTCCTAAAGCTCATTTTTGTTAATACAACTTCTCACTTGTCACAAAACTAATTGTCACTCTTGAATTATAATTTTTGATAAAGACCAGTGAGAACTGAACATCTGATATGATTATTTTGTTTTCTAAGAACTGTGGGTGTATAGTTTAGTATAGTTCTTGTTGCGCTTGCACAATGCCATGAGTTCAATCCACAGCAGAATCAGCAAAAAAATAAAATAAATAAAACAACTTTCTTTTAGAACACCTCACAAAAAACAGTATCTTAAAAATGTACATTTTTAGCATAAAGTTAAAAAGATTCTCCATGTTTAAATAGTATCAAATATAAGTCTATTGAGTATCTTACAAGTACACTTAAAAACAACCCACTTAGCAAGACAGCAGCACATGCCCACACATATGCTCGCTGGACTGCTGCCAAGTTCAAGGATCTACAGTGACTAGCGGGTCACTAGGGCTAGTGAGCAGGATTATGTCTCACAAACCAAACACTCATTTACACTTACCATTCTGGCTGCTGGATGCAATACCTGCATTTGTTTCAGAATGGTGGCACCGTCATTTGTAATGGTCACATCGCCTTTTCCATCTTGAATCTGGAAAGTTTTGTTTTTTAAAACTTTAATGCAATATTCTACTAGCTCTATTCCATTTACTATTACATACAAGTTAGTTTATATACGTATATTGCTTAACTCAAAATACCTTTCCTTAGTAAAACAATGTAAGAACATTCAGATCAACGGGCTCTGCCCGGGTTGCTCTCTTACATGTGTGTATGTGTACATATTTGAGGACAGCTCTCAGAGACCAGGGGGGTCAGATCCTCTGCATCTAGTGATGGCGGCTCAGCCTGGGCTCTCTGTAAGAGCAGTATGTGCCCCTCTCTCTAGCCCCTGCCCAGGGTATGTAAAGGAGTCTAGAGGGGAATCATTCAGTAAAGTTCAAGCATGGGGGTCTTACTTCAGATGCCCCACATTCCTTGGCTAGCCATATTGGTTTGTCACATTTTTGGTTGCTAACTAGCTCTGAATTTGAGGACTTATCAACCCAAAATTATTAGATTATATCTGTTTTATGCTGCCAGTCAATTAAGAAAAAAATGTTTGAAAAGTTGAACTGGGCACAGCGGCTCACACTTGTAATCCAGCATTCCAGAGGCTGAGGCAGAAAGATTAAGCTCATGTTTCAAAATAAATGAACCAAACAAACATGTTAGCACAAGTCTGTGATCCCAGCCCATCAAGCAGAAGCAAGGGGATCAAGAGACAGTCTCAGTTAATTTTTTACTGAGAAAAAAAAAAAAAAATCAACCCAAAAGTTATTAAAATATAGTTAAATACTACCTAAGTAATCTCTCCTTTTGATGAATGTTAAGATTTTTGGAGGGGCTCAAGGGGGAAGAGGTGGTAGTAGGGCCTTGTTCCACCTAGGCAAGATTTACCACTTTTACCCCAGAACTGTTTGCCAGTCCCCAAACAGCACCGCCTTTCATCAGACCTTAGACTGTAAACAGAAGCTCTCAATAAGTAATCAATGATTTAACTGTTTTATTTTACCATTTTGTCCATTCCTTTAGGTCCAAGGCTTGTTCTAATAGCATCAGCAACCGCTGTTAAAATAGAAAAACAGAAAGTCACATAGTAAACCAAGACTTAAAAAAAAGCAAAGTGTTTTGTTTTAAACTTGTCCTTATTAGGATATGGTATATAGTAGCTCATTGTGCCTCGTACAACTTCATGCCTAATAACCCTAATAGACACTAGAATACTTCACATGTGCTATGTCTATGTAGAACAAATTTTCAATACTCCTGTGAGAATCAAAATGACAATCTAGTCTTAAGTTCTTAGTTTTATTTCCTCTATTCCATAACGGTACAAGCATCAGTGAAACAGCTAAACACCCTAATGCAGTACACAATTCATTCATTAGCCTCTTCTCTCCCCAACAAAACCATAATCCACTGAGAAAACATATGTGGGACCCATAGGCTAAAATTTCTTCTGTATCCCTTAACTACTATATGCTTTTGGCCATATTAGGTAAAGAATAAATAATTTAACAGAAAACACCTTGTATAACAATATTTTATGTCATAACTTTGGTCTAATGTTATTATCAAAGCTTCAGGTGATTTCAGTGGACCTGTTTCAACATATTCACTACTAAAAAATTATGGTATTTTAGACTCTGCATCTCTAGAACACAAGCTAGTGACTGTAAAATGATTTACACAAAACTACCAGTATTTTCTGTCTGTGAAATCTTCCTCACCATTAGCAAGTATTACTGTCTTTATTTGAGAGGGGATGGATAATTGCAAAATGAACTCAACTCAAGTTGTATCTGGAAGAAGCCTTTCTCACTTTCTAGAATTCTGTTTTGACTTGGAAAAACTAGTTTGCCCTTTGCTCTTTTAGTAACTAGATAGCTTTACAGGCAATTTGGGTAACCAATCCTGCCTACGTGCATGGCTCCTTCTGTCCTGTTGTAGTTTTTGTGCACCCTTCCTTTGAAAAGTAACTGTTCTGGACAGTTTATGTGAACTTGACCCAAGCCAAAGTGATCTCAGAGGTGGTAACTCCCCAAATTAAGAAAAAGTCAATTAAAGGGAGTTGTAGGCAAGTCTATAGGGAGTGTTCTTGACTAGAGATTGAGGGGAAGGGTTCAATCCTTTGTGGGTGGGTCCACCCCTGGGCTGGTGGCCCTGGGTTCATAAGAAAGCAGGTGGAGGAGCTGGAGGGATGGCTCAGCAGATGGATAAAAGATGGCACCTCTTCCAGAGGTCCTGAGATCAACTCCCAGCACCCACAACCATGGATACACAGTTCTATGGGATCCAATGCCTTCTGGTGTACAAATATACATACAGACAAAACACCCATATACATAAATTAATAACTAAATCCACATAACCTGTGTTTTCACAATAATAGAAACCCTAGCTAAGATGGTTGCCTGAAGTAAACTCATTTCTTAATACAGTGTACACTCCCTTGGTCACTCATCTGACTCTAGAATTCACCTTTCAACATCCCAATGACTCCACTACCACAAACGTAATTAATGAACTCAATAAACTTCCAGGTGTCAGGTATTCACCCCAAACTTCCAAAGACTCTCACAAGGAACACCTGTCAACTTGGCTTCTCCAACTCCTGAAGGCCCATCCTGCGCACACACCTCACGGCACCAACCCACACATTCCAGTCACCTGGACTGGTGACTGCAGTACTTGCCAGGTTTACTTGGTACACTTTCACATTTAACCCTCCCAGCAACCCTGCAAATCAACTGTCGCCTCACCCAACTTACAGCTGCACTGAGAAGAAAGTCAAGGGTTTCTTGGATCCTAGGACCTTCAGAAGATAAAACAACACAACACGCCTGTCCACTTCCCAAATCATGCATCTTTTTCTCCAACCCAAATAAACCCTGGCAGTATCTCTAAGGCTTTGTTCTTGCCTTGCTTGCTTTAGACGTCAGAAGCATGAAATAGCACACACTGAGAATAAAACTCAGGCCTGTCTGGTTTTCACCACGTGCTTTACCTTATGTCGCCCACCTGCCAGTTTAAGGGAATTCATAGTGACTATCCGATTAGTACTACGGAGCCAAAGAACGTTCATAAGTTAAATGAACTTTTTTTGAAAATGTTGAAAAAGTAAAATGAATTTTTTTGAAAGCCCAAAATACTGTGTCGTCTACCACTAGGTTTAATAAACAGCCAAGCTTTAGTTCTTAAGAGTCAGATCTCAAGGAGCATTGCTTTCAGTATTTTAAACGGCGGTCTGCGCCAATGTGACCAACACCGCCCATGCCTGCAGGAGACGAACTAAGGAGCACCGCGTCCCACAATGGGGCGTGTCCGAGGCCTCCACGCTCCGAGTGCTTAGCAGAAAGCTACAAAGGAGACCACCTTGAAGGAACACAACCCACCCAGGACCAAGGTCACAACGAGGCTGGGCCGTTCCGCCGGAGGCGGGCCGGCGACCGGGTTGATACCTTTGGCCGCGGAAATATTGCTGAAGCGGATCTGGGCTGGCTTGTCGCGGTCCTGGTAGGCGCTTTTCCCGCGGCTGCCGGGCCCAGCGGTGGGCGCCCCGCTTCGGGAAGCTACGTTCTCCGGCATGGCGACCTTGGTGGCGTCTGCGCGGGTTCAGGAGGACGGATGGACACGGATTCCGGCTTGCTGTGGAGTAACGGTCTCCCTGGCCGCCTCCTCCACGAAGCTTCCAGAAAGCGACGCCGGGAAAGAAGGCGGAAGCCGAGCAAGGGGCCTGCTGGAGAGCCGGCGCAGGTGTGACGTCAGGGGCTGTCTGCCGCACGCCGGCTGCGCAGCTCGCGGAGATGCGGCTGCGGACTGTCAACCCCTCCCCGTGCCTGAGATGGAGCGGGAGGTTTTTATAGGCGTGGCTATGACCGTTCTAGGTGGACCCGAGCCTCTAGCTTCTGCTAGTGCTGTTGAGGAAGCTGTGACAGCTCTGGCTTTGTTCCGGAGTGGGTGTGGTGCAACCCGCCTTTTACGGACATGCACGTCTAAATTCTAAATTCTATTCCTAGTTTATTCACTTTGTAAAGGTGTTGGAGGAGAGATTTGCCATGAATAATTTCCTCCCTTTTGTATATATTTTGACTGCCTAGGGATTTAAATACACTAGTTAGACGGCACAGAATCTTAATAGTTGTGGAGCGGTGACTGCCTATCAAATCCAGTCTGCCTTCTAGTTAAGATCTCTTCCATAAACATAACCACTGACTCTTAGGGAACATAAACATTCTAATAACTGGTTAGTAGTTATCTGCTGAGCAAAGTGTGAAGTCTTTACACCCTTTCTCCCCCCACTCCCCCCCCCCACACTAATCCTCATAATCCCATGAAATCGGTGTCATCGTCTAGACTTAAAGGCTGATGAAGCTAAAGCCCAAGGTCAACCAGTAAGGCAGTGGAAGCCAGTACAGAGCCAGGACTCTGTCCTTAGGTAAACTTCCAAGGTTTCTATAATCACGATCATTGACCACCGGAGTTTATATAGGTAATACTCATTCAGCAGTAGTTCACAGTTAATAATTGAGAGCCATAAGGTGCCAGATGCCTGCGGTAGGTTAACGAACAATTGTTTTATGGAATTAGTCCTGTAATTATGAGAAGCATTTACATTCATTCACGCTATTAAGACTAAGATGAACTTTTCAAGCCTCCTCTTGGGGGACACATCTTTTTCAAAAGACCAGTTTACCCCTCCCTCGAAGCACATAAACATTCTATGGTTGTTGAGACAGCTGACTTATATGAAGAGAACAGCTACTGGTACTGTGGTGATTTGAGATGTCTCCCCTAGTTTTAGACATTCAAATACTTGGTCCCCAGTGGGTAGCTCTGATTGGACAAGCTTAGGAGGTTTAGCCTTGCTGGAGTAAGTATATCGCTGGAGGCTGAGTTTGTTTCCAAAGCTACCAGCCAGTCCCAGTTTGTGCTCTGCTTCCTCTTCACAATATGAGATGTGAGCTCTCCCTTCTCCATGCCTACCTGTTGCAAACCTTCCCTGCTGTGCCAGTGATCATGAAGTTCTAGAACCATAAACCCCCCAAAACTCTTCCCTCTATAAATTGCCTTCCTTGTGGTGTGTTTTTTGCTTGTTTGTTTTTGTCATAAGGTTTCGCTGTGTAGCTTTGACTGTCCTGAAACTAACTCTCTGTAGACCAGACTGACCTCAAACTCCCAGTGATCCTCCTGCCTCTGCCTCCCAAGAAGTTGGGACTAAAGGCTGGTGAAACCACCACCCAGCATGGTCATGGAGTTTTCTCACAGCAACAGAGAAATAACTAACACAAGCACTCTGACTTCCCCTGCCTTAAAAGCAGGAGAAAAAACTGCGATCTGAAAGAGACCTTGACTGTGCCTGCAGGAAGACATGCTTCTCCCCGGGGAAAGGGAAGCTGAATGAAAGAGCTACAAGCCAATCTCTGCTGTCATGCTGGGAATCGGAATTCACTGCCCACCCAGGGCAGAACCTCATGCTCTGAGGTTTCAGGGAATTCTTTTTTTTTTTTTTTTCTGTAATGGTTGGATTTGTCTATTGTTCCATGGCTGAACAGCTTGGGTGGACTATCTGTATAGTTTGCTTTCTTGTCTTTGTTGACATTTCCTCCATGGCCCCTCTGTTGCTGACATTCCCTGAAGTGGTTACCTGTTCAGACTTAGGCACAGAATAGAAGAAATCAGGGGACAGAAAAATTAAGAGGCATGCTAAAAATAACTGATTGGGGGCTTTCACGATTCAGCACCTGCTTTTGTTTCTTGTAAGGTAAGCTGAATTGCTTTCACGGCAAAACATGACCTTAAACCATCTATGGTCTTACCAAAGTGGGTGGGGTAGTTAGCTCAAGCCCCTTTGTCATAAGACACTTTAGTATTTCTCTCTCTCTCTCTCTCTCTCTCTCTCTCTCTCTCTTTCTCTCTCTCTTTTTTTTTTCTTCTTCCAGACAGGGTTTCTCTGTATAGCCTTGGCTGTCCTGGAACTCACTTTGTAGACCAGGCTGGCCTCGAACTCAGAAATCTGCCTGCCTCTGCTAGGATTAAAGGCGTGCGCCACCACGCCGGCTAGTATTTTTCTCATTAACATATGATTTCTGGCTCAAACTAATTTTTTTTTTTGGTTCATTTCCTCCTGAAGCCTTCTATGTCATGTAAGACTTAAATTTATATATTTTATTTATCTCTCTTTGTTGGAAAATTCTATCCAAAGCTGGGCAGTTGGTGGTGTATGCCTTTTACACCCCTGTTCCTCCCACACTCAAGGGTTAAAAACAATCAAACTGGGGGCTGGAAAGGAGAACACTTTAGAACACAGTTTAGAACACTTGTTGCTCTTACAAAGGACCCAGATTTGGTTCCCAGCACCCACATAGATGGATCACAGCCATCCATAACCCAGCTCCAAAGAATGCAACACCTTCTTCTGACATCCTTAAGCACTGTTCATATACGGTACACATGTATACACGTAGGCAAAACTCTAAAAAAATAAAATAAAGAAATTGCTGGGTGTGTGCCACCACCACATGGCCCAGTTTACATTTTAATGTTTATAAAAACTATTACTTCCTGCCTGGAACCATTTGCTGGCTATTTGGTCGTGATTA
Source organism: Mus caroli (assembly GCF_978045245.1). Classification (NCBI taxonomy): domain Eukaryota; kingdom Metazoa; phylum Chordata; class Mammalia; order Rodentia; family Muridae; genus Mus; species Mus caroli. Next base: position 100,492,140 of record NW_028227268.1, read on the forward strand.
GAGGGAAACCTGTGTGGAAGGAAGGAGAACTGCTTGTTAGATGTCGGTTTCCCTTGGGGCTGATCTTCTGGGTCTTTTCCTTGTTGCTGCATTAGAACATTCTCTTAGTGTCTGCCCAGGTTTGTTAGCTATAAAACCTGTGATTTGGAATTTAATAAAAGATAACTGTATTTTGAGCCTTTTGTTTGAAAAGCATTCTAAACTGCAACTGGGGCCGACCTGCAGTTGCAGCTATGACAATAGCAACCCCTGGTGGCAGAAGAGTGAATTTCTTTTATTGATCAGCCTAGTGATTTGGAATTGAGGTAGGCCAGGCTGGCAAGGTTCTCTGTCCAGTGGTACAAGTGAATTTAAAGCAATTAAGAAAGAGCAGGTGCCAAAAGACTATCAGCAAAAATATGTCTCAGTGAGTGCTCCCTCTAACGCTAAGAAATGGGGCCTGGCTGGAGCGCACCTGGGCTCAATTTCCAGCACCTACACCCAGTGGCTGTCACAAAAATTTAAGAAATTAAAAACCAAAAGATAGCTTTTTTATGTGTTGCATGACAACAGGAAATAATTTGGTCACGGCCTTCCAGGTAGGAGATTTACAAGTTATCCATTTAGTGGTGGCATTTCGTTCCACCTGTCACCTTCTCCATTCTTTGCAACCTCGTTTTTTGTTTGTTTTGTTTAAGACAGGGGTTCTCTATATAGCCCTGGCTTTCTTGGAACTACTATGGAGAACAGGTTGGCCTTGTGTCTGCCTCCTGGGTGCACCACCACTCCTTGCCTCTTTGCACTCTGTAGGCACATTTAACACAAAAGTATAGTTTGTCTTTAACGTTGTTTTTCTTGGATCCACGAAACATTTTTGAAGATGCCTTTTAGAAAATCACTTCTTTGGAAAGGTATACCTCAAAATTTTTCTTTTAAATACAAGCAAACCGTACATAGGTAAACACTAATTAAAATAGTGTAGACCAATGGTTTTCTCTAGGTTGGTACTTTCTTGAAAGGATCAGTTTAGTTGTCCCCTTAATACAGGGGTAGGAATAGCCAAGGTTAAACAGAGGTCAAACCGGACAGTGGTGGCTCACGCCTTTAATCCCAGCACTTGGGAGGCAGAGGCAGGCGAATTTCTGAGTTTGAGGCCAGCCTGGTCTACAGAGTGAGTTCCAGGACAGCCAGAGCTATACAGAGAAACCCTGTCTCTGGAAAAAAAGAAAGAAAGAAAGAAAGAAAGAAAGAAAGAAAGAAAGAAAGAAAAACAAACAATCAAAAAACAGAGGTCAAGAATATAACACATTCTGCCGTGCAGGGGACATTTATAAAGGCGAAAAACCCATTTGTGAGTTATTGGAGCCTAAATTTAACCCAATTTTACATACAAATGCACATTTTAAGACTTATGTATTTAAGTGAGTGTTTGCCTGGATGTATGTATGTGTATCACATGTGTGCTTGGTGCCCAAAGAAGTTAAAAGATGGCATTAGGTTCCCTGAAATTGGAATTGCACATGTTTTGTGGGCCATCATGTGGGGGGCTGGAACAGAACCTGTGTCCTCTGCAAGAGCAACAAGTGCTCCTAACCAATGAACAATCTTTCCAGCCTCCTAATCACTTATTTTTAGCTTGGTTTTCATACACAGAACAGATCTCTGGCTTGCAGTGACTGTGTAAACTGGAGGAAGAATGTTTCCTTTTGTAACCTTCGCCCATCTTTATTCACATTTAGAAACATCATGCTAACAACAGCAAACGCTTTTCCCTGGAGTTTGGGCTATTACACACCTGTGTTAACTTAAATTCCATGTAACGGTACAAGCACCTGTGTAAGCCTCAGCACTGGCTGGAGTCGTGTTATAATGCTGTCTAATTGCCCTTTTCTTTTCAGCCCTCACTCCCTCCCTTGAGACCCCATTGACTGACTGAGCTGGCTTAGTCAGACACAGCTAGTGTTTTGAAGTTTGGGGTATAAAACTCTACCTCCCAATCAATTGTGTTGGGGGCAAAGAGGTTCCTGTGCTCACAGATAAGCACCAGGGAAACCAGGAGTGTTAAACACAAACGGTTGTTTCTTCAAAGAAAGAGATACACCATGTTTTCTGCCCAGAAGGCTGGGGTGGTTAGTAGCCTTGGTGACCTCTGTGCTGTCTGTATGGCCAGGGCACATCTGGCTCGCCCAGACTTTTATGTTTAGCTTAGTCATTCTCCCTAGACCCTTTTCATGAGTACTGTTTCTCTGTCAGCAGAACCTATTTTTATGGAAGAGGTCACATGCACTTTGAAAAGACTTTCAATGTAAACATATCTTAAGTTTCACTGTACACAGAGGAGTGACTTAATTACTATCAGAAAACTCTTTTCCAAAATTGTGCTCTGGTTAAATATGTCTGAAATAAACTGCCCTGTGTCAGACTCCTGAAGTTTAAACCAACACCAGTTCCCGAGGTGTATTCAGTGGGATTTCCTTCTTGCCTCAAGTGTTTGATGCTTTGCTGGCTAAGGTGTTTTCAGAGATGTTTAGGTTTTTTTGTTCATTTGCTTGCTTGTTTTGTTTTTTGAGACAGAATCTCATGTGCCTAGGAATGCAAAGAGGCCAGTATATAATAAACCCCTGCCTGGCCTGGAGCTCCCTATGTAGCCCAGCCTGTCTTCCAATTTACAACTGCCTAGTTCTACCTCCTGAAGGATGGAATAAAGACATGTGCCACCATACCTGGATTAATAAGTTTTTTTTTCAAGATTTATTTATTATTATACATAAGTACACTGTAGCTGACTTCAGACACACCAGAAGAGAGTGTCAGATCTCATTACGGGTGGATGTGAGCCACCATGTGGTTGCTGGGATTTGAACTCAGGACCGTTGGAAGGGCAGTCAGTGCTTTTACCTGATGAGCCATCTCGTTAGCCCCGATCAATAAGGTTTATATCGACATTTTAGACCTAATTAAAATAATTTTTAAAAATATCCACTGTTTGTGTACTCTTAAGTCCTCAACACAGTATGAGTTATCTATGAAATGAATCTCTGGTCTTTCATATGGATATTTAAAAATTAAAGCAAATTCACTGGAACTGGAGATGTTGCTTAGTGGTAGAGCACCTGCCTAGAACACACATAACCTTGTGTCTAATCCTCTCAAAACACAACTGAAGTAAAAACTTAAGGGTTCTTTGGAAAGTCAGTTGGGTGGTGTTTTGCTGGAACAAGCATGTGAAGGAATGTTTTGCTGAAGCAGACACAGGAGAGGGGATGTTCTACATAAACACATGAAAAGACATGTGATAAAAGATTATTTACTAACAATACACATATATTGGTCTGCCTTATATTATGTAGTTGAGCTACATTTGTCGGAATGCCATAGAGAGAAAGGTACCAAAAAACTTTTAGTGGTGTACTATAGTTTGTGAGCTGATTGGGTGTGCTGAGGCAAGAGCTGTGCTCTAGGTGAGACACATGGAGGACATGTGATGTTTGGAGGGCATAAACAGGACTCCAGAGACAGAGCCTGACTTGCTTATGCAGCTAGCTATACAGAACAACCTCTCCCCAAACCTCAAATCCACATCTTTTATGGAAGCCACGGTTCCAAACACATCTCCTTAAAAAAAGATGGAAGCATTTGGCTGCCTTGCATACCTGCTCACCAGTGTACATAGCTGTGCTTAAACACACTGGAGTTCATAGTCTCTTATACCATTTTCCTTTATTTTATTTTATTTTATTTTTTTGGTTTTTCAAGACAAGGTTTCTCTGTGTAGTCCAGGCTGGCCTCACACTCAGAGAACCTCCTGCCTCTGCCTCCCAAGTCCAGGGATTAAAACCCAGTATGCTATTTATTTATTTATTTATTTATTTTGGTTTTTTGAGACAGGGTTTCTCTGTATAGCCCTGGATGTCCTGGAACTCACTTTGTAGACCAGGCTGGTCTCGAACTCAGAAATCCGCCTGCCTTTGCCTCCTGAGTGCTGGGATTAAAGGTGTGCGCCACTATGCCCAGGGTTTATTTTAAATTACAATTAGCTTATACTAATGTTTCCAATTGGGAGCTAATTTACATATTGCAAAACTGTCTTTTAGTGTATACAATTCACTGTGCTTTGGTAAAGACAAAGCCGTGTAGTTATCACCAGTGGCTGCTCATAGGCATTTTCATCATCTGAAAACAGACTTTGTACCCATTATGTCATTTCCTATTCTTCCCTCCTTCAGTCCTTGGTAACTAGATTTTTGTATGGATTTGCTTAATTTAGACTGCATATAAATAAGATTGTCCAGTTGTCTTTCATGTCTGGCTTCATTAGTTTCATGCGTTTTTTTGAAGTTATTTTTTCTTTTTTCTTTTTTTTTTTTTAAATTATGTAGGCGTGTCTGTGCATGTGAGTACATTGCTGGTGGAAGCTTTAAATATCTGAGGTTGGGGTTACAGGGAGTTGTAAGTCGCCTAAAGCGAGTGTTGGAAACTGAACTTTGGTCCTCTACAGGAATAGTATGCATTCTTAACCACTGAATCTGCCCAGCCCTCATTAGCACATTTTAAAGGTTCACCTATATTATAGTATCATGCCACACGCTTATTATAGCTGAATATAAGTAAGGTGTTTTTTTTTTGTAATTATGTAGATAAGTATTTACGAATGCGATTCCACTTTAAGAATGAAAATAAGGCTTTGAAAAATAGTGGTTATAGAAATGGAGACCAGACTATTGATAATGGCTAGAAAGATAACGTACGGGTATACACAAAGGAATTAATGCAAGCAAAGAGATCATGTCCCCAAAAAGTAGCTACATTTGGGGGGCGGGGGAGGGAGATTATAGAGCTTAGAACTGAGTAGTAGGCACTGCTCATTTAATTGCAAGCTGTAGAATGAGATACAGCCATCGAAGAATTAAAGTGGCATTCTTTTTTTTTTTCTTATATTTTTTTATTACGTATTTTCCTCAATTGCATTTCCAATGCTATCCCAAAAGTTCCCCATACCCTCCCCACGACTCCCCTACCCACCCATTCCCACTTTTTGGCCCTGGTGTTCCCCTGTACTGGGGCATATAAAGTTTGCGAGTCCAGTGGGCCTCTCTTTCTAGTGATGGCCGACTAGGCCATCCTTTGATACATATGCAGCTAGAGTCAAGAGCTCCGGGGTACTGGTTAGTTCATATTGTTGTTGCACCTACAGGGTTGCATATCTCCCTAGCTCCTTGGATACTTTCTCTAGCTCCTCCATTGGGGGCCCTGTGATCCATCCAATAGCTGAGTGTGAGCATCCACTTATGTGTTTGCTAGGCCCCGGCCTAGTCTCACAAGAGACAGCTATATCAGGGTCCTTTCAGCAAATGCTTGCTAGTGTATGCAATGGTTAAAGTGGCATTCTTACGGAGTTACAGTTAGGTATCTCCAACCAGCGATCGTTCCTTTGAGTGCGCATTTGCACATCGGAGTGAAGAAGGAAACAACAAAAACACAGTGACCCTAAAGGAAACTGAGTGGATTTGGCTGTGGTGGAAGTAGTGGATGTGTGTGACAGAGCAAACGAGAGAACTGTTTATATTGACTAGTGGAGGAACCCGGCATCGCGTTCCGTGGCTGCCTTTGCAACTTTTATGGCCCTTCTCGGCCCCCGTAGCGGACCGGAGCTCAGCCGCTGGGCGGCAGGCCCTCGTTGGCCATGGCGGGCGATCTGGAGGGTGGCAAGTCCCTGAGCGGGCTGCTGAGCGGCCTAGCGCAGAACACCTTTCACGGACACTCGGGTGTCACTGAGGAGCTGCTGCACAGCCAACTCTATCCGGAAGTGCCACTGGAGGAGTTCCGCCCCTTCCTGGCGAAGATGAGAGGACTTCTCAAGGTACGGTTGTTCCGCCGAGCAGCCCTGCCCTCCTCGCAGCCTCAGGCCCGCCCCCAGCCTCGGGTGCTGCTGTCTTTGGGCGCTCAGCGCCTCTCCTGAGCCGTAGAGGTCGCTCTGTTGCGCCCTTGTTTTAGGGACACATAACGGTGAAAACATTGATTTTATTTTTTCTCCCTCAAGACTTTCTGTGTCTGTAGTATAGATAAGTTTCGAGCGACTTTGAGGTTGCACCGGGCGTTGTAGTGCATTCTAATCTGTGCCCTCGGAGAGGCAGAGGCTGGCAGAGAGTTGTGTGAGTTCGAGGCCAGCCTGTTGCACAGAGTTCCAGGACAGTCAGGGCAATGTGGTGAGACCCTTGTTTAAAGAGAACGAGAGCGTGCTTGCCAGCTTTCCTGGGTTGTGGAAGTTGGGGAGCGTTAGAATGAGGTGGTCGGTGAGATAAAGGATTGATTAACTGGAGTAAACACCATTAAAGCAGTCGACTCTATGATTTCCAAATGGAACGAAGTATACATCAGACTGTCTCATGAAAACTATTAGAGGGCAACATGACAGGTGAAATTAACTAAAAAGATTTATTTTTATTTTCTGTGTATGGGTGCGGTGCCTGCATGTGCACTGGTGGTTGGACCGGTTATAGGCTACCACATGGGTGCTGGAAACCCGGGTCTTCCGCAAGAGCATTATTAGGGCTCTTCTAAGAGGTCTCTCCAGTCCCCCACCCCACCTGGGGGTTGAGATAGGATCTCTTGTAGCCCAGACTGGCCTTGAACTCAAGGTGTAGTTGATCCACCTTCCACTTCCCAAGTGTTAGAATTTCAAGCAGCTACCACCATCCCCTGCTGTGACCTCTGTGTGTGGGGGTAGCGTGGGGTGGGGTACCTTGCACTATCACTCTCTGGGGGGGGGGTGGCGTGTGTGGGGTACCTTGCACTATCACTCTCTACCTATCTTTCCAGACAGAGCCTCTCACTGTACCTGGAATCCAGTCTCACTGACTGGCTAGAGCAGCCAAGAACTCCAGAAATCTGCTTGTACTTGCTCTCCCAGTGCTTGGGTTACAGAAATAGGGGGCCATGCCCAGCCTTTTCATGGGTGCTGGAGAATCAGAACCAGGCCCTAATTGAGCTATCTGCCCAGCTGGTTCCTGTGATTTTTTTTTTTTTTTTTTTTTTTGGTAAGCTGTTATAACTAAAGTGTATTCAAGGCATCTATCATTTATGTAATTACTATTCAATGTATTGTTTTCACAAGGTCTTTATTTTTATTTTATGTGTATTGAAGTTTTGCCTGCATGTGTATCTCTGAATGTGTTGGAACTTCTGATGCTGGCGTTACAGACAGTGGTGATCTGTCATGAGGGTGCTGGAAATTGAACCTGAATCCTCTGAAAGAATGGCCAGTGCACTTAACTGCTGAGCCATCTCTCCAGCTCCTTCACAAAGTCTTTAAAATATGATGTGCATTTTACATTTAAAACATTTTAGTTGCAACTAGCCACATTCGAAATGGTTAAAGTGGCCACATGTGGCTAATGACCACTGTATTAATTCTGATTACAAGCCATGTGGCAGCTTACTCTCATCTGTCACTCCAGTTCTAGATCTAGCACCTTCTGGTCTTCATGGGCCCCAGCTACTCATACAGTGCACTTATAGATATTGCAGGTAGGACATTCATACACATAAAATAAAAATCAATACATCTTTAAAAGGTGAAGTGGATGGTGAGGGAGGCAACTCCCTAGGAAAACACTTGCTGTGAGAGTAGGAAGCCCTGAGTTGGATCCTGGTCCTCAGGTAAATGCCAGGCATGTTTGGAACCCAGCACTTGTGAGGTGGAAAAAGGCAGATGTTTAGACTTCACTGGCCAGTCGGCCAGCCTAGCCAATTAGTGAGCTCTGGGTTCCGTGAGACCTTGTGCTAGAATTTAAAAATAGGGTTGTGGGCCAGCAAGAGCTTAGCAGGTGAAGCCACTTGCTGTTAAGCTTGACAATTGAAGTTCCTGGAACCCACATGGGAGAAAGAGAGAAGTAACTGTGGCAACTTATTCCCTGGCCTACACAATCACTTTTTTTTTTTTTTTTTTTTTTTGGTTTTTTCGAGACAGGGTTTCTCTGTATAGCCCTGGCTGTCCTGGCACTCACTTTGTAGACCAGGCTGGCCTCGAACTCAGAAATCCGCCTGCCTCTGCCTCCCGAGTGCTGGGATTTTTTTTTTTTTTTAAGAAAAAGCTGGAGAGTGGTAAAGCAGGATGCCTGAATTCAACTTCTCACCCCCACACCACATGTACCCATTTACATGTAAGTGGGAGTACCACTGAGGACGCTTGCTGTTGATCTCTTACATCCAAGCGCACACAGATGAGGAGCAAATTTAATGTGTCTACTTTTTTGTTGGTTTTCAAGACAGTGTTTCACTGTGTAGTTTAAACTGTCTAAACAGCCTAAAACCACACTATTTAAAGTTCCTGTTAAATGTTAACTTGCTACTAAAAATCCTTATTCTTTTATTTATTACATTTATTTTATCATGTTCTCAAGACAGGTCTCTATGTAGCCCTGTATCCTGGAGCTTACTCTATAGATCAGGCTGGCCTTGAAGAGATCCACCTGCCTGTGGCTCCCAATGCTGGGATCAAAGGCAAGCACCATTACCTAATTTTTCTTACAGTATTTGAATACAAGAAAAAAAATGCAATTACTTCGCAGAAATTGACTGGAATTGGCTCATGCAATGGGAGGAGTCACTTGTGGTAAAGTCGTTCCAGAGTAGCCAGATGTGCCAACACCCTGGAGGGAAGACAGGGCATCTTGAATTGAATGTATTTATGTGTGCCTGTGCATGTGAATGCAGGTTCCTGTAGCGGCTAGAGGTGGTGGATTCCCTGGAACTGGAGCTACAGGCAGTTGTGAGTAGCCTGATGTGGGTTGCTAGGGTCAGAACTCAGGTCCTCTGAAAGAGCAGTGCATGCTCTTAGCCCCTGAAATATCTCTTGAGCCCCAGATGTCTCTAGTCCTTATAAAAACATAAAATGAAAATGATTTTTAAGTGGAGAATGCCTATTATTTAAGTTTTTATTACATATATTTATTGTGTGCATAGGTCAGAGGATCACACTGAATCCCTTCTCTTCTCCCACTGTATGGAATTGCTTTTGTTTCTGAGACAGGGTCTCATTATGTAATCTTGGCTGGCCTGGAACTCACAGGATCCACTGCGTCTGTCTTCTGAGTGCTGGGATTAATGGTCTGTAATGCCAGGTGGTTTTGGGGGAGTCAAGTCCAGATGGTCAGGCTTGGCAGCAGTGTCCTTTCCTGCTGAGCCATCTCACTAGCCCATCCATCTTTAATAAAAGGGAACATACATAGCTATATGATGTAAGGGTGTCATAGTATTTATAAGCAGAAGTAAGAAACTGTGGACAGAAGGCATTCTTTCTGCCAGACTTTCTTTCCTTTAAACTAAAAGCTACTCATTTTATTTTCACAGTTCATGATACAAATGAAACTACTTAAAAAAAAATCCCTCTACTCCTAGCCAAAACTCTTCCCTATGCTAGGTATGGGTAAAAGTTTGCTTGTCATACCACTATAAAATACTCAGGTGTAGCCCCATGGTCTGAAACAGAAAAGCAGGGAACTGATGATCCCCTGTCCTTACCTGTCTGTCTGCCTGTGCCATGCCATGCCAGGTGAGTGCCATCTCATCACTGGAGGCCTGGACACCAAGGGGATGTATCTCTCATGGGTGGTCTCATTGGAGGAACAGGTCCCACGGGCATCACCCCAGGAGGAGGGGCTGCTACTGGCATCATGGCGGTATCTCCCATGTTGGGTGCTTTCATCATACCAGAGTGTGGAGGACCCCGGGGACTGGAGCCAGGTAAGATCTTGGCCCCTTCAGGAGGTGGAACAGAGAATGTAGCAGGAGTGTCTTCCTTGTTGAAACGAAGCTGTCGTTTTTATCAGCAGGCTCTGGCCTGCTCCCCCACCCATTTCTGGAGGTAGTCTTTCCCACGCCTGTTCCCACCACCGCAGTGTCTCACAGACCGAGACATGGATAAGATGTGTGTCACAGTAGTCAGAAGAGAACCATCTACCCTGCCAGACTCCATGTCGCCCCTCCCCACCCCTTTTTTAGACAGGGTTTTATTTGTGTAGACCAAGCTGACCTTGAATTTATAGAAATGTTTGTTTCTGCCTGCTGAGTGTTGAGATTAAAGGCTTTCACTACCACCACCACCAGTTCCTCTCCTCCAAACCCCCAGCCTCAGGCAGGCTTCTTGAAGGTGCTTTGCCGATTTTGAACAAAGTGATTATTTTAGATGTTGATAAGGGGCAGCTTTATGTGGTAGTCAATGTAAATGGCAGATGTGGGGTAGTGAAAATGTAGACCATGTTCAAGGGATAAATAGGGTTGGGTAGATAACTTGGTAGGTAAAAGTGATTGTTGCTCAAGTGCAAAGCCCTGAGTTTGAATCCCTAAAACCCACATAAAAACTGGATGTGTAGGGGCTGGAAAGATGGTTCAGTAGTTAAGAGCACTAATTGTTACAGAAGATCTGGATTTGGTTCCCAGCACACAAATGGTTCACAATCATCTGTACTATCAGTTCCAGGAAAGTACAGCATACCACCCTCTTCCGGCTTCCTTGGGCACCAGGTACACACAAGGAGCACATGCAGGCAAAATACTCATACATAAGTCTTTTTTAAAAGACTTATTTATTTATTTTATGTATATGAGTACTCTTAATACACACCAGGAGAGGGTACCAGATCCCATCACAGATGGCTGTGAGCCACCACGTGGTTGCTGGGAACTGAACTCAGGACCTCTGGAAGAGCAACCAGTGCTCTTTAGCGCTGAGCCATCCCTCCAGCCCCATAAATAAATCTTAAAAAAAAAAAAGTCAGCCGGGCGTGGTGGCGCATGCCTTTAATCCCAGCACTCGGGAGGCAGGGGCAGGCGGATTTCTGAGTTCGAGGCCAACCTGGTCTACAAAGTGAGTTCCAGGACAGCCAGGGCTATACAGAGAAACCCTGTCTCGAAAAACCAAAAAAAAAAAAAAAAAAAAAAAAAAAAGTCTTAAAACAAAAATTGATCATGTAATGGCTCTGCAATTTGCACACACTCCTATGAGGACATGGGAGGTAGAGATAGGAAAATTCTAGAAGTTTAGGGCCAGCTAGCCTGGCATACACAGTGGAAAGACAACAAAGAAACACCATCTCAAATTAAGTAGAGGATAAGGACAAACACCAGAGGTTGTTCTGACTTGTGGATGTACACCAGCACAAACATGCTCCTGCAGTCACACGAGTGAATGTGTGCATGCATACACATATACACACACTAAAGAAATGGTGAACCAGGGATGTAGTAAGGAATGCTTGTGATCAGGCAAGCAAAAGTGAAGCACTTCTTCCTTTAGTCCTCCAGCACTCCTGCTTTGAAGCAGGCTACACACTTACACGTGGATGGTAGTAGACTGTGTGTTGTCACCTAGAAAATCATGTTCTGCATAAAAATGAAAAAGGGAGCTACAAAGGATGAAGACAGACCGTGAGGAGATGTGGAGTTCCTAGAGAATACAGTGGGTATTCTCATTCACAGGCCCCTGGTTTTGATGTGCTGTGGAGCAAACCCAGGACAGTGCTTGCTAGGTGAGGTTATGATGCAGAGCCAAACCCAAGCCTGAGCCCAGGTACCAGTTCTCTTACTGCCAACTACCTGGCTATTTGTTGTGCTTGGTGTTTCAGGTTCCTGACTTTCACGTTGTTCCCAAATGTTATGCCTGTTTCCCTGACATTTGTACTGAATGCTCTTTTCTATGTACGTACAATGGAGTCCTCCACTTTCCTTGTTTGGGACATTAGCACTCTATTACCTGTTAATCACAAACATTTAATCTGCTTATGGCTATATGAAGCAACCCATTCATTCACACTAGTACACCATGGTGCACACGTGGATGTTGGAATTATAGGAGTCAATTTTCTCCTTCTAGCATGTAGGTTCCAAGGATCAAACCCGCATCTTCAGGCTTGGCACTTGCACCTTTATCCGATGAACTATCTTGCTGTCCCCCACTCTAGTTTTGATTTCTGGGTAGTGCCCAAGGAGCTGTAAAATTAACAAAGTAGTTATGGTATATGTAGCTAGTGCTTTTAACCACTGAGCCATCTCTCCAGCTTCTACTAATTGGTTTTTAAAAATATAGTGTCACTATGTGCCTGGAACTCACTATGAGATCAGACTGGCCACAAATTTACAGAGATCCTCCTAAGTGCTGGGATTAAAGGTATGCACCACCAGTCACAGCACACTGTCTAATTTTTATATAGTTCTTTCAGCTCACATTTATAATTTGCTTTGAAGAATTAATAATATTACCTGAGTTTTTATACTGTTCTTACTAGCTTGTTCATTTGTAAAAAAGGCAAACTTTTATTTTTTTTCCCTACCCTTAATACTTATTTCTGGCATGCGATAGGCACTTAGTAGAAGATTTATAGAACATCTGAATGAATGGGTAGTGCTTTAATGTGCCAGTTGCATTGAAAAGGTCAGCAGAGTTGGGCACAGTGGCATATGCCTGTGTCCTAGCTATTGGGAAGCTGGGACAGTTTAGAGCTAGCTTGGGCAATATGAAAGTACAATTCCAGTGTGGAGAAAATCTGGTACTCCAAGTCCAAGTCAGGCATTCTGGCTGCAGGACTGATGTGGCCTGTGGCTCCCATTCTGCCCCTCACTGTATTCCCATCCTTACTGTTTTCATTGTTTGCTGTTACTGGGGGTCATTAAACCCACAGGCATGAGATGAGCATGCTGGCAAGTGCTCTGCAGCTCAGTTACACTCCTCATTGTTCATGATTTGATAAATACTGCTTTGCCAAAACATGGTAACATGTTCATTCATTTGCTTCCTATCTTTAGCAGCTGTTGGCAAAATAGTAACAGTAGCTGTGACAGATGTTTGATATTAAGAGCCTATAGTATTTAAAATCTGAACATTCACATAAAGATAACTCATACCTCAAACATTCTTAAATTTACAATGTTGGTATTTGGAAATAATATGTAAATTATATTAACTTGGTTACTTAGTAGAGAACCTAAAATTTTCTCTAATTTGTTCTCAAGACTATGAGACCTATGATTAAAAAACAGTATCATTATGAGCTAGAAAGATGGCTCAGGGGTTACAGTACTTGTGCAGACCGGGACACATGCACGCGCATGCGCGCGCGCGCGCGCACGCGCGCACACACACACACACACACACACACACACACACACACAGAGGCTTTAAAAAAATCTGACCATTGGATTTGGGAGGTGGTATATTTCTGTGACCCCAGAAGCTGATATGGGCAGATCTTTGTGAATCCAAGGCCAGCCTAGTTAGTCTATATAGCAAGTTCCAAGCCAGCCAGGGATACATAGTGAGAGCCTTTCTATAAAAACAAGGGGCATTAGTGTTTCTGTACTCCTATGTGTTCTTTGTAAAACAGATTCAGACAATATAAAAACGATGTTAATAAATATATTAATGATAAAGCATCACAATGTAAAGTTATTACAGGAAAACAACACGGGAAGCCAGCTTAAACTGTATGGAAAATAACATCAATAACATGATACTAAGCATTATAACAGCATTATAAGCATTATAACAGACAAAGAAATAATGAATACCTGTTTCTGTCTCTGTTAAAGCCACAAGGTTTTGTAACTTGGTTGGGAATTAGATGGAGTCACCATGCCTTTCCTTTGTAATCAGTTTCGTTTTGAATATTTTGGGGAATCTGAAGGATACTGTGTTAGGTTTTTATTCTGTAATGAAGTTTTGTTCATTTGTAAAATGAACTCCCTTGCCAAGCCTGATATCAGTCTTGGGTCCAAGTGGTGCTGCCTTAGCTGGGCTCAGGTTCTGTGGCTCTGGCTTTGTGGACCTGGACTGCTGTCCTCTTCTCTTCCTCTTCTTGAACTGTGCCTCTCATGACTCTTCGATGTCTGTTTGTGAGATTTCTTCCACCTGTGAGGACTCTTCCTCTCAGACTCCCTGTTTCTCTTGGAGGAGTGGTGTGAACCAGAGTGGTAGCTTCTTGACTTGCTATAGTATTCCTCATGGTGGTCCTTCCTTTCCCTCCTGTCTGCGTTTTTACCAGAGGAGCCAGTCCAAGCCGGAGACATGTAGCTGTCTCTGTTAGCTTCTCTAAATTCGTTGTTGGGATTTCTGAACACATGAAGGAAGTTGCAGTGCTTTCCTTTTGGACACTTTTGCATTTCGAATAAACCACAAATTGCAACCTTCCACCGGGTCACTGGACAGAATTCACACTGGAGCTGTCGTCCTGCGTACCATCTTCCATTAAAGAGAGAGAGGGCTGCTTGGCATTCTTCTTCCGACTGGTACTGAACATACACATTGCCCCGCAGATGAGGTTCCAGGTTGCAGCTGACTTTGAACTGAATCACCTTTCCCACGTTCTTGAACTCCGGCAGCACGTCATGGTAGAAATCCAAGAACTGCTGGTAGGTCTCCTCCTCACTGTACTCCAGGTTTGCGTCTGAGTCATAGTCATCCCTTCTGCACTGCTCCATTCCAAACGTTGTAAACATACTCTTCACAAGAAGGGTGGGACTTGATGTGGGAAAGTCGTGTTTCCGTGAACATCTGTTACCAAATCTGCACGCTCCCGTTTTATTGTAGAAGGGACAACTGGGTCGATATTTCTCCAGCCTTAAATCCTTGGGTGGTTCCGGGTTCTGCCAAGAGCGCTCATTTTCAGCCTGGTCCAGCATTTTCTGCACCGCTTCCTCCCTCTCTCTCTTCTCCTGTAGCTTCTGCTCCTCCTCCTCTCTCTGTTTTTTTTGTTGTTCTTCCCATTCGGCCTTTATTTGTCTCTCCTGTTCCTCCTTCTGTTTTCTAGCGGCCTCTTCCTTTTTCTTCTTTATTCTGAATTCTTCTTGCGCCTTCTCCTCCCTCAGCAGCCACTCTTCATGTAATCTTTGCCGCTCTATCTCCAGTAATCGCTCTGCAAGTTCTTCGTTAGCAGAAACATCATCGTCCTCCTCTGGTGGGGCTTCCAGAGCTCTCAGCCGAGCCATTTTCTGCCGACGTTTCTTGCGTTTCTCCTTCTTCATTGCAGCCTTGTATTGTTTTCGGCTGAGTTTCTCAGGAAACGCGGTCTGCTGTGATGCCATTTTACCGCAGAGCGCGGGGTCCCTTCCCGGATCTCGCGATAATCTTTTTTTCTCACGCTGTGGATTGAAAATGTCGCCCGCTGCTAAGTTGTTCTGCTGTTTAATGTTCGTTACCTTCCTGGACAGCGACTGCAGGGTGGCACCATTCAGCCCAGTTGACTTTCCTTTCCACCAGCCTAGAAAGCTTGAACCAGCTGAGTCACCAGCGTGTTTGCGCAGTGCAGCAACCAGTAGTTGAATGTGCGCATGCGCAGTCGAAGGCCAGTGTTTGCTTTGGAATGTGGGCTGTACCGCCTACCTGCGCAGTCACCCGGTTATCCGCAGTACGCAGGCCTGCCTGCGCAGTTATCCAGTTATCCGTGGTACTGCCAGCCTGCGCAATTACCCGGTTATCCAGTTATCCGTGATACCCGGTTGTCCGGTTATCCGTGGCACGGCCTGCCTGCACAGTCACCCGATTATCCAATTATCCCGCGCAGTTACCCACTTATCCGTGGTAGGCCTGCGCAGTTACCCAGTTTTCCGAGGTTCGCGCAGTTACCTGGTTATCCAGTTATCCACAGTACGGCATGCCTGGGCAGTCACCCGGTTATCCTTTTATCCGCAGTACATAGGCCTGCCCATGCAGTTACCCATTATTCGTGGTATGGCCGGCCTGCGCAGTTACCCGGCTATCCAGTTATCCGAGGTATGACTGGCCTGCGTAGTTACCCGGCTATCCAGTTAACCGTGGTATGGCCTGCCTGCGCAGTTACCCGGCTATCCAGTTATCCATGGTATGGCCAGCCTGCGCAGTTACCCGGCTATCCAGTTATCCGTGGTATGGCCGGCCTGCGCAGTTACCCGGCTATCCAGTTATCCGTGGTATGGCCGGCCTGCGCAGTTACCCGGCTATCCAGTTATCCGTGATATGGCCGGCCTGCGCAGTTACCCAATTCTCTGTGGCGCGGCCGCAGTTACGGATTATCCGCGGTTATCCGTGGTACAGCCAGCCTACGCAGTTACCCCGCTATCCACAGTACGGTCTGCCTGCGCAGTTACCCAGGTATCCGTGGTTATCTGTGGTACGGCCAGCCTATGCAGTTACTGGTTATGCATGGTACAGCTGGCCTGTGCAGTTACCAGTGGTTATCCGCTTTAAGGCCAGCCTCCGTGGCACGGCCGGCCTGCGCAGTTACCTGGTTATCCGTAGTATGATCAGCCTACGTAGTTACCCGGTTATCCATGGTACAGCTGGTACAGTGGTTATCTGCCTTACCGACCGGCCTGCGCAGTTGCGGGTGGTTATCTGCAGTACGGTCCGCCTGCGCAGTTATCCAGGTATCTGCAGTTATCCGCAGTATGTCTGATCTGCGCAGTTACCCTGTAATCTGCAGTTACGTCTTTACTCCGGGAAAGGCAGGCCTGCGCAGTACAACTTACTGCTTTTTTGTCTCCGCCCCCTGCAGTGGGAGTGCTCCTGCAGTAAGAATGCTCAGCCCTGAGCCTGGGCAGACCTGTCTCACTGCAGGGGTCCCCTCCTTGCTGGTGCTGGCAGCTCACCTTCCCGGGCTCCTTTATGTGGGTGCTGGGAATAGAAATTAAGTTCTTATATTTGTTTGGCAAGGGCTTTATCAGGTAAACCGTTTTTCTGGCTTCAGCTCCTCACTCTTGTGGAAAGTAAGGGGTTTTGTTTTTGTTGTTGTTTGTTTTGTTTTTTAAATATTGAATGTGGGCCTGGCGTGGTGGCACACGCCTTTAATCCCAGCACTTGGGAGGCAGAGGCAGGCGGATTTCTGAGTTCGAGGCCAGCCTGGTCTACAGAGTGAGTTCCAGGACAGCCAGGGCTATACAGAGAAACGCTGTCTCGAAAAACAAAACAAAACAAAAAAAAATTGAATGTGTTTTGTTCTTTGCAAAACACATTCTTTTCATTTGTTCTGTACTGTAGTTTTGTGGGGTATTCACCAGAGAAGACTGCTCAGACAAGGGTTTAAGCCAAGAAAAATCTTTTATTTTTGTTTGTTTGTTTGTTTTTTCCGAGACAAGGGTTTTACTGTGTAGCTGTGGCTGTCCTGAGACTTGCTCTGTAGACTAGACTGGCCTTGCATCATGCTATGTTTAGGTATGGCCCCCATAGACTATTATGCTTGCACAAGCCTATAGGGACCGGGGAGTAGAATGTGATGGTTTGTATATGCTCCACCTAGGGAGTGGCACTATTAGAAGCTGTGGCCTTACTGGAGTAAGTGTGTCATGGGCTTTAAGACTCACATCCTAGCTGCCTGGAAGCTGGTCTTCTAGCAGCCTTCAGATGAAGATGTAAGACTCAGCTCTTCCTGCACTGTGCCTGTCTGGATGCTGCCGTGTTCCTGCCTTGATGGTAATGGACTGAACCTCTGAACCTGTAAGCCAGCCCCAATTAAATGTTGTTCTTATAAGACTTGCCTTGGTCATGGTGTCTATTCACAGCAGTAAAACCCTAACTAAGAAGAAAGATCTGCCTGCCTCTGTGTCACGAGAAAGAAGGTAGATACCTGTGTATAGCAAAAGTTATGTTTTATGCTGAGGATCATCATACAAGGTTCACACTTTAAATTTGTAAATACGGTCCTAAGTCTTTATCCCCACGGTGCTCGCCTGTGTGAGGTATCTTAGCTGGAGGTCAGGTCCAGTCTTACACAAGTCTCTGATTTGAGGCTCAGGATCCTGGGGAGACTGTCCAGCCACAGGGCTCATCTAGGAGGTGTCACTCCAGATATGTAGAGCAGTAGGCATCATGGGGTTTATACCTGTATCAGGCTCTCTTGAGTGTGTGAAGTTGCTGGGTTCTGGTTATCAGGCACAGTGTTGGCTGTAGTGGAGGTCTAGACTAAGCTATTTTTACATGTCTAAAGACTTTTAAAAAAATACTATACTGATTACACTGCTTCCTGAGTGCCAGGATTAAAGGGCTACAATGCTGTCACTCAGCTAGAAAATCTTTATTAGGCTGCTGGTACTACACTGTGTGTTTGGGACTGTAGTGTAGCACTGAGACTTTCTCGGGGTGACCTTTTAAGCACAAAAACCATATCCTAGGTTGACATATTTCAGTTAACGAGAACATCTAGCCAGAAGCAGAACTAGTCAGAAGCAAGGTTAGTTCATTTAGAAACTTTCCCATAGCTTATGGGCTTTGACTGATTAAATCTTTGTTTTAATTTTTGGCAGGTGGTGCTGTCTGTGTGCTGAGTTTTATGGCCTGAATGGCACTTCCATCATGGAGTCAGTTGTGTTAAGGTCTGGGTCCCTATTACAGAGAAAGATTTTACTCTTACAATATGGTTTGGATAATGTAATTAAACATTAGTAAAAATAGATTTAAAGAGGTCCCCCCCCCCCAAAGAAAATTAAACAAATCCAGGCAGTGGTAGTGAACACTTTTAAACCCAGCACTCAGGAGGCAGAGGTAGGCAGATCTCTTGAGTTTGAGGTCTGTAGAGTGAGTGTCCGAACAGCCAGGATACACAGAGAAACCGTGTCTCTAAAAACAAAACAAAACAAAACTGTGAGTTAATTACTTGGGATACAGTCTCAGTCTTTAATATAGATTGGCCTGGGACTCACTGGGTAGCCCAGGTAGGACGTGAACTTGCAGCAACTATCTTGCACAAGTCTCTTGAGGGTTGGCATGACACAAGTCATGAGGTAAAATATGGGCATAGTCTTAGGTTTTAGCTGTAATTTTATTTTTCTACTGTAGACGGCAGTAGAATATTGGTTTGCTAATAGCTGCAGGACTGCATAAAGATGTCTAAATGTTTCCTTTTTCTGGAATGTTCGAGGCAGAAAATGCTTTTGCTGGCTATTCAACAGTAATAATTTTGTGTATAAAAAAATCTAAACATTTGACTTGGCATTTTGAAATTAAAATTATTTTTAACAAAAAATTTGTTTCAATGGGTCTGGCGAGATGTCTTAGTGGTTAAGAGCTCTTTTTGCAGGCTGGCAGTGGCAGCACAGCTTTACAAATGCATGGATGACAAGTACGTGCCACATACAGATGGATAAATTAATATAGTAGAATTTTTAATTATAAAATTAAAAAGAATGGGAGCCAGACAGTGGTGGCGCATGCCTTTAATCCCAGCACTTGAGAGGCAGAGGTAGGCGAATCTCTGAGTTCAAAGCCAGCCTGATCTACAAAAACAGAAAAACAGAAAAGAAAAAAAAAAGTGCTTGTTGCTCTTCTAGAAGATCCAGGGTTGATTCCCAGCACGCAAATGGTGGCTCACAACCCAGTGTTACTGCAGTTTTAGGGGATCAGAGGTCTTTCTGGTCTCCAATTGAGGCAAAAAATTCATACACATGAAATAAACAAATTTAAAAATTAGAAAAAGAAATTGTTTCAACTAATTCTTTCATTAAAAAAACAAAACAAAACAAATTCCACAGAATTTTGTATAGCCAGGCACAGTGCTTGTACATGTCTGCAGTCCTAGAACTGGGGAGGAAGGAAGAGGAGGATTGGAAGATGAAAGTCATCCTCGACTGCAGCCTGGGCTTGCTTATTTATACGACTGCCTGCCTATCGATCTATCTATCTATCTATCTATCTATCTGTTTTTTTGAGACAGGATTTCTATGTAAACCCCCCCCCCCCACACACACACCCCTCTTTCTCTCAGGTTTTTGTTTCTCTGTGCAGCCCTGGCTGACCTGGAACTCATAGTGATCCTCCTGCTTCTGCCTCTCAAGTGTTGTACTCAAAGGTGTGTGCCACCATGGCCTAGCTTTAAAAGTCATTTTTATTACTATGTGTGTATGAGTATTTTGCCTGCATGTATGTCTGTGCACCGTATTCATGCCTGGCACCCACAGAGAGCTTCAGTTCCCTTGGATCTAGATGGTCGTGAGGCATCATGTGGGTGCTGGGATCTGAACCTGGTTCTTCTGTAAGAGCGGCCATGTTCTTACACACTGAACCATCTTCTCTAGCCCTATACTATTTCTTAACAGAGAACCTGCAATTACCATTTATGACTTTTAATTTACCTTTCTTTATCCAGAGCATATTTTGCATTAAAAAAAACAAATTATTATTAGTTTATATGAAATATAGCCATGTATTCAAGTCACCATCATTGTATACCTCTATGGACTTTGTGAACATCAGTGAGACAGACTATTTCCTTGCCCCTTGTACGTGGATATTCAAGGAGTGGCTACATATGGGAGCATCCTGACAGTGAATATGAATAAGCACATAAAGATGAAAGCAGAAATATAAATTAGCCTTTTTACAACTTTCTTTGCCTCCTGTAGAAGAATTTTAATCCAGCAACATGGATGCTCTGGGAAGGGATAACATCCAAAGACCTAGGTCTGTGTGCTCTGGCTAGAATGCAGATGCACTCCACACCTTCAATCCCAAACAATGTACATAAGGTTAGTGTGCAGAGGAAGCAGCACTAGTATTTGAAAGTGATGTCTAATTGAGAGGCAAAGTGGTGAATCAGAGAAAGATTTGACAGAATGAGTCAGAGATAGGATATACCCAACTCTTATGAGAACACATGCGAAAGAGAAGCTATTTAAGAGCAGTGCAGGGAGAGGAGTCAGTGGGGGTCAGTGCAGTGAGTGCGGCACAGTGGACTTGAGTTTGTTCCTGAGTTCATGCAGTCAGTGTAGGTCAGCAGAGGCAGCAGAAGCTAGACAATAGGAAGGAGCTAGAAGATTAGAATAAATTGCCAGAGTTAGTTTAATGACAGAGCAATTCAGTTAGAAGCTGAGAGAAGTCAGATTGAATCAGTCAACTTGGAGAGGAGTTTTAGCCAGAATGGCAAAGTTGAACCAGCCAGCCAGAGTTCAGAAAGAACTAAAAAGGATAAGATATTCAGCAGTAAGTCTCTGAGACAATTAGGCGAATAAAAGTTATTTTTATAACCTCCATTTCTCATTTTTTTTTGATGTGTCACTCATTCTTTTTTTTTTAATTTTTAATATTTTTTATTACGTATTTTCCTCAATTACATTTCCAATGCTATCCCAAAAGTCCCCCATACCCCCCTCCCAATTCCCTACCCACCCATTCCCATTCTTTTGGCCCTGGCATTCCCCTGTATTGGGGCATATAAAGTTTGAAAGTCCAATGGGCCTCTCTTTCCAGTGATGGCCGACTAGGCCATCTTTCGATACATATGCAGCTAGAGACAAGAGCTCCGGGGTACTGGTTAGTTCATCATGTTGTTCCAACTATAGGGTTGCAGATCCCTTTAGCTCCTTGGGTACTTTCTCTAGCTTCTCCATTGGGAGCCCTGTGATCCATCCAATAGCTGACTGTGAGCATCCACTTCTGTGTTTGCTAGGCCCCGGCATCGTCTCACAAGAGACAGCTATATCTGGGTCCTTTCAGCAAAATCTTGGTAGTGTATGCAATCTCATTTTTTAAAAATATACTTTGTGTGTGTGTGTGTGTGTTAGTACTGGTTGTTCTGCAGCTCAATATGTAGACCAGGCTGGCCTCAAACTCACAAAGATCCTCCTGACTCTGTTACCTCCTGTGCTGGAATTAAGAGTCTGCTGACATACCTGGCACATAGTGACCGTCTTCGTTAGGATTTCCATCACTGGGAACAGACACCATGACCATAGCAACTCTTGTAAAGTAAAACATATCATTGACTTACAGTTCAGAGGTTTTATACATTGTTGTTATAACAGGAAGCATGGCAGCATGCAGGCAGACATGGTGCTGGAGAAGGAGCTGACTTGTCTGGATCTACAGGTAGCAGAAGGAGACTGGGAGTGCCTCTGGTGTAGCTTGACCTCAAAGCCTGCCTCCATAGTGACACACTTTCTCCAACGAGGCCAAATCTACTGGAACAAGGCCACACCTCCTAGCAGTGCCACTTTCTATGGGATAAGCATTTAAACACAGGGATCTATGGGGTTCATTCCTATTTAAACCACCACATCAATGTGGGCAATGAGACCTTCCTCCTAACCACGTGGGAGCCGAGCCAGTCTTCTCCTAGTAGCATTCAGATGAAGATGTAGAACTCTAATCTCTTCCTGAACCATGCCTGCCTGGATGCTGCCATGCTTCCACCTTGATGATAATGGACTGAACCTCTGAATCTGTAAGCCAACCCCAGTTAAATACTGTCCTTATAAGAGTTGCCTTGGTCATGGTGTCTGTTCACAGCAGTAAAACCTTAACTAAGACAGTGATTTTTAAAAAGGGTTTATTTATATTTAACTATATGTGTAAGAGAATGTACTGTATTTGGGTTTAGAGAGTGTGTGTACCATGTTTGTGCTGGTGCCTATGAAGGCCACTGGGGTCAGAGTTCTTGAACTGGAGTAACAGGTAGCTGCCTGGTGTGACTGCTGGGAACTGAACTCTGGTCCTCTACAAGAGCAGTAAGCACTCTTAATTGCTGAGCCACCTCTCCACTTCTCTGTAATGACTTTTTTAAAAAATTTAAATGGTAGAAGTACTGAGAAAGCTCAGCAGGTAAAAGTACTTGCTGTGTAAGCCTTGATGTCCTATGCTTTATCCCCAAACCCATGTAGAAGGCCAGAAAGTGTGTTGGTGTGCATCTGTAATACCAGGGCTCCCACAGCAAGATGGAGACAGAGACTCTTGTCTCCTAGAACCCCTGGACCAGCTGGCCTGGAATACCCAACAAAGCAGAAACAGGAGAGACCCTTCGCAGCAAGGTGGAAAGAAAGGACCAATTCTTTTTTTTTTTTTTTTTCCATTTTTTTATTTTGTTTTGTTTTTTTCTTGGATATTTTCTTTATTTACATTTCAAATGTTTTCCCCTTTCCAGGTCTCCCCTTCGGAAACCCACTATCCTATCTCCCCTTCCCCTGAAGGACCAATTCTTAAAAGATGTCTTCTGGGACTGGAGAGATGGTTCAGTAGTTAAGAGCACTGACTGCTCTTCCAGAGGTTCTGAGTTCAATTCCCAGCAACCACATGGTGGCTCACATCCATCTGTAATGGGATCCGATGCCGTATAGTGGTGTGTCTGAAGACAGCCACAGTGTATTCACATACATGAAATAAATAAATAGATCTTTTTTTAAAAAAAAAAAGATGTCTTCTGACTTCTGCAGATCTACTCTGGCATATGCACCCCTCCCCCACACTGATAATAATAAAGTTAAAAAGTAGAGTGGCCTACAGGCATCAGAATGAGTCAGTATGAATTTACTGAGGTCTCCAGTGAGTAACATGATGGGCATGTGAGTGCAGCTGGGGGGGCAGGGGACAGCAGAGCTGAATGTGAGAGGCTTAGCCTGAGTGACAAAGGTGATCTTCATAGCCCCAAATCATGAGCTCCCTTGTTGTTACTTGTTATCGTTGCTTTTTCTTCCTCTCCTATTATGAATTTCTACTCTTTGATGGCAAATTCACTTAAAAACAAATGGCTGTGTGTTTGGAAGTCTTAGCAGAAGTGCTGACCTGATTAGTCAGTTTACATCTGCGTCTAATTGAGGTAGGCTGTAATTGCTTTTAGTTTCTACTGTATCTGAGTTTACTCCTGCTTTTGTAACAATGGACTGCTTGGCTTACACAGTAGAA